>NC_050075.1:85842571-86467571 GCF_009764565.3 Dermochelys coriacea | reverse complement strand
GGTGGGATAACTCACATGACTGGAGTACAGTCATGGATGGTTATAAACTGTTCAGGAAGGACAGGCAGGGCAGAAAAGGTGGGGGAGTAGCACTGTATGTAAGGGAGCAGTATGACTGCTCAGAGCTCCGGTACGAAACTGTGGAAAAACCTGAGTGTCTCTGGATTAAGTTTAGAAGTGTGTGCAACAAGAGTGATGTCATGGTGGGAGTCTGCTATAGACCACCGGACCAGGGGGATGAGGTGGATGAGGCTTTCTTCCGGCAACTCACGGAAGCTACTAGATCGCATGCCCTGATTCTCATGGGTGACTTTAATTTTCCTGATATCTGCTGGGAGAGCAATACAGCGGTGCATAGACAATCCAGGAAGTTTTTGGAAAGCGTAGGGGACAATTTCCTGGTGCAAGTGCTAGGGGAGCCAACTAGGGGGAGCGCTTTTCTTGACCTGCTGCTCACAAACCGGGTAGAATTAGTGGGGGAAGCAAAAGTGGATGGGAATCTGGGAGGCAGTGACCATGAGTTGGTTGAGTTCAGGATCCTGACGCAGGGAAGAAAGGTAAGCAGCAGGATACGGACCCTGGACTTCAGGAAAGCAGACTTTGACTCCCTCAGGGAACAGATGGCCAGGATCCCCTGGGGGACTAACATGAAAGGGAAGGGAGTCCAGGAGAGCTGGCTGTATTTCAAGGAATCCCTGTTGAGGTTACAGGGACAAACCATCCCGATGAGTCGAAAGAATAGTAAATATGGCAGGCGACCAGCTTGGCTTAATGGTGAAATCCTAGCGGATCTTAAACATAAAAAAGAAGCTTACAAGAAGAGGAAGGTTGGACATATGACCAGGGAAGAGTATAAAAATATTGCTCGGGCATGTAGGAAAGATATCAGGAGGGCCAAATCGCACCTGGAGCTGCAGCTAGCAAGAGATGTCAAGAGTAACAAGAAGGGTTTCTTCAGGTATGTTGGCAACAAGAAGAAAGCCAAGGAAAGTGTGGGCCCCTTACTGAATGAGGGAGGCAAGCTAGTGACAGAGGATGTGGAAAAAGCTAATGTACTCAATGCTTTTTTTGCCTCTGTTTTCACTAACAAGGTCAGCTCCCAGACTGCTGTGCTGGGCAACACAAAACGGGGAAGAGATGGCCAGCCCTCTGTAGAGATAGAGGTGGTTAGGGACTATTTAGAAAAGCTGGACGTGCACAAGTCCATGGGGCCGGACGAATTGCATCCGAGAGTGCTGAAGGAATTGGCGGCTGTGATTGCAGAGCCCTTGGCCATTATCTTTGAAAACTCGTGGCGAACGGGGGAAGTCCCGGATGACTGGAAAAAGGCTAATGTAGTGCCCATCTTTAAAAAAGGGAAGAAGGAGGATCCTGGGAACTACAGGCCGGTCAGCCTCACCTCAGTCCCTGGAAAAATCATGGAGCAGGTCCTCAAAGAATCAATCCTGAAGCACTTAGAGGAGAGGAAAGTGATCAGGAACAGTCAGCATGGATTCACCAAGGGAAGGTCATGTCTGACTAATCTAATCGCCTTTTATGATGAGATTACTGGTTCTGTGGATGAAGGGAAAGCAGTGGATGTATTGTTCCTTGACTTTAGCAAAGCTTTTGACACGGTCTCCCACAGCATTCTTGTCAGCAAGTTAAGGAAGTATGGGCTGGATGAATGCACTATAAGGTGGGTAGAAAGCTGGCTAGATTGTCGGGCTCAACGGGTAGTGATCAATGGCTCCATGTCTAGTTGGCAGCCGGTGTCAAGTGGAGTGCCCCAGGGGTCGGTCCTGGGGCCCGTTTTGTTCAATATCTTCATAAATGATCTGGAGGATGGTGTGGATTGCACTCTCAGCAAATTTGCGGATGATACTAAACTGGGAGGAGTGGTAGATACGCTGGAGGGGAGGGATAGGATACAGAAGGACCTAGACAAATTGGAGGATTGGGCCAAAAGAAATCTAATGAGGTTCAATAAGGATAAATGCAGGGTCCTGCACTTAGGATGGAAGAATCCAATGCACCGCTACAGACTAGGGACCGAATGGCTCGGCAGCAGTTCTGCGGAAAAGGACCTAGGGGTGACAGTGGACGAGAAGCTGGATATGAGTCAGCAGTGTGCCCTTGTTGCCAAGAAGGCCAATGGCATTTTGGGATGTATAAGTAGGGGCATAGCGAGCAGATCGAGGGACGTGATCGTTCCCCTCTATTCGACACTGGTGAGGCCTCATCTGGAGTACTGTGTCCAGTTTTGGGCCCCACACTACAGGAAGGATGTGGATAAATTGGAGAGAGTACAGCGAAGGGCAACAAAAATGATTAGGGGTCTAGAGCACATGACTTATGAGGAGAGGCTGAGGGAGCTGGGATTGTTTAGTCTGCAGAAGAGAAGAATGAGGGGGGATTTGATAGCTGCTTTCAACTACCTGAAAGGGGGTTTCAAAGAGGATGGCTCTAGACTGTTCTCAATGGTAGCAGATGACAGAACGAGGAGTAATGGTCTCAAGTTGCAATGGGGGAGGTTTAGATTGGATATTAGGAAAAACTTTTTCACTAAGAGGGTGGTGAAACACTGGAATGCGTTACCTAGGGAGGTGGTAGAATCTCCTTCCTTAGAGGTTTTTAAGGTCAGGCTTGACAAAGCCCTGGCTGGGATGATTTAACTGGGACTTGGTCCTGCTTTGAGCAGGGGGTTGGACTAGATGACCTTCTGGGGTCCCTTCCAACCCTGATATTCTATGATTCTATGTTGCACCCTATCAATTAATTTGCTTAGGACAGTTTTCCAGAGTTATTTCCCATTTATCAAATTTGCCTACTTAAAAAACCCCACACCCCTTAGTTTCAGATTTGGGTGCCCTAATAGACATAAATATGCCTCACAGGGTCATCCTTTAAGTTGCAGAACCCATGCACTTTGTCAATTACAAATTGCAATATGATGCATTACAGTTTTCTTACCTATAGGCCTTCCCAGCCAAATCAAGTGATTGTTCTCCAAAGCTAGTCAGCTGGGTAAATGTCAGGAGCTCAAAAAGTAAGTTATAGTGCAAATAGCTTTGATATTTTTATGAAATGAAAGTAAAGCATATTTATTTTTAAAATACAGAATTTTATTTAAAACAAGAGAAAACCTTCTATTGTGACCTTTACAAGATTCCAAACAGTGACGAATTTGGTCATTACAAATAACCTTTTCCCAGCAAGAGCTTTACCAACTGGGACTTCCTTGAAGTAATATATGTGAATTAATTTTCTTCCTACAAAAGTGTGCAATATAAAATCCTGTGTATAACAAAATTCTTTAAGATATTTAATCTGCAGTGATACATTTTTTAAATATGAAAACAAAAAAGAGGAATTTACAAACAAATTTAAAATGATGCGATAGCGGTAATGTAGTTTGTATTGAAGTCATATCCATAGATCTTATGCAATGAACTAAAAAAACTACTTATTTCCAAGATTAGACCCTAATTCAGCATGGTATTTAGAGATCTAGGATTACTCATGTGCTTAAAATTAGGCACATCTTAAGTATCTTACAGTATTAGGGCTTAATGCAAAATCTGAACGTCTTCTCATTTGTCTTGGGGTGTTGCATCCCTGATTTGCATTTGTTAAACAGAGCTAAAATTAAAAATCAAAATACCAAATGAAGCACAGACACTAAGGAATTAAACAATACACCAGTTCATACCTGATGTTATAATACTCCATACTGGTATTGTACATTATGAAATAAATATTATTCCATAGACATGTGCCACGGACAATTTCCTTCCTCTATTAATAATATTGAACAGTGAACACAGAATTGGCATTTAATCAATAATTCAGTGGGAATACAAGAATGGCAAACCCCCCAAATCTTGAGCAAGCGATTGAAGTGGCATCATGTAGGAATGAAGTACTCTGTAAAAGTAAAATTTTGATTATTTCTATTTTAAAAGGTCCAAGCCAATGAAAAGCTTGGAACTATTAACAGGAACTTAAGTGCCACAGTCATGCACTTTCTCCTGCAGCTAGACCCAGTTCAATGTGGCTTTAAGCTATATTGGTCACATGATTAGTGATGTGTGTCAGGCATGAGCAAGAAGTAAAAATTACTAAAGTAGTACCCCCTAAGTCCCAGTATTTTTAAAATGTACGCCAAGGGTTCCCAGGACTTTGGATGAATGCCCTGTGTGGTGAGTTTGCGTAAGCCTGTACATTAAATAAATGCATGTTTAAATAAAGTTGCGATTTGCCAATGTGCTTTAGGGAATTTAGCCACACAAGCTACATTACTTTCAATGGAGTCATGTGGCTCCTAGTTCACAAGGAAAAAAAAATTCTCATACTAACTACCTAGAGAGCCTGATTTAGCTTGCATGAGGTGACAAAAATTGTCATTGGCAAGCCCCATATTTTTCACCTAAAATTAATCCTGCTTGAAAAACAAGCCCTTGCAGGCCTTTGACAGGAGAGGAAGTCAATTTATTGTCATCTTATAAAGCTAGGCTTAATGTAAATTAAAAAGGGGCCTGTATTTAATAGAGCTGCCTTTTCTGGTGTTGAAATGCCACCTTTTCATGCTACAGTAATCTAAATATACATTATATATGGTGTCAAATTCAAGCAAACTAAAATCCATCACTTTCACCCACTGTTAGTTGACAAGTACAATTTCAGTATTAATCATTACATTCAAAATTACTTAGAACTTCACACTGTCATTAATTTAACTGTCATTGCTCCACTAAAAATTGAAGATAATAAATAGGAAATGAGATAACAGATTTGGGAGTGTAAACTTTGTCCTTCTATGCCACCTTTAAAGCATTAAAACAATTACACTACATAAAAATTTTATGTTGTATTTACTTGCAATCATTCATTAGAAAACTACAGGTAATTCAGAGGAGCACAGATCTATCTGATGAACCCCACTGGTGGTTCCTCATTCTCCCTTCCAGCACAAGCTATGCTTTTTCACCTATCTCCTCCTACACAACTGTAGGAGGACGGAGGTAAACAAAGTCTTGCTCACTGTGAATCCCTATGCCCCCATAAAGCACTATTCCTCCTTGAGATCTCCACCCCACAACACCGCTCCTTCCACTCCCTACTCCTCTCCATATCCTTCATCACCCTCATACTCCCTTTCTACACAGCCATTCAAACTGCTTCTTTGTTCTGCAGGAAGTTCCTAAATAGTGCACTGGGGGATGCTGGAGTAGCAGGAGGATGAATGGGAATACGGAGGAAGGATTGAGAGATCAGGGTTTTGGTTAGGGGGCCTGCGTGGAGGGAGCAGAGATGTGTGGATGACATGGGATGTGAAGATGCCTAATGTCTCTACTCTGAGGCATCAGTGTTTGAAACACTCCCATGGTGCTGTTAGCTACTACACCTTTGAGTTATTCTATTGTTCACTCAATTATGTCACTACACCAGGCTACAGGACCTTGGTCTGAGTCTATTAGTTGTTCACTTCATCATTTCCCACAGAATCAGGCATGTAAAAGGATTCACTCACCACAGGAGCACCTCCTTGTAGCCAGGTGTGACAGATATCTCCCCATTTGGCACTCCCTGCCAACAGTCACTCCATTGCTGGGGTAGTGTCTCTTTCAGAAACTTGGACTTCTAGACAGGTCGTGCATTAGTCCACCCCTTCCAGGTGGGCACAGAAATCAACCCAGCTATAGTCCAATTACCTTAAAACGGGTCTCCCATCTGTCTCTGAGCTCTGTGGGATTTTCACCTCACCGTTCTTTGTAGCTGGTATGGGAACCCAAGCTCTTCCTCTACACTGGATTTCATGCTAAGGACCCTGTAGCGAGCATTCAAGGTCTTGCTACCTCCCTGAACCACTTCTATCCCCCCCCAGAGAGCAAATACAGGCTCTACCTCCCTTCCTGCAGGCCCTGACTGCTCCAAACTTCCTGACTTTATAATCACCACCCAGCCCTCTCCCCATCTGGGCTCCATTATTAATTAAGTTTGGTTTTCTTGTTCTCTCTTCCAGGTGCTGCCAAGTATGTTAATTATCCTCTCAAGCCCACATTAACTCCTTCAGGGATTGTGTGGGGGTATACACTCTGTCACAAGACAGTTTTTACAGACACTATATACAAATATTGAAATGTACATTAGACATTTCTCTTCCCTGTTGCACAGTAACCGTCCCAAAGTCTATCCAACCCTTTCCTTAGATCTTTCCAGTTGCCTTCAGTAGCAGCAGTTTTTATGTCCGAATATATAGAGATCCTGCTACTGAAGTCAATGGAAATAAGATCAAGACCAAATAAATGGATAGAATTAAAGCAGCATTTATAACCAGTCCCAACAAGATGGATAAACCCATCATGTGAAAGGGTAGAAAGGGAGGGAGATAGAGAGTACAGAGAAGGAAGTATGTGAGAGGGGAGCTTTAGAAGACAGTGGCTTAACCCCAGATGTCTGACCTTCAACTTAAATTTCATCTGTAATACAAAAGACTTTTTCTGCCTTCCTAGAAAAGGCTTGTGTCAACCTTAGCAGCAGTATGAAGCTCTGCAATGAATTTAATTTATTCTCTTTTTCTTCTGTATTGAATACATTTTGTTTTATTTAACCCAAATAGGAGTAATTGGTTATTCTGAAGGTAATTATTGTAAGGTATAGTGAAGAGAGGCAACTGACCCTTCTACTACCAAGATGAGGGGGCTGAGGCTAAGGCCAGCTTGGGTTCTCGTTCAAAAGACACAAACCATGAGATCTCATATTGTAATAAGCTTTCTGACTGCAGCATAAGAAAACCCAAAATGCCAAGGAAGAGAGCTATGTTTAAAGGTGAAAGTATATTTGATTTTTTTCCCTACATGATCTTTAACTTTCACCTCTTAAACACATTTCTTATTGTCCCACAGCATTTTTGCCCTTCAGTGTTTCCTAAGCCTGTTAGAAATTTAGTAGGTTTTTTAAAATATAATTTTATTAGCTTGGCTCCAAATTAAAATCTACTTTAATGATCCAGTTTTACTAGAAACACTGAAAATTTTTACCATATAAACACAATAAAACTTTACACATTGATAGGATTCTTAGTAGGCTTGCTTTCTTACAAGGTTTTCAAGCACTGGGGTAAAGGTTGCTTTTACAAACCAATTATTCATAAAATAGAAATGTATAGAAGTTATTTTGTAAAGGAAGCCAAAGAAATATTAGAATGTAATTGGAAATATATTAAGGATTACTATTAATAATGATATTTAGCATTTGTATAGTACCTTACATCTTCGAGATGCTTTCTAAGCTGGTGGGAATTTTGCTCTGTCTTCCATTACCTCTGTTTCTTCTGTGAGTAGCATAGATAGAATGCATAGATCAAAGCACCAACTCTACATTGACCCAGCAGGGTGGTGCTTTTTTTTTTTGGCCCAAAATGTCAATTAGGACACAATAATTAGGTTTTGGAGCTGCTCTGAGTGAAAATAAATTATACAAAATGCTCAGACCGGTAGTCATCAGAAAATTTCAAAAATGTTGGAGTAAAGGGGGAAATGGCTTTGATACAACTTTTCATGGAAATATTTCCCCATGGTCTGATATGCCCCATCTCAGATTCCATTTTGCAGGAAGTGATGAGAGTTGGTAATTCTTCCTCAGGTGTGCTGAGGCAAGCTTTCAACCAGTTTGAGACTGATCTCATCCACATTTGTGCACTTAATTGATTGCAAATTAAGGACTTATTCCAATTGTCCACTGAGGTCAATTGAAGGACTCCCATTGACTGCAATGTGAGTTGGATCAGTCCCTAATGATACTATATCAGAGGAACTGACTTTACATAATACAGGTCATGTAGGCAAGAATCACAGGATCCAGACCCAAAATAGCAATTTAAATACAATACAAATTTGGGCACCAGCATGATAACTTCACAACTAGGGTAGTGTATATAAAGACTATGCCTGGTGATGATAAAGGACTCCGGAGCATTCAGCACAGCTTGTCCATGCAGCTCTGTCGGGAGGTCTGTAAAGTAAAATACTGTCATAGTAAAACAGATGAAGCAAACAATGCATAAATCTCCTCGCACCAAGACATCTGAGGCCAAATATTTATTAAATAGTAATACAATTTTCTAACTACAGATGATACATGTTGAACAAAAGACATAACTAAGATAAACACTACAGCAACATCTGTAAAAGCAATGTGATCACCATCAATCTGTATTTCAGAAGAATAAGCAATGCCTCTGTAACCAGGTGCTCCAGTTCATAAAAATTCTTCCTATGAGACATTAAATTTAAAAATAAATGTTGGGACATTTATGTCTGAGCTTCTGTCAGGCAGGATAAGCAGAATCAGAAAAAAAAAAAAGCCAGGTAGTGTTGAGTTTTATCAGCAAAGCTGTGAAAATTGAGCCCATACTGTTGGAAAACTGAAGCCATTGGGGTCATATAAATACTAAAAAGCATTGAGCAAAGAAGAAAGCCCTGGGGAAACTACATTAACTTGAGCTGAATACTTCAATGCATAAGATACAAATCGTGACCATTTAAGTAAATAAGAAGAAAACTAGGTAAACACTGAACTAGGCACTCCTACAAGGTGTTTCAATTGATCTGAAAGGACCTCATGATCTACAGTCAGTGGTGTTTAATAGAAGTCTAGGAGCTTGATTTTTATCACAAAAATGCAGTCACGCATCACTGCACATGCACTGAAATGGATTTTGGAAGACATTGGATCTTATCTGTAAGTGTATATAAATATCAAGGAATTCCTGGAATCAGCCTGTAACAAAAGAATACTCCACAGACTTTAACAAGAGTCTCTAAGGTGCCACAAGTACTCCTTTTCATCTTGGTTCAGTGACCCTGACTAAAATCTAGCTGAAACTTGCTGTAGTGTACACAGTTACTGGTGAAGAGGAGACTGCAGCTGCAACAACCCCCTTCCCAGAACTTCTCTCTGTCCTTTATTCAATGCTCAGAGTAAAATGAGTGCTCAGGAAAGGTGTTAGATTGACAGAAGCTTTCCAATTATCCACAAAACTGGTACACAATGGGCATTTATATTTATATATATTTATTTCAATATAAAGTAAAACACATACCAGACCTGGGGTTATTACAATTATTATTTTTATTGTACAATACATTTGCGTGACACAGAAAAAGAAAGAAAGAAAAAGAAACTCACCCTGCCTTGAAGCGTATGTAATCTGAGGGTGTATCTACACTGCAGTCAGTGGTGTAATTGTTGCTCAAGTAGATATACCCATGGGAGCATGGCTAAAAATACCAATGAAGCCCACAGCAGCACAGGTTCAGCACAAGCTGTACAAGCTCATCCAGTCCCCATGGGTATGTCCACATGTTGCTAGCCTGCATTGAAGCCTTTGCTATTGTTTCTTCACTGCTATTTTTAGCCTTGCTAGCTAGATTAAAGCTAGTGCAGGATGCCTACACGAGCCACAGTCACATTTCTAATTGCAGTATAGACATCCCCTAAGTCAGGGGTGGGCAAACTACTGCCCGTGGGCCGGATCCAGCCCACCAGCCATTTTAATCCGGCCCTTGAGCTCCCACTGGGGAGCAGGGTCTGGGGTTTACCCCACTCCGGTGCTCCAGCCGGGAAGCAGAGTTGGGGGCTGCTCCACACTGCTCCCAGAAGAAGCAGCATGTCCCCCCTCTGGCTCCTATGTGTAGGGGCACCCAGGGGGCTCCGCTCTGCATGCTGCCCCCACCACAAGCGCTGCTGTGTACAGGAGCCGCTTGAGGTAAGTGCCGCCCAGAGCCTGCAACCCTGAGCCACCCCCCCCGCACCCCAAACCCTGCCCCAGCCCTGATCCCCCTCCTGCCCTCTGAACCCCTCGATCCCAGCCCAGAGTACCCTCCTGCAACCCAAACCTCTCATCCCCAGCCCCACCCCAGAGCCTGCACCCCCAGGCAGAGCCCTCACCCCCTCCCACATTCCAACCCCAATTTCGTGAGCATTCATGGGCCGCCATACAATTTCCATACCCAGTTGTGGGCCTCAGGCCAAAAAGTTTGCCTAACCCTGCCCTAAGTTATACAAATATAGAACATGAAGGGATGCAGGTAGAGAATGGAAAAGCTTAAAACAATACCACTTAACTGACTCCATATAAAGCAAGCAAATCCTATGAGTTCTGAGGCTCATCAGCAGAGACAAAAGTAGGGATTGCAGGAAGGTGTAAACTAGATAATTGCTGCCAAATGAGCGAGGCTCAGAACATTATCTTTCTATGAAGTTCAAAATCACCTTTTCCCTCTTACTGCAGAATTTCAGGGCCTACCAGCTTCTCCAGCCCAACCAACTTGGCCTTCATTTAAACAATAATTATTTGATACAATGGCATTTTCAGGAACAGTGGAAGTTCTGCCTAACTTAGAAAAATGAGAGCATAAATCAGAGGAAAGTAAATTGACCTTCATCCCAATTCCATGCACCATTCACAGCTGTTAACATAATGGAATAATTCTCCAAATGAAGAATCTATTTGGGACTCCACAGACTGTATAGTGTTCACTCATGGTAGAATAGGCAGCAAAAAGTACCTGGTTGCATTACATGCCGGGCCGCAACAATACAGCTCTGAGGAGAACACTGAGAAGTGTACTTTAGTAACAAGCTCATGGACAACTAAGAGATTGACCACTGGAGCCAAAGCTCCTATACCAGAGGCCTGTGACACTCCACGCTGGGCAGGGGGACCAGGACCTGGGCTGCAGAAAATGAAAAAGGCCCCCACATTGCTCCACCTAAACTGTTGACCTAAAACTCATCCACCTTGTCTCACTATAAATAGTCAGACAAAGATGAGGCACAGAAACATACTGGGAGACCCAAAGAATTAAACCATTATTTTAGTTGTGTGTATTAATGTATTAATTGATACTTCATTTATTTTAGTTTTGGCAAAGGCTAGGGGAAAGCAGGTTTTGATAAATAAGTCACATGGAACAAAAGATCTGAATGAAGAAAGAATAATTCCCAGAATGTCAGGCTCAGTCATTATAGCCCATTTAGGGTTACTTTCACCCCACTACTCAGTTGTTTTTACTTTGCCCTAGCCATTTTACTACACCTTTCAGAAATAGGGGAGATGGTTTTCCTTCAGAACCCATTCCTTTTCCTCTTTATCGTTTCATCCTCCCTCAGCATCATCTTCTTCTCACCTTAGTTCTTATCATCATGCATATGCACAAGGGAGTCGAATTAAGTTTGCACTAATAACTTTTAATTCTGGCAATTCCTAACTTGAGAGTGCTTGACTTCGCAACATTAACAGTCTTTTAATATAGCAGAAAACAAAGTTTGCGTTTCCAACTCAGCATATGCCCATGTACTTCACAAAGTAGTTAGTTAAATATTGCTGATATAGTGCCTACGTAGGCAAACAAAGCAGCCATTATGGACTTAACAGCAGCCTTGGATGTCAGAATGTATTTTATTAAGAGAGGGAATAGTAAGCAAGATACTTTTTCAAGAACTACTCTGGGATACATGTATGTGATACACCCATAAATTCAGGGGAAGAGAGAAAAATGTAAATAGCCATATATATATATTTATTGTAGCTAAATAACAAACACTCAAAATATGTTTCTGTGGGCTTCATCCTGTCATCTCCTCCGCAGCTCAGGACAGCCCTGAGCCAATGGAACTGGTGTGTTCTACTGAGAAAGTTGGATCAAGTTTGGATACCACCACAGAGCCCCTACTCCACAGGAGATCCCAAGGTGCAAAAAACTTTGTGGAACAGAGGCAATGGATGCACTGAAACGTGGATCCACCAGCTATTTC
Source organism: Dermochelys coriacea (assembly GCF_009764565.3). Classification (NCBI taxonomy): domain Eukaryota; kingdom Metazoa; phylum Chordata; order Testudines; family Dermochelyidae; genus Dermochelys; species Dermochelys coriacea. The sequence goes on along the minus strand of NC_050075.1, from coordinate 86,455,769 downwards.
CTCCCAGAGATGCAGAGCACACAGGCAATGGAGGCTACTACCTCTGTTGTCTGTGAGGAATATTCCTTCAGGCTGAAATTTCCAAAGGCACCACAAGGAGTTATATGCTTGACTTAATTGACTTTCAATGGGATTTGGATGCCTAACTTCCTTAGGTTCCTAGCCTTCCTTCATGTCTCTCCAGGAATCCCCAGATCATCAGTGTCTGGCCTGAGAGGCTGTGTGAGGAGTTAAAGATTTGGCCTCATATATTGAATATTCTCTCTGAGGACACAGATTCTATCTCTGAATTTCTGCATCCATACATCATAAAGAAAATATAAATCTAGCTTTACACATGTAACAAAGCCTGTTACAGAAACTGTTGATATCCATACATCTTTAATGCTCATAAAGATTGATATTTATGCCTCAAAGTGATGGAAGATAAAATAGTATCACTGACCTTGCTAGAAGTGCTTTAATGTAATATACCAGGAAAGCAGGTGTTTATATAGAGAGGAAATTGTCATTAAAGTTGATAATGTTCTTCCATTGTTTGACCAAATAGGTTCCTGAGGGCTTATGTGTCAGCAACAAAAATCATGTTCTGTACATAGAGTTAGGTAAGATATAGAAAAGTAGTGAATTATAAACAATTCAGTAAAAAAGTTATAGTGGCAGAAAATGAATTAAAATTACACCCTGCAGTTTTCTAGAAATGAAGTAGAATACTATATACAGTATATCTCTGCTCTTGAAGGTGGAAATGCATTTGCTATCATTATCCTAGTATGCTGCGTAGCATAAAACAAGATACACTAATGGCAAAGCTTTTGACAGTACCTAAAATAGCCTACAGCGGCTATCAATACCCTACCTGTTGATGTTATGTAAAATTAAAAGACCAGCTTGAGGAAATCATCTGCAACATCTCTTGGAAATTGTTACTATCAAATAGGAGAGAGACAGAAGAATTTCTCCCTCCATTTTAATTTGTTTCAAAAGAAACCAGCACAATGTCATATGTAAAGTAAAGGATGTTAATATGCAATTGCTAAGATATGTATTATCTTGGTTCTCTGAAAAAAATTGCCATATTCATATCAATATTTATTATCCATATATTTTAACACAGTAAATTATTTTTTGATTTCAATATTTCTTGCACTATTATATAGGTTAGAAGGGAGCATTAGTAGCAAAAAATGTAATGGTTTTTAATAATCAGATTTAGGCTATTAGAAAAGTATCCTTCAGCTAAGAAAAGGAAGATTGTGTAAAGAATGCCAGATGTACAGCTCTGTGGTAGTCTAAGCTGGGTATGACTTAAGAACAGCAAACTGTGTTCTTCAAACTCTAGCAATGCACTCAGGTGCCAAAATCCTTCCTTCCCCATAGTATGAGTATAGCTGGCCCCATGCATGGTGAGGTAAACTCATCTATGTTTATTTCAATGATAACATACTCAGTTGCAGTAAACGAGTGTGAAATTCACTTGTAGTTCCACCATGGGTCTCAACTGGTGTGCACTCTGGAACACATGGGGTGTATGTGTATTCACATGCCCTGAGTGTCACAGAGAGTCTTCTTACTGGCTCTGCATACAACACTACCCCTCTGAGTGGGACAGAGATGGTGTAGCAGCTATTCTAGGCCATAAGCTGTAGTAATAGCTGTGTGGAAGCGGTGCTGATGAGGGTGGCACGCAGCCTTCCACATTCTTCCTCCTTCATATGGTGAGACTCAGACACATCACCCTACAGATACACACAATATATCCAGTTTTACCCCCATCTACTCTATAAATTTTGGCTACAGACCCCAGAGTAGCCCATTCATTGAACAAGGCAAATACATTACTTTTTTTTACCAGGTAGTAGAGAGAGGAATCAACCTATGTGCAGAGTATGTTACCCTTGCCTACAAATGAAAATGTAAGTGGCTAGGGGCCTGGTTCTGCAGCTCTTACTCATTGTTGAAGCATTCACATATCCAAAGGCTGCATGACGGGGCCCTAAAATTTTAATTGTTATGATAGAAACCTGTTCCTGTTAGGTCAAATGTGGGTAGGAGTTATGGTTGTTTTTGAAAGCATAAAAGTTAACAATATGTACAGTCAAATAAAATACTGCATAGAGTATGCATAAGAGGACCAGTAACTGCTGGTGTGGGAACTATAACTTTGCATTTCCTGACATGTTTAAAACTGCAACATAACACTGCATAGCTTGTTTATTTGCAATAAACCATACATTAAAATACCAGTACATAACATTGTCTTAACAACTGCATATCTGAATATAAACTGGACAACTTTAAGGTACCCAGTTATGAATGTTGAAGCTAATGCCCAAGCTTTGTTCCTACTGCATAGTGGGGAGAGTATCTACACTGCAAAGGTAAAAACTTAAAGGAATCAATTGACCAAACTTACAGCGTCAATTTTATTCACCCCATCAGTACAAAAGGTCAAATATAAGAGGCTTTCCTTGCCATGAGAGAAATTGTGAAATGTATTTAAAGATAAAATGCCCAAATCTCCCCTGAGCCCTGGTCTACACTACGGGGTTAGGTCGAATTTAGCCGTGTTAGGTTGATTTAACTCTGCACCCGTCCACACGACCAAGCCAGTTTTGTCGACTTAAAGGGCTCTTAAAATTGATTTCTGTGCTCCTCCCCGGTGAGAGGATTAGCGTTAAAATCGACCTCGCTGGGTCGAATTTGGGGTAGCATAGATGCAATTTGACGGTATTGGCCTCTGGGAGGCATACCAGAGTGCTCCATCGTGACTGCTCTGGACAGCACTTTGAACTCCGATGCACTAGCCAGGTACACAGGAAAAGCCCGGGGAACTTTTTAATTTCATTTCCTGTTTGATCAGTGAGGCGAGCTCAGCAACACTTAGCACAGGTGACCATGCAGTCCCCCCAGAATCGTAGAATGTTTCTACGCTCCCCCTATCATCTCCGTCCCTGAGGTTATTGCAGATTAGAAGGCGAAAAAAAACGCACTCGCGATGACATGTTTTCTGAGCTCATGCAGTCCTCCCGCACTGGAGGCATTCAGTGGCAGAGGCCAGGAAAGAATTAAGTGAGCATGAAGAGCAGAGGCAGGAGGTGATGCTGAGGCTAATGGGGGAGCAAATGGACATGATGAAGCATCTGTTGGGGGACCAAATGGACATGATGAAGCATCTGTTGGAGCTGCAGGAAAGCCAACAAGAGCACAGACCCCCGCTGCATCCACTGTATAACTGCCTACCTTCCTCCCCATGTTCCATAGCCTCCTCACCCAGACGCCCAAGAATGTGGGCGTGGGGGGAGGCTCTGGGCACCCAGCCACTCCACAGGATGGCCCAAGCAACAGAAGGCTGTCATTCAAACAGTTTTGATTTGTAGTGTGGCTATAATAAGCAATGTGGCCTTGTCCTTCCCTCCTCCCCCACCCCACCTGGGCTACCTTGTCCATTATCTCATTTTTGTAATTAATAAAGAAAGAATGCATGGTTTCAAAACAATAGTTACTTTATTTCAAAGGGGGCAGGATGGTTGGCTTACAGGGAATTAAAATCAACAAAGGGGGTGGGTTTGCATCAAGGAAAAACACAGACAACTGTCACACCGTAGCCTGGCCAGTCATGAAACTGGTTTTCAAAGCTTCTCTGATGCGAAGCACGCCTTGCTGTGCTCTCCTAATCACCCTGGTGTCTGGCTGCTCAAAATTGGACACTAGGCGATTTGCCTCAACCTCTCACCCCAACATAAACATCTCCCCCTTACTCTCACAGATATTATGGAGCACACAGCAATCAGCAATAACAATGGGAATGTTGGTTGCGCTGAGGTTTGACCAACAGTGCCACCGAGCTTTTAAACATCCAAAGGCACATTCTACTACCATTCTACACTTGCTTAGCCTATAGTTGAACTGCTCCTTACTACTGTCCAGGCTTCATGAGCCATGGGAGCAAGGGGTAGGTGAGATCGCATGGTGCTGCCGGCTGGGAGAGCAGCCTGAGACAGAAAACTCCAGCTCGCAGGACAGCGGAGTTGCAGCGGAAGCGATGGAACCATATACCATGCCCTGGAGGTTGCTAGGAGCTGGGCAGGGAAGACGTTCCCAGAACCCCCGGCCAAGCTACACGTCCGACAAGGACAGTTCCAGTCCTACTGCACCGTCTGCTGCAAAGTTGCAGAAGAGCAGGAGAGCAGAGTTGCAACAGAAGCAGTGGAGCTGTACACCAGGGACGAGGATGGCTAGCTATCCTACTGCACTGTCTGCTGTGAAGGCACCCAAGAGCTGCTTCTGTGTAGCAATGCCAGCTGCTGCAGGTGCTTCTATGTTGAATGCTTGGAGGTCCTGGTAGGGCAAGGTACCTCAGCTAAAGCAAAAGAGCAAGAGCCCTGGAACTGTTACATGTGTCAACCACAGAAGTGCTATGGGGTGTTACAGCGCTGACCGGACTGGAATGTACGGCTGCAAGACTTTTTCACCAGCGATAAAGGACAGGAATATGATGCACCTAAAATTGAAAAAGGCCTGCACATTTCCCAGAGTCACCACCCTTGATAACAGAACATCAATGATTGCATTGACTACTTGGATCACAGCAGCCCCCGCAGTAGATTTGCCCACAACAGCAGTGGTGACAGTGAGCTGAGCGGGCTCCAGGCTTGCCATGGTATGGCATCTGCATGGGTAACCCAGGAAAAAAGGCACAAAATGATTGTCTGCCATTGCTTTTACAGAGGGAGGGGCGACTGATGACATGTACCCAAAATCCCCCGCGACAATGTTTTTGCCCCATCAGGCACTGGGAGCTTAACCCAGAATTCCAATGGGCAGCGGAGACTGCGGGAACTGTGGGATAGCTACCCAAAGTGCACCACTCTGTAAGTCGATGCTAGCCATGGAAGTGATGACGCACTCCACGACTTAATGTGTTTGGTGTGGACATACGCAATTGACTGTATAAAATCGAATTCTAAAAATTGACTTCTATAAAATCGACCTAATTTCTAGCAGATCTGACCACAGCTGTTTTTTTAGCAATGAAGTGCAAAAACAGGTCTGATTTGGTTTTCAAAACCATGCCAACCAACTTTTGGGTTTCCAAAACCAGGGACAGTTCACGCTCACACCCCACTTCAGCCAGACACCAGTGTTTGAAGGATTGGGATAAATACAGTTTTTGCCTATCTCTGATTTTAGCTCCTAGTGCTGGGATAGATCCTGAGTGGTATACATTAGGATAGCTCTATTTTGAAGCCAACACAATTGCACTTATGTACACTAGCTAAGGATGTGGCCTGCATACTTCCCATAAAATCATAGATTTTTAAGGCTAAACGGGATCATTATGGTCATCTAGTCTGACCTACAGCATAATACAATGTGGATAGAATAGAAATTCCATTCTTTCACTGTATACATTCCATTAATATTAAAATGTTAAATCCAGATTAAAATAAATTGAAAATGTGGTCAAATGCAAATTAGTGTCATATACTGTTGCTGATCTGTATATGTTACTCACACTCATGTCAACAGAATTTGTTCAAGAGGATCTGGCCCTAATGTCTAAACATGTCTAAAATGTCTTTACTTTTTTGACCATTAAGGTTATTTCTATCACACACATCAGATTGTGTGAGAGTTTTCAATCCCATACACTGCCAATACCATTCTTCGCAAGGTAATTTTTACCCACAGAAGGCTCAAACACCAGTACATTCAGTAAATTGTGGCTAGATTCTGAGCATAGCTTTATATGTTATTAGTCATGTTACTAGTCCTATATTATTCAGTGGGGCATTCTTGTTGATAGCAGTGGAGCTACTCATGTGTTTAAGGGCTACTTATTGATAAATTTTCAAGATCAGTCCCTTTGCTCTCAGAGACAGGACTGTCACATTCACTTAATTCAACAAGAGTTATATTCATTTATATATATATTCACTATTGTATGTAATTTCAAATGTAGTGCTTGCCATTAAAATAAACTATATTAATACTACAATGGAAAACTGTGACACACTTATGAATGACTGAAAACATCAGAGCTAGTTGACATCCACCACCTTTTTATTTTTCATTTTCTTCTGTCCCAGTTGTTTATGATTTAATAATGTGCATTGTCAAATTGCTTCTTTAAATTTTAATTGCTAAATTTTATCTTTGAAGAATATTTTTCAGTATCAAAAATATAAATAGAAATAGGGTTGAACAGGATTCATATGAATAATTCAGTCTTACAGTTTCACACTCAGAAATGAGTGATTCATTGTAAACATACAGCCATCACAGAGAAAGTACAGACATTGAAATATGGGAAAAATGTGAATAAACCATAATTATTTAATAGCATTCCAACATTATAATTTTTTTAGATTGTGCTTTAATTATAATGTACTTTACAGGATGAATTTTGCATCTCCAATTTATGAAAGAACTCGCTTTAAAAAATAAAAACATGTCTGGTGTCAGCTAGCTATGAGTGATATATTCTGTCAGTCATTCTTAAGTGGGTCACTGTTTTCTCAGAAATATGTATAGAATTTTTTTCTTGACAAGTAGGAAATTTTACATTGCATCTAATACAGGTGTTTTCTATTGGGAGTTACAAAGCTGATCTATTCATGACGTACAGGAAGCATACAAACATGATGTATAGATCCCTTTTAAATCCTTCTAGAGACATGCATTTTAGCAATTATAGATTGGGCTTTGAGGAACTATATCATATATAATGAGCATTAGCAAACATAATTGTCCTCTTATTTTCATCAGCATAAAACAGGAGTATCTGCATGGATATGACATTGGTGTAGAACCAGTGTAAGTTAAAGATGAATCACTCCCAACTTATTGCATCAGTGTAGCTGAGTCTTTTCACTTCTTTAGTGACCACAGGTCTGATTCTACTCCCTTTGAAGTCAATAACAGAAACACCATTGACTCTACTGAGAATAGAACCAGGATTCTGGTATTTATTTGGAGACACAACTTTTCACTGAATTATTATACCTTTTGGGAGACAATTTTATACAGCAATATTAAGCCTTCCATTGACTTCAATGGGGCCAGGATTTCACCCATGAAGACTAATTCTGATTATGTAGCCAAAAGCTTATCCACTGTAATTCCTAAACAACAGAATTTTCAGGCTTGGGCAAAAACCTCCTGTCTTCTGTGAAGCTTGAAGCTGCACCTCTATCCCACAGTGATATAATCCATGAAATTTACATGCTGAAAAAAGTACTGACATTAGCAGTAGGAAGGGCTCTCTGAAGCTGACCAAAAGACACTGACACATTTAATTTCTAAAGGAAAAGTTCTCTCCTGTGACTAAGGCTGTCTCCATCATTAAGCCCCAATTATTCCCTTAACAAGTGTTGGGCAGGGCCCTTGCATTAATTCTAGCACACAATCAAAAATAACTTATGTCTGCAACATCTACAGTTTCCAGGCTTTCCACTTTTTCTACAACCTCTCAAGGTGAAGAGCTGTCAAGGTAGTGGCTGCAGCCTGAAGAGAGAGAACATTTCTTACAAGATGTTATTAAAAGTGTGGTTTGAAATGTATTATGATGTGGCAGGGTGATCAGTAGCTATGGAAATCTATCCATTCATAGGTTTCAAAGTTTTAAGAATGGTCTATGCCAAGAAACACCCCCATATTTGAGGGCCGGCAGCTGCCTTGATTATATTCCACACAGCCTATGGAACTTAGAGCACATATGGTGGGACATTCAGTAAGATGTAAAAAAGCAGCTATCCTTCAACAGGAGTCCCCTAATTATCACAGTTTCATGGGGACCAAGCCAAGACATCTTTGTCACACCCTCAAAAGATTTGTAGGCCCCAAGCTAGCACTGGTAGAAAGAAAAAAAAAGCAGCAGTGCAGATCTAGGTATGCCCAAAGGATATGTCTTTTCTGACTAGAGAAATAATACATTGTGCTTGACACTACACCTACAATTTTACACCTCAATGATTTTAATATTATGAATAACAGATATCTAATATCAACTTCAACTTTCTGAGATGGAGGGCTTACAGTGCAGCAGTTTTGCCTGCAATTTAGATTCTTGTACAGCAATTCATTCTCTGTGGTATTTGGATTACAGCCATGTTACTGTCTGAATATTTGAATTTTATCCTATCATATAGTGTAACCCTTTTATATATAGTATAAGTTCAAATCACAGTAAACAAGTCAATGTAGTTCACCTCCACTTGTGGTAAAAAATGTCAGTATTTGAAGGGAAAACTTTTAGATGGCATTAGTAAATTTTTATGCCAAGTAGCATTTATAGAAGGTAAACAATACTGATCAGTAACTACAAATAAAATAAATAAAAAAATAATTGGTTGACTTACTGAAAGTAAGTTTCCTTTTTTGTTTCCTTGGAAACCCCTAATTCTCAACAACAGTCCTATTCAGCACTTTGATGGCATTTTTTAGTAGTCAAATGTCCTTAATATATTTTATGAGCATTAAGTCATTAAGCCTCACAACATATCTGTGCAGCATTATTATAATCATGTTAATTATTATCCCATGATGGGGAGTTCAAATCCACACTTGGCCCCAAAGGGGTTAAAAGACAGTACTGGGCCCAGGTAGTCCTGCCCTTCCTGACCTTCAGAATCTGCTCCAACTGGAGAGGTGACTTAAAAGGGAGCAACTCAGCTCAGAAGAAGGACAGTGGGAAGAAAGAAAAACCTACCCTCAGGGCTCCTGAGCAAGAGTGCTGAAGAAGCCTGTGAGGAATAGGACTGCATGCTGAGCTCGTTTGGGGCAAAAGGTTTAGTTGCCTTTTCTTTTTCTTTTGTTATCTTATATTGGATTTAGAGCTGTGGGGAGAGATGGATGATAGGGATAATAGATGGATTATTTAGATAAACAGACAGATTATCTATGGGGAGATATGGATGATAGACCCAGGGATAACTCTGAGAGCACTCCCAGGTGCCAGATACTTATTGGCTGTCATAAGACCCTGGGTCAAAGCCTGAGTCTACCAACAGTCCTTGTTGCAAGAGGGGAAGTAGCCTCATCCCCACCTCATTCCCCCTCTGATAAGAAGAGGGCAAGCACATTGAAAACCCCAGGTGAAGCTAAGCTCCTATACAATTGAGGAACTAGACTGAAAGGCCTTCTCACTGTGAGGAGAGTCTGGATACTGGGTGTGCTACCCATTAGACCATCATGATCTGGCCCTCTAAGGACTCTATTACATTTGGTGGAGAATGCGGGCAACATACTATCCCACCACTGATGGTAGGCCAGAGAAAGAGAGACAGAGAAAAGAGATGGATTTTGAGGAACTGCTGAAGTGGGTTCTCAAGAACCAGCAGCAATAGGCCACTCAGCAATAGCAGAGTCATCTGCTCCAGCAGCTTGCTGCCCAACAACAGCTGCCAGCATCACAGCAGCAGCTGATTAGGAAAATGGCAGTGCAGCAGCAAGAACAACAGGAGTGGCTCATCCAGCAGATGGCAATGTTCCTAATGCCACCTGGGGCGGCCTTGAGTCTAACCACAGGAGAGAGGAATGCTAACCCAATACCACCCATCCCTGTAAAGTTGACAAAAATGGGCCCTATGGACAACCCAGAGGCATCATGTCTGAGAGAGATGCCATTGCATCCAATGGTGCAAGAAAAGCTGGGTCACCCTATTGGCCCCCTACTTGACTGGACTGGCCCCAGCAGCATATCAGTGCCTTGATGTGAAGGCTGAGCAGGACTATACTCATGTCAAGGCAGCCATCCTAGACATCTCACCTGAAACCTACTGGCAGCGGTTTTGCCACTAGAAATCCCCACCCCCACCCCTGGAGCATGACCATGGACTGTTGCCCAGAACCTGAAGGAGAATTGCTGGAATTGGTTCCAGCAAGAGGGATGTATGGCAGTTCATGTGGCAGAGACGACTGTCATGGAACAGTTCATCCAAATTCTCCCTGGTGGAGGATGGGGAGGCATGAGTGGCTGCTAAGACATCAGCTGGAAACCTAGGCAGAGGATGTGTCTTTGATGGAGAATGACTTGGTGTCCCTTGGGCTGGAGGTGGAAACACCAAAAGTCAGCCCTGCATGCCCCCCTCCCGCTGTAACCCAGATACCTAAACTCCGCAAAGTGTACCTCAGGGAAGTTGGACACCCAACCCTAGTGTAGGGGGACACAAAGGCCAAGAGATGACCCTGGAAGCCAACTGTCAGTTAGCTAAGAGGGATCTTGATCAAACCGAGCAACCTTATCTGAAGAGGCCATCCCACTTGGGAGAATAACAGCAGAAACAGCTTCTCCCATGGGCAACTGTTTTGCATGTGGATAACAAGGACATTTCAGAAGATACTGCCAGTTCATGGACTGTAATTACAGGCAGGCCTGGACAGTTAATAACTGGGCTCAGAAGAGGGGCCCAGGGAAAATGTTAGTCCCTATGCAAGTGGATGGAGTAGCAGTACAGGACTGATAGACTCAGAATGTAGCCAGAGTTTAGACACGGAGAGGTTGGTGGGGTCCAGAGGTAAATCTGGAGGCATGTTCTAAATTCAGTGTATCCATGGAGACATATGACCCTATCCAATCAGAGAAGTACATCTGACTGTGCAAAAACACATTGAAACAGTATGGGCTGTCATGGCTAAAGACCTGGATTACCCAGTTATACCTTTTTTAGAAGTAGTGGTCAAAGGTTGTTGGAGCACATCTGGGGCTAAGCCAGAGCAGGAAGACCCAGGGGGGCTGGAGATGGCTGCAGTAGCTGAGAGCGGGTCTTGAAAGAGAGGGCTCTGAGGGAGGATGAAGATCCAGGAGAGAGACCATCCTCATAGGTAAAGGACCCATCCCCTGAACCCAACTGAGCAGTAAGGGTCTGCTGCCACCTCTCAGTCTGGACCTGCTGTACAGCAAGGTAGACTTCATGGAAGAACAAAAGAACTCAGACTCAACTCTGAGTAGTGTTTATGAGCAGTTCATCCAGGCAAATAAAGTATTAGATCCCCAGAAGCTGAAAAAGTGATCCCTATTCTACCCAGACTCCTCAAAGTCATTTATCCTGCATAGAGATGTGTCCGACGTTGAGCTCAGAACACTGCTATCTCAAAAATTTGGAGGAGAAGAACATCCTGTTTCCTATCTCAGCAGGAACTTGTTCCTGTGAGAGGTAACATACTTGGTCATCAAGAAGGAGGCCCTGGCAGTGAAATAGGCCATCAATACCCTACATTATTACTTGTGTGAGCAGCTCTTCTTCCTAATAGCTGAACATGTACAACTCCATTGGCTTGATGAACTTGATGAAAAACCACAACCCACATATTATGAAGTGCTACCTCTCAATGCTGCCGTATAGCTTCCAGATGACCCATTGTGCGGGCACAGAAAATAAAAATGTGGACTTCTTTTCACAGGATGGAGGGGACATGAACCAGACCTGCGACATCACAAAGGCCCAAAGGGGTTAAAGGATACTCGGGCGCAACCCACTATACTATAGGGCCCTCTGAGGACTGCAGAGGCTAAGTAACATTCCCTATGTAACTCCCTATTTCTTTTTCTTATTTCATGGTGTTTAGCCAAAAACACTGATTGCTGTAAATACAGCTGCTGTTTCTAATTGCTCTGAGTTGATAACAGAAACATTCCCAGACAAGTACAGAGCCCTGAGTGATTGCAAAGAAGGAGTTGCTATTTCAGCACACTAGAAGGAGTGCAGGAAGTTGTTAACCATGCTCAGTAGCAGTTTTGAAGCTGGTGTGGAAGGCTTCATTAAGGACAGACTTTCCTGCATGTACACACATACACCTCCCACACTCCGCCACCCACTTCGTTAGAAGCTAGAAGCTCCTGACCAGTCAGTAGTGAGTTGTATCAGGGTACAACACTGGTAGCCAGTGTGAGCTCTGTTCAGATCTAGCCCAGCCCTACAGGGAGAATATAGAGCTGCCTGGAGTAACCCATACTGAATCTGTGAGGCGGATCTCAATGCAGTTTCCTGTAATTTTATAGGTTATTTGGACATTATTGGTCTGCAGCAGTTGTATGTTAAAGTATCTGTACAATCCTTAGTTCCAAGAAGGAAAATAAGAATTTTTTTATATAGCAATGGATTATAGTTAAGAGGATAGGGAAGTTTGCTACTTGCCTAAGACACAATCTTAGAATTAAGTAAGTAGGGCAATTGTATTTGTGTGAATATATACATATTGAGACACAAGACATGGCCCTGAGCCCTGACTGGTAGAGCACCAGTCAGAAACAGCCAAGTCCTGCAAGGAGAAGATAGAGCTGCCAGGGGTAACCCAGATTGAATCTGTGGATTGGATCTCAATACAGTTTCCTCTAATTTTACAAGAGTCAGTGGGATTAAGACTGGGAAAACACCATAAAGGAGGAATCAGAGCCTGGAGGCCAAATGTCTTTGTGAGGCATATTACATCATTGGACTAAAGACAGTGTGTGAGCCTAACATCTACAGTAATTGTCAAGTTCTTTTTATTTGATATTCTGTATACGTTCAAGAGTGTAGATGCTGAAACAATTGGGTATGTTGTACAACTATATGTTTTATTTAATTGTCAATATAATATCCAGGGTAAACCTACATGAAAGCAGAAGATCGCCAATTGTCAGAAGTTCCAATCCTTGTATTTATTTTGTAAGGTATTACATATATTTGGGGAGGGGAAGTGATTAGGCCTGGTGTTATATTCTTTATTTTAAAGGAAAATAACAAATCTGTAGTTAGTGATGCTACAGGTGCATTGTGTAGCTAGGGTGCATTGTGTAACTGCTCTACTGTAATGATTTATCTTTTGAGTGTTATTCAGACAAAGGAAATTAATTTTGTATGTGCATAACTCTTTTACAGTAAAAACTGGTTCTGGATTCTTATGGAGGGAAAGAAAATAAATCCTATTATAATTTCAACCTTTAGTATACAGAAGGTTCATAGATTCATAGATACTAAGGTCAGAAGGGACCACTCTGATCATCTAGTCTGACCTCCTGCACAGAGCAGGCCACAGAATGTCACCCATCCACTCCTATGAAAAACCTCACCCATGTCTGAGCTATTGAAGTCCTTAAATCATGGTTCAAAACTTCAAGAAGCAGAGAAGACTCCCTCCAGTCAACCATGCCCCATGCTACAGAGGAAGGCAAAAAAACCTCCAGGGCCTCTCCAATCTGCCCTGGAGGAAAATTCCTTCCCGCCCCCAAATATGGCAATCAGCTAAACCCTGAGCACATGGGCAAGATTCACCAGCCAGATACCCAGGAAAGAGTTTTCTATAGTAAATCAGATCCCATCCATCTAATATCCCATCTCAGGGGATTTGGCCTATTTACCCTGAATATTTAAAGATCAATTACTTACCAAAATCCCATTATCCCATCATACCATCTCCTCCATAAACTTATCGAGTAGAATCTTAAAGCCAGATAGATCTTTTGCCCCCACTGCTTCCCTTGGAAGGTTATTCCAAAACTTCACTCCTCTGATGGTTAAAAACCTTCGTCTGATTTCAAGTCTAAACTTCCTGGTGGCCAGTTTATACCCATTTGTTCTTGTGTCCACATTGGTGCTGAGCTTAAATAATTCCTCTCCCTCTCCTATATTTATCCCTCTGATATATTTATAGAGAGCAATCATATCTCCCCTCAACCTTCTTTTAGTTAGGCTAAACAAGCCCAGCTCCTTAAGTCTCCTTTCATAAGACAAGTTTTCCATTCCTCGGATCATCCTAGTAGCCCTTCTCTGTACCTGCTCCAGTTTGAATTCATCCTTTTTAAACATGGGAGACCAGAACTGCACACAGTATTCTAGGTGAGGTCTCACCAGTGCCTTGTATAACGGTACTAAAACCTCCTTATCCCTACTGGAAATGTCTCTCCTGATGCATCCCAAAACCGCATTAGCAGCTCATAGTCATCCTATGATCAACCAATACTCCAAGGTCCTTCTCCTCTTCCGTTACTTCTAATTGATGCGTCCCCAACTTATAACTAAAATTCTTGTTATTAATCCCTAAATGCATAACCTTACACTTCTCACTATTAAATTTCATCCTATTACTATTACTCCAGTTTACAAGGTCATCCAGATCCTCCTGTATAATATCCTGATCCTTCTCCGAATTGGCAATACCTCCCAGCTTTGTATCATCTGCAAACTTTATTAGCACACTCCCACTTTTTGTGCCAAGATCAGTAATAAAAAGATTAAATAAGATTGGTCCCAAAACCGATCCCTGAGGAACTCCACTGGTAACCTCCCTCCAACCTGACAGTTCGCCTTTCAGTAGGACCCGTTGCAGTCTCCCCTTTAACCAATTCCTTATCCACCTTCTGATGTTCATATTGATCCCCATCTTCTCCAATTTAACTATTAATTCCCCATGTGGCACGGTATCAAATGCCTTACTGAAATCTAGGTAAATTAGATCCACTGCATTTCCTTTATCTAAAAAATCTGTCACTTTTTCAAAAAAGGAGATTAGATTGGTTTGGCACGATCTACCTTTTGTAAAACCATGTTGTGTTTTGTCCCATTTACCATTGACTTCAATGTCCTTAACTAATTTCTCCTTCAAAATTTTTTCCAGGACCTTGCATACTACAGATGTCAAACTAACTGGCCTGTAGTTACCCGGATCACTTTTTTTTCCTTTCTTAAAAATAGGAACTATATTAGCAATTCTCCAATCATTCGGTACTATTACTGAGTTTACAGATTCATTAAAAATTATTGCTAATGGGCTTGCAATTTCAGGTGCCAATTCCTTTAATATTCTTGGATGAAGATTATCTGAGCCCCCTGATTTAGTCCCATTAAGCTGTTTCAGTTTCGCTTCTACCTCTGATATGGTAATATCTACCTCTATATCCTCCTTCCCATTTGTCATGCTACCATTATCCCCAAGATCCTCTTTAGCCTTATTAAAGACTGAGGCAAAGTATTTGTTTAGATATTGGGCCATGCCTAGATTATCTTTAACCTCCGCTCCATCCTCAGTGTTAAGCGGCCCCACTTCTTCCTTCTTAGTTTTCTTCTTATTTATATGGCTATAGAACCTTTACTATTGGTTTTAATTCCCTTTGCAAGGTCCAACTCTACTCGACTTTTAGCCTCTCTCACTTTATCCCTACATCTTCTGACCTCAATTAGGTAGCTTTCCTTGCTGATCCCTCTCATCTTCCACTCCCTGTATGCTTTCTGCTTCTTCATAATCACCTCTCTAAGATGCTTGCTCATCCAGCTTGGTCTACAACTCCTTCCTATGAATTTTTTCCCCTTTCTTGAGATACAGGCTTCCGATAGCTTCTGCAGTTTTGATTTAAAGTAATCCCAGGCCTCCTCTACCTTTAGATCCATAAGTTTTTCAGTCCAATCCACTTCCCTAACTAATTTCCTTAATTTTTGAAAGTCAGCCCTTTTGAAATCAAAAACCCTAGTTGCAGATTTATTTTTGTTAATCCTTCCATTTAGTTTGAACTGAATTAGCTCATGATCACTTGAGCCAAGATTGTCCCCTACAACCATTTCTTCTATGAGGTCCTCGCTACTCACCAAAATTAAATCTAAAATGGCATCCCCTCTAGTCAGTTCAGCAACTACTTGATGAAGGAATCTATCAGCTATTGCATCTAGGAAAATCTGAGCCCTATTATTATTACTAGCACTGGTCCTCCAGTCTATATCTGGGAAGTTAAAGTCTCCCATGATCACGCAGTTTCCATTAGTATTTACTTGATTCAAGACATTAAAAAGGGCTCTATCCATATAGAAATTAGATCCCGGAGGTCTATAGCACACCCCAAGCACTATCGTAGGAGAGGCTTTACTAGTTTTCTTCCCCAATGTAATTTTTGCCCAGACGGACTCTGTCTTATCCATTGCATCGCTTCTTATTTTTTTACATTCTAACTCATCATTGATATACAATGCTACTCCACCCCCTTTACCTTTGTTTGTCTTTTCTAAACAGCACATACCCTTCAATACCTGTAGTCCAGTCATGACTACTATTCCACCATGTTTCTGTTATCCCTATAATATCTGGTTTCACTTCCTGCACCAGTAGCTCTAGTTCCTCCATTTTGTTACCTAGACTCCTCGCATTGGTGTACAAACATCTTAATTTTTGCTGTTTGGACTCGCTCACATTTTGTACCCTATTAGGCACAGTCATTCTACAGCCAGTATAACCTATTAGACTAGTATCCACACCGCCCTCGCTCCTTATATGCATTCTCCTACCCACGGCTGTATCCTTTCTTACTTCATCTTCTTCCCTCTCAATGCTAAAATCTGGCGTGGAGATTTTCTGGACATCTCCCATCCATCTCCCCCCAATTCCTAGTTTAAAGCTCTCTTTATCAGTTGTGCCAGCCTCGATCCTAGAAGTCTATTTCCTTCCCTACTCAGATGAAGTCCATCCCGAGAGAACTGACCTCTGTCCGTGAATGCCTTCCAGTGGCCATACATCCCAAAGCCCTCCTTATAGCACCACTGCCTAAGCCATCTGTTGACAGTCATAATCTTGTCAGACCTTTGTTGCCCTTCTCTAGGAACAGGAAGGATCCCGCTAAAGATCACCTGAGCCTCAATTTCCTTAAGCGTCTTCCCCAGCCTAGTATAGTCTCCCTTGATACTTTCCAGCAAGAATCTGGCTGTATCATTTGTTCCCACATGAAGGATAATTAGGGGATTCTTTCCCGCTCCCTTGAGGATCCTTTTCAACCTCAGGTCTACATCCCGTATCTTAGCACCCGGAAGACAGCACACCCTTCTATTCTCTGGATCAGCTCTAGTTACAGGCCTGTCTATTCTTCTCAATAAAGAGTCCCCGATCACATAGAACTGCCTTTTCCTGGTGACGGTGCTATTCTCCAGTCTCTCCCCTGTTCCCTCTGGCTGCAAGTTCTTTCCATTCCTA
Organism: Dermochelys coriacea; assembly: GCF_009764565.3. Lineage (NCBI taxonomy): Eukaryota > Metazoa > Chordata > Testudines > Dermochelyidae > Dermochelys > Dermochelys coriacea. Next base: position 86,438,834 of record NC_050075.1, on the reverse strand, counting down.
TTTTCCCTTATAATCTTCTTCAACCCATCCTGTATCCTCCTGGGGCTCATATTTGGTGTAGTCTCCCTTGACTCTTTCCCTTTTCCTATAGGACTAGCCTCTCTTCTCTTCTTCCTTACCGTTCCACCTTCAACAAGTACCTGCTGAGCCCCTTCTTCATTTTCCAACTCTGCAAACCTGTTCCTAAGCTCTATTTCTCCTTCACTAGCCCGTCTTTTTCTCTGCCTGGTTCTTTGAGTCACATGTTTCCACTGACCACTTTCCTCACCCAGTCTCTCCTCAAAATTCCCCAGCCCTGCTTCCATCCGTGAGTCTGAGCTTTTCCCTTCAGATACCTCATGTCTTTGCTCCATCATCTGCTCAAACCCCTTCTTAAACTGAACCAGACTTTCCACCTGCATCTCCAAACCTCGGATCTTTTCCTCCATCAGCTCTATCAGATGACATATCATGCAGAAAAAACTCTTACCGGTTCCCCCCTCCAGGATCATGTACATACCACAGCTTCCACATCCAGTCATCCTCAATGTGTCTTTCACTACAGGAGTCACTCCCACAGCTGCCTCTGTATCTGTCATCTCCTTCCCACCTAAATCCTGTTAATCTGGGAAACACAAGCCACACCAAAAAGACCACCCCCCCAGCAAAAGCAAACCCCAAACAAGCACCACAATACAAACGCCCCTTACATACTCCCACTCAAACTTCTCTGTTTAGAGCTCTATTTGCTAGCTCATGTGCCGCTGCAGCTGTCTGTGCCACTGCCTGACTGGCTGGCTACCTTTATAGGCCCCTAGTCAGAAGCCCCGCCCCCTAGGCAGGGCTCAGCTTCTCTCTCAGCACAAAGCCCCACCCCCTAATCAGGCTCAGCTGCTCTCCCAGCACAAAACCCCTACACACACACAAATACAAATACTAAAAATACAAAACCAAGTACAACTACCTTCTTCTCCAACAGAACTCCCACTCAAACTCCCCTGTTTAGAGCTCTGTTTGCTAAATTAAAGGATTCCCTGTTTAGAGCTCTGGTTCCTAAATTAAAGGATATTTTAAGTCAGAGAGGAACTCTGTAGAAGAACTCTGGTAAGTATATTGATTTATGTCCCTATGTAGGGTACATAGAGTCTGTGGCAGAGCTAGGAAAAGAACCCAAGCATCAGACTTCAAGCTCCCCTTCTATTCCCCCCTCTATTCATTATGGAAGACAGTGTCCCTTGTTTCTACATATCTCTTCTTGGCATGCTGTTTCCTTCCAGAAGCTTAAAACATATCACATGATTCCAGCCTAGACCCAGTCAACCTTGGAAACACAATACCATCAGTAGGTGTCAGTGCTATTAACTATCTGCTGAAGACTGCCATTTTTACTGTCCTTCTAAAAACAGAACATAGCAGAGACAGATTAATGAGCATACCTCAGCCATTTATTTAAATTAGCAGAAGGGTAGTATAGTTTATACCATTTTTGTTTGAATAGTAAAGAAGCATAATTTGGTCATAAATACCAGTAACCTATAAGAAATGCAGTCAGTATTTTTCTTTCTTCTCAGTCCAATTAACTGGGAACTAGGTATTAAAAAACCAATCATCATTCCCTTAATTCTGTTTGTAGGAACTACAGCTGACTGGTCTCTTGGCATCAACTATCGCAACAAGTTCTAGGATTATCACATCAGTGAAGACCGGAAGCCATTTGTAAGGCACTAGTCAAAGCAGAACAGCCTTCATCTGTGACTTTGCCAAGGTGTGAAGCTAGCAATGAATGATACACAGAGAATGGCTATTGTTTTTTCAACAGTTCCTTGATGAGATCTCTCTATTTTCTTGTTCTTAAAAACGTACACCTGATTTCTTTAACAAATGTCAACAGTGAAAGGCAGAAAGGTGGCCACTTGATTTCAGTAGACGAGTGGTGGGCAACCTGCGGCCCACGGGCCGCATGTGGTCCATCAGGATAATCTGCTGGCAGGCCACACGACAGTTTGTTTACATTGATTGTCCGCAGGTACAGCCGCCCGCAGCTCCCAGTGACTGCAGTTCACCGTTCCCAGCCAATGGGAGCTGCGGGAAGTGGCATAGGCATTGTATAGCTCATCCCTGTAAAATGAAAGTTTTCTGATTTGTGAAAATAATTATGAAATATGGTGGTTTTCTCCAGTTCCATTGATAGTGGGGGATTTTTACATAGTTGTAGTACTGAAAGCAAGTCATTTATGTGGAGAGCTCTTAGATATGGCCTCAGTTAGACAGCATTCATTCTTATTTTCCTCAGCCAAGACAAGATCAGGTTTTATGCAAGTAATATACCCATCATCTCTGGTATATTTAGAAACAGTCTCCAGAAAATCACCATAGTGAATAATGAGCTCTGTGAAATGGTGGCAACTCTGAAAAGTATGTGGAACATAGACATTAACAATTTTAACTGGACTCTAGTGTAGAATAAATACATTGCACAGATAATGAGTAAAGAGGCATTTATTTCCTAGCTACATTTAACATCAGTCAATAGCAGAAAATTAAACTTATCTTTAAGAAACAAACTGATATCCTAAACATTTGGGTTTTGAGACTGCTTGAAAGAATAGCATGTCTATAACCTGTGATGCAGCAGAAAAGGGTCTTATCTATGGCAGAGGCATAATATATAATACAACTCATAATTTTTATGGAACCTAACAGCACATTAGCCTCTCTTTCAGCTAGAACAACAGCTAAACATGCCTATATTTTACAAGCAATCTGGGAGCTGTATAGAATCCAAAGAAGAAAGACTAATTTACAGATATGTACAACCACAGATGGGGTTTCTACACTAGCAAATACAGCTGTGGTGTGTGTGTGGGTCCTGATGTTTAGACACATGTATCTGACATTCAGAGCCATTTGTTTAATTTATTGATTTTTATTTAATTTTAAAGATAGAGAATAACAGAGCTGTTTAATGCTTGAAATATTATTAAACTAATCACAAGTTGGGGAAATGTCAACTTTCTGAGCTACAACAAATGGAAGCCTTAGTTTTTGTTTATGGATGTATGTAGTCACTAAGTGGGCAGGTGACATATTGACACAGGCCAACTTGAAAAGCATCCTTCCCCCTTCCCATTTCCTCCAGAAAACATAGGTACACCCTTAAAGAGCTTCTAATGGCTTTCCAAAAGCAATGTCTAAGCTGGCATCATAGCTGGCAAAATTCTGGAGTCCTTAAAATTCTCATTCAGTCCTTAAATGGGCAACTGTAAGTTTGGGTCCACACCCCCTTCTGGTTGAGTGTGAGCTTGCTGTTTCTTAGTTCTTAGAATAGGGTGGCAACTACATCTTATGAGCAGCCCCCCCACCCAGCCAATGGTTTCTTCAGCGGCTCTTCAGTGACTCAGCCCTCCAGCCAAGTCACACACATCATCTGTGAGTGGAACAGAACAAACCCCTTCTGGGGAATACAGTCTTTATCTTCCACCAACGCTTCCTTCCTGGAGACACTACTGTCTATACTAGTCCAAAAGGGCCCAGCGTGATACCCTCCATTCGGCAGTCCCCCCTCCCCCTCCTCCGGGTTTAGTCTTTATCCAGAGCAATAGGGACCATTGCAGTACCCTTGATTGGTCTGGCTAGGTTCTGAGCTCAGTCCTTGCTTGGTCCCTGCAGCCAGCCAGAAGCTCCTTCTTAGCTCCCCCAGCCTTTGGCAGTCACCCTCCCCAGGCTCAGCCCTCCTCACGCTGAACTGTCCATGGCCCTGCTGCTCTTCCACCCAGCTAGGAACCTAGTGCTATCTCTTCCAGCTCTATGCAGCAACTGACTGCTCTGTCTCTGCTTTTTCTTTTTATATGGCCCTCCTAGCCCCTGACCGGCTGCTCCAGCAGGCCCTCCGATTGGCTGCCCCCCTTCAGCCACACTAGGCCACCTGGAGGACTTATCCTCTGATCTTTCCTGGGGCAGGGTGAGACAGGGTCACGAGGCCTCCAGCAGGGGCCCCCAGATCTAGTCCACCCTACCCCATTTAAATGAATGGGAGCACTGCCTGAAGAAAAAGTGTGTGAAAAGACTAGGATTTGGCCCTATATTATCTGAAATAGGTAGATTAGCTGCATCCATACATCTTATGGTGTGCTGCTATCTGAAACACAGACACTCCACCAAATGTGGGATGTAGATTTCTGAGAACCAGTACTTCTCCCTTCATCCTTCTGTCAACATTCCTTTCTGCCGTCTTTGTCCCCTCCTTCTTCTCTCTTTTCTGTTACAGGGCGGCTGTTCTTGTGCTCACACACTGCAGTCCTATGGCTCCCCAACACACTGGGAGGAGTGTAGTATCAAGCGGTCAGGAGCAAAGTAGTCTTTGTGCTATCAGAGCACCATGGCTATCCTTAATAGACCACAGAGTAGGCAGTGGTGGGAGAGGCCATTCCATCTGAAATATTCCTTCCTTTTCAGTGGGCATTACCTCAGTCTTCTACAGGTGTAGTTTCAGCCGATGCTTTTAATCCAGTCACTGATCTCATTTATGGACTGGGGAACATGGGTGCAGGCGTTGTTAGAATGTGAAGTTAAGAAGATTTATCATCGGGTTTTGTCCACATACTGTTGGAATTTTACATATAGATTTGACAACGAAAAGAGGGAAGTCTACAAGTGAGAGCTGTGGGGACAGAACCGTAATCACCCATCACCAGCATTTGGGACAGGTTTTAGAAGAAGGGCCTGAGACAGTTCACTGCATTTTTCACAGTGCCAAGTCTATAAGGACCAGCAAGACTTTATGATTGACCATGCTGAATGCTGCTCAGATAGCCAATGTTATGAACATGGACATGGCTAAGAGGAAATATTCCACTAGTGCCACCAGCCCCATTTCTGATCTACTCTGGAAAACTGATTGCGATGGGTTCTTGACATTGGTGGAGATCAGCTGTAAATGGAGTTGGCTCATCACTAGCTTCTCATTTATCTTGCTCATGAACTTGGGTTAGGCATGTGGTATTAGATGGTAAGGTTAGTTATAACATTCATTATTTTGTGGGCACTGGAAGCCCTTTACCTTTTTTTTTTTTAGATAGGGTAGCACATTGCTTTCTCCAAATAAACATCAACAATTTCTATTTAGTTGCAAGTTAGATGCTCATGGGTGCCTTGCACCAGCCAGGCTTGGCATGGCTCATAGCCACAGATAGTGGTTTGGATTTCTGTTGATACTTCAAGTTCTTCCTCTTGACTTAATGGGCTTACTCCTTTGTTCAGAATATTCTCAGTGCTGGGATAGCAGAGGTATTTCAAATCAAGTCTGAGGTGTGCTGGCAGAAATATAGGTAGGGGCAAAGTTCACACAGTGCCTGGAAACACTATCTCTAGCATTAGCCAAAACGTTCATTGTCTATTTCACAGTATTTAAAATCCCCTCCAGTTACCACCAAATTGAAAAATAAGAGGCTACATACAATCCAGCTGTTGATTGTATAATTAGCCTTTCTGTGGGACAGAAGCATTACTCTTCATCAAATGCCTGTAGCTGCTTTGTTTGCACAAACATACTCAGCTAAAATCCACCCACCCACCAGTTCAGGCTCCTGTAAAACTGACATTTACTTGTTGAATCACTGAAACAAACTCATTAAAGAAGATCCAAAGAGACCTAAACCAGGTGGGTAATTTTTCTGCAAGTCTAACCCTTTAGCAGAACCAAAAATGTAGGCATTGCTGAAGGCTGAAAGGAAATGCATTTGTTTTCTCCTCTAACATTCTATCCCCCTACCAAAATACACTTTTTATTATAGATAAAGGAGAATTGTATAATTCTGTGACTCTCTTGTATAATGATTTTTTGTTAGATATGCTTGATACCACTGGATTCACTCAGTGAAAAACAATGGTAAAATCTAATCAAAGATATACAAAATAAATTATCATCCTCTTTTCTGTTCAACATAAAAATAATTGCTACTGTGATTCCCACAGTGATTTACTGTGTGTATATAAGTGAAAAGGCACCTGATAAGCAGATGTGTGATGGCAAGTGATGATAAATATTCATACATACAGATAATAGTAAAATATTTTCTTCTCTAATACTTATTCCACTTTACTTATTTCTAGTTGCTGGAGAGGTAGACATATTAAAATATTAATTTTCCGCTTTACTGGAATGATTTCAGAGTCAAGTGCCATTAAAACTCTGAATGTAAATATGAGAAAAGAGGATATGACTTGCACTAATCCTCTTCATTTAAAAAAAACCAAACTGTTTATTTGCACACTTGTTTTCCCCTCCCCCCAATTATTTCAGAGTTTCAGAATGTTTTTGGAAAGATGTAAGCCAGGCATCCATCAAAGATACATTGGGCAGCACAGTTCTGTGAAATACTAGGTTTCTATCTTTCAGGAGCTGCTGAAAAGGCTTGCACTTCTGCATCAACAGGAAAATATGCTGTAGGGTAGAAAATTCCAGCTCAGTCATGTCGGCTTTCCACACATACCTGTGTGCAGTACATTAAATATCTATATACTGTACCTTGCAGTTGAGGTAATATGTTGTGACTGCATTATCCTTCAAGATTTTCACTGTTATGTCTTTGATGTGTGAGAGGTAAACTCTCTATGCCAGACAAACTGTTCAAAGTGAAAAAGAGGCAGAAAATTAATTTTCACATTTTCCAGTGAAATTTTGTGTGTTTCATGGCAAATAATCAACTTCACATTTTCTGTGAAATCTATCCATCCAGTTCATCTTTGTTGCCCATCACTGTGTTATGTGAGTGCAATCCATGACAACTTGATGAGTGTAAAACAAACACATCCTCAAGACAGAGCTTGGGCCTAAATCTTTTCTCACACCAATTTTGCACTGGTTTCATTCCATTCGCTTCAATGGATTTACTATTACTAATTTACACCAGTGGAGGCAAGATGTAAACCTTATTAGTTTACAACATTATTCATAAACAATAACTTGAATAACTGAAATATATCCATCATTATGTATTATTGCAGGGGTTGGGGAGGCTCAGGTGAGGGGAGTGGCAGGGGGCTGGGGAAGAATAGGGTGTGGCACCTGTCAGCCTCACATTCTGCCATTCTGTATGTGCATGTGCCAGGATATGGACAGTCTGAGACCCATTCCCTATCCCCTGCCCCGCATGTTTGGTAGGATCTGGGAAATTCTGCCTGCCTCAGTGGTGTCTGAGTCCCCCTCCCTGCTCCAGTGCATGTGTGACAAGATCTGGGGGAGCTGCCCATCCATGGGGATCAACCATCCTCCCTGCCGCCGCTCATGGGACCCAAGTCCTGGGGAGGGGTTTGACTTATTGGGGGTGTCTGACCCCCCTCTCCTTACTCCCCTTTCCCATGTGAGTCAGAATCTGACGAAGCTCTGCCCCTCTGAGTGAATAGCTCAGAATAGGCATGCTCAGACCATGCGCCAAGAACACACTGGGGTGAGGAGCTGAGAACGGGCATGATTGACACATATCAGACACTCCCCAGCCTTGTAAAGGGAGGATGGGAACACCCACTGACACAAATGGAGGAGTTAACACATCTCAGAGCTATTGCTTCAGGCTTTATTCAACTCCTTGAGGTGTTTTGTTTTTAGGTGAGAGCATCACGTTGAGATGACTAGGCTACTTCTGAGCCTCCTGTGCTGCAGATGGATGTGTACACCCCTGTTCTGCACCTACTGACAAAACATTGGAGGATGTGAGAAGAAACCCAGACTGGCTAAGCTGTGCACAGAATACAACTCCTTTTTCTGAACATTTTGGTGGCATTTGAGATAGCCTTTTGGTTCTTGCCTCATTGATAGGAGAAAGTCAGATTGCAAGGGTGGATACAGGTGGAAACCTAAGTACATGGCCATGAAAACACATCAGGGACAGCCCATCCTCACCTGGAATGGATGGTAGCCTGGACAAAGAAGTGAGGGAACAGTGGCTGGACTGGAAGGGACAGGGCTGGTTGGTGGGGTGTGGAGCTGAGCAGTGGAGAGGAAAAGGATGTAGGGCTGGGATTGGTAATCCACTTGGCCTACATGCTATCTATGCCACAATGATAATTAATTCCTACCAACAAATTTTCTTTCTATTAAAAAACCTAGGAAATTAAATGGAAAGAAACTTGGTTACCACAGCAGTTTTCCAGTGACAAGGTTTCCCAGTGACAACTCAGCAAAATTCAAACTTAAGAAAACCAGGGAATACAGAGATAAGGTAACGTAAGTTTAATACTGTCCTGTTGGAGCTGTGCTCCCAAACGCTCATTATCACACACATACTCACATTCTGCCATTTTGCTATATTACTTTTTGCAGGTAGCTACTTGCATCTGCCCTACATGCAAACACTTAACCTACTCCCCTGACAGAATGCCACACTTGTGAAATGCAACAACCACTTCACTCTGACTCACACGATACCATCTAAACCTATATTTTTCCTTACCATTAAACCAACAGACTGCTCATATATCCCACCTCGCTACTGAGAATTCCCATGGCAAGCCTCATCCCCAGTGCCTTGCTACTGAGACAACCCCCCAGTTTTTAATAAAATGATGCAGACTAGCTCCACAGGGTACACGTGCTTCCTTTTCCTTTACTTGTATACATAGCGTGGGCCCAAAACCCTGATCTACTCATTTCAGAATCACAGCTCTGTGATGCTCATCAGAGTAATTCCCATCTCCTCAGATCCAACACACCTCTGCCAGCCTGTCCCACCTCCTGCCTCCACTATTCAAGCCATTCAATACAGCTACAAATCACACACTGAATGCACATGCTGCATGCGGATAAGTGCCCGTGGTGCTTGCCAGTTCCAGGGGGAAAGCATCAAGGTTATGTGAGCGCTTATCTTAACTCTGTATTTCCTGGTTTTCTGAAGTTTGAGCTTTGCGGAGTTCGACATCCTGGAAGGACATGAGCTGTCACTGGGAAACATTTACTCTGTTAACCAAGTTTCTTGCCATTGAATATGATTTATCATTTTAGATATCTAATATAACCAATGGACTCTAAATAGAAGCTCAATGGTTTTGTCAATATTATTTTGGTTCTATTTTTAATTACTTTCTGGCTTACTTGATTCAATACGCAGTCAAACTAACATTAGTTTTTTGAATTGCCAGATTTACCTAATGGATATGCAGCAATATGAAGAACAGCTACATCCTCTACTTGCATAGGACTCACAGTTGCATACAGCATCTACCCCACCTGTTCTGTCAGTGGTCATTTTTACCACTTAAGAGGTGGTGCTGAAATGCTTTGACATGCAAATTCCTCCTTCCTTCTGTAGAAAACTCAGTAATTCTATCATATGAAAACAAACTGCAAGTATAAAACTCTATCTGTCCAGAGTAGGAGCTCCTTGAGTACATATTATGGGAAAGATGGACTGCAGAAACAATGTGAGGATCCAGATCTAAATCAGATTTAGGCTAGAGTTCTGGTTCAGATATGACAGCGTCAAAATCAAGGTTTTGGTAAGGTTATGGCTGAAACGTCATAAGTTATTTTTCTGAGATTTCAGCCCAAGATGATGGGTATTTCAGAAGACCCCCTTCCTGTTGTGGACATGATCCAGATGGGTAACAAAACTGGAGAAGTGTTTGGAAGTCAGAAGTTGACTCAAATCTCTACCTCAAACTTCAAAAATGTGCAAATTCCAGGCTTTGGTTCATCTTTACTATAAAAATCTCATTGTGAAATTAAAACTGCAGTATTTTTTTGTTTAAAAAACTATGATGCCTAACAGGCAGATGGAAGAGCGTATCTTTTTGTTGAGCTAGAAAGAAAAAAAATGATGCGTTAATTCTAACGAAATTAGAATATTTTGGGGGGTTGGGCTATATTTTACTTAATTCATTGTCAAATAACCAGGTAATTTGCTCATTCTGGATACCTGATAGTCAAATAACCAGGTCTAGGGAGATGGGGGAGGGAGAAAGGGTCTCAAGTACTGGTAAAACAATGGCTCGCTCCCTTTGATCAATCGAATCCAATCATTATTAAATCTTTTTATGAATGTCTAGTAGAAATCAGGTCTCCTGGTATTTCTGCTTATCATTCAGGGAAAGATTGATGAAATCAGATAGTTTTTGGGTAAACAAATAGGTTTTTATTCTGTAAAATATATGGTGTGCCAGCAAAAGAACAAATAAAGGAACATAAACAGAAGCTAAAACACATATGCGCTATTGTAGGTACCACACTGAGGGTCTGTCTACACCAGGCCTCAGTGAGAAATTCTTTACACAGCCCTCAAGTTCATGAGCTAGCAGAAATACCTTATGCACAGTGAGAAAACACATGTGTCAAATGATAATTACAGGCAGACTCTCTGGACCAGAATCTGCTGCTGCAGCTCAGAAGGGCTTACTGTGGATGCAGAGGAGAGTACAGTGGTGGCTTTTAGCCAACTTTGCGCACCTCTGATCCTGGAGGTGCTCTTCACAAATTTGATCAGTTTGAGGGCTGTTTTCATTTGAACCAGCTGCCAGTGACCTTTTGGGACCATTATAGCATCCAGGGATCATTGGTAACTGCGGGTGCCCAAACCAGGCCCCTAGCAGCCACACCCCTTTCACCAGGCAGAGGGCTGGTGCAAGAGCAGCTATGGGGCTCTATGTAGGGGAGATCATCTGAGATCTGAAAAACTAGGCTTTCAGACAATTGTGCACTGGCTACATGATATGTAGTTTGTCTAATTTATTAAAGGATTTGACCCTCCGTATTTGACTGACAGCTCTTCACCTGCACTCCTGCAGAAAATGTTGGCTCATCTGAAACTCTCATTCAAAGGTTCTGAATCTAGCTCAACGTCTTGAGAGGGAGGCATGGTAGCTGGGTTTCTGAGGGGATGAGGCAGTGGTTGCTGAAAGTCTGAGCAAGCAGAACTATTGTTCTCAGAGGCAACAATTGGGAATAAGGTACCAGAAGACACCTTCTTCTAAGTGTCCCTGTGCTCTAACTATTAAGGTCAGAGATTCCCCCTTCGGGACAGTGAGATCTAATAGGGCCAGAGTAACAGAGTGACTTGCCCCTTAAGAGCTGGAGGGACTGGGGTTAGCCAGCCGTGATTATTAGAGGCATACCAGAGAGAGATAAGCTGTTTTCCCCATAAAAGGCAGCAGGAAAGGGAGAAGCTCAGGAAACTACCCTGAGTGAGAAAGGCTCCTGCAGTGAAGACCTGACATGAGGGGACTTTGGGGGCCAGGCCCCTGGGGGAGTTGCTGATCATGTTTGGGCCTGGAAAGCTAAAGTGAAAAGGCTGAACTCCAGCTAGGGAGACCTGGGAAGACAGGGCTCGGTCCTGGGGCCGGTTTTGTTCAACATCTTTATTAATGATCTGGATGATGGGATTAATTGCACCCTCAGCAAGTTTGCAGATGATACTAAACTGGGGGGAGAGGTAGATATGCTGGAGGGTAGGAATAAGGTCCAGAATGACCTAGACAAACTGGAGGATTGGGCCAAAAGAAATCTGATTAGGTTCAACATGGACAAATGCAGAGTCCTGCACTTAGGAAGGAAGAATCCCATGCACCACTACAGGGGACCGACTGGCTAAGCAGCAGTTCTGCAGAAAAGGACCTGGGGATTACAGCGGATGAGAGCTGGATATGAGTCAACAGTACGCTCTTGTTGCCAAGAAGGCCAATGGCATATTGGGCTGTATTAGTAGGAGCATTGCCAGCAGATCAAGGGAAGTGATTATTCCCCTCTATTCGGCAATGGTGAGGCCACACTTGGAGTATTGTGTCCAGTTTTGGTCCCCCCACTACAGAAGGGATGTGGACAAATTGGAGAGAGTCCAGCAGAGGGCAACAAAAATTATTAGGGGGCTGGGGCACATGACTTATGAGGAGAGGCTGAGGGAACTGGGGTTATTTAGTCTGCAGAAGAGTGATGGAGGATTTGACAGCAGCCTTCAACTACTTGAAGGGGGGTTCAAAAGAGGATAGAGCTAGGCTGTTCTCAGTGGTGGCAGATGACAGAACAAGAAGCAATGGTCTCAAGTTGCACTGGGGGAGGTCTAGGTTGGATATTAGGAAACACTATTACACTAGGAGGGTGGTGAAGCACTGGAATGGGTTACTTTGGAAGGTGGTAAAATCTCCATCCTTAGAGATTTTTAAGGCCTGGGTTGACAAAGCCCTGGCTGGGATGATTTAATTGGTGTTGGTTCTGCTTTGAGCTGGGGGTTGGACTAGATGACCTCCTGAGGTCTCTTCCAACCCTAATATTCTATGATTCTATGACTGGCTGTGAGAACAGTCTGGGACAGAAAAAGAGCTCTTGTGATGAGAGAAGACTACAGAGCCAAGTATGAGATTTTGTGTGGTGACAGACTTTATTTTGGACTCTGAGGATTATTAGGAAATGTTTCTGTTAAAAATCAGCCCCAGATAGGGGTGGCACTAACCCAGAGAAGAATTATTTCTGTTATTAATCCCATCCCAGCAGGGCTAAGGCCTGACCAGTGCTGAGAAGATGGGGACAATTACCTACTGTGTCTTACATATGACACTCCTGTTAAAACACCCCAGAATATTAGCCTTTTTTCCACAACTGCATAAGATTGTTGACTCACATTCAATTTGTGATCCACTATAACTCCCAGACCTTTTTCAGCAGTACTACCACCTAGCCAGTAATTCCCCATTTTGCAGTAGTGTACTGGATTTTTCCTTCTTTACTGAAGTACTTTGCACTTATCTTCATTGAAATTCATCTTGTTGATTTCAGACCAATTCTCCATTTTATCAAGATCATTTTGAATTTAAATCCTGTCCTCCAAAGTCCTTGCAACCCCTCCCAATCTGGTGTCATATGCAAATTTTATAAACACACTTAACTCCATTATTCAAGTCATCAGTGAAAATAATGACTAGGACTGGAGCTGACTGACCCCTGCGATACCCCACTAGATACATCCTCCCAGATTGACAGTGAACCATTGGTGATTACTTTGAATTGGGTCTTTCAACCAGTTTTGCTGCCACCTTATAATAATTTCATCTACACCATCTGTCCCTAATTTCCTTGTGAGAATGTCTTGTGGGACTGTGTCAAAAACCTTATTAAAATCAAGACTGATCAAATCTACTGCTTTCCCCTATCCAGGAGGCCACTAACTCTGTCAAAAGGGGAGTTAGGTTGGTTTGGCATGATTTGTTCTTGACAAATCCATGGTAGATATTCCTTATAACCCTATTATATTCTATATAGTTACAAATTGATTATTTAATAATTTGTTGCAATATCTTTCCAGGTATCAAAGTCAGGCTGACTGGTTTATAATTCCCTGAGTCGTCTTTGTTCCCCTTTTTAAAGATATGTTTGCCCTTCTCTAGTCCTCTGGGACCTCATCCATCCTCCTTAAGTTTTCAAAGATAATTGCTAATGGTTCTGAGATTGCTTCAGCTAGCTCCTTAAGTACCCTAGAGAGAATTTCATAAGGCCCTGCTGACTTGAATACATCTAATTTATCTAAATATTCTTTAACCTGTTCTTTCCCCTATATTGGCTTGTGTTCCTTCACCCTTGTTGTTCACATTAATTGTATTGAGCATCTGGTCACAATTTACCCTTTTAGTGAAGACTGAAGCAAAATAGGCACTAACCGCATCAGCCAAGGGCCAGACAACCTCCTCTGGCAGAAAATGTCAGGGGAGGGAGGGCCAGGGAGAGGAAAACACCACCAGGTTCCTCTCAGGGAGGTGACCTAGCACTGTCGCTCTGATGAAGGTGTTTGGGGGACTGTGGCATTTGGAAGTGATATCCTTCCAACCTGATAAATTTTGGGGATCTGTGGGGAAGGAATCATGTCTGGAGCAATGTTTCCCTTAGCTCCATTGCCACCCACCCTCCATCAAAAATAGGATCAGAACTGGAGAATGCTGTTTTCAACATTAGGCACCTAAATTAAATCCACATTTCCATTATTATAATACCAATTAAGTCTTCACTCAGTTATTCCTCGTTTAAGTAAAAGTAAAATAATATAGGTGGTGCTAGAGGAAATTTATCACCATTATAATATCACATTTAAAATTTTAAGATTTACTATACAAGAGCAAATCTTGCTGGTTTATCAACAATAAGAAGCATTTTGTATTCCACTCCACTGATATCCATTTTTCATGCTTTAGCAAGGTGAAGCTTTCTAATCAAGGGAAAGTAGCATGGTGCAAGTGTAGATAATATATTTCGATGGAGGTTTGTAATTAATATAGTATTTATTAAGACACAAGTCATTAAAAGCATGGTTGCCTGATTGTTTTATTGATTTTTTTAATGCATGAGTCAAGGCAAGGATTATAGTTTACAAGAAACATTTTCATTTCTAATCTTTAATTTGATAATGTGTCACCATATTTGTTTTGTGCTGTTTAGAATTTTTTGGCATACACAAGGTGTGCATCCTAAATTGAGTGCAAGGTTAGAAAGAGTAGGACTGAAGAAAAGAATAATGGCAAAAGTCTGGAAGATGTATTCAAGCCATTGATTTTATTAATCTTTTATTTGTCCCTAGTAGTGAGTAGGTTTTTTTTGTATGTTTGAATATAGCACCTACCCCTGCCTAAACTGAAGTTAATAATAAGATTTCCACTGATTTTAGTGGTGCAAGAAGAAGTTTGCAGTGCACATGAACAATATCAAATTTGGCAATTTCAGAGGATGAAGTCCTCTCTATCAACAGAACAAATATAGGATTTACACTGACAATGTAAATTTGCCCTCTCCCTTCCCCCCAGTCTCCTGCAAACATACCTCAACCATGATTTAGAGGCACTATCACTAAGGTTAAGCAGATATTCATTCTCTCTGCCAATTCAGTCCGTGGCCGCTCTGCTCAGAATGAAAAGGAGTACTTGTGGCATCTTAGAGACTAACAAATTTATTTGAGCATAAGCTTTCGTGAGCTACAGCTCACTTCATCAGATGCATTCGGTGGAAAATACAGTGGGGAGATTTATATACACACACAGAGAACATGAAACAATGGGTTTATCATACACATTGTAAGGAGAGTGATCACTTAAGATGAGCTATTACCAGCAGGAAAGGGGGGGGGAGGAAAACCTTTTATGGTGATAATCAAAGTGAGCCATTTCCAGCAGTTAACAAGAACGTCTGAGGAACGGTGGGGGTGGGGGTGGGGGGAGAAATAACATGGGGAAATAGTTTTACTTTGTGTAATGACTCATCCATTCCCAGTCTCTATTCAAGCCTAAGTTAATTGTATCCAGTTTGCAAATTAATTCCAATTCAGCAGTCTCTCTTTGGAGTCTGTTTTTGAAGTTTTTTTGTTGAAGAACAGCCACAGGTCTGTAATCGAGTGACCGGAGAGACTGAAGTGTTCTCTGACTGGTTTTTGAATGTTATAATTCTTGAAGTCTGATTTGAGTCCATTGATTCTTTTACGTAGAGACTGTCCAGTTTGACCAATGTACATGGCAGAGGGGCATTACTGGCACATGATGGCATATATCACATTGGTAGATGCGCAGGTGAACGAGCTTCTGATAGTGTGGCTGATGTGATTAGGCCCTATGATGGTGTCCCCTGAATTGATATGTGGACAGAGTTGGCAAAGGGCTTTGTTGCAAGGATAGGTTCCTGGGTTAGTGGTTCTGTTGTGTGGTGTGTGGTTGCTGGTGAGTATTTGCTTCAGGTTGAGGGGCTGTCTGTAAGCAAGGACTGGCCTGTCTCCCAAGATCTGTGAGAGTGATGAGTCATCCTTCAGGATAGGTTGTAGATCCTTAATGAAGTGTTGGAGAGGTTTTAGTTGGGGGCTGAAGGTGATGGCTAGTGGCGTTCTGTTATTTTCTTTGTTGGGCCTGTCATGTAGTAGGTGACTTCTGGGTACTCTTCCGACTCTGTCAATCTGTTTCTTCATGTCAGCAGGTGGGTATTATAGTTGCAAGAATGCATGACAGAGATCTTGTAGGTGTTTGTCTCTGTCTGAGGGGTTGGAGCAAATGCGGTTATATCGTAGAGCTTGGCTGTAGACAATGGATTGTGTGGTGTGATCTGGATGAAAGCTAGAGGCATATAGGTAGGAATAGCGGTCAGTAGGTTTCCGATATAGGGTGGTGTTTATGTGACCATCGCTTATTAGCACCGTAGCGTCCAGGAAGTGGATCTCTTGTGTGGACTGGTCCAGATTGAGATTGATGGTGGGATGGAAATTGTTGAAATCATGGTGGAATTCCTCAAGGGCTTCTTTTCCATGGGTCCAGATGATGAAGATGCCGAGAACACTTCAATCTCTCCGGTCACTTGATTACAGACCTGAGAGTGGCTATCCTTCAACAAAAAAACTTCAAAAACAGACTCCAATGAGAGACTGCTGAATTGGAATTAATTTGCAAAGTGGATACAATTAACTTAGGCTTGAATAGAGACTGGGAGTGGATGGGTCATTACACAAAGTAAAACTATTTCCCCATGTTATTTCTCCCCCCCCACCTCACCCCTCACTGTTCCTCCATGTTCTTGTTAACTGCTCGAAATGGCCTACCTTGATTATCACCATAAAAGGTTTTCCTCCTCCCCCCGCCCCTTCTTTCCGGTAATAGCTTATCTTAAGTGATCACTCTCCTTAGAGTGTGTATGATAAAACCCATTGTTTCATGTTCTCTGTGTGTGTATATAAATCTCCCCACTCTATTTTCCACCGAATGCATCCGATGAAGTGAGCTGTAGCTCACGAAAGCTTATGCTCAAATAAATTTGTTAGTCTCTAAGGTGCCACAAGTACTCCTTTTCTTTTTGCGAATACAGACTAACACGGCTGCTACTCTGAAATCTGCTCAGAATGTCACTCAGCTGACCACTTAGCAGTTTGAAGCCACTGTCTTTTTGAAATGTTGACACTTGGGAAGTGGCCAAATAGCCCTAGAATGGTAATAAGAATCACTTTCATCCACTGCAAATTTAAGCTGGACTTGAACTGTTGACCTAAAAATAAAGGGCCCTCTCCTCATTAACATTCCCTAATGCGCACCCTTCATGTTTGCTCTTCATTATATGCCAAAATATATTTAATGAGTCAAATAAATTGCACATTTTAAACCTATGCATAGTATATTTGATAATAACATCAAAGATGTTGATTTTGATATCAGAAGCATATGAAATAGAAGTCAAGATTAAGGCATGGTGCTGGTGCCTTCATTTACCAAAAACTACAGCTGAGTTCACTGGGTACCTGTAGCCATGGAGGGAGGGAGCCAAGTGAAGGAAACTGGAACAAAGAACTTTGAGTTGATAAAAAGACAACAGCTGAAGAACAGGGCACAGAGTAAGGCTGAACCCCAGTCCCAAAGGTTGGGGTATCTGGGATAAGCTCAGCATACCTAAGCCTATAAGTAGATATAGATATAGATAGATAAGTGCCAAGGCCTTTCATTGTACTTAAAACCCTTTTCTCTTGTTACGCTTTGTTCCTACTGTTAAAATTAAACAATAATTCATTTTGGAAAGTCTGTTTTGGGTCACTGTATTCATTGCTGGTCACAGCTCCCCAGCGGAAGACTTGTAAGCACCATACCTGGTTGGGCTTGCTGAAGAATCACATTTGGCACACAGGGCATTATAGCCCTGACCTTGGTCTAAGGGTGGGATAACCACAGATTCCACCCTCAGATAGATAAAACAGCACAGCAAATGTGATCCTTTTAGAGAGAGCTACTTGGGATATTCCTGCTCTCCCTCCCCAGCTGCTGCAGAATCCCACATAGTGCACCTCCCAGTTGCCAAGACCAAGTACTGGTGTAATGCTTTGCCTTCCATGCACAGTACAGACATGCTGACATTCCATAGAGATACATAATAAAAAGACACCATTTGCAAAAGTAAGGAAACAAGGGAACCTGATTTACCAACGACAGCCAATCTGTTGGCAGGTACAAGTGAGAACAACTAAGTTATGGACTGTGACTTTCCCAACCTGCAATGGATATGAAAAGGAAAGGAGAGAGCAAAAGACTATCCTGACATCATGCTAATCTCTGAGAATAAGTGACAGCCATTTTGAATGGCCTTCTCTTCCTTAGCTATGCAATTAATGTTTGTATTTCTTTTGATGAAAGAACAAAATTAATCATTAAGAGGAATATGACTGTTGCAAATGCAAGATTAAATGAAGCAATACAAAATAGATTATTGTCTTCTATATCTGATCAACAAAGTATGATATATAAAACAAATCTTCCTTGTGGAAGAAAAAGCAAAAAAAAAAGTTATCTTGAATTCCTTATTTTATTTTAAAATAAATTCTATCGTGATTAATAAGGTCCAGTAGTTTAGTATGTGTCTGCAGTTTGTGTCTGGGGCTTGTTTTTGGAATGAATAGGAAACTTCTCTTTCCCAGGATCAGCAGGGCTCACAAAGGGTTGAGATAAAAGAAGATAGTAAGTGGTTTTTGAATGACTTTGACCTTTACTACACTTATGCCTAGTGTGCAAGAAGTGATGATTTCTTTTCTTTCCTTTGAGAGATAGAAGGGTTAGATAGTACTGTTCTGTGCTGTGGGATGCTATGGGGTGAGAATGGTGCTAAAATGAGTGAGTGAAGTCTAGCTTTGTAAGTGACAGTTTGGCTATGGAATGATTGCAGAGGTGTATGTCATAGCATATATGTGGGGAAAGCAGGAGTGGAAAGTGTATTCATAATTATTCCTCTTTTAAACTAACACAGAGAAGGTGGAAGTAGTGATATGTTCTCTAGACTCTACAGCTAGTATATGAACTCCCATCATTCCTGCTGTTCTCAAAAATGCCATTTAAATTTAAAAATCATATATTTTATATCATTTTAATAAAATGTATAACTATACTTAGACCTTGTCAGGTACAAGCTACTTTATAAATATTAACTTGATGCTTAAAAAACTCTAATTGATCATAATTAATGATTCACATGTCATAATACCTTCTATTAACACTCTCTACTAATCATTTTGTGTTAAATTTACAGTCCCCATATTATAGTTAAATATCACCAGCTCTGCAATTACGTATACTGCATTATGTAGCATAACCACTTTTGCTAGACATTTTTATAGAATATTGGCTCCTGTAAACAGGCTGGCCACTTCCTGAGGTATTGCTGCATGTGTCCTGCCTCAGTTTCCCCTTTTCCTGGGGTCGTCAGTAACTCAAAAAAAGCTTTCAATAACAATGCCCCTTCTTGGGGTCTGGTTTATGAACATATACAATAAATAAAAAATAAAGTCTTTTTCACGCCACTCTTCCACCCCTGTCTGTCTTTTTAAAGTCCCTTTCTTTCACCCAATCCCAAGCCAGGCCCAGCCCTTCCTCCCTAAGGGTCTATCTTTCGGTTTCTCACCACTTTCTCCCTGGAGTTTTACTTCCTCATAATTTCACTCCCAACTCACAGGGCCACATTCTCCCAGCAGCTTCTGTATTCCACTTGGTCTCCTTAAGTATCCCCCTATCTCTGCAGCTTCGTGTTGCTCTTACAGGGGAATCACTTGACACCCTGCTCAGGTGTGCCTGCCTAGTAACTAGGATTGGCTGGCTCCCTAACCTGTGGCCACCCTCTCTATTCGGCCCTCTCTCCCGAATGTTGCCCACCACAAGGCAAGTTCTACTTAAGGGAATGCTGTATTTCTTTCTTGCCCCTTACAGGTTTGTTTCTCACTCTCTACCCTGTCCAGCTCTCCTTTTTTCTGACTATGTTCAAAGAGAAACTATTCTTTCTCCTAAGCTGCCCCCATCAGTACTGCCTGGAGGCAAAGCCTGTCTCTCTCATCCACTAGTATGCCAATCTGCCACCCCATGCCTAACTCATCACTTTCCTTCAAGGCCAGCTGCCTGGCTTCTTCCAAAGCAGATAGTTCCTTCTAATAGCTCTCCTTCAAGGAGAGTAAACCACTAATGTTCTCTCCCAACAGTGTTGTATGTAATCTTTCCACATCCAGCAGCCATGTCCTGCCACTCCTTAGGCATTTCCATGAACTGGTCCTGCATCTCCAGGACTGGTCCTGTCTCCAATTTAACATCCTTTATCTGAGCCTTCAGTGGTTCTATTTTCTCCTCATGACATCCTGCATTAATTATCCTTCTGTATAAGGTTGGAACAGCTGTGGCCGCCACTTCTGTCTCCCTCCTCAACTCTGCAGTGGTACTGGTCATCAGTTCTGAAAGTTCCTTTTCCTTCCTGAACTGGGAAAGGGCCTTTTTCAGTTCAAGCACCTAGAGATAGCCAAGTTTCTCTAACAGTCTGGGGGGCTATTTCCTCTGCAAGTCTGGGGGTCTATTTCCTCTGAGATTGCCTGGTTTTCCCTGTCTCAGACCCCATCTTTCTTTTCTCCAGGGTCCTGAACCATATCAGGACAAGTCTCTACCACATGTCCTTCTGTTCCACAGCAAAAGACATCTCAGAGGGAATCTTCTCCCACTCTTGTCCTAGCTGGATGCATCTCACATGCCACAGGGGACACTGTTAAGCTAGCCTGTTGCTCATCTTCTTTTGATTTTATATTGTTACAATGCTTAAAGAGGCAGACCTTTCCTCTTGACACTTAAAACACTGGGATGGGCCCTTCCTCCTCCAGACTGCCCCTAGAGGGTCTCTTCCCTGAGCCCACTTTGAGTGCACCCACTGCCCGCTGGGGCACTCCAGCTTGGGTGTAGGCTTCCCACATTTAAAGCATAGAGGGATCTTCCTTACCTGCTGGCAACAGTTCACCGCTGTGCCTTGAGCTGCACTCCCTGGGTTGCCTGCTGACTCTGCAGGAGCTGCAGAAGGAAGGCTTGAATCCTCAACAGCCGCTCGGCCAGTACGCAGACCACATCCTTCATTTTTCTCCCTCTTGACCATCAAAACTCTCTTCATGTTGGGAGAAGGGAGCAGTCTCTGAGCCTGCTGACTATGCCAGTGTCAATGAGTGTGCTGCCTCCCATCTGCCCTCTCATGGCTTGAGATCACTCTACAGGCAGCCTGCCTCAGTTCTCCCTTCAAGGGGCTTCCTAAATAAATTCTACACTGGCTTTTTTGTCCATAATGCCCCTTCTCCCTGGGTCTAATTTATTAACATAACAAAATATTCAAAATAAAAATTCTCAAATCCCCATCAAGTCCCTGTGCTCCTAGTCATCCCTCTGAGGGTCTCCCAGGCCTTCTTGCCTGGAGCCATTTCCCTGAAAATTCAGGGTTCCTTGCTCCCAAAAACCATTGATACTAATTTTCTCCCTGTACATCCCCTTTCTCTGCAGCGTCCTGCTGCTCCTATAGGGGGAAATCATCTGACCCCTGCTTAGGTGTGCCTACCTAGTAACTATAGCTGGCAGGCTCCAGGCTTTAGCTGTGAAAGTAGCAAGCTATCCTCTTCCAGCTCCTCAGTTATGTTTGTCATGCTAAAAGAATTGTCTTGAGACATAGGAAATATTCTCATTTCTGTCTTCCCCACCTCTATTCCTTTTGAACTATAAATTCTGGCTTGTAAAATAGGTGACTGTTGAACTTTCCAGAATACTGTAGGACTCCAAAGTAACTCACTGCCTGTTGCCATATTGGCTATCATCCTGAGGTTTCACAAGAAAAGTCTATTAATTTATTGGATTTATATTATTACTCTCTAGATTTCTGAGAGCAAGGTGGATTATCTTCACCCTTAGAACACAGAAAGCTTAATCTCTTATTGAGGTTGGCATATGGACTTCAAGATATCAAAAAGTGTCTGAATTTCTATTTGCTATATTTTTTTTTAGAATGACATCTGGCATTGGTTTTCCAGAGCAGCTCCCACATTCTAATTTTACATTTAATGATCAAATGTCCAATGGCTGCACAATAAATATGTGTACATAAAAGAGTACCTATAAATGCTTGTGTAATTTCCATGATTGCATAAGCTATCCAAATTGGATACCTGCATGGGCAAAATTTCCATCAGTGCTTCACTAGAAAAGCTGAAGGAAGATAGTGAACATTTTTTATTAAGTTCCATGTGATTCCCCCTCCCCACCCCCAATTCTCTCTGAAGTGATTTTTCATTAAGTTCTGAGGACCCAAACCATTTTCATAGATTAATTTGCAAAATCCGTCTTCAGGTGTGAAATGTTCTGAAATTTCACAATTGCAAGTTCAGACAGAAGTCCCATGGGCTTTGTATTCTTGGCAGTTTGAGCTTGTAAAGGAAAAACAGGAAGAGACAGAAGAGGCTGAGAGTCACACACTCATTTAGAATATATTATATAGACTAACTCCAGGTCAGGAAGAACAGTAGTGACTTGGGATAGATATGATATGGCTTTACTTGTATTAGAAAAAACACTCCCCATAAATATTAAACAAATCGAGTCTCTGGTGGTGTAAATCAGTGTTACTCCACTAAGTCAACAGAAGGATGCCAGTTTATATTAGCTAAGAATCTGTCCCATAATATTTACATGTAATGTAGGGTAATATGCATACTGAAAGTTTTGATAGAAAATACATTTCACTGTGTAACTATGCATATTATATTATAGTGTATAATAAAATTGAAAAAGTACATCCTTAAAGGCAAAGAAACAAGTAGCCATTAACATTTTGTGGGAGACAAAATTAAAGTAACCCAATCAATAGTAAGTTTCATTTATTGGTCTGAGATAATGAATTAAGAGTATTTTGATTTGTTGATACAAATCTGTTTCTTTTTTAGCATGTGGTTTGAAAAGCATTTGCAAGGAAAATATCTCATTAAAGAGATGAGTAAATGGGGTTTTTTCCCCCTTAAAGATAGAAGGCTACTTTTTCCCTAACTAATTTTAAAACATATGTCACACAAGATAGCTTTGTCATTTGCTTTCACTAACTGATCTTGGACAACAATGGTTACGTTTTTCACCTGTACTGTTACTTTAAAAGAAGATGTTGCTCTCCCTTTATGCAGTACACTAAGAACAGGGCCATGGGGATTGTACTGGCATGAGGGAACCCGTCTAGTGTTGCTAGCTTAGCTGATTGTGCACTACCTCTTCTCAGGCATATCCAGGCTTAGTGTCCCAAGGAGGATGAAGCATGCCCAGAGTGCATTGAGATTAGGTTATCCCCAGCTGCATAACGGCCCCTACAAATTCTGTTATTAACATGTCATTACCACTGGGGAGCAGTGGGGGGAATCTGTCTACCCAAGAACTGTTTTCACCCCTTTTTCACTGGGAATGTGCTCCTGTTCCTGTGCTTGCTACAGCTCAGTTGAACTGCAGATGTCAGCTGTTATTTAGCCATAAAAGAGGCAGGTAGCAAAATGACTAGATTTGGAGATGGGTGGTTTCCTGAGGATGAGTGAGGGAAGAATGCAGAGCTAAGTTGGGTTCTTAGAGGATGCGAGTTGGAATGCTGTTTTTTTAAGGCATGCATACAGTCAGATAGTGATGGGGACAGAACATGGGTTGAGGTGGTTGGAGTTCCCAGACACAAGATGGAAAGAGGCAGGAATGAGGCAGGTCCTGGAGAATCTGAGTCCAACATTGGCTTGGAGGAAATGAAGTTTGGTCCAGTGAGGTGGGAGCAGGAGCAGAGTTCGTAAGATGGGGAAATTGACATGGAGAGATATGAAAACGGAAGTCTTTGAATGGAATTTTGCAGCATGCCCTATGACCTCATTAACTGATTTATATATCTTTCGAAGATGTAAACAATATTTAAAATTGTGTTAACGCATTCTTGGATATTAGTGCCTGGTTTGTCATTTTTGAAAATAAGCCTGTCTTACTGTGACACCTATTCTTCTCAATTGATCCTTGCGAACTATAGATTTGAACTCAAAGTATTTAAGACTTTGGATTTTTTTAAATTCAAAACCTGTTTTTTAGTTCTTCCATTCCAGTTAGCTATGAATATTCACAATTTTTTTAAGATGCAGAAAACTTCAAATGCCCAAGAAAAGCTCCACAGATTCTGTTGGAGGATTTCAGGCAGAGACTATATAGAAAACCATGCCCTTCGAAATCAACTACACACCTTGATACTGAGAATATGTGATCTAGTTCCACCTATTAGTTCACAGATTGAAATGTGATCTCATTACTGTATAATAGAATCCATGCACCATTAATGATGTCAAGAGTAAGATGGGCCCAGATCAATTCACCATTTACTGCTTGTCCACTATTCACTACAGTTTTCTTACTCTTCCACTATGAAAGGAGCTCCATGTTGTTTTCTAGCCAAAAGTGACTTGAGACATCATCAGATATTTTTCCAAACACAAGACCTTCAATGAAGCAGCGAAGCATCACACAAAATCTGGATGCCTCCGAGTTGTTTATGAGCGTGCAACCCACTTGGCATACATCTTGCCCAAGAAGAAAGCATCCATGAGGAATAGCTAAATGAAGGATTCTCAGTGGTGTATATAATGAAAATTGCCAAAAGCTGCACCCAACTGTACCTGTCACTGTGCTTTGATTACACAGGACAGCACCATAGGGAATGTGCAAACACTATTTGAATTCTGCACTGAGCCAAGGCGAATATCTGGAAAGTGCTTCAGTTATAGTGCACTACACATTACCCTGAATGCAAAATGAATTGTCTGAAATTTGTGGTCAAATAGTGAGAAAGTATATTGTTGAGGCAGCAAATGCATCAGTAGTGTTTCTATTTTAGCTGATGAACCGACATACACTGCGGAGCGTGAACAAATGTCTCCAGGAATGAGGTTTGTTGAAATGAAGTGTGGAAGTGCCTGTATTCAAGAGGAATTCTTGGGTTTTGTCCCAGTATTTGCACTGAGTACAAAAACTGTAGCCAATAACAATTTTAACAAGTGCATCTGAGTTTGGGCTTGACCTTTCCAAATTAGATGTTCAAAGATATGACTGCCACCGCAGTAATGGAGGGCAAGAAAAGTAGAAGGTATTTATAAAAGAAATACACCAAAGCAATGACTGAGCATTGCTCATTGCATAGGTTAAATCAGGTTATTAATGACTGAAGCAGTATAAATGAAATCTGCACCATCACTGGAACTGTCAAGGCAATTATCTAGGTGTGGTTTTGGTTTGTTTTTTTTGGCGGGGAGGGGGTGTTTGTGTATGAGAGTACTCTAAGGAGATGGCTAATCCCTACCATACCTATTCTATGAGAGACATACTGGCTGGAGAACTATAAGAGTATTCATATTTTTATTGCAAATATACCCATTTTTATGCAACTGGGATACCTTGCCTATACAGAAACATAAAAACAACACAGTTTACACATTGGTTCTTGTTGTATATTGAGCACCTTGTACTTTACCATTAGCTGGATTATTATTGTGAAGTTTTCTTCAGTGGCTGAGCCAGTGTGACTCAAACACTACAAGCTGTGCCGTTAGAACTATTTCAAATGCACCCTGACATCAGAGAACTAACAGGACCACTTAAGCAACAGAGTTAAACTGCTGAGATCAGCCTAATCAAAATAGAAGAAGTTGCTCTGAAACTTGCAATTGAAGTAGGAGTAGAGGATCACCAAATAAGTCAAGCCACTGAGAAGAGTTCTAATGTCTCTCTTTCTGTACCTTACATGGGCTCTCCGCTTGCAGATTTGCACCACCCTTTCACCAAAAAACCCAAAGGCCATGTCTTCATTAGCAAACATACAGTGGCACAGCTGTACCAATGCAGCTCCGCCGCTGTAAGATCGCTCATGTAGCCGTACTACACTGACAGGAGAGAACACTCCCATCGACATAGTAAAACCACCTCAATGAGCAGTGGTAGCTATGTCGGCAGGGGAACTGTGCACACTACCACTTATGCTTGCAAAGCTTATGTCACTCATGGAGGTGTTTTTTCACAACCCTTAGCAACATAAGTTTTGCTGACATAAGTGGTAGTGTAGACATGGCCAAAGCAACACTCGGATTGTTAAAGCTCCATCATTCCTCAATGCTCAGAGTGAACGGTCTTTCCAAAAACTGTGACAACATTCAGTCCATATATACATTCAAAAACATTTTAAAAGAAGCAATATGGTCTGAAGAGTGAGCCAGTAAGAGGCAAAATGTACAGAGAACACAGGCTATGTGTATGTTTTGGAACATACCATTATTAGTGCTCAGCATTAGTATGGTTATCTTGACTGCTCTTGCCTTTCCACTCACAACTTGTACCATCAGATATTCCTTCAGCACTCTGTGCAGACATGGTTGATGTTAAGTGATGAGAGGTTGAATGGACTGTGTCTGATCAATGCCTGTCAGAAGAAGGTTAAGTAGTACAGTTGGTAGGAAAATTTCAACTTTTCAGTGAAAGATTAAAACCCCAAATATTTCAATTTGGGAATGCTGTCAAAATACCTCATGCTTTCATTCACCTCTATAGGCCTCACTGGTAGGACCACAGTCTCCCCTCTTATTGTGGCAAGACATTGATCATGGAAGTTCCCTGGCTGGGAGAAAGTCTCATTTGGGAGCCTGCCCCATAGAAAAGAATGGGACATGAAACAACTGAATTGCAGTTCCCTTGAGTTACCGGGGTTAGTAGTTTCGGGATGTTGACTTTTTCAATGAAATAATGCATTTTTCGAGGAAAACACATATTTTTTCAGAAAATGTTTTATTTAAGTCAAAAACCTCATTTTCTGTCAAAACAATTTTTTGAGAAGTCCTACTAAACTGTAGGACACAATTGTAGAGAGACTGCCTAACGGCTTTTGGATTTAAAATAAGCAACTTCAATTCCTCTATAAAGAATAAACTTAAAAATAAGTTAACTGTACTGCAGCTTGGTACGTCATTAGCCTAATGTTCTGTTTAACTACAACTATCAATCATTTCTTGATTAAAACCGTTTGTGCCTGGCAACAAGTAAATGTATGTGAAGCAGCAGCCTTACTTCAGAGTCCTGGAAAGATGAAAGGTATTGCTTTGGTAGAAAAACTAAAAAATAAAAGAGGATTTGATTGTGTCAATTACTAACCAAATCACTTAACTAAAACAGTTTTTCATTAATTGGGAATTATACAATAGATTTGTCAAATAAACTCACATAATGGATGAGATCCAGAACTCAAGTAAATCAATGTAGCTCCCCTGACTTCAATGGAAGGACACTGATTTATATGAGCTGTGGATTTAACCTTACATTCCTACAATATTTATTCATAAAGGGCCTGATCTCCATTCTGTTCTGCCAGTTTTATGATGGTGTAACTCCACTGAAACTAGTATAAAACTGGTATAATGGAGTGAAGAATCACTAATTAGTGTACATTTAACAATTTGCTCCCTGTACAGTATTTTTTTCAGCAGATACCCTTGAAACTAGCCTCACCTTAGCAACAGTGTTCATTAAAGCACATTGTAAATCAACTTTTCATAGCAAAACTGCACATATTATTCTAGGTCCCAAACCTGCAATCCAATCCACTCAGGCCCAGAAGCACAAGAAGCTGCCTGTATGGATCCAATTATAGAGGACTAGTGATGGATGCTTATTTAAAGTATACTAACATATGGAGAACTCCATCAAGCTGTGTGGCCCTATGTCTCCACCCAACAGACCTTGTAACTGCCTTCTAGCCAGGAAATTTCAGAGGTCAGCTAATGTGCTTGAGAAACATTATGCCGAACAACAGAGAAAGAAGCCAAATCCATCAACATGACATTCAGAAGCCTGAGCAAATGGTGGAAACTAGTCAACATCCTATACACCTGAGGATGTAGAGCATAAAGAAGAAAAATAAATGATGAAGATATATCTGTGGATCTATAAGTGCTTATAGAATCTGAGCTCTGGTGAGAGTACCATTAGAAATTATCTTTGCAACTCACTTTTGTTACTGTAATCATTACTTACAGCAAAATCTTGAATAGCTGCCATATGGCAACAATATACTTGACTTCATTTGAATTTGACATTTTCACCCTTTTTGTGTGAAATTGTCAAGAAAGAAGTCAGACGGAGGGGGAAAAGGCTCTCAAAGACATAAAACCATACATTAGAATGAAAAAGAGTGTTCCTTTTCGAAGTAAAATGTGTAAGAATCATACAGAAGATGTGACAAAGTTGTCAAATGGTAATCATTTGCAGAATCTAGACATCTGGTCAAAGAAACAGAGCAATGAAAATCCTAAAACGTTTTTGATAAATAGAAAATAGTTTCTGTATAAGATCCTATCCTGCAATGATTGAAATCCATGGCAATATTCCCATTGACTTCAATGGGAGCAGAATCAGGGTCTAAACCAATTCAGTTTAAACTTCAGAGGCAGCTTTTATCTGTGATGGTTTGCAAAGAATTTAAATATATTTTCAGCTTGAAAGCCAGTCTACACAATTATTTCTGAAGATCTATGTAACAAAAAGAGGTTCCTCAGTGTGAGGATTGTGACAACAGTAATTGGACCAAGGGTCAGAGCAGTGTAAAATCTGAAGCCAAGAGTAGCAGAGAAGTTTGCAGTCAAGTTCCAGGCCCAATACCAAGGATAAGTATCCAAATCAGGTTTCAGGATCTGGGTTAGAAGGTGAGGTCCAGATCAAGGCAAGGTTCAAGCCCAGAGTTCAAGAGCAGTTATGGTCATGACAACTACAGGAGATCCATACCATTACCTAGACACTTCTTGGAATGCCCTTTGGGTGTTTATAGGGCAGGAAGCCAATCAGGAGCCATGAGGCTGCTGCCTATCGCACCCCTTGAGGTGTGTCTGAAGTGGTGGTAGGTAGTGGAGTGCAAGCTGGTTACAGCTATGTGGAGGTGTTCATTGCCTGGCAACTCTGTAGGCCTACGTTTGAGACTTGCTGGGTCTTACACTTAGCCCAGTAGGCATTAAGAAATAGGTTAACTTGATTGCCTTTGTAACTTTCATTAAAATGTTCTTCTGAAATTTAATAAATCATTTGATAGACATTTTCAGCATCTATTTTACCACAGGATTTTTTTCCCCTTTAATCTTCCTTTAGGTGTGAGGAACAAAACCAAACACATATAGATTTAATTCATATGGATCTAAAAAGCAAAAGCAAGAAGCATATATTGCTTGACATTTCTCTGCCGGTTGTTCCTAACATACCCTATAATGCAATATATGACAGAATGCCACAAAGGATCAAATGCAAATAGTTAAGCAGCCCTCTATTATTATGACATAAACCCATAGACTAGACAACTGATTTGCTTTACTTACCTAAAAACTACAAATCATGATTTCAGCACATCACACCTCAATTATTCATGAGATTTGATTTTCATAATAAGGCATCATGAGAAGTAAGGTTTCAAGTAAGGAATATATATTTTGATTACCTCAAATTGGTGTACAGGGACTGACAAAGATGTAGGACTAATATGCAAGTATTATTATTTCCTACTGCTATTAGCAATTTAAATTTCTGTAAAATAATAAAAAAGGGATCCCAGTTTTGTGCTCAGTTACATGGGTGCAAGTCATATAACTGAGGACTTAATCCAGTCTTTAGTTCCATGGACTAAATTATGAACTAAATAGTCCCTGATTTTGTTGTTATCATTCCAATTGACAATCTTTCCATTTCTTCGTTTTGCTTAACATTCTTGGATTTGTTTCATTTCTAAAAGATGCAGTCTCCTTTAATTCACATTCAGTTGTGCTGAATTCCATTGTGGCACATGATCTTACCTGATGTCAGATGTTATTTGCAGTTTCCATTTTAATCTGGGGACTATTTTCACACCCTGGCATTTAGACCTTGAAGCCTCAAAGATGCTGGGTGCAGCTGCTTCCACCCTATAAACTGGCAGGGCATGAGGATTAATGATGGTGGATCACCGCTGCTATTTGAAAAGAATCCCATCCAGGTATTAAACAACCCAACACCACACCACTTGAGCAGAAACTTGAAGCTGAATTATGAACAGCACCAATTCATCACCTCCCTAGAACTATTTGTGGCTGTGTAACTTGTATCCTGTGATTATCCACTTTACATCTAATCTTTTTGTACAAAACAACCTGTTATCTAGCTTTGCGTCAGTCACAGTGGGCATTCTGACTGGCCTGTGAACAATGCTTTCATATACTATACATCTCAGGAAACTCTTGTTGTGTTCATCCATGTGATGACAGGAATTATTCTTGTATGTATTGGCAGAAAAATCTGTTTGACAGCCTATGCTGAGGCTAAACTAGACCAGGAATTGGCAACCTTTGGCACACAGCCCGTCAGGAAAATCCACTGGCAGGCTGGGATGGTTTGTTTACCTGCAGCGTCTGCAGGTTCATCCAATCGCAGCTCCCACTGGACGCGGTTCACCATTCCAGATCAATGGAGGCTGCGGGAAGGGCTGCCAGCACATCCCTCGGCCCACACTGCTTCCCGCAGCCCCTGTTGGCCTGGAACAGCGAATTGCGGCCAATGGGAGCTGCGATCAGCCAAACCTGCAGGCGCTGCAGGTAAACAAACCGTCCCGGCCCGTCAGCAGATTTCCCTGACGGGCTGCGTGCCAAAGGTTGCCGATGTCTAAACTAGACCCAGCTACTTCTTCCTACCTGTAAATCCTAGCATTTTCTTTCTCACAAAGCTTTCCACAAACTTATTTTCCAGTGAGCCTCTTCATATGTCAAAATTGTATAGTAAATAACAACATAATACTTATGGAATGACTTTCACTTGAGGATAATGAACATTTAATTATCTCTATGCAACCCTATGAAATAGTATTATCCCCATTTTACAGAAAGGTTAACTGAGGTGCAGGGCGATTAAGTGAGTTGTCAAAGCTTATACAGCAAGTCAATGTCAAAATGAGAAATACAACCTGGGAGTGAAATCCTGGGCCCATTGATGTCAATGGGTGTTTGCTGTTGACTTCAATGGGCCCAAGATTTCAGCCTTGGAGTTTTGCCTCCTAGTTCCCTGTGCTAACCACTGGACTATGCTGCCTTTTAATTTATGAATGAGTATATAGTTTATCAAAGACTCTATTTTATATGAAAAAGCAATGTTCAAATAAGGGTACCCAGTTTTCATGCTTACAATGTGGGCAATCCCAGAGGACCCTAATGTTTTTCTAGCCTTATTCCCTGAAATTGGGTTTGGGGATGGAACTTGCTATCAAGAAAATCCACACTATGTTCCATCCATTTTTCAGATATGATTTTGCAGCATAAAATATATCACCCTATGACATCAAATTCATTTGGAAAGAGGGGTGGGGGGTGGAGGAATACAATAGGCCTGATCCTCAGAGTATATTAACTCAACTCCATTGAAGTCCATGGAGCCTACAACTGGCTGAATGGTTTTATTCTTCAGAAATAGACCTGAACATCTAATAGCTAATTTGAAGCATTGGGACATGAAGGATATGTCTACTCTGTAATCAAAGCTGTCCTTGCACCTCAGGTAGGTGAACCCTGTAATAGCTTCATTCTCAGTAGCAGGGCTAAAAAATAGCAGTGAAGATGCAGCAGCATGGGCTTTAGTGTGGGTTATACAAGCCCACCTCAGTATGTACTCATGTTGCTAGCCTGCACTGAACCCTGTGCCACCATATTTTCATGGTTGTTTTTGGAGGAGGGTACTTTAGGATTTGCACTAGAGCTGCTCAGAAATTGGGAGCTTCTTCCATGAAAAACTTTGAACAAAAAATAATTAGTTTTTGTCAAAATTTTCTGCCAAAGAAAAACCAAAACCCACAAAACTGATTAATAGATTCCAAGGTCAGAAAGGATCACTGTGATCATCCACTTTGCACTCCTGTATAAAACAGGCCATAGAACTCCCCCAAAATAATTCCTAGAGCAAATCTTTTACAAAACATCCAATCTGGGTTTAAAAATTGCCTCTGATGGAGAATTCTCACCATGACCCTTGGTATATTGTTCCAATGGTTAATTACTCTCACTGTTAAAAAATTACACCTTATTTCCAGTCTGAATTTGTCTAGCTTCAACTTCCAGCCATTGGATTGTGTTATACCTTT
Organism: Dermochelys coriacea; assembly: GCF_009764565.3. Classification (NCBI taxonomy): domain Eukaryota; kingdom Metazoa; phylum Chordata; order Testudines; family Dermochelyidae; genus Dermochelys; species Dermochelys coriacea. The sequence goes on along the minus strand of NC_050075.1, from coordinate 86,406,928 downwards.
CTCTGATAGATTGAAGAGTCCATAGTTAATTATTTGTTCCTCATGCAGTTATTTATAGACCACAATAAAGTCACCTTTAACCTTTTCTTTTTTAGACTCAGGGAGCTTAGTCTACGTAGTTTATCACCATAAGGCATATTTTCTAATCCTTTATCATTCTTATGGCTCTTCTCTGAACCCTCTCCATTTTATCAACATTCTTCTTGACTTGATAAAATGGAGAGGTGAACATCAGCCCCGGACACAATATTCCAGCAGCGGTTGCACCAGTGCTAAATATAGAGATAAAATATCTTCTTTACTCCTAAATGAGAGCCCCCTGTTTATGCATCCAATGATTGCATTAGTCCTTTTGGCTACCTCATAGAACTGGCAGCTCTTGTTTAGCTGATCATCCACCATGACCCCTAAATCTTTTTCAGAGTCACTACTTCTCAGGATAGCATTCCTCATCCTGTAAGGATAATCTACATATTTTGTTCCTAGATGCATACATTTACAATTTAGCCATATTAAAATGCATACTGTTTGCTTGTGCCCTGCATACCAAGCGATCTAGATTGCTCTGTATCAGTGATCTGCCTTCTTCATTATTTACCACTCCCCCAATTTTTGTGCCATGAAAATTTTATCAATGATGATTTTATGTTTTCTTCTGGTTCATTAAGAAAAATGTTAAATTGCATAGGACCAAAAACTGATCTTTGTGGAACCCCGTTAGAAACACATCTGTTCGATGATGATTCCCTGTTTATAATTACATTTTGACACCTATCAGTTAGCCAGCTTTAACCCATTTAATGTGTGTCATGTTAATTTTATATCTTTCAAGTCTTTTAATCAAAATGTCACATGGTACCAAGCCAAATGCCTGACAGAAGTCTAAGTATATTACATCAATACCATTAAATTTATCAACCAAACTTATAATTTCATCAAAAAAAGATAGCCAGTTTGACAGGATCTATTTTCCATTAACTCATGCTGATTGGCATTAATTATATTACCCTTTTAATTCTTTATTAATTAAGTTCTGTATCAGCCATTCTGTCATCTTGCCTTGTCACAAGGTCAATGTCAATGTCACATTGAGAGGCTTATGATTACCAGGTCATCCTGCTTATCCTTTTAAAATATTAGCAGAGCATTAGCTTTTATCCAGACTCCTGGAACTTTCCTGGTGTTCCAAGCTATATTTAAAAACTGTTCCGTCGTCATGGGAACTAAAGCCCGAAACAGGGATACCCTGAAAACAGATATATTGAATTATGTTAATAGAATTTTAAAAGTAATTAGATCGCAAAGATGTTTTGTCTTTTCTAGTTCAGGGCTTTGTGAAACTCTGCTTTAGAAATTATTGTGAAAATAATAACTTGTTTATGTTAATAAGATATTGTCCTCTGAATTCTTTATCAGTGGTCTTATAATCTTCAAATGTGTATACACTGAAGAATTGTTTAACTTGATTCTTATCAACTCTGATAAATCTAATTTTCTAGACTTTCACTTGATGCTTCTTTTTTGGCTTCTGATTGGTTGAAATTTTTGCTTCACTTTTATAACGTGGCACAATGAGAAATTCTAGCTTTGGAGGGTAATTGGAGTCACCTCAGTTGGATTACAAATACAGAATTCTCAGAAAGTTCCATTTGAGCCTGCTAAAAAGCAAAAAAATTTATTTCCTTTTTGAGAGTTGCCTTTTCTTCCCTTCCCTTTCCTTTTCTGTAGCTGTGAAGATTTCTGGTACTTATGCTGGTAAAGCAGTCATGTAACCTTCTAAAACTCTTGTTTGAGTTGTGCCTATATTTACATGGTTAGGAGGTCACCAGCAAATTCTTTTGGCTGGGTTGCTGCGAGATGTTTTGGCTGGGAAAACATGTCAAACGTTAAATATATGACTATCACCTGCAAAAAGAAAAGAAGTCACATATTTGCAAACCAATGTAAATGTGTCTCAGAAAAAATGTCTTCCTGTCCATATTTCCTTCAGGATTTTCAGGTTGCCTGGGTGATATACAGTGTGCTAATGGGCAAAGATATGCCGAGGTGGAAAATGGAAAGTAATTGGAAGAAGGTGTAAGGGAGAATGCTCCTACAGTGAGATAAAGAAGTTGGCCTAAAACTTAAATGGGAGAATTAACCTTCATGTGCCATCTAATCATAGGCGTCTCCCTTTCCAAGCAGCACAGGGGCTTAGCCCCTGCAATCCAGTAGAACCCCAAAGATCTGGGTGGAGTCTGGGGGATCTGCAGATGTCATGTGTCTATTTCTTTTGCTCTGCAACCAGCCCCCCAGCTCAATGGAAATGTGACTCCAGCAAGGGACATGATGCATCTGCCCCAAAAGCCCTACTGAGGGATCCAATTGTTGTCAATTTAATGCTGTCTGGGTAAGACTGTAATGAAAGCAAATATGTTTATGGTCTCTGTAGCGGGGTGGTCACCTGCTCCTGCCCTAAAGGGCTTAAAACAGCCCTTGAGAGGGCTGTGGCTGGGAGCAAGCAGTTCCCAGGCTGATTGGGGGAAGCAGGCTCAGCTGTAGCCACACCCCAATCAGGGCTCAGCTGGCCCTTATAAGAGGGAAGTGGGCCAGGAGCAGATGGAGTTTCTTTAGCTGTGGAGGGAGATGGGCCTGGCTTCTGGGGAAGCATACCAGAGGTGAAGCAGGGCTGGAGAAGGCCCAGACTGGAAAAGCCCCAGGCTGCAGGCCTGGCAGATGTCCTAAGATAGGTACTGTGGTTGCAGGGGGCAGCCCAAAGGTAGGCAGAGGCAGCAGGTCCAAACCTCCCTTGCCTCTGATGATTGGCTTATACACTGCAGTCTGCCCCAGTGTGTGGGGGCTCAATGGTGCAGTAGCCAAAGACTGAGGTGGGGATAGTGGGTGGGGGTTCCCTGGGGAGGGGAGACCCAGATCTGTGGGGGTATTGCCAGGGGGCAGTACCCCAGGGAAAGGGGCACTGGGGTCTGGGAGGGACATGAGCCAGAGGCAGCGAGACACTGGCCTGCAGGGGGTGCTCTGGAGACTGGAAGAGCTAATTCCCTGAGAGACCAGCCGGAGGTGTCACAGGGGTGAGTCTCTCGTCCTGTGACAGTCTCTGTACTCCCCTCCATGCAAGAGATCATAATCTGAGAAGGTCCCATGAGCTTCTATTAAACATACCTCTTTTGCTATGAGCATTGTTCTTCATGGTTTTTACTTTTCACCTTTGTTGCCTGCCATCAACAATCAACACTTATTCATTCTGTGAATTGTTATATACTGTGTGTGTATTTGGAGCTGGGATTTGATTTTCTTCCACAAATTATGTGGGGATGGACAAAGGGCAATATAATGAAAAAGTCTTTAGTGGATCTTTTCTCAAAGAATTTTACATTCCCAAAGTATTTAAATAAGTCCCTAGGACACTTGTGTATGATATATTTGGTATGCATGTAGCATAAATATGATTTACAGTAGACAAAAGGCATTTGAATGTAATTATTTTCCTATTTATATGAATACTAATATTTCACAATGGGCCTGATTCATCATTTCTCCATGGCTCCTTTGTGCTAGGTAGACTGCTGCAGAAGGATCACAGAAGATGTAAACTATCTTCCACCAGCCCCCCAGGAATACCCTTCTGTGCTGCCTCTGTAACAGCCCCCAGGCCAGGGAATATCCCATGTTGCACAATGAGTGGAGTGAGGGGCATGGGGCAAAGCATAGAGGGGATATGTCAGAGGCAGATCAGGACCTCTGCCCCATGATTCTCCACCCCCGAAAAGCCCCATAGTGCTCACTGAAGCATTGCTACACCTGTCTCCAGGAGACTGTGACTAGGGAGGCACTGCAAACTTCCTCTCCTTTATCTCTGGACAGGAGTCTGCTCCAGCACCATCCTCTTCTCTCTCCATCCTGTCTGCCTTTCATCAGCGCTCCCTTCTAGCGTGCCTGTCCTACAAAGCTTCGGGGGATATTTTGTTATTTTCACAACCACTTTGCAGACTCCAAAGAGCTGAAATTCAACCCTTCCTTTGGCATGAAAACATTGTAGCCTGGTCAGTTTCATGTGAGTAACTGTAACAGTGGTACCACTAGTTTCTAGAATAGGAGCATAAACTGCTGATGGACAGAAAACAGCAGGTTTCCTTCGGGATGCTGGTACTTTTATTTAATATCATACATGTAGTAATTGGAAATACAGTTCAACATCTGAAAGATTTCCTCCTCTCAGCTAACTGTCTGGCTGGGTTGCACAAGTCCTGGCTTCTGAAACTCAGATGTAGCTGAAATTAGCATGACTTCTCTGTACATGGAATGGGCTGGACTGATTCACAACTGCCTTCAATCTCGCACCATTTGGACTTTATTAGTGAATTAATTCCCTATATTTTTATATTAAACGTTGTATTCAGTTAAGGGACATAAAAGGTAGCACCACAGCTATACACCATGCTTTACAGCAAACAAGACCAAAACCCAAATCCCTGCAATACAGACCAGGAGCGTGTTCAAAGTGGTGTAGAATAAGGTACAATTTCAGGAGAGGGAAAAGGAGAATAAATAGTGAGGAAAGAGGAAGGATGTCGGAAAACATGAAGGCACAGAAGAAAGCAGGGGCCTCTGAACACAAGAACCCTGACTTACTATTGTCTGGGATAAGAGACAGTGGATTATGATTCTAGGACAGTGGTTCCCACACTTATTCTACCACTACTTCCAGCAGCTCCCATTGGCCTGGAGCAGCGAGCAGCAAACCGTGGCCATTGGGAGCCGCAATCAGCCGAACCTGTGGATGTGGCAGGTAAACAAACCAGCCCAGCCCGCCAGGGGCTTTCCATGCACAAGCAGCAGAACAAGTTTGGGAATCACTGTTCTAGGACACAATATAGACAATTCTGCTCCTTCTACCCTAAGCAGGGCCAGTTGGAAACCTTGCTGGATATCTAACAAAATCACATATATAAAAGGCCATATATTGTCCACTTTAGTTAAATATGTAGAAATCCATGTGTTCCACTTACACTTACTTATCGCAATATGCAATCACCTCTGTGCTGATTGCTTCTTTATGAAGCTGCTTCCATGCCTACACTTTGGGCTTGTCTTCACTATGCGGGTAAGTTGACCTAAGTTACACTACTGGTCAACTTCCCTTACTCTTCTTGGAGAACTGGAATACCGGGATCAATTGGAGAGCACTCTGCCATCAATTTAGCGGGTCTTCACTAGACCTGCTGAATTGATTGCAGCTAGGGTGACCAGACAGCAAGTGTGAAAAATTGGGACGGGGGTGGGGAGTAGTAGGCACCTATATAAGACTAAGCCCTAAATATTGGGACTGTCCCTACAAAATTGGGACATCTAGTCACCCTAATTGCAGCAGCATCGATCTCCCCCGTACTGGAGACCAGCCCTAAGGATTTTCAGCACAAAGGAAGTTCATGCACAGAGATTAAGAGACTAGAGCCCTTTAACAACAAATTAGATTTACATAGTGCCTTATCACACCCAACCATCCCAATGTGAAAAGCTAAAATCATCTTTTAAAAAAACAAACTGTTAAAATAAGATTTGGTTTTACTTTGGTTTTTAATAAGCAAAATAGCAACATTATTAAACACATATTTAAGGATTAGATTAGGCCTGTTAGCCACACACTTACTTTGGGGAATCCAGAGCAGCACCAACCCAAGCACCAATCACGGGAAGCATTGTGATTCAGGGACGGGAACTGCCTCCTAGAACTCCCTGGTGTACAGTGGAAGGGCACACCCTGCATCACAATTTAGGAGAGTGTCTAAATCCCCATGGGACAAAAGCAAAGAATAATCTTTGCGCCTGGTCCCTCTGAAGGGATGAATAGCTCCGTGCACCCTCCCCACAGTTGGTGCTTCTGTGCAAAGGCCAGGCAGAATTTGGTTCCCTCACTGGACTATAGCTCTCCTTAGGCACTATGGGGGCCCAGCCAAAGAAAATACTGTGTTGCATCATGGGAGATGTAGTCCAATGAAGAATCCCAGCCTGAAGGAGAGAATGGGAATATGAGACACCGAAACTATGGCTCCCATGAGGCACCGTGGCAGTTCGGGTGGATGCAGCTTGATATCAACCAGACCTAAAATGAAATGCTTTGATTTTCCATAAAACAATTGAAAATGTAGTCAAAAATTAACATTGTTTTCCTGGAAAATTTCAATTTTGCAAAAACTACATTTGCAATTTAAAAAAAAAATTTAATGGAAAATTCCCAGCCAGCTCTGGTTCTGGGAGCTAGCACAATTAAAAGACTACATAGATTATAAAAAAGTTAACTGTTAATCAAATGTTATAGTAGTTGCAGCTTTGTGTTTCTTTATCAACATATTGAGGAACTTGACTTTATTATTATATTATTTATTATTTGTATTACAGATGTACCCAAAGATACAAATCAGGATCATGGCTCTCTTTTCCTGTGCACTGCACCATCGTAACATAAAAGACAGTTGATAGTAGGTGGCTTGTAAGGGGAACACAAAGTTACCTATCTTAGCTGAGTTACAATTCAGAGGCTTATTTACTTGTGTTTATAGAGAAAATGACTGAAAGGGGGAGATAAATGAATCACTAGCAGATCATCTGTTTAGAACGATAACTAATACAGTGCTATTTATTTTCTTGCTATTTCTAAGATAGGTTAGTAAACTATTTTAGCGTCCATTTATAAACATACTGCTCATGACTAGAAGTGAGTTTCATAGAGCCATCTGATATCAGAAAAGACTAAAATTCTAATGCGTTTCACAATGTTTCACTTATGAGAGTCCATTCATCTATTGCTTCATGGAGAATTTATGCTGTTAACTCCTATTACTGCTAATGGGAGTTATGGATGTAAATGTGACACATCACTGGGAGAATGGATTGCATACATAAATGAAGCTAATTTTTCAGAGCATTTGGAACTAGTGATGATAATAATTTTGCTTTTTACATTCTAGTCACTGGACCAGCTCCTGAGAGGTAAGGAGCAGTTGTAACTCCCATTGAGGTTCATGGAACCTGCAGGTACTCAGCACCTCACTTTGATGGGATTCCTTGTGTGAACAGGCATTCCAGGATCATGCCATATATATGGCACATAATATACAATTATGGGTGGCCACAACTGGGGTGGAGGATGGCAAACAGCTGCCTCACTTAAAATTGCATGACAATGTGTGGAGTGAGGGTGTGGAGGGAACTCTGGCCAAAGACAAAATGACAAACCCCTACTCTGTTGATAGGCTCATTACATATTTAATAATAAATAACAGGAATTGGAAATGACCATGATCAGCTGCTGTATGGAGGGTCCTCTCCATGTGTGGCTCTTTCCCTATCCACATATAAAGACAAGCTCAGCTTCCTCCCTGGCAATATTTCTTTTCTTCTTTAGACCCAAAATAGGAGTAGGTTTTAGAGTGGTAGCCGTGATAGTCTGTATCAGCAAAAATAACAAGGAGTACTTGTGACACCTTAGAGACTAACACATTTATTTGGGCATAAGCTTTCATGGGCTAGAACCCACTTCATCAGATGCACGGAGTGAAAATACAGGAGCAGGTATAAATACATGAAAGGATGGGGGTTGCTTTACCAAGTGTAAGGTCAGTCTAATGAGATTAATCAATTAACAGCATGAGTAACCGTTCACTGCCTTCTGCACCTACAAGTGTGAGGACTGCTATTTGCATCATAATCGGTAGTTCCAACAATAGAGTCAATATACTGGGTTTCTTCTATCTAACGTATATAGAATCATAGAAGAATCATAGAAGATTAAGATTGGAAGAGACCTCAGGAGGTCATCTAGTCCAACCCGCTGATCAAAGCAGGCTCAACCCCAACCAAATCATATGTGTGTGTGTGTGTGTGTGTGGGTGAGAGAGGGGTCTTGCACCAGTGTAGCTATACCTGTGTTAACTGGTAGTGTAGATGTACTAGTATAAGATGGAGAACACACCTGTGCAAGTTACTGTGGTAACATACAAGGATAAATAGCATGGGTGCAGAGTAACTACAGTCAGGATTTGCAGTGGGGTAGTGACCTTGATGTTGTTACACAACTGCAGATTTCCTGAAACTAGACACGCCCTTACTGTTGACTGTACCTGGGATCAGTAAATTAACTGCAGAAAGGACTTTTCCAACAGGTGCATGAAGCTTTTCTGATCACAGGAAAGCTGATCACCTGGTAACTTGATCTCATGATACTTACACAAGTCAGAATGAAAGAGTCAAGCTTTATTATTATTTCAGGGTTCTTGACATCTTGTGCAATAGTGCAGTCAGTACTTGGGTGACTTGCTAGAACAAGGTATGTATTTGGAGTTAAATATATGAAAGCCATTGGGTAGTATGAAATGAACTGGGGGGTAAGATTGCCACCTATGCTCCCCTGTTTAATGACAGGAAGTCTCAGCAGAGTCTCTTGATGATCAGTGTGCACAATGACTCTGGGACAATAGCAAAAACAAACAAAAATCCCCTATCCATTTGGAGGTGAATTTCGAATTACATGCAGTAAATTTTCAGTTTTACTTTATTAACCACCCAAGATTTATAGAGAGACCTTAAGTACTGTTATTGTTTATAATGCTCCTATGCAGCATTAAGACAATATTGTAAATCCCTGATACAGTATAAATTGTAGATTATCACACTCAACATAAATCTGGGCTTGTTGCAATATGGTTGAAGGAGCTGATGATTTCTTTTTTCAGTAAAAAAGAAAACATTCTCTAATTGTCTTAATGGGACATTTAGCTTGTTGCTGCCTGTTCAGTATCTCTTAATTATAAACAGCTTTGAATATATATATATATATAGAGAGAGAGAGAGAGAGAGATTTTTTTTTTTACCTGGGGGAACTTAAATGTGTCTGTGATGAAGTGGTAGCATGGTGATTTAACCAGCCAAGGGGCCAGCTTGTTGTTCGTGCATTCTAGGGCCCACTGTCTTATTCTTGGCAAAAAAAATCTGGTCTTGAATTGCAGCCAGAATAATTAGTCCATGTTTTAGGAACTCAGCACATGAAGCAAGATGGCTAGTCCATTGAGAAGTTTTCTTGAGAGTGGAAGGAAAAATAACAGGGACATATGTGAGCCTTTAGTCAAAACACATCACTGAATCAATTGCTACCACATGCTGTGTTCTGCTTTGCCGAAAACCAGCAGTATCACCACAATTTCTTTTCTAACTGTACATGCTGAACTTGTTACTACCCCTCGTGCAAAGGAAGAGCTGAGAGAGAGAGAAAGAAAAGGCCAAGGATAAAGCCAAAATCTGGACTTCCCTAGAGACTGGCTCTCAACAGAGGAAACTTAAAGGCTTTACTAATAGTGACACAGCTGGGAATCTGCATAAAAGAACTCTCAAAACACTGAACTGTTGAGCTATCTTTAGATAAGGTTAGAGGCAAAGCTAACACTAGAGACTTTTTGACTCAGTTATTAAAAAGCATTAAGGTTCCTATGCCTCGATTTTGTACTGTTATATTGGAAACTCTACAGCTGGGATACGGTATTTTGAATTCTTCAGGGAACCAGGAGTGCTGTGATCAACATTCCAAGATGTAAGCTTCGTGGGGGGTGGGGGAAGCTCTGGAGAGCTGAATCAAACACTTCTCCATTTGCTTTCTCCAGCAGCGATTTGTGGTGCAGCTAAATCAAAGTCTGATATGCCACACTTTCTGAAAGTAATCACCTTTTAGCAGCACATTGCAAAATAAGAGTTTAAATTAATACTAACAAGAGCTAGGAAATTACTTCTTTTCAAATGACAAGACCCATACCTCATGTCATTTTCATTTGGCTACAGAAAAAAGACAGATGGTCATATTGTCTGCCTTATCAATAGCAAGATGCCTGTTTATGCAAACCTTTTAAGATTTAGCAATCTGTAAATACCATGGCTGCGGCAGCATGAATCCGCATTTGTGCAAAAGGCTCTGTGAAGTGAAAATATCCAACAAAATAGTACAAACTGTGCGTATTAACTGTCAACTTTTAAACAACCCCCCCAACCTTGGCACATATGTTGTGTATTTTGGAAGACAGGGTGGCTACATGCAGGAGACTCTAAAAATCAGTTTGTTTCAAGAAGAGAAAACCAGATCAAAGCTGTCACTGTTTTTAATTATTATTAATTTTCTTTAAAATTGCCATTAACCTAGCTGTTAAATTGTGAAGTTTATTGATAAAAATACCAGTACACACCATCCCTGTAATGACAGTACATCAGATGAGAAAAAAAATAAATGCTAATTTCCAGTGGAAGTGGTAACAGGTCAACATTATTTTATCCTGTTATAACTGTCACCTCCATATGTTTTTTCCCCTGTTTAGCTCTTTATGAAGAGAGGTGAAGACCCAGGGAATGCAGAAAGGCATGTTTAATTATTTGCACAGAAAACTACTTTAACTTTATGAATATTAAATGGAAAGAAAAGCCTTTTATGAAACCATGCAAAGATCTGGTGGAAGAAATAAAAGATGATAAACTCAGAGCAGCATCATTTTTATTATGTAAAATGTTTTATTCACCAAATACTGCATGAATCATCAACCGATGGGGAAAAAAAGAGTAAGTAGATTGTAGGATAGGTAAAGGGCAATATACTGCTAAGAAGGGTATCAAATGTACTGTACGTAGCACTCTCTAACAAGGTAAAGACCTGGTTCTGGGAAGTATTCAGCACCCTCAGCTACCATTGACATGAGTGGGAATTAAAGTCCCCAGCACCTCAAAGGATTATACACCTGGGACCAAAACAATTTCAATTCCATATATTTTATACTCAAACTGAAGCTTGAATTACTTCAATTGAATAATCACAGGTTTCAGAGTAGCAGCCGTGTTAGTCTGTATTCGCAAAAAGAAAAGGAGTACTTGTGGCACCTTAGAGACTAACAAATTTATTAGAGCATAAGCTTTCGTGAGCTACAGCATTCGATGAAGTGAGCTGTAGCTCATGAAAGCTTATGCTCTAATAAATTTGTTAGTCTCTAAGGTGCCACAAGTACTCCTTTTCTTTTTTTCAATTGAATAGAATTATTTGCCTTTAAGGGCCTTCATCGTATAACCCTTCCCTATCTTTCAGACCCACTTACTGATTGAGCTGTCATCTCCTGCTTTTACTTTGCCAGCCTTCATTGCAGGAATGTCTACTTTTTTGCCAAGCAGCTCTCAAGCCACCCACCATACGAGAAACCCACCCACCCCCTGTCCAAATTCATAAAAATGCCACTTTTAGCCTCTTTTAAATCCCTCCTGAGAATCAAACTCGGTTGTGATGCCTAAAACTCATGCATCCCCGGCATTGGTTAGGCAAATTGGCAAACTGTGACTTTTGCTTTTGTACCAGCTAGCTTAATATATTGCCACTTATTCTGTGTGAAATAACAATGAACTTTGCTACTTTCCTTTTAGGTCATTCCCCAAATGTGCTGCATAACCACTGGTTCTGGTCTTCTCCTTTCTTTTCTTGATATGTAAAAATGGTAGCCAACAGGCTTCTGTTTCTTTTCTTACCTAGTTCTATTTTGCCCCTTTTCAGCAATTCTGCAGAGATAAAAATAGGGGTAAATTCTGTCTGCAAAGAAGTGACCCCTTTACGGCAGGACATAATGGGAACCCTCTCCATGGTACCAGATGGGGTGTTTCCAGAAGGAACTCAACTAGTGCAGAAGGAATCCAGACACCTAGCTAGAAGCAAGCTCTTTTATTGTATGGGATGTGTTTGATTTGATTCTCTTGATTGATGCCATTTATTTTTATAGTGTTAATAAAGTGGGATTTTGGGGCAAATCTTAATCCATTTTCAAGGTTGGTTTGATCAGATCTGGGGACACAGGCATTCAACAGTTCTAAGGCCCAAGACTCAAAGGGTATGTCTACATTGGAATAGAAGATTGCAGCACAGCCGAAGTTGGCCTGGATCAGCTGACTCAGGCTTGCAGGCCTAAAAATTATAGTGTGGATGTTTGGGCAGTGGCTGGAGCACAGGCTCTGGGACCCTCCCACCCAGCAGGGTGGCAGAGCTCAGGCTCCAGTCCCAGCCAAAACATCTACACACCAATTCTATAGACCCACATCCCGGCCCCATGAGCCTCAGTCAGCTGACCTGGGCCAGCCATGGATGGTTATTGGTGTGCAAACGTACCCAGTACACTTGCATACTTATTTGTACAACCTGAGAGAGTCCATGCACTGGTCAATGCCATATCCATACTCACATACCCAAAGATTTCATAAATCTCTCAACAGGTGGTCATCGAGAAAGGGGTGGTTCCTGCTGGGGTCATCCCAATGAGATTTAATTGCCTTTAAGGGCCTTCATCTTATAACCCTGCCCTATTTATCAGACCCACTTGCTGATTGAGCTGTCATCTCCTGCTTTTACTTTGACACTGATGCCAGCCTTGATAGCAGGAATGTCTACTTTTTCACCAAACAGCTCTCAAGGGTCTTCCTCCCTCCTTAGCCTAACCAGAGAACCTCTTTTATGCTGTTATGACAACACCTACACTTTATGCACATGCATAGGGGTTTCAAGCCTCTTTCTTTATTTGTACTTCCACATCCCATGAATGTTCAGGTCCTCCATTATTCATAGGTTTTTTTTAGTTCTCCTTATTCTCATGAACATCTATGCACAACATGTATCCATGGTAACACAATAATAAATAGATGATCAAATGAACTAATTGGCTACAAGACAGAAGGTGGGCGAGGTAATATCTTTTATTGACCAACTTCTGATGTTGTAAGGTACAAGCTTTCCAGCTACACAGAACTCTTCTGCTTCCTTCCCCAGGCCCCAAGAAGAGTTCTGTGTAGCTCAAAAGCATTTACCTTTCACCAACAGAAGTTGGTCCGATAAAACCTCATCTCTTATATCCTGGGACCAACACAACTACACCACCACAGATGTATTGAGAGCAGATGGACAGCAGCAAAGGAAGGGCTTTGGTGTATGTGACACATTAGAGAGAGCTAATTTATTTTATGTATTTATTTAATTAGATTTAAAAATTTAAAAGGCTTTCCAAGGCTCTATATTGTAAATGCAATAAATGAAATCTCATCAGCATTAAAATCAGTTTCACAATAGTGACTGCCCTGCCCTTCCCAACCCCTGCTCTTCATCACCTAGAAAGCACACTCTTAGCCTTCTCCAGAAACCCTATCAGAAAGATCATCTTTTGCATCATGCCTGGAAAGTCACCATATTTGTGCTATTCTGGACCTGGGAGGAGGGGCAAGGACCAGAGTCCTGGAGCCCTCATAGAGAACACCCTGCCAGATACCCCCTCTAACATATAACAAGGGAAATTCAGCTAAGGTGCACCTGCTGACCACAGCTATGACAGTATGGCTGGTGAGAGTAGCAATCCTTCAGGCAGTCTGTTCCCAGGACATTTAGGGTTTCACTGATCATAACAAACATTTCAGTCTCCATCCAGAATCCAATGGGCAGCCAGGGCAGATCCTGTAAAGTGGTGTCATGTGCCCCCCAGCGAGCTGTCCTGCTCAATAAGTAGTAATAATTTGTGAAATTCAGATCTCAAGAGCCTGATAGGTGTTCACCCTACCCTCTGGATCAGCCAGAAACAAAAAAATTTCTCTAATGAGGCAATAGTTTGCAACATAACATCCTTGTGTAGGTGACATTCTGAACACGTCTTTCCTATCAGAGAACATCTCAGCTTCTTAGCCTACTCAAGCAGCTGAATTAATATCTGCTAATAAAATAATCTTTCTGATTTGCCTCTGGACTCAAGCAGAGATAGCTATAAGAGATGGCGTGTGTGTGTTGGGGGAAGGGGATAGGAGGGTATTGGCCAGAGAGATTCTAACCTTAAGACTGGGGTTTTCAGAATTGACTACAATCCAAATCTAAAACCTGCTGAAGTCACTGGGAATCTTTATGAATTAGATAAAGTTAATAGGAACTGGACATCCATATTCCATAGGCAACTTGAAAATTCTTTCTGACATGTCTGGAATTGTGTATGGGCTGAGGATCAGGAAGCTCCTTGCATTTTCTGTGCTGGTTCTTGTCATAGGGTGTGTCTTCCCTGTAGCAACCCTTTTTGGCTAATGGTGCTGCAGACACTCCCAGCCTCAATTTCCCTTCATCAGTATGTTCTGATTTTTCCTAGGGATTTGTGTGGCTCAGCCCTCTGATGTGTCACTCTCAGAGTTCAGTCCTCTTTCAGGGTAACAAAATCCAAACAAATAAAAGGTTCTTCTACCCTACTTGGGCTCCTCTTCAGCTCAGCATCCAGGCTCAATTCCCAGTCTCTTTTGGGTTTTTTTAATCTCTCTGCTCCAGGATAGAGCCCAGATTCCCACGTTGCTTCCCTGGGGTCCTTCCAGACCCTACTTCAGTGCTTGCCACAGGAGCCTCACTTCTCCCTCTGATTTCCCCCCTCACCCTAGCTGAGTTTTCTTAGGCTTTTTATGAAGCCCAGGTATTCCAGGCTGTCTCCTGACACCGCTTAGCCTGAGAGGCAGCTAATTATGGCATAGACAGGGCTGGTTGAAGAAGGCTGGCTAGTAACAGATCTCCTGGACAAGCTTCCCTTTTACATTCCCCCATTTTAAAATTTACAGGCAATTAGAAACTAGTGTCTTTCTATATTAGGCGCTCCAGTTCTTTTGATAGCACAACTTTTTAGGGCAGCATTGTAATTCATTGAAACCTGAGCACACATGGGGTTGCACATGGCTCCAGGGGCAAAGGCAATGAAGAGACAGCAAAAGCACATCCATCCCCTACACAGCAAATTTAAATATTTTAATTAGATCTGTACTTAACTAGTTTTCTGTCCTCAGCTGTTATTCCAGCTATGTGGAGGCATAAATGGTGATTGTAAGGTATTTATTTAGCTTAAAGATCAATGGAGATCTCCCTGAGTCCTGAGGTAAGCTCTGCTCAAAGCAAATGAATTCATTAATAAATGGAAGCAATACTTTCTTCAAAAAAAAAGATTCCATAAGAATTGTCCATTAGAACTGAAGTCATTTAAATAATGCTCTTCTCCCTGGGATCAAGAAGATGATCAGGATTTTCAAGGAGGGGGGTGCATTATAACTAAAAATCTACCCATGGGGACTCTAAAGAGTTGGGGAAGGCAGAAATGAGAACATCACCTTTCATTTATAGTCAGGGCAGGACTGGTGAGTGAATGTGCTCAGCTCCTTCTTGCAGGTCAACACAACCTACCTTTGTGGCAGGATGACTGTGGTCCCTCTAGTGCAGAGTGTATATAGGAGGGGGTATATGTAGGGCCTTACCAAATTCACAGTCCATTTTGGTCAATTTCATGGTCATAGGATTTTAAAAATTGTAAATTTCATGATTTCAGCTTTTTGAATCTGAAATTTCACGGTGTTATAATTGTAGGGATTCTGACCCAAAAAGGAGTTGTGGGGGAGTCAGAAGGTTATTGTAGGGGGGGTTGCAGTACTGCTTCTCTTACTTCTGCACTGCTGCTGGTGGTGGCGATGCCTTCAGAGTTGGGCAATTGAGGAGTGGCAGCTGCTGGCCAGTGCGACCAGCAGCAGCACAGAAGGAAGGATGGCATGGTATGGTATTGCCATCCTTACTTCTGCACTG
Source organism: Dermochelys coriacea (assembly GCF_009764565.3). Lineage (NCBI taxonomy): Eukaryota > Metazoa > Chordata > Testudines > Dermochelyidae > Dermochelys > Dermochelys coriacea. The sequence continues at coordinate 86,391,297 of NC_050075.1, read as the reverse complement.
CTGCCTGAAGAGCTGTGCCCTCAGTCAGCAGCCACCACTCTCCGGCTACCCAGCTCTGAAGGCAGCAGCGCAGAAGGAAGGATGGCCTTACTTCTGCATTGCTGCCTTCAGAGATGGGTGCCCGGCCAACAGCCACTCTCCGGCTACTCAGCTCTGAAGTCAGCGCAGAGAAAGGGTAGCAATTTCGTGAACCCCTAAATTAGACAGAGACAGACACCTACAAGATCTCTATCAAGTGTTCTTTCAACTACAATGTAACCACCTGCTGAAGTGAAGAAACAGATTGACAGAGCCAGAAGAGTTCCCAGAAGTCACCTACTACAGGACAGGCCCAACAAAGAAAGTAACAGAATGCCACTAGCTGTCACCTTCAGCCCCCAACTAAAACCTCTCCAGCGCATCATCAAGGATCTACAACCTATCCTGAAGGACGATCCCTCATTCTCACAGATCTTGGGAGACAGGCCAGTCCTTGCTTACAGACAGCCTCCCAACCTGAAGCAAATACTCACCAGCAACCACATAACAAAAACACTAACCCAGGAACCTATCCTTGCAACAAAACCCATTGCCAATGCTGTCCACATATCTATTCAGGGAACACCATCATAGGGCCTAATCCCATCAGCCATACTATCAGAGGCTCATTCACCTGCACATCTACCAATGTGATATATGCCATCATGTGCCAGCAATGCCCCCCTGCCATGTACTTTGGCCAAACCGGACAATCTCTATGCAAAAGAATAAATGGACACAAATCAGACGTCAAGAGTTATAACATTCAAAAACTAGGCAGAGAACACTTCAACCTCCCTGGACACTCCATTACAGACCTAAAAGTCGCAATTATTCAACAAAAAAACTTCAAGAACAGACTCCAACGAGAAACTGCAGAACTGGAATTAATTTGCAAACTGGACACCATTAAATTAGGTTTGAATAAAGACTGAGAGTGGATGAGTCATTACACAAACTAAAAACTATTTCCCCATGCTAATTTTCCCCCTACTGTTACTCATATCTTCTTGTCAACTGTTTGAAATGGGCTATCCTGATTATCACTACAAAAGTTTTTTTTTCTCCTGATGATAATAGCCCACCTTAATCCATTAGTCTCGTTAGAGTTGGTATGGCAACCCCCATTTTTTCAGCTTCTCTGTATCTATATATCTTCCTACTGTATTTTCCATTGCATGCATCTGATGAAGTGGGCTTTAGCCCATGAAAGCTAATGCTCAAATAAATTTGTTAGTCTCTAAGGTGCCACAGTACTCCTCATTCTTTTTGCTGATACAGACTAACACGGCTACCACTCTGAAAATAATTTTGGACTCCCCTGCAACTACCTGTTGGGTCAGGACCCTCAGTTTGGGAAATGCTGGTCTCCCCATGAAATCTGTATAGTATAGGATAGGTAGCAGGTAGTAGTAGGTATCCTTCAGTTTCGAGAGACCACGGATATGTGACCCTGAGAGGTAAAGGATTTACTCAGTTGGTTTTATGGTAGCAACAAACATGGCTGAAGAGACTCACTCGAGAGAGACAATCTCTGCAGCACCTGTCAAATTTAAAGGTGATATTTTGACCTTTTGGGCTCTGACTTTTGTGAGCTCTTTTCTCCTCTGCTAAGCTAGACGGCTTCCTCTTCGAACTCCAGAGACCTTTGTTAAGCTCTTGTTTCCAAATGCTGCAGTCTTGAGTGCAATCTTCCCATTTATCTATATCCTTTTCTTTCAGGTCTTGCTTGCACACATTGTTGAAATGCAATTTTGGACATCCTTTGGGTCTTTTCTCAGATGCCAATTCACTGTAGAGGATGTCCTTTGGGATGCACCCATCATTCATTTGGCATACATGCCCAAGCCAGCAGAGGCGTCTCTGTTTGAGGAGTGTTTGCATGCTGGGTATGCTGGCCTGTTTGAGCATCTGAGTATTTTGTCCTTCCAGGAGATTCCAAAGGTGATGCATATAAAAGCTGTTCAGCCTCTTTTCCTGATGAGAATATAAGATCCATGTCTCGCTCCCATACAAAAGTGTGCTGATAACACATGCACAATACACACAGATCTTGGTGTGTTCTTTCAGTTTGTTGTTTTGCCATACCTTCTTGTTCAGTCTAGGCACTGTTGTAGCAGCTTTTCCAATGCAGATGTTGAGTTCTGTTTCACGTGAAAGGTTGACTGCAATAGTGACCCCTGGTATGTGAACTTGTTCACTACTTCAAGTTCATAATTGTTGATCTTGATGGAGGGTGCTTCCTCAACTCCTTGGCACATTATGTTCATCTGTTTTAGGCTTATAGTAAGCCCGAAGTCTTGGCAGGTTTTGGAAAAACTATCCATTAGGCTTTGAAGATGAGCTTCTGTGTGGTTGTCACTGCTGCATCATCAAAGAGGAGTTGTTGGATAAGGGCCTCCCGAGTCTTGGTTTTTGATCTGAGTCTTGCAAGATTCAACAGCTTTCCATCAGATCTTGTGTGCAAGTAGACTCCCGCGGTTGAGGAACCAAAAGCTTGTTCCAGTAGCAGGGAGAAGAAGATCCCAAACAGAGTTGGGGCAAGTACATAACCTTGCTTAACTCTGCTGCAAATCTGGAAAACCTCAGACACTGAGCCATCATATTGGACTGTGCTGTATATGTTTTCATGGGAGGATCAAATCATCTTAATAGCTTGGGGGGGATGTCCAATCTTTTCTAGAAACATGAATAGTCCACTTCTACTGACAAAGTCAAAAGCCTTTGTGAGATCAATGAAGGCTATGTAGCGGGGCTTTTTTTGTTCTCTGCATTTCTCTTGTAGTTGTCTCAGTGAGAAAATCATGTTGATGATAGCAGACCTTTCAGCTCTGAAGCCACACTGTGATTCAGGATAGATTCTGTCTGCAAGGGTCTGAAGTCTCTTCAGACAACTCGGGCTTTTCCCATAAGACTAAGACGAGAAATGCCACAAGAGTTCATGCATCCGATGAAGTGAGCTGTAGCTCACGAAAGCTTATGCTGAAATAAATTTGTTAGTCTCTAAGGTGCCACAAGTACTCCTTTTCTTTTTTAAGAGTTGGTACAGACACTCCTGTCACCCTTGTTTTTATAGAGAGTGATGATATTGGCATCTCTCATTTCTTGTGGTTCTTCGTCTTCTTTCCAGCACAGGCAGAGCAACTCATGAAGATGTTGCAGTAGAATAGGTTTTCTGAGGTTTTATGACCTCAGACGGTATGCCGTCTTTTCTGGGGGTCTTTCCATTGGGGAGGCCATCTATGGCAAGGCTAAGCTCCTCGACATTCGGTTCATTATTGAGTTGGTTCATAACAGGCAGGCTTTTGATGGTGCTGATGGCTGCATATGTAACAATATATAGGATATATGGCACAAAAGACTAGATTTCACAGGGGGAAACCAGATTTCATGGTCCATGATGCATTTTTCATGGCCATGAATTTGGTAGGGCCCTAGTTATATGAGATCCTTATATTACTCCAGTACCTGCTCCTGCCTGACTTTCTCCTACTGAACCTAGCCCTATATCTCTTATGAGTATCCACGCATGCCTAGTAGGCAATTAATTGGAAGGAGTGAATATCCAGCATCAAGCCATATTTCTATGTTACACACATGGTTTTTGAGAAAAGTGAAAACATTCCTATTAAGCTGGTTTCCTTTTAATTTAGTTTATTACCCCCATCCACTCACGAGAGGATGAATGAATCTACTAGGATTATACTTCCTTTTAATTCTTGTCTTCCAGAAGCCTGGACTAACTCAAAACTGTTGATTAGGTATGTTGATCTTTGACTCCAGACATGTTTGTGAGAGGTCTATACCTAGAATCAAACTATAATCTACATGTAAGGAAAACCTAAGATACTACAGGAAGTGGTAATAAAAACAATTAAAGTTATAATGCAAATAGGGGAAAATAAGATGTAAAAGAATTTGAAATAGGCTTTGCAATAAGCTTGCCGCTTAATAGGGCCCAGCAATTAGTACAAGGTTTGCATAGTTAACCTATTGCTGGACCTAGGGTTGTAAGATTTAGCAATATGAATCTTATGATTAACATAAACTGCAAAATCCATTTTAATATAGGAGAGATACTTACCACATCACACTATGGTTATGTACAGTATTAGAATTAAAAGGAATTAAAGCTCAGCTGTTATCTGTATACAAGGGAAAAAACCAATATATTATGGCAAATAGGATCAGTTTATTCTTTGATAAGTGAAAATTCTTTGTATGGGAGAAATTATGCAAAATTCATCAACCTTAAATGTCTTTGGAGTATTATGAGGATCCAAGGAGCTTAAGTGAAATGCAATTACAGCAGGTAGTGTTCTCAAGACAATTTGCCCTAATCATTGCAATAAAAATCTATATGTACATGATCATTTGCAATTACAGTCTACAGTTATAAAGGATATAAATTCTCAAATTTCAGGGTTAATTACTTGCAAGGGTCAAGAAGGAATCCTCTTACACCTCTGCCCCCTCCTTTAAACCCTTCTTGATATTGCAATGTATAATTAGGTAGGTGCAGTCTTCTTATGAATTATCTCCTCATTGTCTATTGCTGAATACAGGAACCAGGATTTTCTACCACTCTTTGCTTGCCTTGTTTATTTAGACTGCAAGCTCTTTGGGGGCATGTATTATCTCTTAGTATGAGTTTGTACTGTGCTGAAGCACGGTGGGTGTCCTGATCTTAGTTGGGTATCTCTAGAATCAATAATAATGATATTAATAACTAATAAGTTTCTTGAACCAATAGTTTGCCCCAGTATGTGAACTCCTGTTTTGGAGGTAATATAATGACCTCAGAACTGTAAAGAATAGTTATTTCTAAATAATGTTCCTACTTTTATTTTTAAATAAATCTACTAAATCAACCATAAACATAGACTTGTACATTGTGGTGATATAAACAACGAATTTTAAATACATTAATACACTTCTCAAGGATCTGCACTGGAGGATATGATAGACGAATAGATATTATCTTTATTAAATAATTTTCTTTTTTGTCAGCCCTTGACCTCCATGCAGGAAAAGGGCTTCCCTGTAAGTGTATTTAGGATTTAGCAGTGTGACAACAGTACATTATGACCTTGGATAGATATCAGGCTTAGTGATGGTTGTATGAAGAAATTTCCACAAAGGTTCTAGTTAAATATGATTTGACCTCCTAGATAAGCACAGACTTCCTCAAGCTCCTAAACGTATAGGCTGTACCCAACATTTAGGATGGTACAGCCTCCCTCACACACTACATCTGGCCTAATATGGAGAGGGATGGGACCATCACTGCATCTCCTGCGTTTCCCTCCCCACCTGCTTATGCGTAGTGAGTGCAGAGGGAGCAGATCCTGTGCTCCTCTGAGTACAAGAATTGAGACTATCCTTGGCTCTTGAGTAGGGCAGTGAGACTTCTTGTACCCAATTATCCTCTGCACATCTGCCCAAGGGCCAATCACAAAGGCCAGTCACATCTGCCCAAGGGCCAGTCCTCTGAACATCTGCCCAAGGGCCTGAGTATTTAACTAATACAAAATCTGGCATGCCAACTGGCATATTGTCAAGACAAGTGCATTTGGAATTCCATGTTCAGTGATGTGCTTTGTATTGTTAGAAATATAAGGCTGTATTAAAAAGAGAAAAGAATACTGCCAAACATAAGAAACACAGTATCTTGGTGAATATGAATCAGTGTTTTATAGATTTCCTTCACCTTCTGCTCAGAAATTCAGTCAAGTATGACAGCCTTCAAGGAACCCCAGATTTTGAAAGTTACATGCCCTTCATTAATTCTTTGTCAAATCTATTGGGTCGATCTCAGTAACGGCAAGCCAAGCATTAAAAAAATCATGCATCAGACTCTAACAATGGCTTAAATTATTATTTTTTAAATATTAATATTTGGATACTTTTTTTGCCTTCTACCTTGGAGCCTTTGGGGTGCATGTTTTCAAGGTTTTCTCTGCTAGAAACTTTTCTTTTTAAGAAAAATGAAGGCTAAGATTCTCATGTTATCACCTGACTCCAGAAGCTGAGGCTTGAAAAGCACCAAATATTGCATGATTTTTGATAAAGTTGTCAGAGCTGGCAACACTGAGATCCACCTCCATTTGTCTGAGTGAACATTAACTTCAAAATTACAAACTCTGCTTCATGTGTGAACTGATGGGCCCACTCTAATTATAATTTACAAATCCAGCCTTTGAAAATCTTGCTTCCAACACGTCTCCCTTGTTTTAATTTCACACACAGTATGCTCTGTACAAAAGTACACCTCTTTCCTACCTGGGCCTAGGAGTTTTTCTCTATTGGATATAGTGGTACTCGATAAAATGCAGTGAAATTTTGCTGAATACAATGAGAACACCTTGTATCTTAATGAACATTACAGAGTTCTGTGATTGCCCTACAGAGTAGAGCTCATACATTACTAGGAGGACTTGCTGAAATTTCTAAAGATGAGCAGACACAGCATTCAATATGTAAGCTAACTTCATACTTATTTGGTCTCTTCCTTTCCATATCTTAGGCACATCAAGCACCATGGTTTAAAAATACAGACACAATAATATGACATTAGAACAACAGAATATATAGACTATGTCCTTATGGGCGCCATTTTGCTGAAGATTTGAACAACTGTCCAAGAGTGTCTGAGTTACATTATAGATTTACTTCAATAAAAAGTCCCTACTAACTGGAAGTTTATACATTAAATTTAAAATGTGTGTTTGCTCCAAGTGTGAGAACATTCATTCTGTATTTAAGGGGTATACTTCCATTTTTAAAATTCAGCTTAGTTGTCATAATAGGTATCAGACTGATGGGCTAGAACAATGTTTCTCAACTGGTGGTTGTGAACCCCCTGGTGGGGGTCACAAAAGACAATGAGGTGGTAGTGAGGCATCAAAATGTTGGTATAGAGATATTCAGCCTCTATCCTAATAATTCTAATTATACCAACCATGGCACCAATTGTGATGGTATTTTTTGTTAATCTACCCACTGAAAAATGACTTGAGAGTTATAACTAATTTGACATCCATATGGAATTCAGATGGTAATGATATAATTTGGTCATTACCTTTGAACCAATGATCCAGATGTGAAGGTATGTACATCCCCCTCAGTTATCCAGATCCCTGTCTAGTTCATTTTCTCTCTTAGAAAAAGTCAATTAAAAGTTTATTCAAAGGTAGAAATAAAATATTCTAAATGAAACATGGTTAAGCAGATCCTGATAAACCCCTGTCAAAATTAAACACAAGATGACCACAAGACAATGCCAGTGAAAACTGCTAATCCATATTGCTGGTGCCTAAAGAGGGAAGAAACTGTGATCCAATGTCAACTATGATGTTCTCCCATTAGAGGGAAGAGGGGTTGGTTCCAAACCCATTGAAATCAATCAGAATCTTTCAATTGACATTAATGGGATTTGGAACTAGCCCTGAGCCATAGGGTTCCATCTTCAAGAGAGAAGAACTAGGAATTCAGGAAACCTAGAAAAAATATAGGGATGTCTGCTTACAGCATATGATGTATGAATCTGATTTGGTTAGTTGATAAGGAAGATCTGTTTGTTAGGTGGTTCAAAGAAGAGTTCTATGTAGTATGAGACATTTGCATAATGCTGAAAAAAACTCATCTCCCTTGTGAGTAGAACTCTATTTGACATCAGTGGAAACTATGCACCTAAAAAGGAAGGGAGATAAGAACCTAAGTAAAATACAGTTGATTTCAAAGTGTTATGCTTGATTCATTAAATGACTGAAGAGATGTATGTACCATTAAATTGGATCATATCAAAGTGACCTGGGAACAGTGTATTTTTAAAGGTCCTTATAAAAAAAACTCCTATAGGTTTCTCACTGATTAAATACCACACTTTTTCCTTCCAAGCTGCCAGGTTTTTTTTCCCTTAAAAATAATGATAATCTACTTATAGAGCAAAGCATTGAAACAGTTACTTATGTAAAAAAAGTTTCATATTCTTTCCCAATGCTAATTGTAGGGTTTATTCCTTCAGCAGGCTGTGAGTACTATTAGACTTTGAGGTTACTACACTAATCATTCTTGTTCTTAAATAGTAGGATAATTACTGAAGCAATATTCTATTCAAAGTGGAAATTAGATCCACCCCCTGGCAGATTTAAATTAGGAACCATTTTTTTAAACAATGTTCTACTTTTCTCCTTCAAATATGCAAGGTTGATCTTCAAAAGGGACTGGACGCTCCATTCAATTTAGTGCTCAAAATTGGAAACAGATTGGCCAGAAGACTTAAATCCTCCACCACAAAACAAGTACAGCATGAGCAACTAGACCAGTTAACATTTATCGAGTTAGTATTTGCCAATATCTAGATTAACATTGCAATAAGTCCCAGTTACATTTCAAAATAACAGACAGAGTAGTGATGCCAAATGCATATGTGTGGTTAACAGGCAATTATACTGATTGGAGTCTATTTTTTTCACTGTAAACAGGCATGGGCCCTTTAACATAAATGCCAACTGCACATATGCAGCTAAGAAAAAATCGATTATTTCAGATGGATTTATTCCATACTAGAAACTGTAATTTACTGTTGTGACAGATCTCACCATTACCAATATAATATATACACATCTGTGTATGGATATAGTGATAGATAAAGGGATAATCTACATGAGAGCCAGCAGAGTGGTTTTATTCTCTTGAGAAAGGAGCAGGATGAGTACATAATTCATAAAAAGAAAAGGAGAAATTGTGGCACCTTAGAGACTAACAAATGAGCTGTAGCTCATGAAAATTTATGCTCAAATATATTTGTTAGTCTCTAAGATGCCACAAGTACTCCTTTTCTTTTTGCAAATACAGACTAACACGGCTGCTACTCTGAAACCATACATAATTCATGATTGCTAGTGTGAAGTGAAGAGACACTGTGTTGTGAATGGTTATTCCTCACTCAATAAAATAATCTGAGGTTTTTATCTAGGAATGGGAGTACGATAATCATCAGGAAAATGACGCAATGAACCTGACATGTTGGGGTGCTACATTTAGTCTCTCTCAAAGATTCATATCAAATTTGCTCAGTTTACAAGTCAGAAGACAATTATTCTAACCGTCAGCCCTGGAAATTCAACTGCAGATCTGAGAGTCCAAGATCTGCTGCTATAATTAATGGAAACAAAAATTCTGTAATGGAGCTTAGCTTGTAATTTATACTGATGATGCACCAGGTTGAACAGGATCAAACTTCCTCAGCTGTATTCTCATTAGACCAGGCTGAAAAAGAAGAATTCCATTTTGCATTTGAATTTTTTAATGAAGAGAGTGGGCTACCATAGAATAGCTAATAGGATGGGTTAGGGCACTCACAGGGGAAGGAGGAGAGCCAGACTCAAACCCTGCTCTGCCAGATTTAGAGCAGAGGCTTGAACCTGGATATGTCACATACTAGATGAGTGCCCTAACCACCAAGCTATAGAGTCAGTCCCAACTGCTCTTTGTAGAGCTGTTCCACTTTGTGTAAATAATTTAATATTCATTGCACCAGTGAGAGCAGCTAACTGCATAATCTACTGGTTAACCTTTGTGTGGGGATGCCAAGGACCCGGTTCAAATCTCTGCTCTGAATCAGGCAGAGCAGGGATTTGAACCTGAGTCTCCCACATCAGTGCCACAACCCCTTGGGGTCTGTTTCAGTTTCTCTCTCTTGCTGGTGTTTTTGAGCAGGAATTTCCATCCTGAGCCTGAGAAACCCTTTCAACAAATCAGTTTTTCTCTAATAAAAATATTTTCATTGACAAATTCCCAACCAGCTCTAATTCCCATGTTGGATCACGCAAGAGACCCATCTGGACCAGTACCCTGCCTCTGACAGTGGCCAGTTCCTAATGCCTCAGTTGAAGATGTAAGAAACCATGTAATGAACCATTATGGAAAAACCTGCCCATAGGGGTAGATTCTTCCCAACCCACATTAGTTAATGGTATATTTATGCCCTGAAGCATAAAAGTTTATATCCTTTCTAAAGCTACCCTTTAATATAATATAACTGAAAATGTTTTTATTATTCATATAAATACCTAATCCTTTTTTTTTAATCTATTGAGCTGTTGGTCTCAATTTTATCTTGTAATATTGAGTTCCATACATGTTCTTTTATCAATGTTAAATGTGTTGCCTTTCAACATCATTGAATCTACCCTTTCTCTTGTATCATAAAAAGGTAAATAGCAGCATCTGTTATGCCTTCTCTGTACATTCATTCATTTGTATACCTTGATCCCTTTCTAAGGGTCTGATGCAAAGCACACTGGTCTTCAGGGCAATCAGAGCATAAATTAAACATTCTTTTCAATCTCTCCTAATAGAAGTCAGTTCATACCGCTAATGATTTTCATTATCCTGATCTGAATCTCCCCTATATTTCTGCTATTCATGTTGTGAGATAGGTTAACCAGGACTGAACACATTATTCCATTCAAGTCAGAAGATATGAATCAGACATACAAGGAACAGAGCTGCTGAGTAAGAAGCGGGTAATTTTACATAGTAATTTTTCTGACTTTCCCTGAACTTTCAGCTGTTAAAAAACAAACAAAATAATAATGGGAATACAACCCCCTGGAAAGAAGTATCTTTTAACCAGTTCAGAGCCCTATGGGCCTATAGTGCACAGGCAACACCTGGTCTATGTCAAATACTGTAATGTTCCATTGTAATTTACCACATTGTACGTCCTTGTCACCCAAACCAACAGAGGACTTCACTGGAATTTAAAGGCATTTTAAACATTATTTTGAAAAAAAGAATGACATTGCCTTTCATCAAAATGTGCACGCTCCCCAGACAACAGCTGTCTGGTTTCTTTCTACTCCTTATATTTCATAACATGGCCCTTCTGAGAAGAAATATTTAGGTGTCAGGAAGCAGGGGAAATTCAACTCTTGGCTTCATAACAAACTATTCTTTCACTCTTCAAGTCCCTTTCTCCTCCCAAGAGCATTCCTATCCAAGAGGACACTATTCTCTCTTTGAGATCTAGAACAAATGTTTCAGTAATGTCTGCTATTGCGTCTTTCTGAGGCCAGGCACTAAGACCTCTCCAGAAAATCATCGCTTCCCATATATATTGTCCAAAACAGGCGACCACAAGAACAGTACAGCTATGTCGGCACTTGGAGCTAGGGGTGTGATTCCCAGCTTGAATAGACATACTCATGTTAGCACTCACAGAGCTAGTGCACCAAAAATAGTAGTGTAGCCAGGGCAACAGCAAGTGGTGGCATGGGCTAGCCACATAAAAATCTGCCCAGATCTTGAGGTTACATATTTGGGGCAGCCAGCCCATACCATCACTAACTGCTGCCCATGTTATCAGAGCTATATTACTACTTTTAACTGAGAGCTTGATGAGAGGTAGCGTGAGTATGTCTACTCAAGCTGGGAATCATACCCTCAGCTCCATGTGTAGTCACTTTTCCACTGCCATTAAGGGGATCACTTCCATGATGTGCCATCTCCTACCTCATGCCAGGCAATTAAATGAAAGAATGGACTCAAGAATTGCCCTCTAAGTCCTTAACAGCATGATATGTTACATGTAAGCCACAACATTGGCCTTTCCTATAGTTCTTTTATATTTTGAGTTCTCTGTATCTCTCGTGGAAATTCAAGTCCTCTTATCTTAGGTGGTAGCAGTGTTGCTCTTTACATTAAAACAAGAGAGCCTGTATTTTAACAATTCCATTCTTTCGTGTAAATGCTACTTAATTCTAACACAACAGAAATCAGAGCCTACTGTTCAGTGCATCCTCTTTGAATCTGGGTGTCACCATCCCAAAATGAAGAATGACCTTTGGCCTCTATGGCCTCACCCCACATCCTTCCATAATAATATTAGCTGCTCGACCCAGTGGGAGCAATCGCTTGGCCACTACTCAATCATAAGAGCTGTGATCAGTGGTATAAATTGGACTAGAAATCTCTTTTTGCTTGAGACAGCAGAAGAATCATATTACTCCAATAAATCCCAGAGGAAGCTATGCCTGTGTTTGTGAATTCTAGCTTATCTTTCCTTTAGGGGCAGTAGGCTTCTTAAATGTTCATGTTGATAAAGAGGGTCTGAGATGGAGACAGAGTCTTCAGTCTACCCACAAATTGTCCGAGTCTTCTAATTTCTTGAAACGGCAGCTCCTGAGTGATTTTTTTTTCTTTTTCTGCTGTTGGCCTTTGCATAGAGCAAATAAGATAACTGTTGAAGTAACTGTCTAAGTAATAGCAAGGCATGCAGAGTAGAAAGAGATTGAGTATGCTTAGGAAATCATCACCATACCAAGACTAGAAACATGCTCCCTAGATGCCTATGTCTTAAATATTTTGTTGCTGAATGTCTATGTTTCCCTTCCTCCCCACAGCAAATACAGTAATATGGAAAACTTCAAACAAATGCCTTGGTTTTTAAACCTCAGCTACAAATCAGAGCAGCTCAGTGCGTAATGATCGCACGCAACAGGTGGCCCCCAACGGAGTCTTTAAAAAACATTTTTAGGAAAGTTAAAAACAAATACTCTTTAAAATAATTGCTCAGCTGTGCTTTTCAGCAAACACAGAGCACAGCAGTTTAAACACAGCTTCTTGATACTTGTGCTTTTAAATTACTCACATTACTTACTCAGGTGCTTCACTTTGCATGGCACTAAAAATGACTGGTAGGTCAAAGCATGGCCCCAAAACAACACAATTAGTGAAATACACTTCTCTCGCCAGGAGTCAAGCCAAGCTAATCAATGTTTAGCTTCACCATTTCATGCTATTACATCAAAAATTAAAATGATAGATTTCAAAGAACCGAAGAAAAAAATCCTAGCCTTTGGGAGAGGAGGTGACTTTACTCAGCTTGAGGCGTTTTTAACTTTCAGTAAGATCATCCTGAGTCTTCTGCATGGTGGCACTGAAAACAGGGAGACAGTAGAAACCTGAACAAGAAACACCCTTATTAGGCCACTGCTGAACTTGTAAATTTCATTCTTGGACCGAGAGGCTTGTATTTTAGTAACATCTGTTCAGCTATATGAAGAAGTCTTGGAAATAGTTTATCTTTATTAAGGTTCTATGGTCTTCCAGAAATATGCAGGAAAATGGAACTTCTAAGACACACTGAGTACAATTTTGAAAAGTGACTCAGTGATTTAGGAGCTTAAGTCCCATTTTGAAAAGAGACTTTGGCACTTAGAAGTGGTATTTCAGATAGCAGTGTGAACTTGCCCTTGGCAAGCCCTGACTTCTTAATGACAATCCCTTCAATATATAATGAATAATGCAGTGGATAGACAGAGATAGAATGTGTCTCCTAGATCTGGGTACAGAGGACACCTGCTCTATGTGGATATGCTACTGGCTGCACTGTATGAGGTTGTCAGCTTTCCATCACGCACACTCTGCCTCCCCATCCTGCAGAGGGAGCCTCATGGATCTGGGGAGGATGGGAAGGGAGATTGGATTGTGGGAAATCTCGCTGTGAAAACTCTCACTGGGCTTTACTTCCTCTTGCAGGCATTTTTCCACAGGCGAGGGTGAGCTGCCCCACAGGGGTTCCCCTCTTGATCTTCCAGAAAAGCAAGTAGCATGAACTTTAAACTCCTTCACCTCCCTGTGTTTGTGATTGATAGGGGACACATTACACTACAGAGGCAATGATCGCAGTCCCTGCACTCTTAATACCCACAACGAAGGGACCATTTCGTTTTAATTGAAGTGAAGCAAATATACTTGTCACACTAATTCCAAAGTACTTCAGTCCATCTCCTGTCATAAGATATATTTAACTAACTTATAACTTTCACGCTAGGCTGACAAGTCACAATCACTGTGTGCTGCTGTCCCATATTTAATTAGCCACGGTAACCTTTCAATTGTGACTCAAAAATGGAGAAACTGAATAATTTAGAGGGGATCAATTTTCATCCACTACATTTATTAAGACCAGGAATTACACTGTATAAATAAAATAATCTCTAGAGACAAAGAAAGGGCCCTAATAATATTTGATCTAAATGATGCCATTTTCAAATAATCTGTTAAAGTTTATGTTTTAAACCCATCGCTGTTACTGAAAATGAGCAAATGTATTTTATTTTTTGGTAATATCTGTGTCTTAATATTTGGTTTCCATGATTAAAAAATATAAAGCTTGAGCAGTCACCTACTTTAGATAAGCAAAAAGCTTCATGATTGTGCATATAATACCGATGAAATAAAACCATATTCTCTTATGATTTGCTGTATTATTAATAGTGCTGCTGAGCTCATTATATCAAATTTAAAGACAGATCTAGCAACGAGACATATGAACGATGATCTGAGTTGAGGGCCTACAGCAAATTGCTTAAATCTTGATCTAATTACTCCTGAACATTCAGAGTTACAAGCTTTTCACATTTGGCAGGGAATTCATGAAAATTAGCTTGATCAGTGTCAGAAGATCTTGTGAAAAAAGAATTTTTAGATGTTTGCAGTTACATGTGCTCATCAAATTATCTATGTAATAATGAATGAGTTGGCTAATGATTTAATTCCCACTTGGACAACTATGTCGCTTATCTGTGTTTTAACTTTTTGATATCCAGTATCTCAGTTTTGCATTGAAATAAGTGGAGTAGTAAATCTTCAGTGTGGTTCTATGTCACACAAAATAATTCATCATGATTTACTGTTCATGTCAGAGGTGGGTTGTAACGGCCCCAATACAAGAGACACATATTACAGCCAGAACAATGGATGTTCAGTAAATTATAGCAGTGCTAGTAACTTGGAACACTTTTGTGTGAGGCAGCATTATGTACAATGTTATGTCACTGCATATTGAAGAGAGTAAATAGATTTCCCTGTGCTGGAAAAGTAATTAGAATGCTGTGGGGGAAAAAAACCTAACAACCCACACCACACTGGAATTTGAGAATTGGTTCGCTGAAGAGCAGATCAATGATTATTCATGCCTAAAGTTCAAGTACATTTTAAGGCAGCAATTGAACTTTTTAACCTCCACCAAATGCTTTGTGTGGCTGCAAATTGTAAACCAGAATATAAATTCACACATTTTAGCAGGCATTTGAGTCATACTCACTCTTGGACCCAATATATAACAGAATATTCATCTTAATTAATGCGACAATTATACTTTGATTATGACATGATAGTATGCATCATCATTTTTATCTCTCATGACCCTTTCCTAAAAAGCATATGTGTTTCCTTATGTGGTGCTGTATTTTTGTCTGAGCTAATTTTTTAAAAATAATTTATAAAATAGCATAGACTGGAGAAGCATTAAGATTCCCTGTTTTATAATCTGGTAGGCTGGAATAATAAGTAGTTGACACATTGTAGAACTGAATTACAGGCTTCAGTGATCACAAGGGAGTGCTATTCAGTTAAAAGTAGAGGTTCTTTTTAACATTTCTAATGCACTGTATCACACTGGGAAGTTCACAGATGACACCTCTGTCCATCTTCCCTGTAAACCCCCTTTCCTCTTGGATACTCTTGCAGTCTCACAGTCTAATATTCAATCTTGATAGCCTGGAAAATCTAGGTGCTGTAAATGTGCCACAGGCTGTGCTCCCATTTCCACCTCCACCCCACACCCCTGATTTAAGCAATCATCTCAGTCTCATTTCATCTTGCCCTAGGGCAAAATTTATCCCCTCTGTAAGGGTCAATAGTTAATAGTTACATCTGCTTCTTATGCCACTCTTTCTCTGACTTTGTCATTAGCAATTACTCCCCTCATTTCAGTCTCCGTCTATTCTGAAGGCAGCTTTGGGTCTTATATTAGAGTTGGTACTTCTTTTTTGCCTTGATGGTCCCCTCACATCTATTAAATATGCTGTGATAGCCCTCAGGCTAGCTTTTACTCAACCCTGTTCCAGCTAAAAGTTCCAGGAGATTCAGTGATTCAGGTCTTGATTCAGCAAAGAACTTCAGTACCTGCTTAAGTTCTACTGAAATTAAATAGGAATTAAATGCATACTTAAAGGTAAGCACATACTTAAGTACTTTGCTGAACAGGGATATTTAAAGTTAAGCATGTGCCTAAATTCGTGGCTGAACTGGGGCCATATGCCAGAGCTTACTGTCCATTAACCATATGGAATGCACAACTCACTCAATCTCTCCAGTGTATCATTGCTCAGGTTCCTGACTCCTTACCCCACTCCCCAAAATATCTTCCCCACTGACCTTGGGTCATTTGAGGGGCTTGTTAACTGGATGTGGAAACTCTGTACTCACACAAACATATGGAAAAGGGGAATTTAAGGGGACGTGTTAGACTAGGTTACCAACCAAAAAGGACTGGAGAAAGTTTATTATATACAGACACCATCTTACAGGAGAAACACTGGTTTAGCATGTGGATTAGGGACACGCTGAGCTGGGTGAGGAAGGAAGGTAATTAACATGCTCCAGGTATGCAGTCAACACAGGTGTACAAGTATTGTAAAGTATTTTTACTAGAGCTGTACCTGGAAATCTTTAAGTTAATCTGTTCCTTATGGTAGTTTGGGACCCAAAGGCCCCAAAGAGGATGGGGCTCTATTGCGTTAGACACAACAACTAAGAAGCAACACACGCACATGCACAAACACAAATCCTGTCCCAGTGTAATTAACAAAACCATGATAAATAATTGATGCATGTGATATGCCAACTGTGGGCAACCTATACTTCCCAAGAGCAGTATTCCCTTCCAACTATATTCTTTTATTCTGTTCCTGTAACTTGGAACATAACGTCCTTGGGTAAGAGACTGTGGCTGGGATTTTCAATCATCCTAAAGGGCTTAAGGCACCCAAACACCACCAAAATTCGCCGTGATGTGTCCTTTGAAAATGCCAGCCTATATCTTTTAAATTACTGTACAGCAGCATGCACAAATATAGTGCTACATAAATTATGTCATAGTCAGAACTTCATTATGTGACATGTGTGAATTAATTAGTTGACGGGGATGCTTTTTTCTGGAATAAACCACCAGATATGACTGCTAAGGTTCAATGATTACACAATATGGATTTCATGAGAAATATAATCATACATGTTATGAGGCCTACTTCTACCAGAGACCTATGCACCGGACTCTTGCAGATTTCAAATGGAGCACTGTTCCCTGTGGGAAGTGAAGCCAGAGTTTAGCTCATTGTGTTTGACAGCGTGACAAGTACCACAACATTGGAAGAGCAGTTATTCCTTCAGACATAATATCTGATCCCCATTATTGGGCTCTAATTTTTAATCATGATTTATAGATACTACATAATAGATTTTGGACTAGATAATGGACTAGATTTTCAAAATCCCAGGTAATGGTTTTACAGCAAAATGTCTGTACATCCATTGTACACTGATCATGCACTCTCCCAGTCACATGCACGTGCACATGACCATTCACCCCATTTACTCTGTAGAAACCTTTTCCTCTGTAGTCTGAATGGGGAAATCTCCGCTCCATTTCCCCACAGGCAATAGGAGCGGGAGCTAGGATCATCTTGTCCCCTTCAAGGATGGTCATTGGAGTAACATATTCTTTTCCTCCCCAGGGAAGACCATGCTGAGAGTTCTGATTTCCTATCTCCTCTTCTTGAACATGATGGAAAGACACCCCTACCATCCCCTGGGCCCTTTCCCTATTTGCTTGAATCTGGAGCAGGACCCAATGGGAGAGATGAAGACACAGATATTCGGTACTAAAAAGGAGTCAGTCCCATGCACTGTGCTCATGTTTGAATTGAATGGCAACTAGCAACCTTAAAAAGTGTCATTTACTCAGCTCTGCAGATGTCCCAGACGCATGATAATGCTAGGCTCAGGACAGCATTCACATCTGTCCCCGCAATGGTGGCCTTGCTTGTAGTGGTAGCATTGAGCTTTGTACTTTTTCCTTAGGATATTTGGCCTTCATTAGACTTACATGACTAAGCTTTGATCTGTGACGAAAGCATCAAATGGCTCTCTTTGTTGCTTTGTTCTACTGCTGAAGACACAGCTTTGCATATGCCTTGTTTTTCTATGGGGAGCAGCATACATCCAATATTTGCAAAAATCACCTCCATTTTAGTATGTTTTCTCCTTGCTTCTCCTTACAGAGAAGCTGAAAAATGTATGTAAATGTATTCAAGCTATCAATTGCTGGTGACCTTGCAGTTGTGAGAAGCAATGCCATTTTTCATTTGTCAGGCATTTCAGCCGCACTAACTGCTGTAGTGAGATAGAGCTGAAATCTCTGCTTAAAAGTTCCCCAATTACAGTCCATATGTCCAACCATTTGCAATGGAAATGGAAGCTTAATTTCATCCATCATAACATAAATGTCTTTCTTCTTGTGCTGTGCTTTTGTGGCTGCTTTTTCAAATTTGCTTTGAATTACAGTGGGCACTCAGTACCATGTAAAGATTAGCAATCACTTAGAGCAGTCGTGTCAGCAAAGGAAATTGGAAGAACCTTTGTTTGACCTTTATTTATCATAGAGAGACTCATTCTTGCTCCCACTGAAGTCAATGGCAAATCTCCCATTGACCTCAGTGGGAGCACAGTCCAGTTTGTAACCAAAATGGGATCATACTATAAAGCATTTTACTGCAGTAACATTCAGAGCATATTATTATTACATTTCTGGGCCTTCACAGTGTAGGTTGGGGTTGCTAAATTGAGAAGTAATTTTAACTTTGCAAGTTCCATGAGCATTGCCTATAAAGTTCATGTGCCATGTGGATAACACATACTCACAGGGTTTGAATTAGTTCATTTTTTTATTAAAACTATTTGCCCAACTATATGTTGTCTTTTATTATGTAAAATCCCATTGACATGCCCTATAGATTTTAAGGTTGGGACTGTAAATATTTGTCTCTTGTAGAATGATTAGCTCACTAAGACAAATCCTCACTAAGACGAATCCATTGACTTCAGCTGGGCCAGGATTGTATCCCATTTGCTTGTATCAAATAATAAGTAGTAAGAAGTGGGGCTGAGCTGTTAGAAAGTAGCAGGCCAATAAACTGGGACTGACATACTGGATTTGTGGCTCCTTGGCAGGGTTACTAGAACTAGAGTTCCTGGGGGTGTGGCACCAGGTTCAATGTAACAATAGCAGCTCAATTCATGGTTTCCATCATATTCAGGTTTTATAGTTTTGTTCAACGGTTTTCGGTACCCCCCTCTATATAAAATTGTTCCAGTGACCATGCTCCTCTCAATCAGATATCCAATGGGATTCGGAGTGCTAAGTCTGTTGATCTTCTTTAAAAACCCCTCCCTTGAAAATTGCTGAATTATAAGAGAATTTACAACTCACTTCTAATTAGAGCTGTGTCATGCACAGATTCAATACAACATTAACAGAAATATCCAATACTATGAGCCTAATTCACCACTTCAGTAGACCGGAGTTATGCAGATGTAACTTCTTTGAAATGAAGCTCCAGGCTGATGCCTAGCTATTTATGGTAGGATTTTTCAAAAGTAGTCATCTTTTCCTTAACTCTACTCCCTCTCAAGTCAGTGGGAGATTTTCCACCGACCTAGGTGAAAGCAGGGCTAGGCCAATGCTGAGTGCTTTTGATAATCCCACCCTTTTACTAAAATTATCCCTTGATTTCAATGGAAATTTGAAAAGAAAAAAAGGTTTCAGTTTATGTCAAACTGATCCAAAGGAGCTACATATTCAATAATATATCTGTGGCAGTTTATTGTCATACTAGTGTCTAACTTTGATGTTAAACATCAGTTTAAATAAATAAATAAAAAGATACTGACATAACACTCCAGGGGTTCGATGTGGAACAAACCAAAACCAGGCAATTAAAGTTATTACTTCATCCTTAGATTGCAGTTCCCTGAGGACCAGCTGAAATACTGTGGTGAAAAAGAAGGTAGCATGCCTGAATATGGAATTTCCTTGCTTCTCTCAGTTTCAGTCAAACAATTTCCTCAGAGTTTTTGTTTTTTTTTAAGTGCCATATGCATCACGTGTAGTTTGCATCAGCCACTGTATAATAAGTGGGATTTATACTGGGATTTATTTTGATGGGATGGGCCGGCCCCATCACTACGAGGAGCATAGCCATAACTCAGTGATGCAGGTCACTCCCCATTGACTGTAGAGACATTTTAAGAATTGTTATTACATACTGGATTTATATAACTCCCCATCTCTATAACTGTCTTTTTGATTTTCACTCCACTCATCCCACAGACACCTGACTGTGCAAAATTAGCTCTTCCGGAATGTGCATGGGATATGAGAGGAGAGGAGATCAGAGAGAAACTAAGGAAAGGCAAGGAAACGGGAAGGTGAAAAATCATAAAGCATAAAACAACTGAATGCTTAACTAAACTGTATGTTTATTAATTGATTACTTACAAGTATATACATTATATTATGTATGGTATATTTTAAATGAGTTTACTGAAATTTTCCCCTGGACACTATAGATTTCTGCATAAAATGTATTGAAACTGGAGTGATAAATCTCTGAAAATGATACATGCCATGAAATACAGGTGTTGCAATTCACATCTTTGCATAATGCAAGACTTTTTCTTCGGCTTTGACACCAATGGAAATGCAATGGCGTTAAGTGGGATTTTTAAAGCAGCTGATTCCAAATTTCTATTAATTTCTAGAGGAAACTTGATATCCAAATCCCTTATTTCAGAGTAGCAGCCGTGTTAGTCTGTATTCGCAAAAAGAAAAGGAGTACTTGTGGCACCTTAGAGACTAACAAATTTATTAGAGCATAAGCTTTCGTGAGCTACAGCAGTGAGCTGTAGCTCACGAAAGCTTATGCTCTAATAAATTTGTTAGTCTCTAAGGTGCCACAAGTACTCCTTTTCTTTTTTCCAAATCCCTTAGGCAGTTTTGAAAATTTCAGCCTTAACTGATTTTGTCCATGCTGTTTTATTTTTAAACACCTTGGGTCAGGTGGGCAAAAATTCCATTGACTTCAACATGGCCAGGATTCCACTGCAGGAGACTACATGAAATGTAGTTCATGTACTGACTCCAAATAAGTCTGATTTAAGTGGCAGGAAACCTTAATTTAATAGGTTTGGTATTGTAGCTGTGTACTGGAACTGTATTATACCAGTTGTATGTATGCAATAAAGTGGAGGTTATGTTTACACCACATTCTGCTGTCATATCTTTCTTCCACCTGGTCCAATTCCAACGTTATACAATATAACACCACACTATATATATATATATACACACACACACACACACACATAAATTATTTATATGTTAATAAAAACCAGTAAGTATGTGCATAGAGACTATTTAGCGCACATTGTACAAAATGCATTCTACTACTGGTAAATATTAACGAACTATATTTAATGGATATTCCACATACAGAATTGGCTTTAAAGATTAATTTATAAGCTTATGTAACATAGTTTTAAAAAATCCCACAATCGCATGAAAGGAAATAAAAGCATTTCTATTGATCTTTATTGTACAGCTCTGATTCTTATTCTTCCAACATTTTCTATTTGGAAGTCACTGAAGTGAAGTGAAAACCATTCACCCTATTAAACAACAGTTGCTTCCTAACAGGAAGTGATGGCTAATTTGTTACCCTTTGATCAGTCACTAATGCTAACTTCATATGCGGTCTCTCCATGTTTTTGGTGTTAAACTGTTATAGATTAAAGGATTTAACTGTATTCTATGGTATCAGAGAGACAAGGTGGGTGATGTAATATCTTTTATTGGACCAACATCTGTTGGTGAAACTGACAAGCTTTCAAACTACAGAGCTCATCTTTAGCTCTGGGAAAGGTACTCAGAGTGTCACAAATAAATACAAAGTGGAACAGATTGTTTATCTCAAGTAGTGAATGCATATTGTACTAGACCATACAAGGTGAATTGGGCTGTTAACATCTCTGCAGTCATAGGACAAAATGGGGGAGTGGGGGTTAGTGGATTACAGATTGTTGTAATAAGCCATAAATCCAATGTCTTTAGTAAGACCCTAATTTTGAGGGCCTACCAAGTTTGCTTAATTATTTGCTCCATTATCTTTCCAGGTACTTAAGTGAAGCTGACTGGTCTGTAATTCCCTGGGTTGTCCTTATTTCCTTTTTTATATATTGGCACTGTATTTGCCCTTTTCCAGTCCTCTGGAATCTCTCCTGTCTTCCATGACTTTTCAAAGATAACCACTAATGGCTCCGATCTCTCCTCAGTCAGCTCCTTGAGTATTCTAGGCTGCATTTCATTGGCCCTGGTGACACAAAGACATCTAACTTGTCCAAGTAATTTTTAACTTGTTCTTCCCCTATTTTTCCTGTGATTTTACCTCATTTTCACTGGCATTCACTATGTTAGACATCCGATCTCTAAGAACCTTTTTGGTGAAAACCAGAACAAAAAAGTCATTTAGCACTTCTGCCATTTCCAAATTTTCTGGTATTGTTCTCTCCCCTCTCCCGTTTCCTCCCACATTGAGTAATGGACCTACCCTGTCCTTGGTCTTGCTCTTGCTTCTCATATATTCGAAGAATGTTTTGTTCTTACCCTTTATGTCTCTTGCTAGTTTAATCTTGTTTTGTGCCTTGGCCTTTCTAATTTTTTCCCTACATACTTGTGTTATTTGTTTATATTCATCCTTTGTAATTTGACCTAGTTTCCACTTTTTGTAGGACACTTTTTTGAGTTTCAGATCATTGAAGATCTCCTAGTTAAGCTAGGGTGGTCTCTTGCATATTATGGATCTATGGCATCAACATTTCAGACAGTGATGAGTTGACACATTGCCCCTGAATGCCGAGTGCTCTTAGTTTGTTACCTAGGAACTTAAGAATGTACCTAAATTAAGCATATGAATTACAGTGACATTTTCAAAACTAAAACCTGAGATACTTTTGTGTGGGCAATATTTTCAGAGTCACCTAACACTCCTACAAAAGATAAAAAAGTGCCCATTTTCTAAAAGAAGTGTGTTCATGTTGCTGCTGTCAACTGCTGACTCAACAGCAACCTATTTATACATTTCTCAATAAAGGATTTTTTCCCACTAATTTAGCATTCTGAATGAATTTATTCTGAAGCACTGAACAACTGTCATTAGCATTCATTTTCAGAAAAGAAACAACTTTAATAATGCAATTTGATTTTTCTGTTTGCTCCAAACAATGTTCATCACACTAAACACTTATTCCACTGGACTGTCCTGCTAAATTCTACTGTGAATAGCAATACATCTTGAACCATTTGTGTTTATAAAACAACCATATGTTTTGATTGATTAAATGAAAAACAAGGATATTCCAGGTGCAAAAAGTTAATTTCAGGTCCTGAAAGAAGACACTGGGCTGTCCTATGAAAAATGCGGGACAATCCCAATAAAACAGGAATATATGGTCACTTTAACATAAATAGATCCATTGATATCAGTGGGACTACTTGCCTGTTTAAAGTTGAATAAATGCGTATCTGTTTGGCTAGTTTAATATCATACAGACAAGTCTATATTTGAAACTTTAAAAGGCAAGCAGTTTCCGTGAATGTGCTAGGTTATTCAACCTATAACAGTTTACCATCAACAGCCAAAAAAGGCCACATATAAAATGAAATTAAATGGATTGAAACAGCTAATAGTATTTATATTTGTATTTATTTAGTGACAGGAAAAAGAGCATTATTTTTATTGGATGCAGTTCTAAAACTGCATCTTACAGTATAAAGCAATTTTTGCAAATGAAACTTCTTTTTACTTAGTTAAACTCAAAGTAGAGCATCACAATCTAAAGAGGAGAGGGTCAAACCTAAATTTAGCTTGTTGCATCATTTACTCTTGGTCCAAGTCTAACCCATATTACCATCAATGACCTGTCTTCTGGATGAGATGTAAAACAGAGGCCCAGAGCAGCTGCGGTCATTAAAGATCCTATGTCACTTTTCATAAAAGCAAGGGTGTTAGGCTAATCTTGGTGTCCTGGCCAGATTCCAACTTGCATAATTACTTTCTGAGTACCTAAATTCCCGCTATAATGTTATTTGGAGAAGATATTCTTCTCTACATCTCCTGAAAAAATCCTGTTGTGAATAATGTTGTTGGGGCTGAATGGCAGCCACATTCCATGTTCCATTTCAGTGGCAAGGTGACCGATCCCTTTTAATGCATAAATCAGTTTGGGATCATTCAAGATAAAAAGCATTAATACATTCAGAATTATTATAGCAGTAACATCAGTGAGCCCACACCCAGAGGCGAACGGCAGAGATCAAGAAAAAAAAATCCAAAGAAAAGTAAATATTAAATATTTAATTAAAATAGGTGGATGTCATGGGCTAGACCCTTGGCTGGTGTAAATCAGCATGGCCTCATTGGCTTCAGTTCATACCAGCTGAGCATCTCTCCCTATTCATTTGTCTTTATGTTTCTTGTGTCTGTTTACTCTTCAAGAAAGAGTATATTTGCTTATTGATTTGTCCTAGCCATTAATTATAACTTTAGTAACTACTTTTACTCTTACATCTAGGAGAGACCTTTAGTTTGGAAATGAAAACAACACTGACAATATTTACAATGAAACATACTGAAAGTCAGCTAATTAACTTTACAGAAATATCTCAGCCTAGTTCTGCAATCTTTACTCATCTGAGCAGTCCCATTTTCTCAGCTATATGTTGTTTAGAAAATGAACATCCCATTTCTAACGTTAGCTTATTTTGTCTAGTTTAGTTCAAGCTTATAGTTCAAATCAAGATTTGCTGTGACTAACAGAAAAAAGAAGTGTGTGGGGGGGACTATTTAACTCACTCCTAGGAACTCCCCATGTACCAGTTCTTTGTTTTGGTTTATACTTACATGTTGTTTCTTTATGTACAATAACCAAAAACAAACAAACAAACCACTTCCAAAAAATAATTCCATTAGAGTCTGGAGATCATGTGTCTCTGACTTTGGCATAGCAAACTAATTTTAAATAAACAGAACATTTTTTTTGCAAAGAGCCATACAAATAAATATTGATTTATTAGCTCCCAGGGCTTCTTGTCTTCAGCGATATATTATCCAGGGGGTTATTTTTCCAGAAAATATAATGTTAAAAAACCTACTACTTTTTGAACACATGTAGGCATTTTTCCAGGCCACCTCATTAGCAACTAACCACCAGTTCTACAATGGGATTTACATGCGTCTTTATCCCAGCATGAAGTCCCACTGAAATCAGTGGGATTCCATGCAAGCATGAAGGTTTACCCACTGCAGGATCATGACTCTAATGTGAAATTGACCACAGGTTTTGCAAAGATAATAGTGAATGGGATTCAATACTTGGAGCTGTATGAAAAATGTGGTGTCCCCCACATTTAGACTATAAACTATTATTTTCCTGTATATCTATTTTTTCTGTCTTTGTTCAAAATGTGTTTTGAGCATAAATTCAAAAGCCTTCATAATGCTTTCATGGCAGGAAAGCCTCTTTTTGGTCAGAATCTTTTAATTAAATCTGATAATAATTGAAAGCACACACACAAAAGAATGCTAGCTTAATTTGCAAAAAGAAAATTCTCATTCCTAAATCAGAGTTATTAATTTTGAAATACATTATATCAGGTTTTAAAAATGCACCCAAATGTGCAGAAACCATGGGATGTTACATTCCATGTCACAATATTGTTATGTATTATTATCAGAACCTAAACAAGCCAGACAAAGCAATTCATGATCTAGGAGCTATATTATAAAAGGATCAAGATGTATAAGAGACATTAGAACTTATTCTCCTTTGACTTTCCTGTTATATCGCCATTTATACCTATACAAAGTCATAGTAAAAAACTAGCAGCAATGTGAATGAGTGGAGATTTCTGATTTAGTAGCATTTTGCATCCAGATTACACTGGTGTAAAGGAATTCATTTAGCACATGGCAGAGGAGAATCAGGCCCTTTGTAGTTCGTTTCTAAAATGGAAATGATTAGAGATTGTCCTATATGAGCATGCATGAGGTGGGAAATAGAACTGACTCCACTTCCAGAAGTGATAATGGGGATCTATGCTAGGTCTTCTGTTAAGTTACGTCAGCTACACTCAGACTCTCTTAATATAATGAGATAGGCGCAGGCAAGTCAGCTTGGCTTCTACATTTTGGGGTGAAATTTTGCCAAGAATGTGCAAAGAAACCCCGTAGCTAATAAATCAATATCTAGTTGTATGGCTCTTAGATACAAATGTTCTGTTTATTGAAAATTAGTTTGCTATGCCAAAGTCAGAGGCACATGATCTCCAGACTCTAATGGAATAATTTTGGGGGGTATTGTTGTGGTTATTGTATATTAACAAAGAATATGTAAGTATAAACCAAAACAAGAACACTAAGAACCAGTATATGGGGCTTTCCTAGGTGTCAGTATTGGTTTGCGAATATTTTTTATGTTTGTTTTTCCTTTTTTTTAAAATGACACAGGAAAATATTTATAGGGCATGAGATATGGAAACTGTCATGAGAAGATCAGATATGTTATTTTGACACCTTAAACAACTTCCTTGTGCATTCAAAAGTCAGGAAAACATATAAACATGTATAGAAACAGAGATAGTTGCAGCTTTGAATGTACAGCCTTAAAATGGAATAGCAATTTTAGAAGACATTCTTGGAAATTTGAGTTAAAAAGTGCCAGAGAAGCATTAAGGCTATTTGAGTCGCGGTACATACTGTCACACCTTCAGGTGATAGAAGACTGGGAATAACACTGTCACTATTAATGATTATTAAGGTATATGTAGAGGCCCCACATTGGTCAGGGGCCCATTGTGTTAGGCATTGTACAATCACTGCCCAGAAGAGACAAGAGGGGCACCCAACAACGAAATCATTTCAGCAATTTCCTGTCAAAAATTGTAAAAAAGAAAATCAATTTAAAAAAGTTTTGTTGATTGTACATTATCTATGTGGCCCCCATAAAGGCTGTTAAATTTAACCACTTCTTTTGGAGAGGTTGAAACCATTCTGCTGCTACGCTGTGTGTGAAATCAGACTGAGTAGTAGTCAAAAAAGCTAAAGCAGTGTGTGACCCCAGAGAGCTCATAAAACTGTACCCGTGGGTTGTAGTGCCCATTTGAAAAGCAGAGTTAAGTATATGCCTGTTCAATGCAGAAGGAATTCCTGTGAGAGACTGAACACGAGACTTGGCAGATATTTACTACTGTGATGACTGTTTAGACTTCATATCCAGATTGCATTTGAGCATGCAAGAATCAATTCCCTAATTTAAAATCATAGCAATACATATAGCCTTTGTAACTTAGCAAACTTAACATTTCTTAACTATAGAAAAGGGTTTTTTCAGACTCCTAGATATGGCCTGTCTAGTCCACACCCTCCACAAGGCCACATGTCATTTTGAATCCATCAGAACACATTGAAATAACTGGAATTATTCTTTATTACATATAATCTTGCAAAGTAAAACAAAAAGAGGTGAAATGTAACAAGAATACTAAGTGTAATTTACACATCTAGGATCAAAAAAAAGTTGTAAGTTAAAGCAGTTGGCGTTCATTATCTTACACCCTCCTTGTAGTTTCTTTTCATATTACTCCCTCTTTCTCAGACTCTCAGGATGTAAGTTATATCATCTTAGACTATCTCAGACTCAGTGGGCTAAATTCAGAGAGGTCAGAGGTAGGTGTAATTTACACTTTGGAAAATGAATACCAACCTAATCCAGTACAGCTTAGACACTGAGGAGGCCATATGAAGATGTAATTCATTCCAATTTACACTCCCAGACTCACCTCTGAATCTGGCTCACAGTTTCTTATTGTTATGGAGTAAAAGTTGTGGAAATACTGTTTGGGGGAATATCAGAGGTTCCCTACTGAATATTTCGAACTCTATGTTGCAGTGTGTATGCCGTTGGTCTCCTGTGGGTCTCCTCTTTTTGGTGCAATTTCCAGCTACAGTTGGAAGACGTATATTTCTCTGTGCTTGTATTTTAAATACTACAGTGAATATCTAACAAATGGCAATACTATGACTAGTTTTATGAGAGATTCTTCCTTTTAAGAGTTGAAATATGTACAATGCAATAGGTATGGTTTAAGAAATCTTAAGATTCAGGTGGTTGCTAATGATGGAATTCATATATGCTAAGTGCTTATTGTTTGGTTTAGGTTTAGCATTATATTGAGAGCTAACACTTAAGATCTTGATTCACAGACACGCAAAAAAAAATTCAGTCTCAGTTGTAACAACTCCTTTCTAGCCATAAGTCTGTGGGCTGTCCAGACTTCTTTGATCTTCAAAATTGGGCTGAATATAACACAAGAACAGAGTTTCTCTCACTACTTTTTGCTTTTTCTCAAAACATTTTTTTTAAATGTACAAGTTAACCTAGCTGTTGTTTGTTTCAAAGATATCTGAGCATTTGTTTTGGTTCTTATTATATCTGAACTGGCTGACTCAGGCCTACTTGTAAAGAGTCCTTTGACTTATTAGGACTCTAGGTAAGCATAGCACTTAAGCATATGCATAACTTTAAATACAAGTTTATGATTCCTGGAAATCAGCAAGAATTAAACACATACTTAAGTGCCTTGCTGAATTGGAACTTAAACGCATTCCCGTTGGGTAGTACTCTGCTCCAGCAGTAGCCCTATTCAATGGGACTACATTGAAATAAAGTACTTCTCAACAAGTGCAGACTCAAGCCCCAAATCAATTGGTTGATGAAAGAAAATAAATACATAAAAAGCTAAAAGAAACAGTTAAGCTTTTGAAATGTACTAAAACACCACATCCATTTATAGTAATGGATGTTTTTGTAAAATGACCAAAGATTTTTAATGACCTGTTGAAAAAAGCATTTCTCTTTCCTGTCTCTCTGATATAGCTTGGCATGAGGCGATATTGTAGTGACTGGTAAAATTGTTGGACAGCCCTGTGTAATTTGTGGAAATGCAATGTTTAATTTATAATTCCCCACAATCAGACCTTCTGGACCTTTAGCCCTTTCTAAAGCCTGACTTCATCCCTCTTTCCTCTTTTTTCAATTCATAATAAATAGCGATACTTCAAAAAGCCTAGTTATTAGTCCCCTCACTTCTAACTTGTCGAACAAACTGTTACAGGATTCTTACGCAAACATCTGCAGCTGCACCAGACATGGTGCTGTTGCTATGGTATAGTGTGGTACAAAATATTTGTAATCCTGATGCTGAAATTTGCAATGAAAATATTTCTCTTCAAACCATAATCGCCTCCATGCAAGAAGCTGGTCCTGGGGGAGGTCTAAAGATAGCAGACAAGTTTCTGTTGAACCTTTTAAACATGAAAAATGGAAACCAGATGTCTAGTCTAAATAATAGCAAAGGGGAAGTTTCTCTGGGTAAAATATAATGCTGTAACAGAAGACAGGTACTAAATAAAATACTCCACTGAGATGTCAAAAAGACATGAATAGGGTATTGTTTGGGAATTCTTTCTGCTGCCTACAACACAACAGGAAACCAAGAGCCAGTTAAATGTCCTATTAGGACTGGAACTGTACCTATTGTAGACCATCAGATTTACAGCAGACATTTTATTGGGCAGATATGGAAATCCTGCTTGCTTTTAGGGTTGCCAACTCTCTAATAACACAAACATCCTTGCCCCGCCCCTGCCCCATCCCTCTCCCAAGACCCCACCCCTTCTCATGTCAGCCCCACTCCCGCTGTCACTCACTCTCCCTCACCCTCACTCACTTTCACCGGGCTGGGGCAGGGGGTTGGGGTGCAGGAGGGGGTGCAGGCTCTGGGCTGGGACTGAGGAGTTCAGAGTGTGGGAGCGGGCTCTGGGCTGAGCCTGGGGTAGGGGTGCAGGAGGGGGTGAGAGATACAGGCTCCGGTAGAGAGTTTGGGTGTGAAAGGGGGCTCAGGGATGGACCAGGGGGTTGCGGTGCAGGAGGAGATTCGGGGTACGGGCTCTGGGAGGGAGTTTGGATGTGGGAGGAGGCTGGGGCAGGGGCTGAGGGTTCAGAGTGCAGGCTCCAGTGGGGCAGCACTTACCTCGGGTGGCTCCTGGAAGCAGTGGCATGTCCAGCAGCAGTTCCTATGCTCAGGGGCAGCCAGGTGGCTCTGCACACTCCCCCTGCCTGCAGGCACCGCCCCGCAGCTTCTCTTGACCACAGTTCCCCATTCCCAGCCAATAGGAGCTGTGGAGTCGGTGCTTGGGATTGGGGCAGTGTGCGGAGACCCCCTGGCTGCGCCTCTGCCTAGGAACTGCTCCAGACATGCTGGTCGCTTCTGGGTCGCGCGGAGCCAGGGCAGGTAAGGAGCCTGCCTTTGCCCCGCTGCGCCAACAGACTTTTAGCGGCCCAAAATCTCCTGGATTGGCTTCAGTAGCCTCTGGGAGATCAAGCCAGATTCTGGGGGACTCCCGGCCAAACCGGGAGGGTTTGCAATCCTACCTGCTTTTGATCTTTCCGTTTAAACATATTGCAGAAGTTGGGATACCAAATATTCATTATTCATCTCAAAATCTAGTTTTATCAGGGTTTGGCAGTTGCCAGAAGGTAGAGATCATACTTCCCCTAGACCTAATAAGCACCATTAAGCTAGATACTATGGTCCCCATGTAATCATCCTTTTTTTCTAAATTCAGCCAGGGCTACCCAGCTGATCACTTTTGATACAGCAAATGGCCATGTTTTCTCTGTTCTTATCTGCACAATTTGTATGATTGTAGAAGTTAAATGGGCTGCAATAGATGGGAGGTTATGTCTGAATCCCAAGTAAATACTGTAGAGCTGCAGAACCAGGACCAAGCAACATTGTTTCAGATGCTACGGGGCCAGATGCTAGCACTCTGGCTGTGGACAACTGAAGCCAGAGGTAAACCTGCCTTGTGTGCCCTAGTCCTACTCAAAGAATTCTGCTGATCCTTTGTGCTCCTGGAATAATAGTTCTTTTGCTGTTAACAATTAAAATTCATTGGATAGCATTCTCATAGGTAAAGGTGCTTCAGGTTTGTTTTTAATTTTACAACTTCTAATAATTATTTTACCAAACCTGATTTCCCTCCATTTTACCAGACCACATCATTGACACTTTCAAGGATTTTTTTTTGGAGGGGGGTCTTTTAATTGTCCTTTATTTCCTTAATTATTTTAATTCTTTCCAATCAAAGCACTTTCCCCCTTTTCAGATCAATGTAATTTGTTTAATCTCATTCCTAGTCCTTTACTTACCTAGCAAGTCTCTCTAGTCTATCCATCTGCAAGTTTTCGAGAATGGAAATATCTTCACACTTTACAATTCAAAGTCCACTGTCTGTTTCAGACTCTCAGTCCACACAGGATCACTAGAGTCTCTTGTCCTGTCTCTTTACAGCAGCTGCTCCTGGTTACCATTTATTTCTCCTGTCTTTCAGAAAGTCGGGTGTCTCTTAGCCCCTCACACTATACTTCATGTTCTCTACAGGCTTAGAGGCAAGATTTTTAAATGCAAGTAGTGATTTTGGATTATTCCGCTTTCTGTTGCCAAGTTTGAGATGACTCCAGGGGCCTGATTTTCAGAAAGTGGTGAGCACCCATTCTGGAGGAGTCTCAAGTTGGGCACCAAAACACTGAAGCAAAATTACCACTCACTTTTGAAAATCATGGGCTAAGTGTTTATTTCTATTACAACAAAAAATTGTTCCAGGATGTAAATTGTATGTTGGTAAAACATACTTATTGAATGCATTGTATAAGAATCCCCGTTCTACTTGCACAACCTTCCTAGCCCCACAGTACAGCACAGAGCTTTCCTTAAACAAGCTTGTTGCCGAGATCCATACGAGGCATTTGTCACAGAGATGAAGCATTACTGAGCTATTCCAAATATTCCTTACTTTTTCTTATGTTGGCCTTAGATGGAGCTGCTACAGGACCCAAGGCTCAATCCTGCAAACGCTTACATGTAAGTTTACTATTATGGAGTAGTCCCAAAGGGACTACTTCAAAGAGACTATTCATGGTAGTAAAGTTAAAGTGTGTGCATGAGTTTGCAGAATCAGGGACCAATATATAAACCCACAGAAATAGTTGACATAGAAACATAGATGAGATGAACAACATCTAATCAGTTGCCACACTAATTTAATCAGGTTCATATGCAAAATAAGGAAAATGTGTGGCATACTAGTGAAATAAATTAATATTAGCCAATTCCAAATGCAATGCAGTGCATCACTGTAGATGTTTTACTGATACATATTATGCATTATCAATTATAACAGCCTCTACAATATGAAAAGCACAGAAGATATACTGGATGTGGGCTGCATTTAGACTGGGTCATTGTGTAAAAGAATAACTGCCACACTGTAGCTTTCTCATGTACACAATTCTACATTACTGAATACACTTTTGCATTCTGTATTTCTTCACCTAGGAAAAAATCCCTTTCATGTGAATATCCCAATACAAGAAACAACTCACAATTTGCTCAATACCTGTTTTTATTTCGAATGTCTAAAGGAAGCTCTACAGTACCACTATTGCAATAGCCAATCTAACGTGATTTTTCCGTGTAAGTACAGATTTTGGTGGGAGGCAGTGAGTCTGCATGTGTGAATATAGGAAGGTATTTGGCCCAGACCCTAACATTTATACCAATGTGAATAACATCTGTTACACCATCACTGGTTCTAATACTCATGCATTGATGATAAAGGAGGCCCACAACCTACCAAGAGAAAATAAACTTCTATATTCTTGAGTCCAGGAGCAAATCAAAAATGTCAGAAACATGCTGGATGTGTTGGCCACCAGAGTGGATTCAAGAGTGGCAGGAATTCTTCCAAGCCTAGTGAGTCCAGACATAAAGGAAGATGGCAAGCTGACTGGAATGGAGAGTGCCTGGAAGGACAGCACTGGTGCCTTTGGAAGAGCAGGAAAATAACCATAGAAAAGGACTATTGTCATCCTCCATCACAGAGGACTCGGACCCAACTTTCCAGGGCCTCATTGCCACTTCTATGACTCCAACATGATGTCTTCAAAGTCTTGAGCAACATTCCTATTTTTAAGTGAGCACTATGGCACAGACTGAAGGCCAGATCCTACACCATTGAAATCAATGGGAGTTTTTGCCATTGACTTCAATGAGTGCAGGATCAAGTCTTTCAGCATTGGAGACAGGAGAAATAGAAAGAAAGAATGAATCTAAGTACAAGCAGTGATAGCTGAGCATGGGCAAGAGCAGAGTTCATTCTGAATCACTTTTATTCTTACATAAATCTGGATAATGAGTCCCATGTACTATGGTGATTGACCTCTTATAAATACCAGAGCCCCAATTCGTTCCTGCTTTCAATGTTGTGCGGTGATTTACACCTGTACAAAGTGAGTACAAATGTTACCAAATCACAATGGTGGCTGTTGGCATCCACCTTGCACTCATTTTGCATAGATGTAAATTAATCTGCAAGATCTGAGTTAGTGCAGAGTCAGAAGCTACAGCTAGATTATACTGACTTTTTAATAGCAACCATTGTATGTTGATTTTAAATACTTTGCACAGGTGAACATTATACAGCGAATACAGTTCCTCATTACAAATGTATAGAAGATCTCACTTTGACCAAATTTTAATTAAAAAGAGCAATCAATAAAATACAATACTGATGTTGAAAATAATAAACATGATACATTTATTATCCTTTAAATAACATCAGAAATATTAAAGAGTATGAAAGAAAACTTTGAAATAATCACCCAAAATAGTCTGGCAAGTTTCACCTAGAATACTTGACTTAGTACATGTTTCTTGATTTTAAAGAGAGACATTTAATTAAAACTGTTCTTGCTGGAGTAATTATTATTGCAGATAAAAAGATCTGCAAAACCCTGAGCTAGTGGTTTGGTAAAAGCAACACAAATTCTTTAATATTACTATATATCATTTTTAAAGTGTGATATACTATCTAGCTTTGTATAGTTTAAAAGCACATTGGGGTTTTTTGCTGGTTGAATTAGCACACAAGATGGTGTAAGAAGCATTTCAATTAAGCCCAAGTCAAACAGACATCAAGAAAATTCTACCTTTATTTGCAGCGCTGTGCATAAAATTATTCAAGCATCACATTAAAGAATTAGAATTCACAGAGTATGAAATCGGACAAAAGTTTCTTCCTTGAATAGATATCTCTTCCTCTTCGCAGTATGCAATTGTTTAACAAATGACATTTAGTAATGTATGTGAGTAATTGCCGTGTTTACTGCTCATTACCTCTTTAAAAACCCAAGGATATAGTAATAGCATTTTGATTTTTTTAATAAGAAAATAATTTTCATTATAAAGGTTAAAACAAAGGAAGTGATCTTTCTTTATAATTTAATAGTTTAGCTACTGTTTCTTTGTGGTATTTAAATTCTTAAGATTAGCATTTCAATTGCATTTGTGGAGACTATGTAAAAAGATGACTTTAAAAGGTGAACTATTAATTTTACTCACCAAAGTGATTTTTTTTTCATTCCTATTTACAATTTATATTGTAATAGCTACAAATCTCCTGAGACAAATGCATCAGCTGTATTCCCCCTGCTCCCCAAGAAGCACAAGATTTTGCTTCCTACCATGCGCCACTCCAAAATAAGACAGGTTTCAGAGTAGCAGCCGTGTTAATCACTTTGGATGAAGTGAGCTGTAGCTCACGAAAGCTTATGCTCAAATAAATTTGTTAGTCTCTAAGGTGCCCCAAGTACTCCTTTTCTTTTTCCAAAATAAGAGGTTTTATGGCAGATACACAGGATTTAGGACCCAGTATTTCAGCTGTTGCTCTCATTCGTAAAGATGAAAAAGGTTTTATAGGATCGGATTATGCAAATTCCATCCCACAATGCACGCTGAGTACATTGAACTCCATTGGAGACAGTGGGAGTTGAGGGTGCTCAGTACCTCACAAGAACGCTGAGCGCCTTATGGCATTGAGCTCTAAGTTTAGGGTGGCAAGGTGCTATGTGCTTTCATTTCACTGGGAGCTGAAAGCACTCAGCATCTCCCTGTAGGCACCATGCACTGTGTAGGTGGTGGATCTTAGACCATAAATTGCTTGAGGTCAGGACCCCATGACTCCGACTAGTTCAGTTCAGCATCAAGCACACTGTTGCAGTACAACAAATAAATAATGGCAGAACTTTAGACCCATGCCTTAGCTTAAATAAAATAGCTTATTGTGTTCTTTGGAAAGCACTGGTGGTGTACAAAAATATAGAACTGGAAATGGCTTTACACTTAGTCTCCAGCCTCCTTACAAAGCACAGACAAAAGAAATAGAAGCTATCAGGACCTGCTTAAGTATCTACAAAGTCACATAGGTAGAAACATTGCAACAAATATGCCGCTCTTAAAAGGTAATCCCGGAGGATCATGTATTAGGGTAATATTGTAGAACTACTCTAAATGTGCCTGGTGAGGCATATACAGTTGCTATTCACTCAACCTCTGCTTGGCCAAAAGGTTGGGGAAATTTGGATTTGTCATTTAAAATAAATCTGCCACGATATGCTGTAGTGTATAGTTTTAGTTCCTGGAGGAAACATTTCTTTCTAATATCAATGATTGCTTAATATTTACTCCATTAGCATTCTGGGTACTGAAGTTAAGCTGACTGGTATGTAATTCCCCAGGTTGTCCTCATTCCCCTTTCTATAGATTTGAACTATATTTGCCCTTTTCTAGTCCTCTGGAATTTCTCCTATCTTCCATGACTTTGTAAAGATAATTGCTAATGGGCTGCAAAGGCTCTGTGCTTTCCTTTATGAGAAGGCCTTACATGCCCAGTCCCCAGAAATATTAGATTGGTCTCTTTTATAAACTCAACTGCTGACATTTGGTGTCAAGAAAGGACACTTGTGTGGCACTGGTTTCCAGAAAGTTCCCAAGGCTCAGTGTCATCAAGGGAAACAGATCAGTCCATAATCGGGAACAGGCAGAGGCAGTTTTCATGAGGAACCGTATTGATACCATGGTAAGTAACTGTCGTCTTCTTATTTCTATTTTGCATGTATGTGGGAGATACTCAAATGCTGCCATGTTAGCGGCCATCTAGGTACCTAGGCAAAGAGAGCCACATCCAGTGCAGGTTTTCTAAAGTTATGTTTATTTTGCGTAGAATTCTATCCTTCCAAAGTTTAAATTCTATCCTTCCATAGTCATACAATGGTTTAGCTCTAGGTCATAAATTATAAAGTCCATAGGATTATAAATGGTTTTTCACCTAATAAAGGGCAAAGTACAAACATGTGTTTAATTAAAATGGGACTTTAATCTATACCATGTAACCATGTATGCACCATGTATGCATCAGCTACTAAGGGAATAATGGAACACTCTTAGGATGAATGAGGAAAGTCCTCTTCTGAAAGTCTGAAATTACTGATGGGATTCTGTTTTGTAAATCCCTTTGCAATTATCCCTCAGCTGAACTGGGGACTGGACTTCTGACACTCTGTGGCTCACCTGGCCTCAGTCACAATCTAGGGAAAATCCAAGAGCAAAGAGTCCATTCTGTGCCAAGCAGAAAGAAAATCAATTTTTAAACCAAAGAATAAGAAATATTGGTGCAGATAAATCTCACTAAATATTAAAATCTGCTGTAGCCAGGGTACAGCACTGACTTGGGATCTGTCAGGAAGAAAAACAAATATTATGAAACTACTATTCTCTAGAATGTGACAGGTCTGAGCTGAGTCAAAATACAAATAGAGAGGAATAAGAGCCAGTTTTATCAAAACTGTATATTTAATTCACGTATTTAAATAGACACAATCGCTATTCATAGGTTACCAAAACATCAATACACATGAATAATCAAACTCGTCTAAATACAATGGACAAGATCCTCAGCTGATGTACATTGGTGCAGCTCCACTGAGTGGAGTGCAACTATGCTGGCTTATACAAGGTGGGGATCTGGACCCTTGTAGTTATTTACCATTAATCAATTTTGAATTATTAAATACCTGTTCCACCTAAACACCTGTTACCAAACTTGTGGCTAGAAGGTGAGACCACTGAACCATCAAATACCTCTTTGCAAATAGAAAAGGAATACTGGACTTGAGATCATTTCTCCCCTTTTGCCCTCCACAGCAGGCAGGGAAAGTGTAGGATCCTCTTCCAAAAAATCACTCCACCACTTATTTACATTTTACAACCAAATTCACCACACACCTGATGCATACATATTTTTCAAATTAGCTTACACCTGGGGAAGAAAAACGCAGAATTGCAACTGGCCATGATTTACGGGATTGCCATATGGTGTCAATAAATACGCCTTCAGCTGATCTCTCATATTCCCTACAACATACATCAACACATAAAATTAACACTCATTAAATTACTGTTAGGAGCAAGCATTCTAGAAATGCATTTATCCACTAGACAGCTGGAGATGCCTGACTACATTTTCAGCACTTGACTGATTGGTGACAACTTGAAATATATTCAACACAAGGAGAGCTGAGATACTGTAGTTAGTGAAAACATTAGTAATCACTTTTTTAGTAGCACATACAACCTGCCTGCTAATCTCTTCCAGTTGCAGGTAAATCCACAATGGTTTAGAAGCCTCTTTTTATTTTCTGCTGGTGCCATGGTAGGAAAATGAATATGCTCCTGAATAGTGTCCAAGATTTAAGGTACTAATACAAGTAAAGCCAACATATTTCTTGAACGTGTGTTTTGGAGAGGTCTTTTTTCTTGTAATGGAAAGGGCACAGGTTACTTTGCATTGCAGAGGAATAGAAATAAGCAATAATTAGCCCTTCTCCCCTGGTGCCCAATGAGAAGGCAGCAAGCCCTAATTTGCCTCTCCAAGGCAGAACATGGAATGTTCATCTGTCACTCCCAGTTCAAACAATTCAGCTCTCAGATTGCTCTTCGACACTACCAAAAAATCTAAGATATATTACGAATCAATAGCTTATTCCTGCAAGGCCTTGTGGAATGGGCAGTAGAGAGGCAAGGCTGTTGCTCTGTAGTATAATTGGAAATTATGTGTGCGTGTAGGTATGACTAAGTGCTAAGCAGAGTTCTCCACCTCAAGCAGAAGTAAGTCTCAAGAGTTCAGGTTGTAAAAAAGGGTTGGTCAGTAGGTGGAGGAACTGTCATCCTCTACATGCAACTGCATCACTGTGATGCCAGCTGCTCTCCACTGGCCTTAGACAGGAATAAACTGACAGCCTTGCAGCAGTGCTTTCATTATGGAGGGTCCCAGTGCACTTCCTGTTCTGTTAATCACTTTTAAACTTGCATTTATAAGCACCACACTCCAAATCTGCACTAAGAAAACAGCCTGAAAAGATCCATTTTCTCCCCAGTCTGTCCTTCAGGCAGTTTACTAATGTCAATATACCTCTCTAGCCACTGGATTATTTGCACCTGAGAAATGAAAGAAAGTGAAACATGTAGTGGTATAAAAGATTTATGAGTGTGTATAATGATGTGTAAATAGCCATATACTTGTGTAGAAGTATATGATGTCTATAACCACACGTGCTTATGTTGGTGTAGTCAATGTGTCAAGCCCATCTAAACCCAAACTCATATTCTGTGTTGTGCATATGAAAAAGAGCTTTCACAAAAGAGTTTATGATCCTCAGAGATGTTCCCAGTAGAAGTTTGGGTGCTAAAAGCTTGTCAGGATCAGGCCCCCATTTCTTTAGGATTTCAATTATCTTTCATCTGTGTTAGTGGAATGTTTTGATGTTCTTGGCACATTTCTTTAAAAAAGGCATAAATAATTAATTTCTGACTGATGTAATCTCAAAATGGGAAAATATTGTCTGGTGGCTCCACAGGAAGTAGGGTTTTAATGTCTAGCCTGATGGAAAACATCGTGCTTGGTCCTTGCAAATTCTTGCTTTCATTTGTTGAAAGGCAGTCACAGAGCAGATTATATATGCTGACTGTGCATAAGAGCAGGGTTTGTCCTGTGTGCATCCACTTACCAGTGTGGAGGTTAGGGTGACCAGATAGCAAGTGTGAAAAATCGGGACGGGATGGGGGGGTAATAGGTGCCTATATAAGAAAAAGCTGCCAAAATCGGGACTGTCCCTATAAAATTGGGACATCTGGTCACTCTAGTGGAGGTAAGAGTCACCCCACATCAAAGTTATTTGCTAATACAGTCATAATTTTAAATTTAAAGCTATTTAGTAATGAAAAGGGGCGGGGGGAGAGAGCTCTAATCAAACAGGTACTCTTCACAGTTTAAGGGAGAATTGTTTATAATGTACATGCCCCAATCACTTTCAGGTCACAGTTAGCTCTCGTTCTAACATCATGTAAACAATTACAAATGAGAAAAATAAAGAGGGGAAATGAGTTCCAAACACCAGGGGGAAATGTTCCTGTGCCAAAGTCACAAATTTTGCATAGCTCTCTGTCCAGAACCTCCTGATCATTGGCTGCTGTGTGTTTCAAAAGCCTTTCTTTCTGTAAAATCTAGAAACCACACAAGCTTCACATCTGCAGTTTATATCTGAACAATATTACATAAAGCTTTTTCTAACACAGCTCTATATGACATCACTTTAATCAAATGAAGATAAGCTCATATATTTCCAAATCAAAAGCATGATTGTACTTTACTAGTAACAGCATGAGGATGGTGAATTTGCACCTAAGTTTGTCTGTAGTTATTATTATAAAATATTGCAAAATATGTTATTTAGGCTCACAGTTTTGGTAATCTCTGCCCCTGATGTTCATTCTGTATCTGACAGTTGATTATATTCCGAATGAACCAGAGTTTGGCAAGAAAGGGATTCTAGAGCTACTCACAATCAAATTTCACTTCTTTCTCAGGGATTAAATAAACCCATTGCATTGTTACAGATCCATATCAAGAGTGGGGACCCAGTATGTAGGCATGGTAGAGACACAAAAGGTAAAGAGTGCTCCTGTCCCAGAAATTGCAATTCAATTTGAGACAAGACTCAAAGGGGAAAGGAGGTCAAGCATCATCACATTTTTTGTTTTTGTTTTAATAGGCTAGCTTCTATTGCTAGCTTTCTATTTAATAGGCTAGCTTCACCTTGATGGTTTCTAATAGTTCCCTTTTAAAAAAATAAATAGAATCAGCTGTACCTGTCACACATCTGGGCCATCTTTGGTTGGCCGATTTCTGTAATTGGGTCCAGGGGAGGGATTTGAAGGATGAGTACTTGGTGACTTCATGCCATCATTCCTCAGTACATGAAAATTAGCCCCACCCATGATGTCAGATGAGCTTCAATTTCAATTTGAACTGCTGCCTAATTTGCAATCCAGACAGCCTCATTTCTGAACATCTGCTTTGTGTGAAGTCCCAGTGAAAACAGACAAATTCTAGAAATGGTTTGGCTTGTGCTGCTGTCTTCTACACACCTATGGTTTAAATCAACTTGGGGGGACAATTGCTTAGCAGATTCCATTTCTAATACTTTTTAAAATGTATTTTAAGAATAATGTAGTTCTTGCCCACCTACTTAATGTATACAAATGTTCACACATATCAGCAAAGAAAACAGAGGCTAAATCATGCTTGTGAGTATAAATTTACTACAGATTTACAGTGGTGTAGGAAGAGCAGAATTTGGCCAGATGATTTTAACTACTAATGTTATGTACAAAATAATTACTCACAAGGAATTGAGCGGTGTCGTTAAATTGCTCCTGAGAGAGTCATCTGATAGTGGAGAGGTAGCAGTTACTAGGATAGTAACTTTTTCACATGGGAACAGCAAAGAAAGAGTATTGAAAGCTATTAAATATTAAGATTAACAAAGCCAACAAGCACGGGACAAGGCACCTACGAGATTATTATTTCTTAGCATCTGCCCAGCAATACAGATTAAAAGAGTGAGGAAACAATTTGCCATTGAAAGAGCAGAAGCCATTATTTTGTACCCGACCAAACTCAGTATGATGATAAAGCATTCATGTTCCGGATCATTCATTCTGCTAATGCACTCTTGGAAGAGATGAAAATGAGTGGAGTGTAAACAGAGCAAACTGAGAAGCACTGAAAGATTGGAATAGACTTTGGAAAGAAAATACAGGCATAACGTGACTGGTCTCTCTTGTACAATTCCCTGATTACATGACTGAGAAGAGATCTACTGTTATCCTTCTATAATGAACATTAATGTAAATCAGATAGTAGATCCACACTCTCCTCATTGCTCTATTATTCTATTTTGAGTCATGGTCATGCTGTATATGCAATACTAAGGCAAATACAAGCTTTCTCCTGCAATACATTTGCACCCAAAACTTCCAGTGTTTGGGTGCATAAGGAATCCAATATCCAGCTGTTTGTTTAAAAGCTATGAATACATATATGAAAGTGGGTCAGCATAAAAGGCTACACTCTGACTTGGACTACACTATCCCTGCTAAGGAGTAAGAGCAAGTAAAACTCTGAGCACCCCTGCATGGCCTACCCAGACTTGGCATATGGGATTATACAGGTGCTCTGCATCTGCTTACCCGTTCCTAAAAGCGGGTGGGAGGGGTGAGAAGGAATGGGCAGTATTGTGGCCCTACCCCCCATCTATTCATTGGCCAGAACAGTTGAGCAGGCATGGAGGGTGTTTCACTCACTACACCCTCAGAGTAAGAAGGAATTGTGATTCAGAACTATGTCCTTAGGCTTCGTCTATACGAGGATGTTCAGAAAAATTAACCTGAATGAACTAAAGATATGAATTTAAAGTGGATTAGTTAAACTGCATTAAACTCTGTTGTAGACACTCACATTCAGAATGAAGGTAGCCTTTCTTCAATTTACTTTAATTCTCTAGGACTTGCCTATACAGATAAGCTAGCAGGCACTAAGTTAGGGAGTGAATTTAGAGCATATCAGCTACTCCACGCTGTATCTTCCCACGTAGACACTCTTACTGCACATTAAGAGTGCCTTGGGAGGTTTAGCTTAGTACACTTGCAAAGTGAATT
The DNA here is from genome assembly GCF_009764565.3 of Dermochelys coriacea. Lineage (NCBI taxonomy): Eukaryota > Metazoa > Chordata > Testudines > Dermochelyidae > Dermochelys > Dermochelys coriacea. The sequence goes on along the minus strand of NC_050075.1, from coordinate 86,349,293 downwards.
AAGATAATGGGCACAAAGGCAGTCTTAGTGTGCAGTAAGTGTCCACAAAGGGAGTTAATTCAGAGTAACTAGTGTGTACCAGCTACTGCAGGCTTTTATCAGTGTAAATAGGCCCTAAGAGCAAAATGAGTTAAAAAATGTATTTTTGTTATGGATCTGAAATAGTAAAGCTCTCACATTCTACCCCAATTCCAGATATCTGCCAAAGACAATTGGGATTTTGTTTGTGACTATACCTGCTCAGCTCAATGTTTTTCTTTTCTCTTCTTGCTGCTTTTTTACAGAATAAATATTTTATTTTATTTATTACTGTAATGACTATACACATAGCATGTTTGTACTTTATTCACATTTAATTCTATATGTTAACAGGTAGCTATGTCATTATTTTTAAAACAATGGTTTGTTTCCTTGGTTTTGCATTTAATTTCTAGGTCAAATCCTGAGATATTACCTCCATTTTTACTCTGATTGAAATTAATTGGAGTTTGTCTGCCTGGAGGCCAAATGAAGTCAGAGAACTCAGGAGCTGACCATATAATTGTATTTGCTATTTTCTCTCCGTGGCTCTCTCTTAGTATTTCATGTACTGTCAGCTGTGAGCCTATTGCACCTCCATTTCTGTACTTTCCCTTTGGGTATTCCTGAAGCCTGACATCTGTACAAAATCCCTTTCAAGTCCAAGTCAATACATGACAAAACATACAAGTTTTTGCCAACCTTAAGTTTAGAGAAACTCGGAGCTAAATGTTGCTCTCTACTGACCTGGTGCATGGAAGATTGGAGAAGGATGGGTAAGAGGACTTAAGGAGCATTATTCCTTGTGTATGTATCAGGGCTGGATCTTTTCCGAGCCCTGAATGGAATGCTAAATTGGATTGCCGGCTAATGTGCTGACATGCATATCGGGGTCTGTTTCTGTAAACCCTTAACTCAGGTCTATAGTCGTTATTCACATGACTATTCCCTACTGTATTATTATCATTATTAATATTTATTTATATTACAGTAGCACTGAGAATCCCCTGCAGCTGTTTTGGGGGTAAGGATTATGGGATTGCAGAATCAGGGCCCATGTATTGAGGGGAGCATAATTTGTGGGTCGGAGAAATGTACTGACTGCTGCAGGCAGCAGGAGCTGCTTGGCAGGAATATACATCTCTTTTGTTCCAAGGAGTAGAAAAGTGTACTTCCTAGACTACCCTTCAGGCCAGTTATAATAAATCTCCCCTGACAAGAGTCCTTTTACAGAAGATGTGTCTTTGTTCCTCTTCACTGTGCCGGCCAGGGCATGTTTCAGATCTATATGTATTTGTAATGAAAAGCTACATTTTATCAGTTCATCATTTATGTTAACACACCTAGTGATATTGATGGAGATTGGACCCTCTGTTCTATGGAGCGCTGCACACTGTATACTTCAGGCATCCTTTGATGGGCATGTGGAGCTGCAAATTTGTGTTCAAGGAAATACAGAGGAAGGAAATATGTTAGTATGACTTGAACTCTTCTGCTTCCAATATGATGTCTCTGTGCAGTAATTAGAATAATCTTCAATATACTTCACAACAGGCTGCGTTATTCTCAGTCATCACTCACTTTTTGCTTAACCATGAAAATAAAGAAGGAACGGCTATTTGAAAAATATGCCTAAACAGGGTAACAGCCTATAAATGTATTTGCAGGGTGTAAACACCAAGGATGAAGAAGACTTGTTCTCTGTGGAGGAATTAGTAGGAGTAATGGGCTGAAATGAAGAGGAGACATTTAGGCTGAGTATCCAGCTAACACAGCCTGGCAGCGAAATGCATTAGGATGTAGCATAATCACCCAAGGGAGGTGGTGAACCATCACTTGGAACTTTTTTTAAATGGGCTGAGCAAGCTGAAGCACCTACGAACATACTGTTAGCAATAACCATGCACTGACAAAGAGATGGGGCGGATGTATTTTATGCCTCTGAAACTCTTGACTGTTTCATATATCGGGGCAGCATGAGGAAAGATGCAAAACCAAGAATTAAAAGAAAGGGAGTTGTTAAGAGTGAGAATGAAGCAGAGAGAAGCTATGGAGATGTAGACAGGTAAGACTGCTGAGTGATGAAAGGGAGGATAAGGATCTTGAACTTTGGCTCTGAGTACCCTGCTAACCATGGGAAATTCAACCTTGAACATTCAAGGAAAACAAAACCACAAATGCAGCAGCAGTTTCCTGTTCCCTTCCCCCCAACATAAGCCAGCCAATCATCAGAAAACACTACAATGCAAAATCCCCTGCAACACAGGTACCAAACAAAACCATGAACCACAACACCTTGGCCCTCTCCCAAATGCTGAAATGGCATCAGGCTAATTGGGACTGAAGACAGGGACTTCTAAAGTCACAGTGACCTCATGGGGAATAGATTGTCACAGGTAGAAGACTTTCAGGAATGGGCAATAATGAGGATGGTGGGCTGCTGTCAATAGAAATGAGGGGGAAGGGAGAGCATTTGTGTGGGAAGTTCAGCAGCAAGACAACCAAGATCTGAGATGAATCCTGCAATTAACGATAGTTGGCTCATTTAATGTATTATTAATTATTGTTTCTGATAACTAACTGTTTAGGGTTTAGTGTTGCTCATTACTTCTAGTCTCTAGGCTTCTTGTCATTGCTCTGATTGGTTTTGGACTCTCTGAACTGATTGACAATAGTAGTACACAGTAAGGCAGTGTTCCAATACATCAATTTGCATCTTGTTTGTCTCCCTTTGTCAAATTAGGAGCCCCTAAGGATGTGTTGTCTAAACATGCTGGGTGAAATCTTGGCCACTGGAGTTTTGTCACTGACTTCACTGGGCCACGGTTTCACTCCTTGTGTCCACAGTTGTCAGGAATAGGTTTGGTGGGTTCTGTTTGTTTGTTTTCCTCCTTGGTAATTCTGGTGCCTATGGTAGTATAACTAATATGTCCTTATCTGGTCAATAGGCTTAAATTAGTGTCATTAATATAAATGGGATTTTCCTTGTTCCTTATAAAATGGCACTGTCAGAGCTTTAAAAAGTAGAACACTCATTTGGGGTTTTTTCATTGGAGATGCAATTAAGTGACAAATTATAATTATTTCAAGATGAGGTTTCTTTGAGAAGGTGAACAGTGTTAGGATACCTATCTTGATCTGCAATGTACTGCATATTCCTCACCACTGTGAGCATATATTCCTCATGACTGCAATGTAAGATTTTTACAGGTGCTGAGGGCAAATGAGACAGATTTTAATTGTGAACCACTATATGCAGGATATCTTGATTAACATGTGCAATAGTAATTCTGTACGAGAGCAATGCTTCCAAAATGCGTTAACACACATCCAAATGTCTGAGAAATAATACTATAATGGGGCAGTTTTAGCTAACCTCCTTACAGTAACCTACAGAGGTCAAGCATTTGATCTAGACAATTAAATGCTGCTGCTAAACTCAGCATTAACAAATGTTGTTATTGCATAACACAAAGGTTGTGAAATTGTGGGAAAAGCCATGATGGGATCATGGAGAGGGGAGAAGAAGCTCCTCAGGCAGTTCCCGTTCTGCGAAGCAATCTTTTCCTTGACTGCATAGAATTCAGATAAACAAGAAAGGTGGGTGTGGCTAAGGTTTGGGAGGGAGCGGAGGATCTTCCCTAATTGGAATGTCTCACCCACAGAATATGGAAGAACCACCCTAGAAGCTGTGCAAACAGCAAACTAATGCTGCTGCAAACAGCAGGGTCTCCCCTGTATACTAGCTGATCAGAGAGTAGAACTGTGGCAGCATGGCTACTGCTGGGCCTCTTCCCTATGTGCTTCATTTTAGGGCTGACAGGTTAGTGGTTTTCCTGAGAATTCAATCCTGGGCAGCTCTGCTGAGGATGCTAGTTAATGGGAAGTAGACTGAAATCACAAGCCAGCACAACTCAGTGCATTGTTAAATGCAATATTAGAGGGAGTCCCATGCCACAACATTGGGATCTAGCTCTGGCTTAGGAAACTCCTCATTCAGGGGTTGAATTGGGAAATACAAAAGCAATGGTACTCTCCCAAGCTTAGCCTCTGTCTGATACAACCAAATGAGATGATACTGGTAATAAATAGTGCAAATGTTCTAATATCATACATAGTGTGCTGAACTTAGACTTGGACCCCCTGTGCTCCTCAGTCTTGATTTACCATCAGATGTCCTGCTAAACTCCTTAAAATCAGATCCTTTTGAAAAGACTTGGATGCCCCACTGGTCTTTGTGAACTTGGCTCCTCCTTGATAGAACTCAGACACCTGTTCTACCCTCTTTCTTGTTGGCTATATGAGACAGATTGGGAAAAATATTTGTTCGTGCAATTCTTCACTGACACCTGCTGGTGGTGGCAAACTTTGATGTCAATCATTGATTGTGCAAATCTGAATATGTCCTTCCCTCTCATTATTTGTGGTCTTGGATTTTTGGCAAAATAATTAACAATGTTGCATGATAGCATTGTCACTGGGCCTCTGACATAACACTTCCATTGAGATGAGTGGGGCAGCTCACACATTTCTTAAGCTATTATTTCAGGCTATCTGCAAACTCAGGCAGATATCACTACATCTTTTACCTTTCTTTCACATTTCCTCAACCATACCATCTACACATTTTTATAGGACAGTTTAGATTCTGAAGCACCAGATAACATCTTCCAAAAGAGTGTAGGCTCACTAAGCTGCCACAAGCCATTCCAATTCAAGCCCTACACTCAGTGTTGAATATCTGGATCTTGGGTTACAGTCTGGACCCATCTCTGCATTTCATATTTAAAATGACTGGATTTTAATTTCAACAAAGCCTGTTAGTAGAAGGTATAATGACGGAAAGGAAGCATATGAGTAGGGAATGAAGAGAAGTGTGGATGCAGAAGATGAAGATATTTACAAATAAATCTGTTTCTATTTTTAAAAGCTGGAGAACAGGGAAAGTGGACAACTGAGTCACAGAAATGTACCAGAATAATTGTAGTTGAAAGCACATTACAGCAGAACTCTAATGTTGACAATTACATTTGATCCTTGTATCTCAGACTGCTCACATTCACATTTTCTAACAAAAGAATGGAATAATTAATGGACACATTTATTATGGATACGTTCCTCTTGTCATTTATGGTCAATACAATTTACTCTGTGTGGGGAGATTTAGGAGCTCACATAGGAGGTGCACCACAAAACTGAGCTCCCTGAATGAGGCTGTGTTAAGGGAAGGTAAATGGTGTAAAAGGAATTGGATGGCAGTTAGTTAATCATATCAGGAGGGAGGGCACAGGTGGCATGTGGTTACTCCTACACTCTGATGCTGTATTGGCATGTGCAGCAGGGGTCTGATGCCTCTAACCACAAAACCCTACAATTCAAGAATCTCCTGTATGCACAACCCAGTTGCTTGGGCTATATGCTGCGGTGAGGTTTTGGGGCCCAATGAATGCAATGAGCAGTCAACCTGGAAATGTGCATGGTATATTTATACTGGTAGGCAAACTGGGGCCATTCATTTGTACCCCCCCTTCACACACTCATACACACTACTCTCATGTAAACATTTCTTACTTCATAAAAGATATAAGATATATTTTGAGGCTGGTGATATCTAATTAAACTGTGCTGTTTGGTGTGATTTGTATTCTCCAAACTGACAGAATACATTTTCTCACAATCAATGTGGCTCTAAGAATTCAAAGTTCAAGCCATTAATTAAGTTAGGGAGCTCCATAATGACACATATGTCTTAATGGAAAGCTGGAGATCAATTTCTAGTACAGTATCAGTCTGGCTCTGCTAAATACCTCTGATGACAAGAACTTTAGTGCAGTTCTTCCATAGGCGGTCCAGGATCCTCATTACATGGCCAACGGTGACTAGATTTTAATAGGTTTCAGAGTAGCAGCTGTGATTTTAATAGTCTTTCTAAACAGTAATGAGTAAATATCCAGGGCCCAGCCTTCACTTGCATGTACACATACACGTGCTTACTCTTTGCAAGTGTAAACATCTATTTACACAGAAGTGTTAGAATTTGTATCTACGGGGACAAATGAGTTTATGGCTGTGATTGTAGCACTTGTGGGAATGGAGGTGCTTACATCAACAAACTATGGCATGTACCAGAATGTGTGCATACCAAAATGTATGCATGCAATTTCCATGTGCCCAAAGCCTGGCTGAAAATTTGCCCCTAAAAATGTATTTAACGGAAGAGCTGATTAGAATTGCCCTCCCTGCACCTGGGAAATTTATGACAAATATAAACTTTTCCCCCACCATTTTTGTCAAATTTTGCAGTGGAAAATTAGAGTTTTTAATAGAAAAAGCAAAACCCTGAACATTTACTGGGCTTGGTTTTCCATTGAAAAATCAAAAATGTTCAAGTAAGTATGCACTTTCTATCAATTCACCTAGCTGAAAAACCATCGAAAAAAATGTTTTCATAGGAAATTTCCTACCAGTCCTATTCAACAGATAGCTCTGATGTATTCTGAACCACGCTACAGTCCATAGAACTCCTTTAGGGAGTCATGACTCTTGGCATTGCTCACATATCCTCCAGGAGGAAATTCTATTTCAGTTCATATATGGCCCCTATCAGCAAGGCAAATCTTAGCTACTCTTTAATAGCTGAAATTGCCAACCTCCATGGTGCTCGCGTCCCTCACCATTATCTATGCTATTTATTAAGCCACTGTTCAAGTCCCCATCAATAAACTCAATGGCGATCCTTACATGTATATTAATCACTGAAGAGAAACCTCAGGCTTCCAAATCAATGGTCATATAATTGAGAATGTTCTGTAGAGCCTGCAGTAGAGCTTTATAATTATATTTTTGTTAACACAAAACACAGACTGAGTCCTGCAAAACCTTACTCGCATGAGTAATGTGAGTAGTCCACATTATCTGCACTGGGTCTACTTTGATGGATAAGTGTGACTCACATGAGTAAGATTTGGGAGGATCAGGCTTTGTGTTTAAAAATAAATTATTCTCCATTTTCTAAGTAAATTGGCAACTTAGAAGACCAGATTAAAACAGCTTTGTGTCAGTTGGGTTGCCAAAATTAATTCACTTAAAATGAATATCTTGCTGTACTCGAACTACTTATGCATTGTGATGGCACCGCTTGTTCTGCCAAATACATTCTTCTAAGATTTACAGAACATTCTAAACTATATTTGAAACTATAGTTTGAGTAGATTGGTTAAAAGCTATTGGGTGGGCAGGTATTGTCCACCTCCAGTTTTATACAGCATTATCCAGCACCCCCTGAACAGATTTATAGAGGATTGCTATGTTACAAACCCAAAGCAACAGTTAATTTATTTAGAACATTTGGCTGAAGAATGCCCCTTCCTGCCATGAAATTTCTTGGAAGCATTTGTTTAAATTAAGTTCATTAAGACTGCAATGCAGAGAAAGTGTATTGAGAGCTGTTCATTGAATTGCAATTCAGAAACACACCAGTGATTTCAGAGCCCATAAAATAGGCAAGCTAGGACCAAGTTGTGGGAGGATGTTGCTTTTGTAGCAGGTTTTTAAAAAAATAATGGGCCTGATTCTTCCCTGCCCTGCACTCTGTGTAGCTTTTTACCGCATGCAAAGTACAGGAAAGTGGATGTGAAATTCCTCCATATTGATTTACTAGCTTTGTACACCCATTTTGTACAGGTTTAAATGCCTGTACAAGCTGCAGGAGAATGGCCTATAAGTCCCCTTATTTTCACCAGGCCCAGGCTTTTACTGATTTAGGTTTTCCTTTCAGTGGAGACACAAAAATTAAAGCAAACAAACAATCTGTTTGCCATAGAGAAAAATCAGAGTGAAGATATTGGGACAGATCTTCAGATGGTTCATTGACTTCAGTAGTGCTCTGCCAATTTACACCAGTTGAGGATCTACTAGGCTTTTAGTATTTAACACTTTCATCAGTTCCGCAGTGAAAAGGGAGGCAGCAAAATCCATCAAAGCAAAGTCAAATAAAACTAATGGATGTTGGAATGGTACTGCATACAGTTACCAATGCTTTGGTATCTCAGTGACTTCTGAGAGCATGACCCGCCTCAAGACCCTTTATCTCTTTTCATATACTCAGTAGGCTCAACCCCTAAAGGGGCTGATGAGCATTTACCTTGACACAGGATAATCTTAAGTGATACAAAGTCAGTGCAGAGTAGCAGCCGTGTTAGTCTGTATTCGCAAAAAGAAAAGGAGTACTTGTGGCACCTTAGAGACAACAAATTTATTAGAGCATAAGCTTTCGTGTGCTACAGCTCACTTCATCGGATTCATTTGGTGGAAAAAACAGAGGGGAGATTGATATACACACACAGAGAACATGAAACAATGGGTTTATCATACACACTGTAAGGAGAGTGATCACTTAAGATAAGCCATCACCAGCAGCGGGGGGGGGGGAAGGTGGAAAACCTTTCATGGTGACAAGCAAGGTAGGCTATTTCCAGCAGTTAACAAGAATATCTGAGGAACAGTGGGGGGTGGGGTGGGGGGAGAAATAACATGGGGAAGTAGTTTTACTTTGTGTAATGACTCATCCATTCCCAGTCTCTATTCAAGCCTAAGTTAATTGTATCCAGTTTGCAAATTAATTCCAATTCAGCAGTCTCTCGTTGGAGTCTGTTTTTGAAGCTTTTTTGTTGAAGGATAGCCACTCTTAGGTCTGTAATCGAGTGACCAGAGAGATTGAAGTGTTCTCCAACTGGTTTTTGGATGTTATAATTCTTGACGTCTGATTTGTGGGGCACCATCATAGGGCCTAATCACATCAGCCACACTATCAGAGGCTCGTTCGCCTGCGCATCTACCAATGTGATATATGCCATCATGTGCCAGCAATGCCCCTCTGCCATGTACATTGGTCAAACTGGACAGTTTCTACGTAAAAGAATGAATGGACACAAATCAGACGTCAAGAATTATAATATTCAAAAACCAGTTGGAGAACACTTCAATCTCTCTGGTCACTCGATTACAGACCTAAGAGTGGCTATCCTTCAACAAAAAAGCTTCAAAAACAGACTCCAACGAGAGACTGCTGAATTGGAATTAATTTGCAAACTGGATACAATTAACTTAGGCTTGAATAGAGACTGGGAATGGATGAGTCATTACACAAAGTAAAACTACTTCCCCATGTTATTTCTCCCCCCACCCCACCCCCCACTGTTCCTCTGATATTCTTAAAAAGAAAAGGAGTACTTGTGGCACCTTAGAGACTAACAAATTTATTAGAGCATAAGCTTTCGTGAGCTACAGCTCACTTCATCGGATGCATTTTCTTGTTAACTGCTGGAAATAACCTACCTTGCTTGTCACCATGAAAGGTTTTCCTCCTCCCTCCCCCCCCCGCTGCTGGTGATGGCTTATCTTAAGTGATCACTCTCCTTACAGTGTGTATGATAAACCCATTGTTTCATGTTCTCTGTGTGTGTATAACAATCTCCCCTCTGTTTTTTCCACCAAATGAATCCGATGAAGTGAGCTGTAGCTCACGACAGCTTATGCTCTAATAAATTTGTTAGTCTCTAAGGTGCCACAAGTACTCCTTTTCTTTTTGAAAGTCAGTGCAGATGGTTTTATGTCACCCATCTCCCACCACTTGGTATAGGGGCATGTTGCAAATGGGGGAGGGGAAAGTATCAGGCAGAGACATCCCAGGCCTGCCAATAGTGGGGAAGGGGGCAGAGTGAGGGCAGCTGGCTTCAGTGCTGTTACTGAGCACTGGAAGGGGCCTTTGTGTCAGGAATGTGACTTTTGCTGTGAAAAAATGCCCTCATTTAACCGAGTTATAAGCTTTTGAAAAATTGCAATGTGCACATGCTCAGTAGAAACTTGCAGGGAGCCTACAGCTGGGAATTGATGTGAGGAGAAGACTGGAACTAGGACGGGGAGCCCTGGGGGAGAGAATAAGACTGCATGAGCAAAGAAACTGTGATGCAATGCGGAGTCTGGGACTTGGACGAGAAGATGGGGGTAGGGGAAAGACAGCACTGGAACAGGGACAGGCGGGAAGACACAGAGACAGAACGGGACAGGCTTAGTCTGAACAGAGGCAAAGTGGTCTTTGACTCCTTGAGCACAATCCCTTCCAGAGCCAGGAATGGAACTCAAGATTCCTTAGTTTCATCATTCCTCTGCTGTCAGCCAATATCTATGAATCCCAATGGCAAAACATGCATTTCATCCCCCTCTATTGCTGGTCCATTTAGAGGATAAAAAGCTACTACTGCTAATGGTTACTTCATTAATTCAGGTGACAGAGGTCTGGGTGGTGAATTGAAAATTCCAACCCTGCCAGTGAACCATGTGAGTGTCAATATGATGCCATATGACATAATTTCTGTTTCTTCAGTTGCACAGGCAACCTTAATCATGGCATTTCCTAACTTTTGAGTGCTTGACTTTGTAATCTTAATGTTATTTTACCATAGCTTTTGTGTGTGTGATTATACAGATAGTAAGTGACAGATCTTTCCACGGTAGGCTAACTTGCTCTTTTGTGACCACGGATGAGTTGGCTTCCAAAGCTCATGAACTTAATCCGGAGGAGTCAGCAAACTAAAGTTCTGTGCAAAGAACATTATACTTTATCTATTTATTACACCAGTGGAATATAAGGGACAATGACATTCACTTAAATTTTACTTCTTTCTTTCTCTCCTCTGTCTAACCCACTCTCAGAAGACAGCACTGAATGATCAAACTCAAAACAGGATTTTGATGACCATCTCTAAGAGTTTATGTGATTGAGTGGAAGAAATTGCTGTCCACTTTTCAGTGTCATTAGCCATTAATCCTCAGGGTAGTCCTTTTAGCACAACATCCTGTGAGGAAATGCAAATGCCATTGGTTTTGTTGTCACAGGTGCAGGCATTGCTTCTGTAATATCTCTTTCCTGTTCTTCTGTTGGTGTTGAACACTTAATCAACAGATTCAGTTCTAGTGCTATGGTCCTTTATCTTCTAGACATACTTTTGCCACTGTTATAAGCTTCTTCCCCATCCTCTTTAACAGTTTTACTGATTTAATGGCTATATTCTGTATGTCTATCATTTTCATAGACAAACACAGTTAAAGCAGTGAAGATAGCATGCTGTACTGATCAAATACTCCAAGTCAATCACTTTCTTTGGTAGGTTTCAGAGTAGCAGCCGTGTTAGTCTGTATTTGCAAAAAGAAAAGGAGTACTTGTGGCACCTTAGAGACTAACAAATTTGAGCATAAGCTTTCGTGAGCTACAGCTGGTTGATTGAAGTGAGCTGTAGCTCACAAAAGCTTATGCTCAAATAAATTTGTTAGTCTCTAAGATGCCATAAGTACTCCTTTTCTTTCTTTGGTAGACACTGCAAGTGTGGTAGTAGTTTTTGATGGGTGAACCTGAACATTTTCAGAGGTTTGGTTCAGTTTGCATAACACTCAAATGTATGAATGTTTGATCTATATCACTTGGATTAGAAAAATTGGCAAGAGATCTCACTTAAAATAAGCATTCTATTATGATACTTCTGCCTTCCTTCTTCCTAGAACAGAAATATCACAACAGCTCCCCCATTTTGGTGCTTTGTTTCTGATCATGGTGGGAACCAGGAACTTCAGAAACATGTGAAAATGACTAATAATTTCAGGATAACTGCCCCTGTGTCCTCTCCTAATTGGTCCATTCCAGGAGTGTCCAGTCAGGTCTCAGGACTCCTGCCATCATCTGTCTCTGCACAGAAACCCTTGTTCCACTCCTTTCCGATCAGGGGTTTTTAAGTCTGTACAGCTCCCTGATATCCTCTGCAAGCCAGTCTGACCATAGGCCAGCACTTGTGCTTTGCTTTCCCGCTGAGGGCTCTGAACCGTGTATTGGCCACAGTTACAAGCTATCACACAGCTCTTTCTAAGTAAGCACATTATTAAGGTAAAAGCATTACAGAGAAAACAAAAAAAAATTAAAAGATTTAAACACACACTAAATATACTAGGAGTCATTGGTCTTATAGGGCCCTAGTAAGTCAAAGCCTTTCCAACTTCCCATTGGACAGAAGAACCTGTCCATTTGCTGAATCAAGATGAAGGCTGCAAGTCAGTTCAAGTTCATCCTTTTATACCAACCCCCTGACCCCCCTTTTTTTTTTGCAGTCTGGAAAACCCAGCTTGTATAGGCAATCCACTCCACACTATCAGAGGCTCGTTCACCTGCACATCTACCAATGTGATATATGCCATCATGTGCCAGCAATGCCCCTCAGCCATGTACATTAGCCAAATCGGACAGTCTCTACATAAAATAAATGGACACACATTAGACGTCAAGAATTATAACATCCAAAAACCAGTCAGAGAACATTTCAATCTCCCTGGTCACTCAATTATGGACCTAAAAGTTGCAATATTACAACAACAAAAACTTCAAAAACAGATTCCAACAAGAGACTGCTGAATTGGAATTAACTTGCAAACTGGACACCATTAAATTAGGCTTGAATAAAGACTGGGAGTGGATGGGTCATTACAGAAAGTAAAACTATTTCCCCATGTTTATTCTCCCCCCCCCCCATCACCACTGTTACTCATCTTCTTGTCAACTGTTGGAAATGGGCATCCTGATTACCATTACAAAAGGTTTTTTTCCTCCTGCTGATCATAGCTCACCTTAATTGATCACTCTCATTATAGTGTGTATGGCAACGCCCATTTTTTCAAGTTCTGTGTGTGTATATATCTTCCTACTGTATTTTCCACTGCATTCATCCGACGAAGTGGGTTTTAGCCCATGAAAACTTATGGTCAAATAAATTTGTTAGTCTTTAAAGTGCCACAAGTACTCCTTGTTCTTTTTTCTGATTCAGACTAACACAGCTACCACTCTGAAACCCGTCCATGGGGTAGTTAATCTCTTGATTTGTCTAGTCTCAGTTACCCACCTTACTCACCTGCTCCTCCACACACACAATTTTTAGTTCCTGGAGGAGTTGTAGTAACCCTCCCAAATAGAGTAGAAAACAATCATACATAAAGCACTCAAATTTAATACAAACATACTTTATGATATCGGTCACAACACCTATTGAAAAAAATCTGAACTTTTCTGAACCTTGAAAAAGGTTGGGGGTTAGGTTTGCTTTGAGGGTAAAGTCAGTTCCTATTTTTATCCCCTCTCCAAAAAAATCCCCCATCAAAACAAATAGCTATTTTCTCATTAAAACATGCAGAAATTAGAACATTAGAATTCAGAAACAGATCCTTGTCTTCATAAAATTTTAAAGGCAGAAGTGCTAGATAATATATAATATAATATTTGTGAGTAAAATTGCCACTCAAAAATTACCCCATTTTGAGCCCAAACTGAGTCTCACAAATCTTTCACCAACTGACACCAATTTTTGTGAATTGGTGGTGAATGATTAAATCATAAGACTTAGGTTTTGGAGTTTAACTGCAAATATTTTGAATAGCCCATTTGCAACATGCTTCTTTCCTGGCCTGGCAACCTGACTGAAATCTGTATAACCAAGCTAAAGCCTTGGAGAGTCTGGGTCCTCTGACTAGGTCATAGTTGTGATATAGATAGATCTTTATGTGTACTGGACACTGTAAAAAGAAGCAAACACACAGAATGAGAGCGACACACACAAAAGACCAATGCATAATTTAATAGCCTAAAGGCATCTCAATTAAGCAGAATTACTGACCCAATTAAGCAGCAATACTTACCATTAATCATTAAACTCAAATAATCTCATTCAGAGACATTCCATTTAAATAGTTTTCCTGTACTGTGTTTTCATTTGTCTTAATTACTATGGGGCGGATTCCTGAAGAAGAGAGGTCTGTATCCAGAACACTGAGGGCACATTAATAACTTCTAGTACATGGACTACAGAATTATTCTCACTCACTTTCCCTCCTGGCTCAATGACTATACACCTGTGGATAACTACTTAAACAGTCATTGGGCCAGAGAGAAAGAATGACTATTGTCCAGTGGTTGGGGCACCCATTTGGGAGGTGGGGCATCCTATGTCCAGTCCTCCTGCTCTAATCACTCTCATCCAGGGTGCAACAGCTGCAAGAGGAGAGACTGAGGAATATCAGCAGAATATTGCATAGCGTATCAGTTAGTGCATTCTGCTGAGAGGTAGGAGACTCCTTTTCAGATCCTTTTGTCTCCCTGTTGCAGAGAGAGCAGACTTGAACCTGGGTCTCTCACATCCCAAGCAAGTGCTTTGTCCACTGGGACAACAGTTATAAGGTGGGCACCACTATCATCTCCTCCTCTAAGTGTTTTGTGCTGGATGAGGCAGGCGTCTAACTCATTCCTGCAAGAAACTGCTTAGGTACCTAAGCCTCCTAAGTCCATAGGGTTCCCATTTGTGAATTGTTAAAGAAAGCTAGGCACCTCCCTTCAGCTTGAACTCACCCCCCTCTGCTTGGCATCTCCCATTGGCAAGTTTAGGCTACTGTGTGCTGTTTTTTGTGGATCATATTCTCTCTCCTCATTCACTGTATAGGGAACCTATAGTGCTTAATTCGGCTTCATGGATCAGAGTGTTGTTCCTATGATTCTAGATACCGTGACACTCAGTGTTGCAATGCCTAACTCCCTTCATGGATGTTTTGGAATTTTGACAGCTTGAGTTGAAAATTTCCAATTATCTACAGAAACGTAATAAATACGGTGAGGAATATAGATAATCGCAACATAAACTTCATGATGAATCAGCGTTCTAAAGAGAAAATTCAAACATTACCATAGAGCTATTTGCTGAAATGCAAAATTAGATACAAACAACTGAGAAATTCCATTTATTTGTTAATATTGTATATAAAACTATGTTTACCCAGGAACCTTGGGCTATGCATTCCTCCGGTACAATTTGTTGCAACATTAGCCACCCTTGGCATGTGAATCACAGCAGTTTCAATGAACAATACAGCTTCTTGAAACTGTAACCATCATAAAGTGTGTGTGTGTGTGTGTGTGTGTGTGTGTGTGTGAGTGAGAGAGAGAGAGAGAGAACTTAGATATATCATATATAAATGTATATCTAGAAACAATTGTATTTTTGTGTCTTTTTTATAAAAAGATGGCATGGGATTTAGAAAAGCCACTCTATGTACTGGCTTTTTCATTTGGAGTGCCTAGATTTCACTTAATTTTGCACTTCCAAATATTCTTCTGACAACAGGTAGTATGTATAAAAATAATCTTCCTAGTGTTTTTATAAATGTAGTCTTACTGTATGCCAAGTGTTTAAAGTTCATCTGACACTTATAATGACAGGGCTTGTAAGAAAGTCATCACACAATAGTGACATGTTCAGTGTAATTACTGGATGCAGCACTTAAAGCACCATACATATTTGCTTAACAAAAAGGTAATTGAGAGAGAACATTGGTGTGGTGGTAGAGAGAGGCATTATTGTGTGGAATTTCTGTTCAAGCACAAAGGCTGTATTAACAAAAGCATCTAATTAATTTTGCCACAGAAACCACGAGTTAGAATGCCAGTTCACTTTATGAGCTAAAAATAACAAAAAAAGATATCATCATGTTTAATATAGAGATATGGAATACAGGATGGTATGAATTTGGGCAGCACACATTGCTGCATGAAAATCACATTACCTTCAACGAGTGCTGATTAATTTTTTTACACCACCCTTTCATATTTTTTTGTATCACACATGGATTACAGAAAGACATCTTTAGGAATGAAGAGTTTTATATGCATTTATTGAGACTGGGTTTTGTATCCCTTTGCCTATAAACACTTGTATCTTGGATAGCAGTGGCCAGATCCTCAGCTGATGTAAATCAGTATAGCTTTGCTGGAGATACAATGATTGATGCTGTCTGAAGTTCTGGCCGAATATGTTTAATTGTACAAGACCTGGAGCTCTAAAATGCACAGCTTTTCTATATTTGAACTAGAAACAATTACTAAAGTCTCATTGCAAAGCACGGAATCTTCACTTCCAGTGGTGCAAATCCTCCATTTCTAGCCTTGCTGGGCTGTGAGATATCACACATTGGAATTGTGACACTTTTATGTATAAAAAAAGCCATCATTATTAATATTATTTGTTATTTATGCTCTAGTAGAGTGGCTCTCAACCTTTCCAGACTACTGTATCCCTTTCAGGAGTCTGATTTGTCTTGTGTATGCCCAAGTTTCACCTCACTTAAAAACTACTTGCTTACAAAATCAGACATAAAAATACAAAAGTGTCACAGCACACTATTACTGAAAAATTGCTTACTTTCTCATTTTTACCATATAATTATAAAATAAATCAATTGGAATATAAATATTGTGCTTACATTTCAGTGTATAGTACATAGAGCAGTATAAACAAGTCATTCTCTGTATGACATTTTAGTTTGTACTGACTTTGCTAGCGCTTTTTATGCAGCCTGTTTTAAAAGTGGGCAAATATCTATATGAGTTGATGTACCCCCAGGGGTATGCATACCCCTGGTTGAGAACCACTGCTCTACTAGGTCCCATAGTCCCCCCAGTCAGCCCTGTTCTGCTAGGCACTGTAACATGTTCTGCTAGGCATACAGAAACATGAGCTCCTAGACCTGAGGAGCATACAATCTAAGAAGGATGCTTGAGGCCTTGTTGATGCTGGGCCTGAGGCAGATGTATATTTTTCAGGAGGCTGGAGAGGGAATTGAACTTTGGTGGGGAGAATGAGGAAACGTTTCCCAGGAAGTTTTATTTTAAGCAAAAGTGGCTTTTTAACTCGGCTCAATCATTTGGAATTTGGGAATAAGCTGTGCCGGTTATAGGGCTACTTTGCACAGCTGCAGGGTA
This sequence comes from Dermochelys coriacea, assembly GCF_009764565.3. Lineage (NCBI taxonomy): Eukaryota > Metazoa > Chordata > Testudines > Dermochelyidae > Dermochelys > Dermochelys coriacea. The sequence continues at coordinate 86,332,435 of NC_050075.1, read as the reverse complement.
CTTGAGAATCTGACACAGTTAAGGTCAGCACTGATGTATTCTAGTTCCCTTACACAACAGCTAGAGGTTACTATGGGGGCCGCCTTAGCTACAGCATTGAATTACAGGGGCCTCACACAAATGGCCAAGGGCTCCAGCAGGTTTTGGGAAATGTACAGCTGTCATGGGTATTCTTCAGGGGAACAAATCCCTTCCCTGGAGGGAATGAATTCAAGCTCTCTGAGTTTCCAGTTGCCTATAAAAGAGTAACTCTGATTTGGCCCATATTTTTTTCTCTCTCTTTTTTTTTTTTTTTAGGCATGCTGCAAAGTCACATAGCCTTGACATAAAGTAAAAAGAATAAAAAGGATATATATTATATGTGCACACACACACAAATACACTTAGTATTTAGCTTTTAGACAGTTCTTTCTAGGAACATTGGCATCCATTTTAATTGATTACATCACAATTTTCCTTAACTTCCCCAGAAAAAAAGTGCTGTACCCCAATCACCTTAACAGCAACCTACTTCAAAAACTTTATCATTTCAACTTTTCTCACTACTGGTGTGTGTGTTCAGTATTTCACTCTTATCTCATCTCCCAGCCCACTGCAATAAATCAGTATTTCTTAACTATACCCATTCTCAATCTCAGACTGAATAAAAAGGAAAATATCTGTATCCCTAAAGGAGAATGCTAGCATTTCCTTTTTTATTATTAAAGGTTTCCATTATTTTATAGATAAAAAGGACTAGAGCATGAAAATGCATGTTGTCAGTACATTAGTTATAGCCATTCTGTCATTAATGAGAGATGTTTGATGGTATACAGAAGTAGGGACAACATAACACACATGAAAGATAACTTGTTTTTCCTATCCTTAAACTAAAGCAAACAGAACAATATAGATAAGAATATAACTACTTTATAAAGGGATGGATAACTTATCTGCAAGCTATTTTGACCATTCCTATAGATGATTCCAGGGGAGGGGAATCTTATGCTAATGACCAGATCTCGCACTCTATTTTTTATGATTTATCAACAAACCAGAAAAAGTGCATGTTACCACTTCAGCTGCTGTTACTAAGTCCAATATTTACTTAGCAACCATTGGATACTATCAGTGTCAATACTGTCTCCTGCAGAAGATGTCACTGGTGGCTCACAACTGGAGTAAAGAACATCTGCTGTTAACCACCACCCAGGCTTGAATATTCTTTTTCCTTTTTCTTCCACTGCTAAGCAGACTGGAAATCATCAATGGCCACGTTCCAATAGCAATGGCAAAACTCCCACTGATTTTAATGCGAGCAGGATCAGACCCACTAAGAACTAAAGAACTTACTAGCATGCTGCAGAGGGAGACACTGAGAACTAGATTTGATGCTTAGCTGCAGACATAAGTAGGGTTTGATGCAATCATACCAATCAAAAGGGGAGCTCTTGGAAGGACTGAATCTTGGAAAAAAAAAATTACACTTCCTCTGGTGCTCCATGGAGCACAGTGTGCATGCTGCACCATATCTTATGTAGTGCCGTGTGCTCCCTTTTTTTGGAGCTACTCTGTAGGCTAGTGCAGAAAAGGGAGTGAACCAAGGCTGCACTTCCTCCTTGCCCCTTCAAAGTGATTTATCGCCCCTAGGGGGCATATTGGAGAGGACCAATCCTTGCACTTTCCCAAGTGCAGAACTTGTGGTTGTCCCTGGCTTTTATATAACAGTGGGATATGAAGATTCATTATACATTGCTAACCTCCTGGGCATGGGCACTATGGCCAGGGTCATAACTGGATCACCTATTTCATGTGCACAGATGAAGATTGTATAGGTCAAGGGATGGTCAAGGGAATTTTATACCCAAACAATCTGAAGGCCAACTGAAAATCTGGACCTAAAGATTGTACTATGATCAACCACTTGGAGGAATAGTAGTTCTAATTGGGAATGTGACCGATTACTCTACCCCTTCTTCTCAAATGCCTGGGAGTTTTGGTTTACTGCATTTGGCTATGGTGTCAACATCATTCATGCAAAAAATCATATTCATTATTACACAAACTATTATTGTCCACTCATTTAGTATTATCAATGACTAAGCTGTGAGTCTGTCAGAGAGGTCATGAAAGTCATGGATTCTGTAACTTCCAGGACCTCCTGACTTCTGCAGCTGCAGCAGCTGGTGTGGCTGACCCCAAAGCCAACTGCACCGGCCTCTGCTGAAGTGGCTCTGGAACCAGCTGCTCAGGCAGTCCCGGGGACCCCTGGGGCAGCAACAGTCCTGGGGGCAGCCCCGGAGCAGCAGCGGTAAGCAGTGTGGTTACCTTACTACTAAAAATGTAGTGATTGTCATATGACAACTATGCATGCTTTGAGCTGCCTCCTCAACCCTACATAATTACAATATCTTCCAAACTCAGAACTGGGAGTGCATATGTTTTCTTCATCTCTGCACATCATAACCTTTCTCCATCATTACTCAAGAAGCCAGTGGTGATGACAGCTTGTATCTGTAAGGCTGCCATTCACATACTTCCTGCACTGGCTGCAGGAACAGAGAAACCAATCTAGAGCTGGTTGAAATTTCTCAGAAAAAATGTTCACCATTTTTCAATGTGCTCTAGTAAAATCCAGTCATTGCTGTTTTTACAGATAATAAGCACTTCTCAGACTCAAATATTGGTGGAATGTTTAAAAACAAATAAGCAAATGAGAATTGTAATTATGGCTAATTATTTGATCCATGTCTCAAGGACCTATTGTGAGGAAAGAATTAACATCTGGGGTCAAATTCCCTACTGTGTCTTCATCTACCCACCCATCCCTGGGTGCCACCAAAAAACTAAAACTTAAAAATACTGCAGCACACAAACAATCATCATCAATATGTATAGATTGCTAGAATCTTGCAAGTTCTAGAGATTGATCTTGTGTTTCCTACCAGAACAGTGTATGTCTAACCAGCTCCAGATCAGACTTCCCCAATGCTCAGGTGCCTATCAGTTCTTCACGGAGGAGGTCAGTTCTGCCATCATAAGACATTTTATGTTGTGCTCTCTATAGGGATGAATTCCTGGGCCTAAAGATTGGACTGTGATCAACCACTTGGAGAAATAGTAGTTCTAATTCAGAATGTGACCTATTACTCTACCCCTTCCTCTCAAATTCTGGGTGCCTTGGTTCATTAGTGAATGCAAGGATGAATTTGATGCTTTATTTCTACTCTATTCATATATGTGTAGATGGAATGATTGTGGGGTGATCAGCTGGAACATCCTCACTGAAATTTGAGGACAGTAAAAAGGAGCCTAGCAAGCAAGACAACAATCTTAACAGTGTGGCTCACATGTTCCAGCTACTCCATGCTCTGTGCTGCTATTCAAACACAAAACAATGCCAAAATAGTTGCTTACATTATGATGGGCAGAATGGGAGTTCAGTATAAAGAAAATGCATTATACAGTTAAAAAATCTTTTTATTCTTCTAATTGGCCTGCTTTTATCTTCTCTTCTTGAGTTTCCATTTTTCTCCTTTATCTTGCTTTGGCAGAGGCACTGAGTATTGATGAGTCATCACATACAATTGTTTCCCAAGTAATTTCTCCTGGTACTGAATACCAAAATCTGTACTTTTCAGGTACCATGTGGAGCCAATTACGCCATGAACTTAAAAAGATATGAAGTGGATTCCGTATTGGTAGACATTATGCAATCCAAGATATTTTTCTATTGTCATTTGTTTGCTGACATTTAAATTCCATGTCACTCTGAAGACAGGAAAGTTGTTTCTCACTGTGCCATTGAGACCAAACTGTCAAGAAGAAAACATCACACAAAGATGTACCTTTTGATGGTACAACATGATTATCCTGATCTTATATTTTATTGTGATTTCTATTGATTATTTTTTTCTGGCTTTTTTCTTTCCCAGAATAAAGTTCTTTATTTGATACTTTTCTTTGATAAAGTTAATAAGCTGTGCCAAAGACTTGAAATCTGTCATGGGGCTTCTCCCTTCACAATGAATAAGTTGCAAATTATGTCCCCATGTTCTTAAAAAGCTGCTTGCCTCTCAATCAACAAATAATATTCCACGATACTGCGAATCTGTCATTTTTTATCTCAGCTTTTGACTGAATTCTACTGAAATATTAACTAGATTCCTTACATATAACATTGCAAATACAATGTTTGTTCTGCACATCTTTATTAATATTTATCCTAATGTGGCTTATCTAGTTTCCAATCATCTTTTATTTTGGAATGTCACCCCATAGAGTTCTTGTCTCCTTCTGACAGAAGTATTTCCAGACTCTAGCAGGTTTCCTAAAACAGCTATCCTGGTCTCAACCAGCTTTGGGCTATCATCTCACTGAAAATGCATTTGAGCCAGCTATTACTCTCATTTACATTAGCGTAAATAAGCAAAGTCACTGAGAAATTTAAGAGAATAACTAACTACAGGTTCTTAGGTAACATAGCACAGACAGTATTTGCTGAGCCCTTACTTTGAGACTTGTTTCATAAGGATGCTCTTGTCATAAGGTTTCTGCTCTCCCAACCCATATAATCAATTTTAAACTGCTTGTAAAAATACATCCCATGATAATTTGCAAAGAACAGGGTTCCAGAATATGGAGAGAGTACAAGCTGTGTCCCAGCTGAACCAAGGTCCATCTCTTTAAAGGCCAGACCCATCCATTTTCACATTTAAGAACGTAATAGATTTTAAAGGTGAATTGCAAAGGTTTTGCTGAAAAGACCTTGTTTGCAAGATCCCCAAAGAGGAAAATGTCTGCAACTGTTATTTAAAAACATATATTTGGCACTGTAATTTAACAAACTTGAAGGTGATGATTAAGTCTTTCTGATATTAAGGAATCTCCTATTGCAGATGCTGTCATTCTTCTACCAGAATGAAAGACCTCACAGCTATTATTGCTCATGGTAAGCCTGAAAGAAGACGCCTTATCCTCTTTACCCACTATAACTTAGACTGAAAGAGCTGTTCTTGTCATTTTTAACTCCTGAAATAACTCCCTGTGATGGGGCATGACTCACCACTGCGGCCATCCTGGGAATTAGCTCTAGTTCATCAGTGCGCTCTCATCTAGTGGCACCTCGCCGCCATCACTTCTGTAATCAGGACCCGTGTCACTCTCAGGACTGCAGAGTCCTCTTCTGGACACAGCCCTCCGGCTGCCCTACTCGGTCCTCTCCCCCCTCCTCTTCCGCTGGGGTAGGGGAGGTGGGAGGTCAGCAGCCCTCTGTCCAGCCACTTGCCCCAGTGGCAGGCTGCAGTCCAGGCCCTAGCCACCTGCATCAGTGGCAAGTGGGGCCCAAGTGTGTGTGGGGGGGAAGCAGTCACACAGTGTGTCACCTCCAACCCCCACGATCTGTTTCCCTGGGCCATTTCCCTGCAGACCCTGGCACCTTCTCTGCCCTTCCATAAGGGCCCCAGTCTGGCAGCAACCAGCCAGGAGCTCACTCATGCTGCTCTGACCATGGTGCTGTCTCTTCTCCCTCCTTCAGGGCAGGCAGGCAGGCCTCCCTCCTCAAACTCCACAGAGTGACTAAAGCTTCTCTGTTCAGCAGCCCTTCTTATATGGCCCAGCCTGGCCCTGATTGGCTGTCTCTCTAACCCTTCTCCAATTGGCTGTCTCTACAAGCCCTTTCCTAATTGACTGCCTCCTGCACAGCCTCCCCGGGGCTGCATTAACCCCTCCTTCTGTCAGTGTGGGGCAGATGCCCAATCACACTCCCTCAAAAGTGTTCCCTGATTTTTTTTTATTTGCAAATTAACAGCTTTAGTGCATAGCTAAATTTTGGAGAGGAAAATTAACTCAAAATTTAGTTAATTTAACTTAAAAAATAAACCCTATCAATATACAGGTCTTTTTTTTAAAAAGTAATTTGCTTTTCACCTTTATGTATAATAACATGTCATAAGGTCACAGCACCTTCTATCCAAGGACCTCAGATGTGTCACAAATACTGATGAAATAGCACCAGGGTTGAGTAGAAATATATTACAATCCCCATTTTACAAATGGGCACCTTAAGACAAAGAAAATTTAAGTGATGTGCCAGAATCATAAATCAGTGACAGAGGAAACAACTGAACCCATATACCCATATACCAATTCTCAATATTTGCTTTAACCATTATATTATCCTTCCCCACTAAAGTAACCTTAGGAACTGGAAAAGCCATGTTAATTGCAAGGAGAGTCTAGAGAGCTTCCTTGAGACCATTTCTTGAGAACAGGTAGATGAGTGGAGAGAATATGAAAGAAAAAAGCTCGTGTTGACCATTATATCTTCAGAGTCTGAATGTTAAACAAACTGTGCTCTCAAGATGATCCCCCTCAATCCAACCATTCTTTGGTGCCAAAACAGTCTGTATTAGCCTATTGGGGGAAAAGGTATGATGTGTAACAAGCAAACACCTGTAGAAAATAGGAGAGCTTAGTTTACTCTTCTGAAATAAGCAGACCATGCCATAAAAATATTAGCTACTGTTGGTACAACAGAGTGTTGATGCAAAGTTATAGTGCAAGGAAAGACCGTTTTTTCTTTTAGAACTAAAGAGAGCTGGCAGGAAAATGCTTCATATCTTGTATGACTGTCTTTTACTTGTTGTTCTATTACTCCTGTTATTGTCACAGGTTCTGTACCATACTTTTTAAAGGTATACTACCAAAATTGGGGAAATATTGGAAGAGTATATTGGTGCTCTATCGCAGATCGACAACTTGCAAGGGAAGTTTAAGGCAACTCTCTAATGGTAGGAAGTCTCTTGTGCAGTAAAGCTAGGTGGATCCTCTGGCACAATGCCCAGTTCAGAGGACAGAAACCTAATAGGAGTGGAGATTCAGCATTCCCTCCACTGGCTCCTCTACCAACAGCATGTCAACCCCTGCTGAAGATGTGGGCAGAGTCTCAGCACAACCAGACACAGACAAGCCCTGACAGATGCTCCTGAGGTGTTAGAATCACAGAGGGCATTGAGAGAGAGATCAAGAGATCTCTCAAGAGATCTCATCAAGAGAGAGTGGGATCTCCCAAGTAGTGTGTGTAGGTAGCTCATGGAGAGAGGCTGGACCTTGTACAGACCCTTGTAACCTTGGCTTATGTTGGGTGACTGGGACAAGGAAATAAAGATCACTCTCTTACCGGCAATCCTGTGTGTAACACCTTTCTTACACTGGTCAGACTCAGCAATCATAGAATCATAGAAGATTAGGGTTGGAAGAGACCTCAGGAAGTCATCTAGTCCAACCCCCTGCTCAAAGCAGAACCCACCCCAACTAAATCATCCCAGTCAGGGTTTTGTCAAGCTAGGTCTTAAAAACATCTAAGGATGGAGAGTCCACCACCTTCCTAGGTAACCCATTCCAGTGCTTCACCACCCTCCTAGTGAAATAGTTTTTCCTAATATCCAACCTAGACCTCCACCACTGCAACTTGAGACCATTGCTTCTTGTTCTGTCATCTGCCACCACTGAGAACAGCCTAGCTCCATTCTCTTTGGAACCCCTCTTGAGGTATTTGAAGGCTGCTATCAAATCCCCCCTCACTCTTCTCTTCTGCAGACTAGTTCCCTCAGCCTTTCCTCATAAATCATGTACCGTAACCCCCAATCATTTTTGTTACCCTCCGCTGGACATTCTCCAATTTGTCCATATCCTTTCTGTAGTGAGGAGCCCAAAATAGGATGCAATACTCCAGATGTGGCCTCACCAGTGCAGAATAGAGAGGAATAATCACTTTCCTCGGTCTGCTGGCAATGTTCCTACTAATGCAGCCCAATATGCCATTAGCCTTCTTGGCAACCAGGGCATACTGTTGACTCTCATCCAGCTTCTCATCCACTGTAATCCCCAGGTCCTTTTCTGCAGAACTGCCGCTTAGTCAGTCAGTCCCCAGCCTGTAGCAGTGCATGGGATTCTTTCATCCTAAGTGCAGGACTTTGCACTTGTCCTTGTTGAACCTCATCAGATTTCTTTTGGCCCAATCCTTCAACTTGTATAGGTCACTCTGGACCCTATCTCTACCCTCCAGTGTATCTACCTCTCCCCTCAGCTTAGTGTCATCCATGAACTTGCTGAGGGTGCAATTTTTTAAAAAAATTGTGAACCTCAAAGATACAAAAAGAAAAGGAGTACTTGTGGCACCTTAGAGACTAACAAATTTATTAGAGCATAAGCTTTCGTGAGCTACAGCTCACTTCATCGGATGCATTGTGAGCTGTAGCTCACGAAAGCTTATGCTCTAATAAATGTGTTAGTCTCTAAGGTGCCACAAGTACTCCTTTTCTTTTTGCGAATACAGACTAACACGGCTGCTACTCTGAAACCTCAAAGATACAGACTGTATTTATCGTATTCAACACAAACATCATTAAAATAGAAGACTTCTCAAGCTGTCTTTTTCATCTGTCACACTCAGCGTTCTCAGAGTAGAGCCAGCATGCTCTTACATGATTTGCACTCAAAGCATAACCTGTACAGTTCAACTTTCAAATTTTAATGTCGGGCGATAAAAATCTTACTGTACTGACCAAACATATTTCCTAGAACATTAAATCCTTCATGAACCTTCTTGCTCTACCTTTAAACAGACGTTAAGATTACAAATCATAAATAATGAGTGCTTTCATTTACTGCAGTTCACTATAACCATGTCTACCAGGACCCCTATAGTTAAGGGTGTGTTAACATTTTCATTATACCATTACTCTGTCTTAGCAGCCCTTATGACAACTACTTTCATTTGTCTTGGGCAGGAAACGGTCATATAGGTTTTTTAAACAGCGACTAAACCAAACCACTTAGGCCACATTTTGTTTATAGTATCAAACAACAGTTTTTCTTTAGATTTCAATTACCTTTTCTGACTTTAGGTAGGTAAAATGCAAGGCACATTTTTATAGACACTTAACCTTTGCTGTTTGCTTTCTGCCTTTTGTAGTTGCTTATCTGTCGGAAAAAGTAACATCCATAAAGCGTAATTTTTTAATGGTAAGAATAATTAACCACACGAACAATTTACCAGGGATCAGGGTGGATTCTTCATCACTCATAATTTTAAAATCAAGATTGGATGTGTTTCTAAAAGAGCTTCTCTAGGAATTATTTTGGGTAAATTCTATGGCCTATGCTCTACGGAAGGTCAGATTAGATCACAATGGTCTCCTCTGGCCTTAAAATCTATGAATACTGTCAGGATTCTGTTCTCTTCTGGATACAATGGCTACACCCCACTCACTATGTTGTCTTTGCTCCTGCCTTTTGATTGAAAGATCTTTGGGGCATGGGCATACCCTATTATTATACAGTGTCATATATAACTAATAATAAAATACAGTGTGCCTTTTTCACAAAAGAAGCAGCTCCAGTAGTGAAAACAAACATTTGAAAAGAATTTAAACTATTTTAGGAAGTGTGTTTTGTTGGTATCACTGTTACATGCAATTAGATTTCATAAAGCATAGTCTTCATTTGATGTGTCACAGCAGCATGATCTGAAATATAATATCTTGGCTGAAATAAACATTGCTTGCCGGCAACCTCTACTGTGTACTTTCAGAGTGCACTTCCAGACAGTTGTTAAAATTGCCTGTGTACCGATACATGGAACCACAGAAATTAGATATGGCCACCTTTAAAGGCCACCTTGTCCATCCTCCCACCAACACAGGATCATTGCTTACAGTATATTCTCCAGTGTGGTTTCACTGCTTCCTCTGGAAGATTACTATACATTCTGACAGATCTCACAGTTATGCATTTGCCAGCATAATATTTGAGTCCAAAAGTTAAGACATGGTTATGAAGGAAAAAGGGTCCAAATTCAGGAGACTTGTTCTTCTATGTCCAGAGTAGTTTGGGGGAAGCAGGAGTGGTGTAAAATTGGCTGGGCTGTGAGCTATATTTGTGACTCAGGTATCCTCAGGCTGCTAGTCTCGTCCCAAACAGCAGTTTAGAGGGCACTTTAAGCTGAGGCAGCTACAATCTCATGCTTGTTTCAACAGCCAAAAAGTACAAAGCATGGTAGCTCTGGCCACCCTTCTGTACCCAGCCAAGTGCTTAGGACCAGTTTAAGGCAATCTGGGCCTTAGGCACACCATGATGTGGGGCCACCTATGAGTCGATCCTTCTGGTCCCTCTTCTGCACTTGAGCCTCACTCCCCGAATCAGAGTAGCGGTGGCTGGAGGACTCGCTTCCTGGAGAGGCATGGCCATGGCTCTGGGACCCTGCTATAAACTGGCTAGTAGACCTAGACAAGGGTGCAGCAGTAGGCATGTTAGCTTTTGTATGTATGCCCAGAAGCTTCTCGAGGCATTCTTCTTGAGGACAAACACCACATCAATGAAGTTTGAAAAGTGGTGTAGGATCCAGTTGGATGAGGAGAACTATATATAAATGCCAGGGTACATTTTATCACTCCAAGTTTTTAAATATCTCTTTCTCTAAGCTGGTCTTATCTCTGGTACACTGTGTCCTTGAATGCATTTTTTCCTCCAGCTTCACATTCCCACTGCAATCACACTGCCTTACCTTTACAAATGATGCACACAAATTAACAATGTTCAACATTTTAAATTTGATTTCACACCTCTCAGCAAATTCTGTGAAATTTCTGTGCTTCATCATTTACAGTTACTCACAAAGAGTATGTGTGAAATAACTGTGGAGACAGCATTGAAAGTAGAGAAGCAAAACATGAAGTTGTAATAATTCGGTTGAAAAAGTCTGCACAATGTACACAGGTAGTAAGATTTATTTTATTTTTTGCATTCAGATCTACCATAGTGCTACAGAATCCAGCAGCTGTCTGAGAAACAGGAAAATGAATATTATAGTGCTGCCAAAACTAGGTGAGTCTATAATTATCAGCCTTTTTAACTTTCTCATAAGTTTTCCATTTACTGACAATGGCTTAAGCATATTATAATCACATCTCACTCAAATGCATTATGCTTTATTTTTCCTTAACTAAGCTTTTAAAAGAAGGCTTTTGTTAAGCTTCAGCTGCAAAATAATTTTAAAAATCTTGTAACTTATCAGTTTTCACAATCTGTCTATTGACAAAAAAAAATCACCAATCACAGCCACTGTTGTCAAAAGTATTAATTGGCACAGCTATTTACAGGACTTCAGTGATGCACAATGCATGTCTCACTTAACTGAGCAAACAATAAAATGCTAATAATTGTACCATCCCATATGTTTCTATTCAGATATTGATAAGAATGTTATCATACTTTGGAGACACCTATTAATTGTGTTGTGGAGTAGATATGAAAAAAATTCTTGATGGGAGTTGTTAATATGAATTCACTCCATGCTAAGTGTATTAAAGGAATTTCAACCCATCAGGAACTAATCACATTTCATTTTCTATTTTATTTTTTCTTCTCATGGTCAATGCATACCACCACAGCTGAGGTGTGTGATAATCAAAGTCTTCTTCATGGCTGAATAAATTTAATACTCTTGCTTCATCAGTGCAGCATATTAAAAAGTCCCTTGACATATTTAGCCTGATTGTTTAAGGTATTACACTAGAGCCATGGTATTACAGATTTCACATACAGCATGTGGGGGGTGTCTTTGCTTTCATTTATCTGTAACATGACATAAAAATTGGATTCAAATAAGTTTCTTCGCAAAAAAAAAAAAAGCAGGACACTTGATAAAGTCATAATGTAATCCCCACCACAAAAATGGAGAGCTAAATGAATAATTATTTGGTATTTGTATTAGTTGGCTAACACAAACAACTCAAGAATTTTGAACTGTAAGGAAATAATTCAGCAACGTAATGTAATATGAAATAGATATTTGTTTTATAAGCACACTAGTTTTTTAAAAAACATACAGTTCCAGTTTGTTTAAAATGCCAAGTTATTTTTCTATGGCATAATTTAATATGTGTATTTAAAATGCATTCTCTGCTCCTGTAATTCCATGTGTTAGTTTAATTTAAACCATGCATTTTCCTGCTGATTTGTTAAGACAACTAACATTTTTGTTTGTTTGGCATAGGAGACCCAGAGAATTAGGGGTGATTGGAAACTCTTATGTGACCATCTAGTAAAAACTTGAGCTTGTTTCTGAAATTAGATAATGCAGTCTCCAGGGAGAAGGTATCTTTCTGCTGCTCCTTTCTAGGAGATTCGCTGCTATCAGATTCACAGAAAATATTCATAAAGGCCATTGATGAGGCTGGTTGTGCTGCTTTTTGGCCAGAGCTAAACATCTGGCAGTGGCAGGAGCTAGAAAGAGGCAAATATGATAACAAAAAGGAGGGATACATTGTCAACTCAAAATGCGGAAGCAGATGGAAACCCAGTGAGGCACCTGAGTTCAGACCTATGCTCATCGAGACATATCCCAAGGCCTTTCAAATACCGCCTAACTTTGAACAAGGGAGAAGAGGAAGAATCCATCCTGGAAGTCTTCAGTGTGGCATGAACTCTCAAATATACCATAGAGATGAAAGTAACTCTGAACTTGAAGGGATTAAAATGTTAAGAGGCTTGTGGATAGCTTGGGTATTTTTGCACCTGATTTACAGCATCTTTGAAATAGTGCACAATGCCACCATTCTTAAATGTCAGTGTCATCTAGGATAACGGGTACCGAGAATCAGAAACCGCATGTTCCAGTTCCACTACTGCCACTGACTCTCTGTTTAACCTTGGGCAAATTTACAATCTCTGTGCCTGTGGTTCCCCACCTCAGTGTTGTGATGCTTAATTTAATTAAAATTTGTATAGTGTTTTGGAATATTGACCTGTACATAGCTGTGCAGGGAGTGGTTTATATATCTTTATTTTGATGGTGACTGGTTTTTTTCCTCCCCTTTTTTCAGAAATAATATGTTTTTAAAGCATGGCAATGAAGCATTTAATCAGAGTCTGATCCATCTCCCACCAAAGCCAATTTGTGTCTGTCCCTTCCCCCAAAACAAAAATTCCTTTTTTGGGAAAAGTTAAAAGTGGGATTAGGAGGTAGGTGCCCTGAGGCTCACTAGAAAATTCCAGCCCAGATTGTGGTGGTTTCATTTAAATAGGCAGAGCTGATTCAAGCTCATTTTGGGTTACCTGTGGACCCACTCAGCTGGACTCACACAGTGTAAGCCCATGGTTCATGTATCTGCTCGGCCATCATCCCTTGTGGAGAAGAGAATCCCTCAGAAAACCACCTCCACTATCCTGGGAGAAAAGGCCCCTACCATCTCCCTCTCTGAGGAGCAGCATCTGCAGAGGCCCTCAGAACCCTTCTACTCTGGGGCACCGTTTTCTGAGGACGGAATTCTCAGAATCCTCTGCCGCCAGGGGATTCATCATCTATGGAACAGGGATATCCTCTTGGGAGCATTGTCTAAAGAAAGCCTCCTGCTGAGGCACTGTGGCCTAGGTGAGTAGGAAGACCCTCTGCTGGGGCACCAACACCACATCTTCACATCCCTATCCCGTTATGACTCCCATAGGGCTACCCCAGAGATTCATGAGTTCACAAGAATTCACTGAGACAGATCTTAGAACTTCACTACCTGATGCCTGGTGTGACACCATCAACAATGGTCACTGTGGCCGGAGCAGCAGTCCTCAGCAGACGATGCATGCTTGATGACCGATGATGATTATGTTTCAGTTGGGAAATGTGGAATATTCAATTGCTGGGAACTTGTCACTTGATGAAGCCTAGGTCTTCAGCTAAGCAGCTCACTCCCATTTGTATGTGGAGTGAAGCATAGAATGCTCAGTACAGTCTCTTTCTCTTTCCCACTCCACTCCTGTAGGGTCCCTTCCCAATTCAGGGTAGTGACAGGGTGTGCATTCTGCTAGAGCCTACCCTTTGTTTAATTGGCTAAACTTTTTATAATATTTCTGTTTTAAATTTTCCAGACATCCTATCTTTAAGGCTTTTGTCCTACTTCCTTTCACTTCAATGGAAGAGGAAAAGGCCTAAAATGGCTGAGTTCTGCTTTTCCTATATTGGTTTACATTATACATGACATGGTTCTGTTAGATTCATTACTCTTTAGAGATACAAGAAGTCTAGAGAGATTTTTCAGGACTCTATTTTGTAGCTGCAGCAGCAGGAAACCTCTTTAAAAACAATGGGAGTTGTGCACAGAGTTATAGACCTGGACTTTCAGGCATTCCTTCTATGTCAAGCACCGGAGTTTCTGAGCTTTGTTTGTTCAGAACAACTTTTCTTGTAGCCCAAGCAGAAGAGAGTGACATTTTCATGCAGACTTCTTTTTAGTTTATAGCATCAAAGAATAAAAGGCAGTAACACAAATACTATTTAAAAAGGTTAAGAAGCCTCCACACGTCAGTGAAGCCTTTTATCGGAGCCTGATCCAACTCCCATCCAAGCTTATCTGTATCCCTCCTCCAAATCAGAAATTCCATGGTTGGGAAAAGTACTAAGGAAGGACTTCCACAACCAGAATTATGATAAATTAAATGCTTCACAGGGATGAATGGGATGCCCAGTACTGACAGAATTCCTGAGATGGATTCAAAATAATTTCAGAAGCCTATTTACCTCAGCATCCAGGGAAACAGAATTCACAAGTTTGTATACTACTCAGTTAACATCTAACAGCCAGTTTAACTGTGTCAACTATTAGACAACTTGAAAAACTTTAGACAGAAAAATAAGTCAGACATTAGGTCCCTGCTGGGCACAGTTACATCTAAATTAGAAAACATCAAAGCAAAAATGTGTTGATTTTGTAACAAAGTTTCTGCATTAGATACCAGAATGCAGCTGAGGTAAAAAAAATCTTCAGTAGTTTGGAGAATAAATCTGTGAGCCTAAAGCAAGTCCCTAGGTCTATGATAACTTAAAACAAAACCTCTCTGTTAAAGGCCAGACTGCAGCTTATGGGAAATTCAATTAAAGTTAAAATATGTATTTTCCTGGCCTCTCTAATAGAGTGGATGGTAATGACCCTGCCTCAATAACTTCAAACTTGCTTTGGGATATACTCAAGGGGGCAGATTTTCCTATTGTTAATAAATCATTTTGTATTCCAGTGAACAACTAGAATTGCTTCAGTACATCCATGGCTGGGAATAAAGAAAGCTATGGTAAAATGTCTCATGGTACTGTTTAATATGGGTAAAATTCCTCACTGAGATCTGCACCGAAGATCTTAACTTCCATATTCTGATCTACTTACATGTGTGAACATCCAACTAATCATTTGGAGGTCACACCTGTATAGAGAACAGAGCGTTAATGTCCAGATCCTTTGTGATGATCTGAACGGAGAATTTCCCCCTCCATTTTGTAATATTTCTGGAACAGACAAAAGGGCCAGATGTTCCCTTTGGATGTGTAGCAAGAAAGAGCAGGCATGATGGTTTTGGGTAGGTAGGGAAGTGGATGGGTGGTGTTGGTGGCCTGTGATATAAAAAAGTGAGACCGTATGTTTAGTTGGTCCCTTCTGGCCTTAAACACCATAACTAAAATACTTGTGACAGAATAGATGACATGATATGTGCATTCTCTGAACTGCAAAATGGAAACTGTACACAGATTTGAAATGTAAAATAGGTGTAGAAGACACAACCAGGGTGGAGTACTGAGACTGGTCCATTGGACTAGGTTCTTTCATTTAAATGAATCAGAAAAAGGCTTGGAAAGCCTGACGAAATTAATGCTGAGGCTCAAGTGGAACAAAATGATATAGATCGTACATGCAAATATCATTATAAATAGCACATGTTTAGGGTACTGGACTGATAAGATTTGTGAACAAATACGAAAGTGGGACTAGTCACATATTACATATGTATGAAGTATGACTACTCTATGACAGTATAAGGTGCTGAAGCTCTCAACTTCACCAGAGGACAACTGGAGTTGAGGACAGCCAGTACCTCACAGGATCCAACCATAGTCTAGTAAAAAGCAGAAGGCTGTTATCCAGACATTATTTTTCAAATTTTTTATTTAAGTTTACAGTTTTATTTATTTCTCGAGTGCTGTTCCTATCTCAGGGCCTCTCCTTTTGCCCTTCCACCCCCACGAACATGATACAGTTCTGTGGTAACCTAGAATCCTATTTTCAACGTCTCCGACTCAAGGAATATTTCCAACACACCTCTACCAACATATTAACCGACAGAGACCTTCCTACCAACACTACAAAAAGAAGGATTCTGGGTGGACTACTCCTGAAGGTCGAAACAGCAGACTGGACTTCTACATAGAGTGCTTCCGCCGACGTGCATGGGCTGAAATTGTGGAAAAGCAGCATCACTTGCCCCATAACCTCAGCCGTGCAGAACACAATGTCATCCACAGCCTCAGAAACAACTCTGACATCAAAAAGGCTGACAAAGGAGGTGCTGTCGTCATCATGAATAGGTCGGAATATGAACAAGAGGCTACTAGGCAGCTCTCCAACACCACTTTCTACAAGCCATTACCCTCTGATCCCACTGAGAGTTACCAAAAGAAACTACAGCATTTGCTCAAGAAACTCCCTGAAAAAGCACAAGAACAAATCCGCACAGACACACCCCTAGAACCCCGACCTGGGGTATTCTATCTGCTACCCAAGATCCATAAACCTGGAAATCCTGGATGCCCCATCATCTCAGGCATTGGCACCCTGACAGCAGGATTGTCTGGCTATGTAGACTACCTCCTCAGGCCCTACGTTACCAGCACTCCCAGCTATCTTCAAGACACCACTGACTTCCTGAGGAAACTACAATCCATTGGTGATCTTCCTAAAAACACCATCCTAGCCACTATGGATGTAGAAGCCCTCTACACCAACATTCCACACAAAGATGGACTACAAGCCATCAGGAACAGTATCCCCGATAATGTCACGGCTAACCTGGTGGCTGAACTTTGTGACTTTGTCCTCACCCATAACTATTTTACATTTGGGACAATGTATACCTTCAAATCAGAGGCACTGCGATGGGTACCCGCATGGCCCCACAGTATGCCAACATTTTTATGGCTGACTTAAAACAACGCTTCCTCAGTTCTCATCCCCTAATGCCCCGACTCTACTTGCACTAAGTTGATGACATCTTCATCATCTGGACCCATGGAAAAGAAGCCCTTGAGGAACTCCACCATGATTTCAACAATTTCCATCCCACCATCAACCTCAGCCTGGACCAGTCCACTCAAGAGATCCACTTCCTGGACACAACGGTGCTAATACGTGATGGTCACATAAACACCACCCTATATCGGAAACCTACTGACCGCTATTCCTACCTACATGCCTCTAGCTTTCATCCAGATCACACCACACAATCCATTGTCTACAGCCAAGCTCTATGATATAACCGCATTTTCTCCAACCCCTCAGACAGAGACAAACACCTACAAGATCTCTATCATGCATTCTTACAACTACAATACGCAACTGCTGAAGTGAAGAAACAGATTGACAGAGCCAGAAGAGTACCGAGAAGTCACTACTACAGGACAGGCCCAACAAAGAAAATAACAGAACACCTCTAGCCATCACCTTCAACCCCCAACTAAAACCTCTCCAACGCATCATGAAGGATCTACAACCTATCCTGAAGGACGACCCATCACTCTCACAGATCTTGGGAGACAGGCCAGTCCTTGCTTACAGACAGCCGCCCAACCTGAAGCAAATACTTACCAGCAACCACACACCACACAACAGAACCACTAACCCAGGAACCTATCCTTGCAACAAAGCCCGTTGCCAACTCTGTCCACATATCTATTCAGGGGACACCATCATAGGGCCTAATCACATCAGCCACACTATCAGAGGCTCGTTCACCTGCACATCTACCAATGTGATATATGCCATCATGTGCCAGCAATGCCCCTCTGCCATGTACATTGGTCAAACTGGACAGTCTCTACGTAAAAGAATGAATGGACACAAATCAGACGTCAAGAATTATAACATTCAAAAACCAGTCGGAGAACACTTCAATCTCTCTGGTCACTCGATTACAGACCTAAGAGTGGCTATCCTTCAACAAAAAAGCTTCAAAAACAGACTCCAGGGAGAGACTGCTGAATTGGAATTAATTTGCAAACTGGATACAATTAACTTAGGCTTGAATAGAGACTGGAAATGGATGAGTCATTACACAAAGTAAAACTATTTCCCCATGTTATTTCTCCCCCCCACCAACCCAGCCCCCACTGTTCCTCAGATGTTCTTGTTAACTGCTGGAAATGGCCTACCTTGCTTGTCACCATGAAAGATTTTCCTCCTTCCCCCCCTGCTGCTGGTGATGGCTCATCTTAAGTGAGCACTCTCCTTACAGTGTGTATGATAAAACCCATTGTTTCATGTTCTCTCTGTGTGTATATAAATCTCCCCACTGTATTTTCCACCAAATGCATCCGATGAAGTGAGCTGTAGCTCACGAAAGCTTATGCTCAAATAAATTTGTTAGTCTCTAAGGTGCCACAAGTACTCCTTTTCTTTTTGCGAATACAGACTAACACGGCTGCTACTCTGAAACGTTTCTAAGACAGAATCACAAATTCAAGTAGTTCAGCATCCAGGTATCCAGAACTAGCACACTACGTGGATTTTAGCACATCATTTGATTTTCCTATATCATGTTGGACTTAGCAGCCTTTCCGGATATGATTTCTCCAAAGTGCTTAAATTGCTTCAAATAGGCACTAAAAGCATGCTACTTCTGCATAAAATGCCCTTTGGTTGAAGGAGAGAATTTAGAGATTACTCTCAGGCTTTCAGCGACAATACAGGCTACTTAACCTTTAGAAAACTTAGTCCTGGCAGTTTGTTTATATGTGTAGTGCCTCAGATAGCAACCCAGAAGAAAATGCTCCGATCACCTATAGAAGAAGTGACTTATGATTCATGAACAGATTCATGATGTTATTGTAATCACAACACAAGCCTTGTGCCCTCTCTACATATGGATATGCATGTACTTCGGAGGAAAACAAAAAACAGAACAAACAAGCAAAAAAACCTGCTGCCCATGTATAGAGCACTGCAGCAGCAATGAACTGAGCTATCTAGTGCAGAGGAGTCATGAGGAATCCATTTCAACACCTCCTGATGGAGGAAGGCTTTTCACACTACTGTGAAATTTCTCAGCACTGCACCCACCCACAGTAACCAAGCAGTTTGGGCTAGAATTGTCAGCCATTGTTATTGATATCTGAAGCTAATCAGTGACAACCCGAGGGTGGGGATTTTAGTGTTCAAGGAAGACCTAACATCTGCATTTATGAAGAGATTAAACACCCTGTACCTGTACTAAAGATGCATAAGTAAAGGTTTGCAGGGAATTTTCTTATCTGAGTACAGACTTCTGAGACAGCCTTTGTTCGCCAGTCCTGATTGGGATATTGATGTTTAACTGTGGATTTCAAGGCAGCTTGAAGGGATGCACTAAAACAGTATGTTCAAACCTAAGGCAGCTGTTTCGCTGCAGAGTCCCCCTACAGTTTAAGTGCATATTAAAGGCTGAGCAGCTTACTATGTTCTTGCAGCACAGAAATCTTCAGTTGTACCAAGCATCATGACACTGATGAATAAAACTATGCTCAAACGCTAGCAAAACAAAAAGATACTATTTAGGTAGTGCATTAAACAGCTCTTAGCTCCTCAGTAAAGCCATTTTGAGTATGCTTCATTTAAGGATGACACAAACCTTTGTCTTAAAGCTAAAAGAACTATTAACTAAAAGACAGCTTATAAAAAGGTATTGTTAGTAGGAAGTTCATTACTATGGCCTTAGTAATAATAATATCCAGATAATGAATTGTGCTATTCTGCTAATGACTTGGGGGTGTGGATTCATACTCTCCAAGTGCTGTTCTTCAGAAGATCACACATCAGACAATTAATATCCTCCCTTGAATAGTGAAGATGCTAACCCCACTTTGATTAAAGTAAATGAAAAATTTGCCATTTGATTATACTGAGAATAAAATGGGATATGACTAGGAATAGAATTCCTGCACTATAAATTCTAGCAAATTGACTAGCATCCAACCGGGAAAGTGAGGGAGAAACTCACATGCCCTTAAAAGGATCTGAGCTAAAGTCCATCGCAGTAAATGGAAAGTCTCCTGTCTATTGCAGTAGGCTTTGAATCAGATCCAAAGTCAATATTATTTAGTGTGTATATTACAGTAATGCCTAAAGGCCTCGAACAGTATCAGAGACTGATTGTGCGAGGCACTGTACAAAGACAAGGTGAGAGAGAGTCCCTGTCCCAAAGAGCTTACAATGTAAGTAGACAAGACGGGCAAAGGGTGTGAGGGGAAACAGAGGCAACGAGAAAAGTGGCTTGCCCAAGGTCACACAATAGGTCAGAAACAGAGCTGGGAATAGAATACATCTCCGGAGTCCCAATCCAGCACCCTAGCCACTAGCCCACCCGGATTCTCAGGAGACCTTTGAAACCAATTTAACCAGTTTGGCACCAAATGAACATTTTAAAAGAAATCTGTGCTGATATTTAAAATAGTCAAAATGAGTACTTGCTTCAGGTGGGGGGCTGTCAAATACTCACCAGCAACCACACACCACACAACAGAACCACTAACCCCGGAACTTATCCTTGCAACAAAGCCTGTTGCCAACTCTGTCCACATATCTATTCAGGGGACACCATCATAGGGCCTAATCACATCAGCCACACTATCAGAGGCTCGTTCATCTGCGCATCTACCAATGTGATATATGTCATCATGTGCCAGCAATGCCCCTCTGCCATGTACATTGGTCAAACTGGACAGTCTCTATGTAAAAGAATAAATGGACACAAATCAGACGTCAAGAATTATAACATTCAAAAACCAGTCGGAGAATAGTTCAATCTCTCCGGTCACTCGATTACAGACCTGAGAGTGGCTATCCTTCAACAAAAAAACTTCAAAAACAGACTCCAGGGAGAGACTGCTGAATTGGAATTAATTTGCAAACTGGATACAATTAATTTAGGCTTGAATAGAGACTGGGAGTGGATGAGTCATTACACAAAGTAAAACTATTTCCCCATGTTATTTCTCCCTCACCCCCCACCCCCCGCTGTTCCTCAGATGTTCTTGTTAACTGCTGGAAATGGCCCACCTTGCTTGTCACCATGAAAGGTTTTCCTCCTCCCCTCCCCCCCCCACTGGTGATGGCTCATCTTAAGTGATCACTCTCCTTACAATTTCTATGATAAAACCCATTGTATCATGTTCTCTGTGTGTGTATATAAATCTCCCCACTGTATTTTCCACCAAATGCATCCGATGAAGTGAGCTGTAGCTCATGAAAGCTTATGCTCAAATAAATTTGTTAGTCTCTAAGGTGCCACAAGTACTCCTTTTCTTTTTGCGAATACAGACTAACACGGCTGCTACTCTGAAATTTATTTGAGCATAAGCTTTCGTGAGCTACAGCTCTTCATCTTTTTTGCGAATACAGACTAACACGGCTGCTACTCTGAAACCTGTTATTATGCTCTGAACTTGTGAACTCAGACTGGCAGAGTGGGTCCCTTCCCTCCTGACCATCTAGGACTATCAAAAATTAAGTGGGTCATTGTAGGACAAAAGCTTTGTTAATTGACCCATCAACCTATGAAGAAGAATGTGAAGATGGCCTTATCCCATTGCTTGAATGCTGGAAGAGGAAAATAAAAATAACAAAGATTTTTCATCTCCTTGCTATTTGGACTCTCACAAGAGCTGGAGTTAAGAAACAAAAAGCAGAGATTCCTTGGGTTAAGCCCCAAAAAGCCATTCAGTGTTGACAGATTACTACCTCTCTCACCTTTTGAATCACACATTGAAATGCATTTGTTTGTATATCCTTGCTTCCTTTACCGTGTAACTAACTAATATTTCTTTTTCCTAGTTAATAAATCTTTAGTTCGTTTGTTGCAGCACTGGCTACAGGCATTGTCGTTGGTGTGAGATCTAAGGTACAAATTGATCTGGGTTAAGTAACTGGTCTCTTGGGACTGAAAGCAACCTGACTATTTTGTGATTTTTTTGGTGTAAGTGACCATTTTTCACTAAGTCCATTGTACTTAGGGGCCATTCTCCTACTTGTGCTTTGAAAATCTCCCTTACTAAGAAATAAACCACTGATCCATGCAGTAGGGTATCTTACCTTCAGCATACTCTTTAGCATCTTGGCTCACCTTCTCCCCAACCCCAATCACAGACATTCTGGGGAAGGCTGGAGGTTTCCTGAGGGCTGGAGGGGTGGGGTTCAAGCTGGACGTATTCTGACAATCTTGGGAGAGTGGAACAATTCTTGGGAAATGTGCCAGCTGGGGTAAAATTTAGCAGCCCTAAGGCTGCACTAATTTATGCTGGGGGTCTGTTCAGCCCCTGGCAGTCCCAGAATCAGGTAAGAAGAAGATGGTTTAGATTAAGATCATGATTTCTGATTTTTCTGGCAATGAGATTTTTTTATAAAAACATTTTAGGTAATTACACTCACATTGCAATAGTTTATTGTATCTTTACATTATTATAGTTTTCCTAATTTTTCTTTTTTAAGTACCTTATATGTGGCCTTTCCAGTAAGTTAAGGCAATTTGAATTCTGGCCTGTGGCATATTATATTTTCAGATGGGTTGGCTGATGAAAGAATGTTATTGGAGTGTATGTTAGGGGTGATTTTAGAAGTCTTTTAAAAACACAGTATATGTGAAAAAATATGGCATTTATACTCCTGTATAACACACAGATACACAAATATTATAGAAAAGCTTTTAGTGGACAAGATGATTGCAGTGGTGGTGGGAGATGTCCAGTTTGAGGGAGGAAGTATTTCTCTGGTGTAATGATTGTTTTTTAAAATGGCAGCTGTTTAAACCTGCTCAGAGATTTGGAATGTTGGAATAAATCCCGGGAGATGAATTAGTGGGCAAGTGAGGTAATCAAAAGTGCATGAGAAATAAATCATATGCAGATATCACCACCACATATGGATACTTTTGAGTAGAAAGGGTTGTTTAGAAGTTCCATGGATAGGATGGATATTTCTATACGTATAGAAGTTTTCAAATAGGGTCATTAGGAAAGTCAGTAAGAAGGCATTGAGTGTAGTGTTTTCAGTCAACAAAGGACACCCAACGGTATGATTTTGTCTGATCTGAGTGGGTGATGCAATTCAGCATTTAAGCGAATATCTAGCCAAGATTGGGAAATGGATGAGAATGAGCTGTCTGAAATTCAGCCCAGACAACAATGAGGGTGTTGATGGTGGGTTGGGTGAAGCAGCCAGAGGAGATATTGGAGGTAACATCAGTCACTTTGACTGAAGGAGTAAATCTGCCATTAGGGTTCATAACTTAGGGATGATTTTAGACTCCCAACTCCTGCATGATGATCACATTATAACAAGAAAAGAAGTACTTGTGGCACCTTAGAGACTAACAAATTTATTAGAGCATAAGCTTTCGTGAGCTACAGCTCACTTCATCGGATGCATTTGGTGGAAAAAACAGAGGGGAGATTTATATACACACACAGAGAACATGAAACATTACAACAGTAACCCAGGTGACTGTATACCTGCTGCATCTGGCTAAGAGATTGTGACCTTTCCTTTCAGGTGTGGACCTTGCCACAGTTATTTATACTTTTGTTATCTCCAGAGTATACTAGAGCAATGGTCTGTATGTGGGCTACACCTTAAAACCATTCAGACACCGAAGCTAATGCATAATGCAGCAGTTCACTTACTGAGTGGGGCATCTGACTGGAAGCATATGACCCCCGTGTTCTAGGATCTGCCCTGGCTGCCTTACCATTGATCTCATTCTTCCCTCACCTGATCCAAAATAGATCAGATCTGGTGACTTTCCAGACACACTGTAAAAGACATCTGCTTGATAGGGTTTGGGGATAGGCTGAAGGGAAGCTTCCCCCAAATGACAATGGGGATGGAAAAATGTTTCTGCGGGTAGCTGACTGGCTGAGTTCCAGTGGAAGTGATTACCTTAAATGTTGCTCAGTTTTTGTAGTATTAGTAATGATATTTTAGAGTGCCTAGAGCCTTGGATAGGTGTCTTTTTAATTACTGTAAATCTAAATAAATACATAAACAATCTCCATATTATCTGTCATCACAGGAAGTTGGACTTCTGAAGGGAGTGGTTCCAGAATTAACATTATAGTATCACCCTGTAGAGATTGGCTGATATGCAGGTGCTAGTCTTAGAACAGCTAGGAATACATTATTTCAGATATGACAGCACGTTAGCTTCCACCATATACAGAGACCCTGCAAAAACAGAGATTATTTTGCTGGGGGATTATCCTTAAACAGCCAGGCAGATTACATTGCTCCAGTTTGGAATACTTCTCACATACATGCTAGGCACAGACTGTCTCAGCTTTGATTTTGGTTTTCCCAAGCCACCTTGTTCATGGTTTTAGCTGTACAAAGCCCAGAGCAGGGGTGGACCAGATGTGCGTTCCATTGTATCTAAATTACCAATGGGGTTAAGTACAATTTTGACACCTCACTGACACCCACACACAACACCATTTAGCCTTCCTCTAAAATCTAATTCTTTGCTTTTTCTTTCAATGAAAAGAACATTATTTTCATATTCCAGTCAGTCTAATCTGAATAACTACTCTCAAAACCTTGTTTTTCAGAATAACCAGCCATATCCTATAGTCTGGGTTTATGGGCTGGACTTCATTGCTCTCTTCATGTCTTGATGCTGTACAGCAATTGCTGTACTCTCCGGGGAATGGAGACAGAGTCAGACTCATTGTGCCTTCTTCTCTTTGCATTCCAGTTTTCAACTCATGAGTCTGGTAAACCTGAAACTAGTTTCCTACCACACAGTTCTGGCAGCTGAGATTAATTCTCCAAAGACTCCTCTTTGGAGGCAAGCAGATGGTACATATGCATTACTTTATTTTTGATTGTACCAGTTCTGAATAATTTAAAGTTCCAAATCTCTATAAAACGATTGTATTCTCATTTCCCAATATTTTTTTTTCTCTTTTTCTTCAGAATTCCTTCCCTCTACTCTGTTTTGACATTTGGCTGAAACTTCCTACATTTTGCACTGTCTTCATTGTTACATGCCTGCTGCTGTTCTTTGTTACAATTTTAGATAAGTGAGGCTTTACAAAACTAAGATGCTTTTAGGAACTGTTCTGCCAGTGATTTTGCTCTTACCATTTGCAAAAGCATTTTGTGTACATAAACAGCACATTAGCCAAATGATGTTGTTATCACTATTTCTGTGGGTCTGCACTTGGCACTTGCATTAGAATTACCCAAATAGGTTTAAATTACAGAGGTAGTGGGGTGAAGTTGCTGTTGTTTTTAGGAGCTATACAAGGCATCACATCCATGAACTAAACTATCTTTTATGTCAGTTTGTTGGTGAGTCAGTTCAAACTCTGGGCTTTATCTGCCATTCATTTTTGCTCAGGCCCTATTGAATACAATAGGAGTTGTGCATGCAAGTGATTCCAGGATATTGCCCTATATTAAGAATGATTGCTAGCTATAATTGCCCAAGAAAGAACATAAGAAGCAAGGCTTAAAGTGGTCTCAAAGACATGCTGGATCTGTCATATGGAATGGAATTTCATTAGGTTGCAACAAAACACCAGGGCTAGGACCCCTTGTTTAATTCATTTGCAGTGCTATTTCTTCCTTTAAGGAAGAAAATGTGTTTTATATCCTGGAGCAGAGTCTAGGTGGTTGATCCCTTCTGCCTCAGATAGGAAGAAACTCCACTTTCACATGTAGCAGAGTTATGCTAATCCTGGGATTTGCATTTTTAAAAATAGTACTTCCTTGTAATCACAGACCAACATTTACAAACCTGGGTGCCTGAAGTCAGGTATTCTAAATCTATATTTATTATTCTCTGTCTTGTCTTCACAAGGCAAAATTTTAAAAACATACTTACCGTGGTACATTTTTGTAACATTTCAAATGTATGAAGTGTACAATTCAGTATATATGAATTTTACAAGCCAATCTGCAAAGAAAATTTTGGTTCTCTGATTTTTCATGCACAATGTAGTGTTGATGATTCAAACACAAAGCAAATTGAACTGATGAAAATGTGAGGGTGAACTATAATGAATATGTAGTTATGATATTATATGTAATTTGTAGTTTTGATCAGGTCTAGACAACAGTAATACAAAGGGTCTGTAGACTCAGTCTTCAACAGAGATAGGACATAAAATCACTTCTATGTTCCAAGGTTGATTATATCACCAAATATCTGTCTAACCAACAACTAGTAGGAATACATAGTACTAATGGTACAGCAGGATTTGGCCCTTAGAATGCATGCCAACAGCTATAGGACTGGCAGCTGCAGTTCCCAGAAAAGTATCTGCTTTTTACTCATCACCCAGGCTGAGCATCCGGATGGCTACAAAAGTGCAACTAAGGAAATGACATATTTATTGGCTCTTCATGCAGTGCTCTTAGGAATATGAAAATAAGCTGGAAAATCCTAACTATTATTGTGTTACTGTATAGTCTAATTCCATGCTCTGGACTCCCATTAAAATACATAGGAGTTTTGCATAAACATTAGAATTGAGATTTAATGACATAAAGGGTCAAAAGCCTCCACCTATGGAGAAATCAAGGATGAATGGTTACTGAGGGTAGCATTGGCTCTGTGTTGGTGGACTGTAGCAATTAGCAAAAAGAAAAGGAGTACTTGTGGCACCTTAGAGACTAACAAATTTATTAGACCATAAGCTTTCGTGAGCTACAGCTCACTTCATCGGATGCATTTGGTGGAAAAAACAGAGGAGAGATTTATATACACACACAGAGAACATGAAACAATGGGTTTATCATACACACTGTAAGGAGAGTGATCACTTAAGATAAGTCATCACCAGCAGCAGGGGGGGGGAAAGGAGGAAAACCTTTCATGGTGACAAGCAAGGTAGCCTAATTCCAGCAGTTAACAAGAATACCCTCTGATCCCATTGAGAGTTACCAAAAGAAACTACAGCATTTGCTCAAGAAACTCCCTGAAAAAGCACAAGAACACATCCGCACAGACACACCCCTAGAACCCTGACCTGGGGTATTCTATCTGCTACCCAAGATCCATAAACCTGGAAATCCTGGATGCCCCATCATCTCAGGCATTGGCACCCTGACAGCAGGATTGTCTGGTTATGTAGACTCCCTCCTCAGGCCCTTCGTTACCAACACTCCCAGCTATCTTCGAGACACCATTGACTTCCTGAGGAAACTACAGTCCATTGGTGATCTTCCTAAAAACATCATCCTAGCCACTATGGATGTAGAAGCCCTCTACACCAACATTCCACACACAGATGGACTACAAGCCATCAGGAACAGTATCCCCGATACTGTCACGGCTAACCTGGTGGCTGAACTTTGTGACTTTGTCCTCACCCATAACTATTTCACATTTGGTGACAATGTATACCTTCAAATCAGCGGCACTGCGATGGGTACCCGCATGGCCCCACAGTATGCCAACATTTTTATGGCTGACTTAGAACAACGCTTCCTCAGCTCTCGTCCCCTAATGCCCCTACTCTACTTGCGCTACATTGATGACATCTTCATCATCTGGACCCATGGAAAAGAAGCTCTTGAGGAATTCCACCATGATTTCAACAATTTCCATCCCACCATCAACCTCAGCCTGGACCAGTCCACTCAAGAGATCCACTTCCTGGACACTACGGTGCTAATAAGCGATGGTCACATAAACACCACCCTATATCGGAAACCTACTGACCGCTATTCCTACCTACATGCCTCTAGCTTTCATCCAGATCATACCACTCGATACATTGTCTACAGCCAAGCTCTACGATATAACCGCATTTGCTCCAACCCCTCAGACAGAGACAGACACCTACAAGATCTCTATCATGCATTCCTACAACGACAATACCCACCTGCTGAAGTGAAGAAACAGATTGACAGAGCCAGAAGAGTACCCAGAAGTCACCTACTACAGGACAGGCCCAACAAAGAAAATAACAGAACGCCACTAGCCATCACCTTCAGCCCCCAACTAAAACCTCTCCAATGCACATCAAGGATCTACAACCTATCCTGAAGGACGACCCATCACTCTCACAGATCTTGGGAGACAGGCCAGTCCTTGCTTACAGACAGCCCCCCAATCTGAAGCAAATACTCACCAGCAACCACACACCACACAACAGAACCACTAACCCAGGAACCTATCCTTGCAACAAAGCCCGTTGCCAACTCTGTCCACATATCTATTCAGGGGATACCATCATAGGGCCTAATCACATCAGCCACACTATCAGAGGCTCCTTCACCTGCGCATCTACCAATGTGATATATGCCATCATGTGCCAGCAATGCCCCTCTGCCATGTCCATTGGCCAAACTGGACAGTCTCTACGTAAAAGAATGAATGGACACAAATCAGACGTCAAGAATTATAACATTCAAAAACCAGTCGGAGAACACTTCAATCTCTCTGGTCACTCGATTACATCCACAGCCTCAGAAACAACTCTGACATCATAATCAAAAAGGCTGACAAAGGAGGTGCTGTCGTCATCATGAATAGGTCGGAGTATGAACAAGAGGCTACTAGGCAGCTCTCCAACACCACTTTCTACAAGCCATTACCCTCTGATCCCACTGAGAGTTACCAAAAGAAACTACAGCATTTGCTCAAGAAACTCCCTGAAAAAGCACAAGAACAAATCCGCACAGACACACCCCTGGAGCCCCGACCTGGGGTATTCTATCTGCTACCCAAGATCCATAAACCTGGAAATCCTGGACGCCCCATCATCTCAGGCATTGGCACTGACAGCAGGATTGTCTGGCTATGTAGACTCCCTCCTCAGGCCCTTCGTTACCAGCACTCCCAGCTATCTTCGAGACACCACCGATTTCCTGAGGAAACTACAGTCCATTGGTGATCTTCCTAAAAACACCATCCTAGCCACTATGGATGTAGAAGCCCTCTACACCAACATTCCACACAAAGATGGACTACAAGCCGTCAGGAACAGTATCCCCGATACTGTCACGGCTAACCTGGTGGCAGAACTTTGTGACTTTGTCCTCACCCATAACTATTTCACATTTGGTGACAATGTATACCTTCAAATCAGCGGCACTGCGATGGGTACCCGCATGGCCCCACAGTATGCCAACATTTTTATGGCTGACTTAGAACAACGCTTCCTCAGCTCTCGTCCCCTAATGCCCCTACTCTACTTGCGCTACATTGATGACATCTTCATCATCTGGACCCATGGAAAAGAAGCTCTTGAGGAATTCCACCATGATTTCAACAATTTCCATCCCACCATCAACCTCAGCCTGGACCAGTCCACACAAGAGATCCACTTCCTGGACACTACGGTGCTAATAAGCGATGGTCACATAAACACCACCCTATATCGGAAACCTACTGACCGCTATTCCTACCTACATGCCTCTAGCTTTCATCCAGATCATACCACTCGATCCATTGTCTACAGCCAAGCGCTACGCTATAACCGCATTTGCTCCAACCCCTCAGACAGAGACAAACACCTACAAGATCTCTATCATGCATTTCTACAACTACAATACCCACCTGCTGAAGTGAAGAAACAGATTGACAGAGCCAGAAGAGTACCCAGAAGTCACCTACTACAGGACAGGCCCAACAAAGAAAACAACAGAACGCCACTAGCCATCACCTTCAACTCCCAACTAAAACCTCTCCAACGCATCATCAAGGATCTACAACCTATCCTGAAGGACGAGCCATCGCTCTCTCAGATCTTGGGAGATAGACCAGTCCTTGCTTACAGACAGCCCCCCAATCTGAAGCAAATACTCACCAGCAACCACACACCACACAACAGAACCACTAACCCAGGAACCTATCCTTGCAACAAAGCCCGTTGCCAACTCTGTCCACATATCTATTCAGGGGATACCATCATAGGGCCTAATCACATCAGCCACACTATCAGAGGCTCGTTCACCTGCGCATCTACCAATGTGATATATGCCATCATGTGCCAGCAATGCCCCTCTGCCATGTACATTGGCCAAACTGGACAGTCTCTACGTAAAAGAATGAATGGACACAAATCAGACGTCAAGAATTATAACATTCAAAAACCAGTTGGAGAACACTTCAATCTCTCTGGTCACTCGATCACAGACCTAAGAGTGGCTATACTTCAACAAAAAAGCTTCAAAAACAGACTCCAAGGAGAGACTGCTGAATTGGAATTAATTTGCAAACTGGATACAATTAACTTAGGCTTGAATAGAGACTGGGAATGGATGAGTC
Organism: Dermochelys coriacea; assembly: GCF_009764565.3. NCBI lineage: Eukaryota > Metazoa > Chordata > Testudines > Dermochelyidae > Dermochelys > Dermochelys coriacea. The sequence continues at coordinate 86,302,114 of NC_050075.1, read as the reverse complement.
ATTACACAAAGTAAAACTATTTCCCCATGGTATTTCTCCCCCCCACCCCACCCCCCACTGTTCCTCTGATATTCTTGTTAACTGCTGGAATTAGCCTACCTGCTTGTCACCATGGAAGGTTTTCCTCCTTTCCCCCCCCTGCTGTGGGTGATGGCTTATCTTAAGTGATCACTCTCCTTACAGTGTGTATGATAAACCCATTGTTTCATGTTCTCTGTGTGTGTGTATATAAATCTCTCCTCTGTTTTTTCCACCAAATGCATCCGATGAAGTGAGCTGTAGCTCACGAAAGCTTATGCTCTAATAAATTTGTTAGTCTCTAAGGTGCCACAAGTACTCCTTTTCTTTTTGCGAATACAGACTAACACGGCTGCTACTCTGAGACCTAAGAGTGGCTATCCTTCAACAAAAAAGCTTCAAAAACAGACTCCAACGAGAGACTGCTGAATTGGAATTAATTCGCAAACTGGATACAATTAACTTATGTTTGAATAGAGACTGGGAATGGATGAGTCATTACACAAAGTAAAACTACTTCCCCATGTTTCAGAGTAGCAGCCGTGTTAGTCTGTATTCGCAAAAAGAAAAGGAGTACTTGTGGCACCTTAGAGACTAACAAATTTATTAGAGCATAAGCTTTCGTGAGCTACAGCTCACTGTAGCTCACGAAAGCTTATGCTCTAATAAATTTGTTAGTCTCTAAGGTGCCACAAGTACTCCTTTTCTTATTTCCCCATGGTATTTCTCCCCCGCCCCCCACTGTTCCTCTGATATTCTTGTTAACTGCTGGAATTAGTCTACCTTGCTTGTCACCATGAAAGGTTTTCCTCCTTTCCCCCCCCTGCTGCTGGTGATGGCTTATCTTAAGTGATCACTCTCCTTACAGTGTGTATGATAAACCCATTGTTTCATGTTCTCTTTGTGTGTATATAAATCTCTCCTCTGTTTTTTCCACCAAATGCATCCGATGAAGTGAGCTGTAGCTCACGAAAGCTTATGGTCTAATAAATTTGTTAGTCTCTAAGGTGCCACAAGTACTCCTTTTCTTTTTGCGAATACAGACTAACACGGCTGCTACTCTGAAACCTGTAGCAATTAGAAGATCCAGAGGTGCTTGGGTCTATGAAGGTTAGGTTGAGACAGAGCAGGGGAGAGCTGAACCCTGTCCAGGGTGGGTGGAGCCAGGGACCAGGCAGAAAAGCAATATTATGAGAATGATGTTATAAGACTTCTTCCTCCTTAGCCCAGAATCAGGAGTAGATGTTTCGTAGGGTCATGTTCCTTCTGAGGCTCCAGACCATCAGGCTTGGTCCAGATTAACTCCCTTAAATCCAATATATCAAAATATTGCAGAAAGGAGTGCTGGATTTGGGAAGGGTGGTTCTGATATAATACAAAGGGACCTATAGGCCCAAATCCAGCAAAGCACTTAAGCATATGCCTAACTGTAACCACATGTGGAGTCCCACTGAAGTTATCACAGACGTTTAATGGGCCTGAGAAGCTAGTTAAACTTGAATACCTGAAGACAATCACAATATATGTGAGTTCAAGTAATGCAGCAGCAAACAAGACCAGTACAATTTGGGGCTGCATATGGAAAGGCATTACATCACAGGTCAGGTCACAGGTCTTTAAACTGCTCCTGCAATACTTCATTCAATTCTGGGCACAGCAGTACTATACAAATATAGACAAATGCGAATGAGCTCAGAGGAAAAACTAAAAAGATGTGAAGCTGGAGTGACTGATTTATGGGGAAATAGTAAGAGCTAACCATGTATAGAATAGCTTCACCTACTGATGATGAAAGTGAAGGGGAGATGGAACAGTCATGATAACTGCATGGTTGCCTGCTGCATGGTATTTTCCCCTCACATCAAGAATGACCTTGCCATAGGAGTCTGCAATTAATTTTTGGAGTCAGAGCATCAGAACAGACTTTTATAAATGTGCTGATTTGCCAATTTTTGCTTTTTAAAATGTACGCAAAGAAACCTGAAATGTCTATATGTGCAAATAGTTCAGCAATAAAAACATTTTGCTTCATTCGCCAAGGGTTATTTTAATTAAAAGTATTTACCCCCTTCTCCAAAACTCCCAATAAATTGCAAATTTTATTATTTCTCCTCCCCCCAGTTGTCACATAAGATTTTCCAGTTCATGCTTTTGTATTTAATTTCACTGGAGACATTTTTGCTAGTGAAAATGGGTGGTGGACATTAGTTAAGATGTAAGATGGTTTATGCCTCGGAAAAATGGTCTTTCAACATAGCAAAAGGTATGTGGGGAAAGGTAGTTCTGAATGACCATGGAATTAGCATGCTTTCCCATACTGTTATAGGACACTTGGTAGTATAATTTGTACAATTATTCTTTGATCCTGCAGAAATATCCCTGACCAGTGCACAGTCAACTTTATTATACTGTAGGGTTTAGTGCCGACTGTGACACTGCATTCTTCACATTGTAGAAAGAATTGATCCATTCTGCACCATGCCCCAGTCCCTTCCTGGAAATGGATTCATGTTGTGACTTTTCTGTTCTTGCTACAATCTTTGTCACCGAAATGAGGTATCCAGAATGCATTGTCTCATTTTCACATTGCTATGCTGTATTTTGTTGACCTTTTTAATATTCAGTATTTTGAATGGCTGACCATTCCATTCCTCCTGTCCCTATTAAAAAGGGAGAATAGCCTGTTGCAAAGGATGGGAATGATCAGCCAATTGAAATGAAGAATTCTGAAAAGGTCATAGCGGCACAGAAACTCCATCTATTGCACAAAATTTATTAGACATTAAAATTCGGATGCCTCCTTTTTGTGACAAAGACTGTATCCACAGCAAAAAATAAAAATAGGCACAACATCAATCTAGTGTCATGCTAACAGCAGTGCTAGAAAAAATGTGGGATTGTATCATTTATCCCATTGTTATTTTGGTTTTTAGCTTGCGCTCCTCTTTGGATAGTATATTAGAGAAACATAGAGGAAAGATTAATTTACATTTGATTCAGGAATCTATTTACGGTGCTACCCAGACACCTTGAATGCTTGTGTTTATGAGAGTCTCCTTAGCTTCACTAGCTCTCTAGACAAAAAAGGTAAAACTCATTCAGATAAGAGACATTACATTTTTTTCCTTCTTTAGCAATGCTGGAAACATTTTCATAAGGTAATCTCAAAAAAGTGTTGGCATCAGCATTACCATTATCAATGGACATCTGGTATTCATTGTCACATACAGAAGCAGCAAATTTAAAGTCCAGGTTAGAATATTCAGTGCAGCTAATATGCTAGGAAGGAGAGGAAATGTAGATGGGAACTAATATTCACTTTCAATCAAAACTTGAGCCAAGTGCAGTTTAAATGCACAGGAAAGGCTTGAGCTAGCAAGATGTTCAGGTATAATAGTGTGAAATATGTAAATTACATAACTGAATGCGATAATCATGCCAAATGCTCTCAATGCCTATTAAATGGAAGCTCATTTAAAGAGGCAGGTGCTGCTTAAGGCCCTATCCAGTAAAGCCCTTAGGCACATGTGTAACTTGAAGCTAGAAACAGGTCACTCTGAAGTCATTTGGACTATGCACATACTTAGTGCTGTAAAACTGATAAACTGAGATGTATAAATTGAATAATCCTTTGTTCAAATTATTTATTCACCTTTAAATCTGTGTTTGTATGCCATGTATCCAATATTGCTCCAACCATGACTTGGGCTTCTAGGCATTACTATAACACAGTGGTTTTTGACCTGTGGCCTGTGGACCCCAAACTATTCTAAGATTTCCAGAAGGGTCCGTACCTACATTCGAAAGTTTGTAGGGGTTTGCAAATGAAAAAAGTGAAAATCACTTTGAAAATCACTGCTACAATCACATTGACAAATAATAATACCAATATTTATGTGTGTATCTATGTCTGCATATGTACAGACATTTTTATTATATATATTGTTTTTCATATGTGTCAGTTTCAGTTTTGTCACCTGTTTCTCACTCTAAGTTGGCAGCTTGGCCCAAAATATTTTTTTTTATTTTGTTCAAAACCAATTTATATGTGCCTTGGGCTTTGGAGATGACAGAGAGTCATATACTGAAACCAAAACTGGCTTAATGTTATCCATTCTTCAAAACTTTTAAACAGGAATAACAGATTTGGGTACTCTGCCATTCCAGCTACCATTTAAGAAAGAGAAAAGGTTTTCTTACTCTCTGAAATAAGCTTCCTTTGGTATTTGAGCACATATACCTTCTTGAGAAAATTAAATCTCAGACATAATGGGAAAATTCACTCAATGGACTTTTACTAGGGTCTGGCCTAATGGGTGCAGGTTAAATGACTGCAATCATTAAAGATGCCTCATTGTTCTATCATGAGTTACCATCACAAGTATTCGCACGTGTTTTACTACACTTGCACTCATAGCTAGTTCCTCACAAATATCTGCAGAATTTATTCACTGTAATCAGTTTCAGCCCATTTAATCTATCTTTATTATTCACTATAATGATTATGAAACTGATTTTATTGGCTAACATCATATACGCACTAAAAAAGCACACATTCTCTTCTGCATCTTAACTGCGACTTGCAGCATCCCACCCATTCAAGGCCTTCTGTTGTCAAAAGCTATCAAATATAATCCATATCTAAGTTTTTGCCCCTCACTCTCCACCACAGCATCTGAGTGCCTTATAAGCTTTAGACTTCTTGAAGAATTGTCCTATATATATGTGGGGTAAGTTTCTTTCCCTCCCTCTCCTAACATTTTTTTCTGGAAGAGAATGCGAGGTTTGTTAAGTGAACAAATAAAACTCGCACTAGTAAACCCACCAAATTCATTGGATTGATGTCCAAACTATATTCTAGTCCTGCTGTCCTGAGAGATAGTTTAGCTCTTTTTTTTAAGTACAAACATTAAAACTCAACAGATTGATAAAAATTAGTTCCTTCAAGAGAAGCTGCCTTCTAATAAGGGTGGAATACCATTGTACTCCCACCCCCCCTTAAGGACATTTTGGGGTGGTGTTTTCTTCCAATACAGGCTTAGCTATGTGTAAAACCTGTTCTGTAATAGATACTCTAGACATATCTGAGCAAATGTAATATTACAAGCTTAAAAAATAAATTATGCTCAATCCACCTCAACTGTTTCTTTGGGAATCAGAAATGGCTGGAACTCTGGTCTTTGCAAAGCAGCTCCTCTACTATCAACCAAGTGATCTAAGGCTTTTACATTTTTGCTCAGATTTGTATGTTAAAAGTTTGTTTCAATTCCTTATGTACTTTCACACTGAAAGTAATAGTCCAGTTATTCTGAGTGCTAAGGTTTGAACTGATCTCAATGAGATCTATAAAACTGCTTAATGCAATATTGGTAGCCAAGTGATTTCACAATGAATAGCAGATGTTAGTCACATCTCTTAACGTACTTCTGAAAGACATTTGTATAAAACAATCAGGTACTTAATCCTCTCTATTAACATGTGCCCAAATACAGTTCTGCAAATGTATTTCTGTGATTTTGCAAATGCAAACGTGAGTGTATAAATCTATGTTTTCAATTTAAGAGGCTGCTTTCTGAATGTTTTATTTAGCTTTCATGAACCAAAATCAATAGGAGCTATGTTAGGGTTGTGCCAGTATGAAGGAAAAAATTGGGGCAAACCTAAAAGTTACTCTGCATAAACACACACACACACACACACACACAAATAAAACCCACAGCAGAGTGAATTAAGGAATCACTGTCTGAACTGGTAATGGTACTTTGGGGGCCCAGTCCCATTTGCATGAATTACTGAGAATATTCAAGTGAGTAAAATTAGAAGGATTAGGCCCTTAATTTACAAGACACACAGATTTCAATGTTGTTATAAAACATTCTGTTCTATCCTGAAATATGAAGGATGTTCCAGAAGTTCAATCTTTGCAGACACAAAGTCTCAAAACGTGCATGGTATTTTGATACTTTCAAAACCTGCAGCACCCAGTTTCAAAATGCATATACAATACCTTGGAGAACACAGGGACAGGATATGGTATAATTGTACAGCTCTTTATTGCTATATGATTTAGATTATTTTTGTAGATTCTGGAATTGCCATTTATGGCAAATCATCTTTCGTGTGAAGGTTTTGGGGTCTCCTTATATCTGATACTAGGTAAATTCCTCTCTTTTATTTTTATTAATATTTGTAATTAAGCACTGAAAAATTCAATAATAATTATTGCAAAATGATCACTATGCTCACTGCAGCTATATGCGGCGGGACCTCTTCTAGCTGGCAGGAAGAAAAGAGATTGTTGCCCCTTTAGGGCTCCCCTGCAACTGGCAGCAGATGGGGAAGAAGGGGAAGTTTACCTGTATGAAGCCAGGAGGAAGAGGAAACAGCTGGACCAGATTGGGTGGGGTGGGGCACTGTCCTTCTATCTGACTGGAAGATGGGGATATTTATACCCTGTGTTATCCCGGGAAGTCATCTTTTGCCTGGATTGGGCTGGCAGCAGTCTTCCCACCCATGAAATCTGAAACAGGACCAGGTTCCTTCATGATCTACTGTAGCTATCATGCTAGGCTCCCCTTTTTAACTGGAGACTAGGAAGGAATTTGTCCCTCCCATAGATTGGCCAAGATGGAATGGGTTTTTTTGCCTTCCCCACAGTGGATTTGGTGTGGCCCCCAGTGCTGTGGTTATTTTTGGGATTCCCTCCAAGACCCCTTTCCACTCAGCTTCCCAAGAACTAAGTTTGACTCTAGATTTTATTCCTCGTGTATCTTTATTTCGCATGCAACAAAACTACACAGAGTTGATCAGACTCAAGCATAAGGTTTGGGTATAGGGAGTATTACACATCCAAAGTTACACAGAAAACCTCTTCCTTTGTATACATTTATACATGGCATTGCATTTACTATACATTGCATCATGTTTTGGGACTGGCTTGGTTACTTTGTAGGAACCAATCCCAGTACAATATGCTCTGCCCATGCATAATCTGACTTTAACTTTATTTTACAACTAGGCTTGTTTACCCACACCAGGATATTCCTGCTGATCTGAGCTAGCCATCCTAACTCCATCATATTACTTATTACAGTGGTTCTCAAACTTTTGTACTGGTGACCCCTTTCACATAGCAAGCCTCCGAGTGTGACCCCCCTAATCAATTAAAAACACTTTTAAATATATTTAACATCATTATAAATGTTGGAGGCGAAGCAGGGTTTGGGGTGGAGGCTGACAGCTCGCGACCCCCCCCCCACCCCGGTAATAACCTCACGACTCCCTGAGCGGTCCCAACCCCCAGTTTGAGAACCACTCACTTATTATGACAACTTAACCTCCATTTGCCTTCCCAACATGCCCTCTAAAAATTGAGGCAAATTACTTATGTCAAGGCAGGCCTATATTTATAATGTTGCAGATGTCCAGTGTAAGTACTCCTTATGGAAGGGATATGGTTATCGGGTAAAATGGATTGGAAAAAGATTTAAAGGAAAAGCATCCTTTAAGAGAACTGAGGAAGGGTGGTTTGGGGCTCTTATATATGGTATAGTGGGAAGCCAACCCTATTCCATTTATAGCTCCCGGAATCCTTTCACGAGGTGGGGTTGGGGCGGGGGGAGAAAGAGGGGGTAGCACAGTCCCAGCCATGGGATGACTGGACCAGGTTGGGGATTAAGTGGAAATGATTAAGGAAAGGATGCTGACTCAGACTTTAAGACCAGAGAGAATCATCATGATCATCTAGTCTGACCTCCTTCACATTGCAAGCCACTGAACTTCGCCTACCCACTCCTATAAATAGTCCCATAACCTCTGGCTGAGTTACTGAAGTCCTCAAATCTTGATTTAAAGACTTCAAAGTGCAGAAAATCCACCATTTACTCTAGTTCAAACCAGCAAGTGACCTGTGCCCCATGATGCAAAAGACGGCAAAACAAAACAAAACCCCAAAACCCAGGGTGTCTGCCAATCTGATGTGGGGTAAAATCCCTTCCTGACCCCAAATATGGTGATCAGTTAGACCCTAAACATGTGGGTGAGACCCACCAGCCAGACCTGCACTGTACTATTTATTGTCGGGTACTCCTGTTGGATCATATTAAAGAAGTTCTGTATTAAAATCACAAATGAGTTTGATTCCCCATAGTTTAAATTCCAGGGTATTACTAATTAAGAGGTCTTTTGGTTTTTGGTACTGTTTCTCTCCCTCTATGTGTGAAACTTGCAAGTTGCTAATTGTATTAGTACATTTTAAGACAGAGTCTGTTCTCAAAGCAATTCTTTGCAACAACAACTACTCACACAGAGAGAGACTCAAAGCAATACTTTGTAACAACAGAAAAGCAGCCAGAGACTCCCCGTCCTTTTGTTATATTCATCTCGCTTTGTTAACAATTGTGATTAAAATAGAGATAGAGGATGTATGTGGATGGATGCTTGGTGTGGATAATAACTGAATGATCAGGGAGGTGCCAGCCTAAGAATCCAGTGTCCAGCAGCTGAAGAAAGCATCAAGTGGAAATAACCAGAGGACCCCCAGAGGGCAGACTGGAATCCACCCAACAGCCTCAAGGATGGGAGAACCAAAGAACAAGATAACATCTGGCAGCACGGAGCCGTCAGGAATGTGCCATCTGCTGACTGATTCAGCAATAGCATGATGAAGCAATTCCCATAGACTGGCAAGGAAGAAATTCCTATAAACATGGACTCTAGAAAGTGAGAACTTTGGGGTCTGATTCTGCAAACCAACTTCCAGGAGCATCAGATGAGCATCTGACAAGGCCCTGCTCCCTCCTCATGTCCAGGCCACCTGGCCAGTGGCTTGGCATGAGCAACTCTAAGGCTGGTAACTATGATAACAAACTTGCAGAACCTGTGTGTCTGTGTGTGTATGTGTGTGTGTGTGTGTGTATGAATGAATGAGTGAATAAATATGAAATTGAATGGAATGTTATAGCTATAACTAACTGCTTACTATGATTCTTTCTGTATTCACAATAAATGTGGCATTTTGTCTTTTCCCCTTTAATAAGATCCTGCTGGTTTTTATTTTATTGGTATACACTCCCAGATATTTTAAGTGAATAAAGTTGCAGATTAATTAAACTACATCCATTTAATCCTGCATTTCTTCCAGCAAGGAAAGGACAAGGAACTTTTAGATAACGACTGTCTGTTAGCCAAAATTGAGATTGGCACATGTTCATTAACTTTTCTCCTGCACTCTGGAAGAGATGTCACATCAGTATTAATTTTGCTAGTACAGCACTTTACTTATGTGTTAAATGTATGCTTTGTTGCCCTCTTTCTAGATTATATCTTTGTGGCTGTCAAACAGGGGAACCAATGAAAAATCCAATCCAGATCATTACTGCTCTAAAATTTGGAAAGGACCAAGATGAACATCCAGGCAACAACAACCCATATGTTATTTGGACTGTGTTGAAAGTGATGGTAGGCAATATAGGTGCCAAACAGCCTATGCTTTTATTTAACTTGGGCCCACACTTACAACAGCTACTGAGAAAGTGCCTCTTTGTATTTGAGTTTAGAATAAAAATGAGTTTCAATAAGTGTGGATTAAATCCTATTTGATTAACATACCATCTTTTCTAGTGTTGTCCACTATCTTCTTTTGTAATACTGTCTCTGAATAACTGCCTATTTCTTTCCCTGATAGAACTAGTCTGACCCAAAGAACAATTGGTTTAAAAATCAGTGGAGCATGTTAAACAAATGTAAATGCTTTTATGATGCAATAAGTGATGTGGAAAGCATGCATGTGATTATTTATACAATTTTCCAAACCAAGTATTTCAGTGTTCTTTTTTATTATTTAAATCCCATCAGCCATTCCACTTAGACATCACTTACTATTTCTCATTACTAAGAGAGAATAAATTGCCCTTTACATTTCCAAGTGATTAAACAAGCCGTTTCTTCCTTCAGTAGAGGTGATCTTAGAAGTTAGTTGTACCTGTACCTTTCAGTGCCTAATTTGAAGCTATGCCAGCTGGCGATAGACCCTGGCACAGTGACTGAAGGCTCTGTCTATTATGCATGATACATATTCTGTCCAGCGTGTACAGCACAATGTCATTTAATGTGATGAGTTTTAAGGCTACCTGAATCCTCAATAGAGGTACATCCACACCAAATGTTTATTTTTGCATGACTAATATGACATTTTACTACCCCAGTTATAATGACACATTGACAACCACTTTATCTATTTTCAGAAGGCTCCTCTGGGAAAAGCTCTTGATTCAAAGTCAGGAATAATATCCTTCCTATCAACAGGAAACTTGTGCCTACAGGCTCTCAAAAGTTTTATAAGTGCTCCTGGATTACATCACCTACTTACCAGACAATTTTCTAGACAACCACTTGTCCAATGGTTAGGTTGATAACCTGGGACACAAGAGATCTGGCTTAAACTCATTATTCCACCATAGACTTCCTGCGGGACTTTGGGCTGGTCTCTTAGTCTCTCAGTGCTTCAGTTCTGCCTCTGTAAAATGTTACTCATAGTACTCCCCTACATCGCAGGGGCGTTGTGACAATAATTATGTTCATAATTGTAAGATGCTCAGAAACGATGGTCATAAAATGACTTAAAATAGACAATTGTGTGTGTTGGCAGTTATTTCTATGAGCAAAGGTACACTGGTGCAGCTAGAATGGTGCAAGTGGTACAGTCATACCATGGCCTGAGGTTATGAGGGCCCAATCAGATGGAGCGAAACTCCAGCACTTCACCTGGCTCACAGGGTCCCAACTGCCCCTCTGTCATGATGGGGGGATTCAGTTGGGCCAAATCTGAGTGGCACTATGACTCCCATGCACCAGGTTGCAATACCACTCCTCACTGAAATCTGGTCCGCCTGCAGCAGGGGTGAAAATAAGCGGGTAAAAAGTGGCCACTGGTACTCAGCCAACGGGGGGATAGGAGGGTGTGTGTGAAAGGGGCAAAGGACCCTGCTTAAAGCTTTTGCCACTCCCTCCCCGGGCTGCCGTGGGGGGAAAAAAGGAGCAGCTGCCCCAGGGCTGACAGCAGCCAGAGCCCTGGGCCCTTTAAATAGCAGCTGGAACCCTGGGTGGCGCGGGCCAGGAAGCTCTGCCCCTTCTGCCCGAGGCCCCCGAATCAGTAAGTGTTAAAAGCTACTTTCACCCCTGGCTGCAGTGAGTGAGTGAGGGGCAAGTGATGGGAACAAAGGGAGCCAGGGATGGGGGGAAGCCATTGTAGCCCAAGACAGGAAGATTGCTGAGTCAAGGGGGCACCGGTGAAAGGCCAGTAACGTCCTGGTTGATGGATAAAGGTGTGGGGAAGCCAGTTGTTGATGGGCTGTGGAGAGTATCGGGGAGCTGCTGGATAAGGGGCTGGGGTAAGTTGTGGGAGCTGTGGGGCAAAATTTTAGATTTCAGGATCAGGAAGGCAGCCCCTAACCTATTCTTGCACCACAGTTCCCTAGGGCCTTGTTACACCGCTTCAAAAATACAGTAATGGTTCTTGAAGTGGTTAATTCACTTTCTGTATTCATACTTCACATCAAAGAAGTCTGATTAGCTCAAGAAAATGTAGCAGAAGTCACAATGTGAAGAATAATTTCTAAGAAACAGATTTTTTGATCCCGCTAGGAATTGAACAAAAACAACAACAGAATCAACCCCACAACTATTCTGCAACCACCAACGTATACAGCTTAGTGTAAGTAATAGCACTTGCAAGAGCAGGTGACAATTTTATCTTTCATTTTCTCTGGCACAGCTAAATTCCTTAACAGGCTGTAAACTCAAGTCCTAACAACAGAGAGCATAGATTCATCCCCTCCCCCCCACGACCCTTCGACACCATTTCCAATTATATGTTAAAATCTTCTTTGGAGTCCTAATATTTTGTAATCCTGCCAATTTGCATTTACGATGATGCTTTCCCTTTGGAAACAACAATCCCTTCCTTTTCACCATTCTGTCAAATGTGTAGAAAAATTACCTTGCTGTCAATGGAATGTTCTGATAATCATCTTGAAAATGTATATTTCCTAGACATTTTGGTAGCCATTTTTAAGTGGTCCATTGAGAAATGTCAGGAAGCTTTGTCAATAAAATGTCATAGCACAAAGAGATCTCAAAAAGGTCCTAATTATGTGTTATCAAGGCTTAAATTGTGCACACACTCTACCCCCTATTACAGGAAATCACCTCAAATCTGATGTAAGCACTTCAGTAAATCAAGTGTAGTAATTCAAAGACCTGGAAATGACAGTGTTTGGCTGTGGCTTACAAAGCCCAGGCCAGTTAATAAAGATCTCTACATTCTAATTGCCAATGACATAACCAAGTGCTCCAGATATACGACCTAAGATAGCATATGCTAAAATCAAATTTGTATTTTATTGAGCTACTGTCGCAACTCAGCCATAGCAATTAATGGCTTGCAAAACAGCAATATTAATTTAGCACTGATAGTTATCACCAACCCATACTGTTTAAAGTTAAAATTAAATTAACACTGTAATAGATTGGAAAGAAAACTTAAAATGCTGTTGACAAGCCAAACATTTTCTAATGCCAAACACAAATTATGGTCATAACCTCTTTCTCTTTTTATTAATTCAATACAATGCCTTAAATCATATTAACCAATACTGATAAATGTTTCAGAAATTACTTCATGGCAAATAGTGATTGGGCTGAGGTGTAGATTACAGTCAGGAAGCCATGTGAGAGTTACATACCTCTGTCTTCATGTTTTTATGCCAATTTCATGTTCCGTTTTTAAAATTCCCCTTAAAGCATTAATCATATATTTTGTTAATGCACTAGCCAAATTACCAGGGGAGAAAAGAGAAAAAAGTTATACGTTTACTACATTAGAGAAATTAGAGATGGAAAAGCCTCAATTATTCATCTAATGTTGTGCTTCTCAACCTTTTGCACTCCGGGATCCCATGTTACAACAGGAAAAAAGTTTCTGAACCTCCCCTTGCATCTAACCCTAAAGAAAGGAGTGCAGTTACATAGATGCTGGAACTAGAAGTTCCAGTTACACAGGTGCTACCATGCTCCCTTGGTTGAAGTGGTTTCCATTATATTCAGGGTTTACAGTTTGGTTCAATGGCTCTCAGCATCCTCACCATACAAATTGTACCAGCACCCTTATACAGTTATGATCCTCAGGTTGAGAACCCCTGCTCTAATCTATCTGAGGGAACAGAGAGAGGAACTAATGAAGGGATGGATGTTTCCTTCAGTATATTCTTCAATGCTTTATGTGCAACTCCACATCCCTGGGTGTGTTATCAGCAGTGGAGATTGAACCTGGAACCTCTGAATCTTAAAACATAATCCCTTCTACTGCTTAGCTACAAGACTCCATTCCGTTAGCCAAAGATGTAGGCAATCTCATAAACCGGGATCTGTGGCCAGCCACCCCTGAGGTGGGGACAGGGTGCCACACTATGTGGCTATGGGTTTCATATGCTGTCTGCTTTTAAATTACTCAAGGAATAGGTCTTCCAGCATTTCAGTTGGAAAGCTATTCAACTGCCAGTAATTTCATGTGGTCTAATTTTTTGAAGTCCATATTCAGAAAAAACATATTGTCTTCCCTCTCACTGATCTCAGAGCTCGAGCACAACCTTGTACACTAGTGACAGCAGAAGAAAGCTAGTGTCATAAATATTGGGCATATTGGGGTTTGTTGTAATGAACTAACTTTGTGTGTATTTTTATAAATCAACTAACCTTTTAGTCGCTGGCTAACAGAGGATAAAGAACATATTAGAGCCAGCTAAGGAACATCTTTATCTCAAATTATAAAGGCCTGTGTTTTGGGAGCTGGACTCTGCAAGTATGTAATGTATGTAATGTATCTAATCACCTTCAGTCATCTGCAGTACATAGATTTGTTACAAGGGGATTGGATGGATGAACATGATATTTCCAAATTTTTTCCTCCCTTTTCCTCCTAGTTAGCTCTTCTCTGTTGTGGGAAAGTAAAAATGGCTTCCACCTGCCTCAGTGAATTTTAGATGATTCACTTCCATGGGCCTCTCCATGTGTGACGTTGCACTCCATATGTTTATGGAAATATGCTTCTGAGTGTAAATATAATGTAACTGGAATATGCTTTATGCAAAAGGTATCTATATCATTACGAAGCTTATAACCTACTGAGTGTGTTCATCCTATTTGTATGAATGTAGCATTCTTGTTTCTGAAGCTAGAAATATGAAGCATTACTCTGAAGTACTATTGTAACTATGCAAAGTGTAGGCCATTAATGATGGCTTGGAATCTTGATGGCTCCCATTAACCAGGACAATGGTTGTAAATGCCTCTGTTTATTTGTAAGCCTTCCTGTGTTCATGTGAATCAGGCTGGACAGAATGGAGGCTTGGGGTCTCACAAGACATGTGACCATGTCACCTGGTACTGGAATCCATCTTAAACCTTGTGCTTTTCCATTTAGAAGGAAGGATGGGAACCCAGAGAGAGGCAAAGGATTCACGCCTTGTGCCAAAGTTATAAAAGGGGGTGGAACAAAACAAAGGGGGCTGCAATCATGAGAAAACCCCTAGTTACCACCTGAGCTGGAACTAACAAGAACTGTACCAGGGAAAGGACTGGGCCCAGACTCAGAAGGAGTCTAGTCTGTGAAAGAAGCTTACTGGAACATCTCTGAGGGTGAGATTTACCTGTATTCAGTTTCTTAATACATTAGGCTTAGACTTGCGTATTTTGTTTTATTTTACTTGGTGACTTACTTTGTTCTGTCTGTTATTACTTGAAACCACTTAAATCTTACTTTTTATTCTTAATAAAATCACTTTTGTTTATTATTGAACCCAGAGTAAGTGATTAATACTTGGGGGAGAAAACAGCTGTGCATATCTCTCTATCAGTGTTATAGAGGGCAGACAATTTATGAGTTTACCCTGTATAAGCTTTAAGGAATCTGTATAAGTAAAACAGATTAATTTGGGCTTTGGATCCCATTGGGAGCTGGGTGTTTGGGTGCTGGAGACAGGAGTACCTGCTGAGTGGTTTTCAATTAAAGCCTGCAGCTTTGGGGACATGGTTCAGATCCTGGGTCTGTGTTGCAGTAGGCTTACATGTCTGGCTCAACAAGACAGGGTTCTGGAGTCACAAGCTGACAGGGAAAATGGACTCAGAGGTAGTTTCAGCACATTCAGCATGACAGTCCCAAGGGGGTCTTTGTGACCGAACCTGTCACACCATGCAAAGACTAGCTCCAATGTTCTAATGAAAATATAGCTAAATTAGAGTTTTTCAGGGGAAAAATGAATAGAATCTTTGGTAAAGTGGTTCAAGAAAACTAAAGTCCCATGTGCCAAATGATATCTAGAGTTCTTAATAAACATGACATTTGTGTTTCAGAAATGAGTTTTCTGTCTGATACATAACAGCCTTTAAACCCAAAAGGCAAACACCCTGAAATAATTTATCCACTTCAAATATAAAAATGCATTTACAGAAGTTAAAAACAACTGGTTTTCATCTCGAGTAACTGGAGTAAGCCTAGAGTGTTCCCAAGGACTCTGAACTATGCAGCAATAAATAACTCACTGAAAAGAAGTATATATTTTGATTTTCAGTAAAGATTTATAGCCTTTTCAGCAGCATTGTGAAAACATGCACCATCCATATCAATATATTTTTGCATACTACACAAATACTTGCTGCACTGCCTCAAGAAGGGAACAAAGGAGCTAGAAATCCTTTGAATTGTTTAGAAGGTAGATGAACAATGGAAAAGTTGCCTTTGCCTACAATCTCCCTTTCTAATTGCTTCCCACATCTAAGTAGACAGAACTGACATGTTTAAAAGCACATTCAGAAATAAAAGCTGCAATGATTACTTTTGCAACATGGTGTTTCATGTTTCACATTTACTAACGTATTATATAATAGCACTACTTAATGTGTCACTGCTTGCACACTTTACATTTTAAGTATTGTACAAATATTAACCAACTAATCCTGTGCATTCTAATTTCATTATGTACCGTTCCAATGTGCATTAGTTATACAGGGTTAAGAACATTAGAAATCTTAGGAAACTGGAAATACTAACAACCTCACAAATGGCTGCCCTTCTGGGGCTGACTTGCCACAGTCGGGAGCATCTCGGGACCTAACGTCAGCAAAGTAGCAGTAGCAGTTGTCAAGGCCTATCCAACTCCAATATGATTTCAGGGTGAGTTGGAGGGAGGATAGAAAGAGAACAGGCCTGACTGGTGAAGTTCAGCTTACCAAATAGTTTTCCAAATACTAGCAGGGAAAGGAGAGGGCAGAAGGCCAAAATGGAAAATATTGGAGCTTAGTGAGGGAGATTGCACACCAAAGCAGCGCAGGAGGAGAAGAAAGAGTCACTTCTGTAAAGAGTGTGTATATACTTCCAAAAATTGGTCCTACATGGACCAAGACAAGGCAAAGATAAAATGGTCTCCAGAAGCTGTAATTACAATCACCATTTATTTCAATTGCTGCTCCTCTCCCTGTAGCCACCCCTAACACAGGGGAGTTCTTTACTCCCAACTCTTCTCTAGCTGCTCACAGTTCTCAACTTATAAATGGCTTGCATGATAGTTGGTACTTATCAAGGGGATGTTTTAAAGCTGTAGCTCCATCAAGCCTTTATATGACTTAGAAGTATTGTTTCAATTATTTTTAGAAAACAGGTTATTAAGAAAAAATATTTTCCCTCAAACCATGTGAACTAAAGAGTGGTTATTTCTCCCACAAATTAAGACAAAACCACACAGAGTCTTTGCTTTTTCTTAGCAATAAAACAACATGAAGTCAACCCTTTCTGAGCTTTCCTGAAATTTTCTCCAAGGCTACTGAGGTTAGTGAGTCAGAACCAGGTACCACTAAAATGTTTTGTTTCTTAGAACACTTACCCCTGACAGAACACATACAAATTGCCATCAGCAAACATTTTAATATTTTTACTTCTCCTTTACAATATAGTATTATAGACTACTGAGGAAAAATAGCTTCTGGAGGCATATATGAGTAGTGAGCATTTGACCTGGGCCTCACATATGAGATATATAGGTGAAGTAGCCCACCTTCACAATCACAAACATGTATATTTTCATCACCTCATAACTAACCTGTCAGTAAAATGTAGGAATATAGTGTGCTATCAATTTTCTCACATGCTATCTTTGTTATTTGTATTGTAGTAGTGCCTAGAGGCTCCAATCAACAATCTGGGCTCCATTGTGCTAGACACTGTACACACATATCACAAAAAGAGAGACCCTGTCCCCAAAAGCTTACAATCTAAGAACAAACTGAGAGGAAATAGGTGGATACAACAAACAGACAACATGGTATTAGTGTGACAATTACTTAGTAAGCATCAGTCAGAAATGTAATAGTACTCAGCAATTTAAAATGTACAACATTAATAACTAGTTTCAAAGTTACAGCTGTGTTAGTCTGTATCCACAAAAAGAAAAGGAGTATTTGTGGTACCTTAGAGACTAACAAATTTATTTGAGCATAAGCCTTCGTGAGCTACAGCTCACTTCATAGGATGCATCTGAGAAAAGTACTCCTTTTCTTTTAACATTAATAACTGTATCAGCAACTGTCATTTTACTTGGGGGGGCACATGGATTTTTTGAAGTCCTTTTGGATTAATGTGGATTTTTCACCCTACAGTGATCTATTATTTTTACAATTAGTTACTTTTCATTCTTGCATTTCAGGAAGCTGTTGTTTTAAGCAAATACTCCCCTCTTGCACTCCCTGAGCAGGTAACTGGAAATTGAGGTAATTAAAGGAGAAGGTTTTCAAACACGCACATTTGGTAACTGACACATGCTCAGCTCTTGATGTGTTCTATGCCTGCTCTCATTAAATTTTATACACAGCAAACCTGAACAAAAAGCTTGTGCAGTGTTAGGGAACAATAATTCCTTTTTGTCACTAAAGAGGAGATTTATGGAGAAAATCACTTGAATCTGACAGTCACTGACATCAGTTCTTAGTTCATGAAAACTGAGTGGGACCTGATGGGTCCTTCTTCTTTCATCAGAAAGCTACTATTTTTCTTGTCTCTGTTAAGAGTGGGAAGAGATGGTGATAATTTAAAAAATCCTCTTTTACCTCGGTGAATTTTTTTGCATTTATAACATGAATCATTTAAAAAAATCTGAGTACATACTAGAAAGTATTTTCATTAAAAAATAGGCTTTTTGAAGCACCTTTCCTACTGGAAAGTCTGACTTATGAGAGATGCAGACGTGATATACGAACATAACGAGTCTGATTTTCAAAAGATGACCTCCACTTGTGCCCTAGCATCTTTAGGCTTGCACAGTCCTGTACACATGCTTTTCAGGCCTCATCACCTGCACACAAAGGGGAGTAGCATCTATCACTTACATATGCAGGTGCTAGTGTATTCACTGAGAAATCCATTCACTTAAATTTAACACCTGCCTGAAGCATGATCTTGACTCCTTCCATTCATAGCATGATCCTTTTTGAACTGTCCATGTAGGGAGTGCTTGCAGAATAGGGATCTAAGGAAATTGTCTATAAATAATCTTCTGCCTGTCCAAATAGTTGTACTGAAGATTTTTCTTCCCAGCCCCCCACTCCAGTGCGCAACATCACTCATTTTGCTAGGTGCATTATGGGTGTCTCTCCTCCTTCTGAAGCACCAGTTACAAGCCCCTGACAGAAGAAGTAACCACCTTGCTAACATTAAGGTGTGTGTCATATGGAAATGCCTTTCTTCAGGAACTTGGCTGAAAATATCGTTGGCACCTAATACTTTCTAATAATCCTTCAAATCCTGTCCTAATTAAATAAAGGTCAAATCCAGAGGTCAGGCTTTTACAGGTTAATTTTTCTAACATTTATTCTTTTGTTGGCTTTAGTTTTTCCTCTCATGTTCGGCAGGTTCTGCATGTGCCCATTCACATTTTTATTAAATAACATTATGCAGAACAGACATTCCTATGGTATATTCCCCAAGGAAGTCAACATTGAGCTCAAGTGCCTTAATATTCAGAAGTCACTAGACTAGTGATTTTGGGTGCCCAACTCAAGATACCTCATATGGACCTGATTTTCTTAGTGTGGGTTCTGAACACTATCTGAAAACAGACCAGTTCCTTTAAGTAGTTTCAATTTGAGCAACCAAAATCACTTGGAATGGTAGGTTGTGAGTTTTAGCTTGAAAAGGTGTCCTACTCCAGAAATATGGACAATAAAGGGAGGAGGGAAAGATATATTATTGAAGGCTTTGTAGTGCTCCCTGATTCCCCTTCCATGTTTCCACAGACTCTTCTTCATATAATAAACCATTTGTCCTCACAAAGTTTCCAACTGCCACATGATTAATCAAAATCATGACAATCTCTGTCTGCATTTTTGTTGATATCAAATTCTTTTAACTCTATACTCATATAGGCTCATATTTTTGTAGGATAACCTTTTCAATCATAGTTGGTTTTTGAGGTTGAAGATATGTTTGGTATATCATGAGGAAATCTCCTTGATCTTGACTTTGACAGCAACCCTTATGACTGACTAATTAAAGATTTTAGCCTATTGAAGGCATTAGTTTGCCCAGATCCACTGTCTTGATTGGCAGGCCCGTCAGGACAGTTGGTTTCAAACATTCAAAAGAATGCCAAAGGGAGTTGCAGAGATGAAGCGAGTCTGACAAGTTTATATATTTCTATACATTGTGTGCATTAGTATATTTTTGTAGCATTACACATCCACAAAATCATAAGGAAATAGGACTAGAAGAAAGGTGTGTTAACATTTACAGTTTTAGACTTTCATTGACTTAGTGTCACCCAACTTATTTAAATTTAATTTTATAGAGCTTATCTTTTGACAACAACTCTGCTTGAATTATAATATTCATTAAAAAGCCCCATCTGATCACATATTTGTGCTAACTTATGCGGTGGTACAGAAAGAAAATGCATATATACATGCCGCTCCTTCTGAAAAGAGGATCTAATTTATTTATCTACACATCTGTGAATGAATTTAGCACTTGTGAAAGTGAAAGGGTGGTATCAACTGAATAAGCAAGAACCAGACCTAGTTTGGGGAAGACACAGTGAAAGCTTCCGTGTGTTGCAGGATTAATGCATCTGAACCCTGACCATATTACCCTACTGGAAGACCTCTCTTGAGGACAGACTGCCAATCATACTGAACTTCATGTTGGTTTTCAGTTATATGCAGTGGAGTTCATGATAGGCCCTTGTGCATTGTATTCTTTGGAAGATCATAAATATAAAAAATGCCTCAAATTCATCCCTGCATCTCTGTTGCAGGTCCTATTTGCTCATAACTAATTAATAAAAGCCTCTGTCCTATTTTCTTTACACTAGAAGTTTTCAAAACCTGTTTTGCTTTCTCTGTAGCCCTGAGAATGTGTGGTTAATTGGTATATTTCTTTACTTTTACATGAGAAGCTTTTTCAATAATTTTGTAAAAATATCTTAACTCAACCAGAAGAGAGAATGTATCATTTATTTTGTCACTTGATAGAATTAGTTGTTCTTAGCTTACTGTGGCAGTATAAAATGTGAATGCAATATTTTCTAAAGTGTCCTTTCCCCTTGAGATTAGAAAATTTAATTTGAAATTCTGTATTCACAAGTGGTGCACTGTCTGAAGGCAAGCTGTAGAACAGATGACAAAGGTTATTACATTTTTGAAATTATATTTTAAGGACATTTAATAACTGTGAAGAAAAGACGTTTATGAAAATGGAAATTGGCAGATTAAGCAGTGAGTTACATATAGTTATTTTAAAAACACACAGTTACGTGTCCTATCCTCTTTTAAAGGGCAAGTTCCTGTTCCCACTGGGGTCAAGGACAATAATTCACTTGCGACCAGGGTTCAGCAGAACCTGCAGTTATACTCTGAAAAGTGACTCTAAAAGGGCTTCATGATGTTCCATGCTTATTGTTTCTCAGTGATTTCCAGATACATTTCTAACAGTTGTTCTAATTACCAGCCTTACAAACTCAGCTTGTGCTATGAAAGCCCAGTGATTTTCTTCCGGCTTGTGCATCGACACCAACAAAAAAGTTTCTGTGTGCCAAAATCTGCCTTTGGTTGCACCAGTGTAACTCCATTGTCTTCAACGCATTGGTGTGAATGAGGGCAGAAATCGACTCTGCAGTGGGAGCTGATCCTGCACCATACAAGCTAATGGGAGTTCTTCCATTGATTTGAGTGGGAGCAGGTTCAAACACTTAATTAACAATCCTGTGGATGTTACATGAGCCAAAACACAATGCAGCTCACTCTTGTATAGATGTCTTGTATATATGGTGCTAAAACGAGTAAAAAGAAAGAAAAGTGTATATTTGGTACTCAAGTCAACAGGCATAACTGAATACACACAGGGATTGGTTGTGACATTTTTACACTAACTTTTCTGAACCACTTCCTCCCACCATTTTAAGGTAAACAAGCAAACACAGACTGTTAGCTTTGCATATAGAAGTCATATAATCAAGAATAAATTGTTTGGCGTTTGTCATCTAGTTACTAATCTATAGTTCACATCACAAAACCCATTGTCAAAACTGACACTAATTGGCACCCTAGCCTGCTGTCTAAACAGTGAGACCAACTTTCAATTTACAGACCGAGTACAATGAAGAAAGATGATCTCTTTCTGGTCAGATCTGAGGTCCATTAGCCGGGCATGATGGGAAAGTGTGCACTGCTGCTACCTATGATTTACACCTGTTCTCTGGACAGAAAAATTAATTGCCATTGCTGTCAGTCAATCTGTCACTATCATGGAGCACTAAATTCACTTTTAGGCAGTAAGAAAATATTATGGACTCTGTTTTGTAAGGGCCTTATCAAAAGTGCATTGCAGCCAAGGGGTATCTTTCCAATGCTTTGGTATTAAGAGGATCAGGCTCTAAATTCTTATTCATGTGTGTAATCCTTACTCAGTGAATTAGGGCTGCTTTACATTAGAAAGGGTTTCAGGACTAGGTCCTTTGTAGCATTTCAATATTTGCTTAATATAGAAAGACATTATTAGAATTCCAGTGTGTTCCTACTAACTTCTGTGCTTAAACTCTCTTTTAATAAGACCTATCATGGTATCATCTCTGAATGAAAAGCTTCTATTGCTACAAAAATAAACTTGAAGGATAATATTATTTTTACATTTTGCAATTATCAAATAAATTAATATTTTACATTTGAAAAATACTGACATAATCAGACACTTGGGAAATTCAAAAAGGGATGCCAGAGGATAGTTAATACTTTGCTTTTACACATGATTAGTTAGAAGTCAGAAGCAAATACAGCATTTTTGCTTTCTTATATCTGTCGGTGGTTCATTGCTACAGTTACTTGCTGGCATCAAAAGAGTGAGATCTTCCCCTCCACCCTATTGATATTTTCAATGTATTGGGAGAAACTGTCAGGTTGGAGGCTTTAGGATCACAGCAAAATGAACAGAATTCCAGTGAGGTAAGATGCATACATATGTAGCTAGTTCTGCAGAATCATTTGTAATATACAAAATTCAGTGATGATCATGGGTTGTTCAGCAAATTTGACCAATTTGATGCCAAGATCCAGAATATGGACTTGAGACTGAGATATTGCTTAGGGCCTTGTTCACCAAGTTAGGCATGTGCTTAGCTTTAAGCAAGTAGGTCCACCGACTTCAGCGCTTTCTTAAAGTTAGACAACTACTTAAAATGCTAAGCTGAATCAAACCCTGAGTTTGAGCAGAAAAATCTGCCTGTCTGAAAGGTAAATACTGAGAAAATGGGGAAAAATAGCTCTGTAATTAAATGAAGTAAAATACCCACTACAGGACACTAGAAGACAGAGAAAGAACTAATAATTGGTATGTGCTATATATTCCTTACAATGAAGACTCAGATCTGAGTTATTAATCAAAAAAATGGTTATCAGTGGGACTAAGTTCCAAGATGGCTGAACATCTCATATTCATAGAGTTGGACATTAGACAGGATTTCTGGTAAGATGGAATGTATCAACCGGGATAACTCCTATAAGTGTGTTTAAATTTCTCTTGAGTTGATCGTCATCAGGGTGATCACCACTGTATGCTACCACTATAGTGATCGCCACAATACATATAAATTGTCTAGAGTCATACTTTATTGGATTGTGCTCTTCTTAGATCTCAAATTGAACAGGATTGGGCTTGGTCATCACTGGGCGGGGGGAGAATACTACATATCATCTTGTAGGAATTAAATCAAGGAACATTCACAGGTAGACATCCAATACTCATCTCTTAGCACAGTCAATAGCTCTTCCTCTATACTATGTTATCAACAGATCAGGGTTTTAATAATATGAGTACCTTAAAGAGAACCCATCAAGGTTTCTGAGGATATAGCTACTAAAAGGTAAAGCTCAAGTAGTTCCTTGTGTCATCACAACTCCAATGGGAGTAAGCCTAGCCTTTGAATTGTGCTTGTACTATTTCATTTATAGATGTTTTCTGCTGCAAGGAAATGTTTCTTTGGTTAATATTTATGTCCTTTTTATAATATCCATGTTTTGTGTTATTTGATAAAAGTAGAAGAAATGAGATGCTGTCTTGATAAAATTAGTTTTTCCTCTCCTAACTTGCTCTCTCTGTAAAGAAGAGTCTGTGCTCATATTGGAAAGGGCAATTGAGAGCTTTTAAAATGGAGTATTCATTACAAACATCTACATATCCTGTATATTTTTCTTTGCTCTTAAATTAAAAAAAACCCATTCATTGCATAAATTAAAGTTGTTCTTGATCAATTTTATGCTACACGTTAAGGTTAATTACAGATGCCACCTTTAACATTATCTAAGCCAAGGACCATTATCAGTAGATTCAGACAATTAATATTCCTCTTTCATTTCATTATTTGTGAAAGTTAAAAGGAGAAACAAGGATACGTTCCCTTAAATGGCAGCATAAAACATTTTACATTCTTGTATACACTTTACTTACACAAAGGTGAAATAAAACCTTTTACAATAACTCCTGATTATGGAATAAGGTTCATTCAAAAGGCTATTTTCTGTTATTCTAGACACAAAGGGACAGATGGTTGCACTGAGGAATTGGTCCACATTAGGGTGTAAGGAGCCATGCTGCCCTCAGGTCAGGGAGGGTCATTGCTTCAGGAGGTACTTCCTGAGTTCTCCAACATGGAGAGAAAGCGCCAACTGTTGCAGAGAGGATAAGGCCAAAACATCACCTATTTTCTTTCTCATTAGGGATGATCTTCACCCTTAAGAGTGCACAGAGAGAGCCACCCCTGTGTTGCCTGAAACTGGTATTTATCCTTAGCTCCCAGTGTACACCTCTCAACCCCTGCACACCAAAGGAAAAACAAGAGACTGAAGAGACAGTTCCCAGTTCTATCAATAACCTGTTGTGTGACCTGGAGCAAGTCACTTCTTCACCCCTCTCTCTCTCACTTTTCTTTTCTACCCTTTGTCTGTAAGGTCTTCTGGGCAAGGCCTGTCATAGATTCATAGATTCATAGATACTAAGGTCAGAAGGGACCATTCTGATCATCTAGTCCGACCTCCTGCACAACACAGGCCACAGAATCTCACCCACCCACTCCTGCGATAAACCTCTCACCTATGTCTGAGCTACTGAAGTCCTCAAATCGTGGTTTAAAGACTTCAAGGAGCAGAGAATCCTCCCTCAAGTGACCCGTGCCCCATGCTATAGAGGAAGGCGAAAAACCTCCAGGGCCTCTTCCAATCTGCCCTAGAGAAAAATTCCTTCCCGACCCCAAATATGGTGATCAGCTAAACCCTGAGCATATGGGCAAGATTCACCAGCCAGATACTACAGAAAATTCTTTCCTGGGTAACTCAGATCCCATCCATCTAATATCCCATCTCAGGGGATTAGGCTTATTTACCCTGAATATTTAAAGATCAATTAATTACCAAAATCACATTATCCCATCATACCATCTCCTCCATATGTCTCCTATGATGTTTGTGCAATGCCTAGCTCACTGGGGCCTCAAACTCAGTTCGGCCTCTTATGTAGTACACTAATAAAGGGACAATTTTACCCAAAAGTAATCTTTAAAGCATTTGAAGACATGGTATCAAGGAAGCAATGTATGTCAGAATCCTAATCATGGGCTTGTTCAGAGCAAAAACTTGAATGATTCAGAATTCTTCTAATTTCAAATGGTGTTTGTAGGGGAATTCCTTTACCATTCATAGGATCAGACATGAACAGACAAAGTTAGAATGACATTGCTAGTGATTTGCAGTATAGCTTCAGGGAGAGCTAGTTTCCTGAACATATATATTTACAGACCTTAGTATTTTTTGGTAAACTGGTGAATATGAAATGTATAGGTAGATGCTGCACCGATCTCCTGAAGATCACATAAAACACATTCACTGACTGTCCAAATACTCCACAAAATCAAAAATAGTTGCTAGCAGCAGCTCAGGTAAGGCACAGCTAAATGATGAAGTGACATCAGCAGCACTGAAGCAGCCACAATTGGGATAGCCCAGAATGATCACTCATGTGCTGAAACAGAAGCATATGTCAATAGAGACAGCTTGTCTGGTTATTCAGATACTGATGCTGTAGTATGCTTCAATGGGACAGACTTATCAGGCAGCCTATTTGTGAAGCCATGGTGCCTGTCTTCATAATTTGTTAGGGTGAGGTGACATTGTGCTGCCAACAATTAGAAAAAAGTAAAAATTGATTGGAACAAGCCAAATTTTCACTTTTCTGCTGAAAAAATCAAGATGCCAACTCATCCTTTTTAAAATGAAAAATCTTGCTGGAAAGCTACATTTTCCATTTTCAAAACAAATTGTGATAAAATGTGAGGCTCTAGGACCCTGCACGGATGTACTCAGCATACTCACCATGAGAGCCAGATCAGGTTGATCTAAAGAGGAACAGTAAGAGAATAGACATTCCAATCAGATATGACTGTACTAGGTGGTAAAGAGGCAGTGGGGGCTGTAACATTTTTTATATTGGGGGTGCTGAGAGCCATTGAACCAAACTGTAAACCCCTGTATATGATGGAAACCGCTTCAAGCCAGGTCGTGCAGCAGCACCCCCAACACACTAGTTCTAGCTCCAACGGAAAGAGGTCTTTGTGGAGGGACCTAACAGCTTTCTCCTCCACACAGGGAGGGAAGTTAGCCCAAGCTGTGAGAGTAGAGGATACTTTGGACAATAATCAGTGTTTATGCTGAATTCAGTGGTGTGGGACCCCACCCAATTGTACAAACCACCCACCCCCTCAAACACACATTTTCAATATAGTTGCCAAAAGTAGTCCTATTAAAATGAAAAATCCAGCCCGCACTGAAAAATTCTAGATCTGCTCTGCTAAGGGACAGGGTTTTATTAGGAATTGGTAGAAATCTAAAAACCCAGCTCAAGGGGTTCAGAAGCAATTTTTCTATTGATTATTCTTTTTTTATAATTTTATTTTTCTCCAAGTAAATAGCACTTGTCCTCAGTTAGGACTATCTCTACAGCTAGTTTCAACTGAAGCCCTCTTCAAAAAAAGTGTGGTTATAATTTTTTTTACAGGAAAAGTGCATTCGGCTGAATGGAAACTTTCTAACAAAACAAAACAAAACAAAACAAAACAAAAATCACCTTCAAGCAGAGATCAAGGATAGAAAATTTCAGCTCAAAAGGACATGTTCTGAAAAATGAGGAGTGTGTGAAAACAACCTTCCCTAAAACAGGAGTGAGCCAGGCCCTCTATAATTATTTGTTTTTGTCCCAATGGCTCTGAATTCAGCCCATGCCCATTTCCTCAGACATGCGAGACCTATTTCTACATTTAGAGTATTCAGTAACCTCCAGAGTTGCTCTTCACAGGGTTGCAGAAT
Source organism: Dermochelys coriacea (assembly GCF_009764565.3). Lineage (NCBI taxonomy): Eukaryota > Metazoa > Chordata > Testudines > Dermochelyidae > Dermochelys > Dermochelys coriacea. Next base: position 86,275,153 of record NC_050075.1, on the reverse strand, counting down.
ATCATGCTGAGTTTCACATGACCAATATTACAACATCACTGCTTGCAACCCACTCTTGTTTACTTTACATTAGCAACTCAGTATTGTTCATGTCTGTTTTCCCCAGACAAAAGTTGTTACTTGATTCCTCGACTGACTTTTGTTTTTTTTGCATCTTTGCATTTTTGCATCCAAAAGATGGTTATTCCTGTGATGGGAAGAGTTATCTTTTGCTACAGGATACTTTAACTTTTGGAGATTGTCCAAGTCTCAAAATGTGGATCCAAATTATCATGTTGCTCATCTGGCTTTCTTGTACAAGAGTTTTTGGACCTGGGCCATTATAAAGTTTGGGGCCATTTCCAAAATCCTTACCCAGGTCACTATTCTGAATGACCCACATTCATGTGTATCCAATAATGGAACTTTGGCATGGGTCCATCTCTAATTATTTTATTTATAAACTAATAGTCTTTAAGGTTCAGCGAAGTTTATCAAATGTGATAGAGCTTCTTAATTTTTGTCAGACCTTACAACAAAACCAAGATGAACACCATGTAAATTGAAAAAAGGTAAAGAACTGCTACTCTGAAACATGTAAATTGTGAGTGATATTTTGTTCAAGTGCTGATTTTAAGTTAAATAAATTGATGACATCATGAATTAACAGGTAGGAAGCAATACCTGAAAAGCCTTCCTGGCTATAATAGTGCTAGTGTAAGGGGACTGTTGCCCCCTTACTAACATTCAGTAGGGGTGTTTTGGTTGGCTAGCTCCCAGTACTAAAAGGGGAAGGGTCTATGGGAAATCAGGACCCTGAGATTGACAGTCCCCAGGAACAATGGGGAGAGGCCAATGCTCCAGGCCAGCCTGAATGACAGGGCGGGCAGCCTAATCAAGGAGTCAGGAGGCCAGGGAGGTCTGGTCCTCCGTGTGAGCTGGAATTGCCAGGGTCAGACGGAGTGGGGCTGAGCTAAGGATATAGCAGGGGCCCAAGCTAAGCTGGGGAGTAGAGCTGTGCCAGATCCAGAGAGACCAGACCCTGTGCTGGGAGCAGAGCTGCAGCCCCAAAGCTAGAGACACAGCCCAGAGAGAGCAGACTTGCCCTGGGAGGAGAGCTGCAGCAATCAGAGCCAGAGGGGCCAGAAAAGCAGCCCACGAAGCAGGTCAGTGCTGGGAGCAGAGTCACAGAAGCAGCCTGCAGAGCAGACCTGTCCTGGGAGCAGAACTGCAGCAACCAGAGGCAGAGGGGCCAAAGAAGCAGCCCAGGGAGCTGGAGGCAGAGCAGCAGCAGTAGCAGAAGCAGTGCTGAGGCAGAATGGTGGAGCTGGGGCTGGAGCAGTCCGGAGCTGGGTGCGGTGAGCAGCTGGGGAGAGCGAGGGGGACCCTGGGCAGCGGGCCCAGCACAGGGAGACGCCTCAGCCAAGAGGCTCTGCAGGCCGGGCTTGGATCGTAACCCCAACGGGGCGGGGGCGACACGGGGAAGAAGGGTCCTGCCACTTAGAGCGTGTGGCCACCACCAGAGCAAGTGTCCAACCCACAGCATCCCTGCAGCACAGCCAGGGCCTGAGAAGGAGGCCTGGGACTTACAAGGAACAGACTGCGAACTGCCCGGACATTCCAGAGACTGTTTGTGATGTTCCCTTCCACGGAGCGGGGTGATGTGCTTCCTTTAAACTTTCCCATTTCCCCTTATTCTTTTTCAAATTAATTGTGATTAAATAACTTGCATTTGCTTTAAATTGTATGTAATGGTTAGTGGGTCAGAGAAGTGCCCAGTGCAGAGAGAGTACCCCAGAGTGGGGACACCCTAGCACCTCTCCTAGGTGACCACAGCAGGGTGGGGGGTCAAGCCCCCCAGGAATCCTTGGGCCCAGCCTTGTTGGGGTAATGAGGACTCCGCCAGACAGGAGAGTGGAAGGGGAGTCCTCAAGGGCAGGAGGCCACAGGGTAAAGGAAGTGGGAGCGAGGACTCAGATCCTTTTGCTAGCCCACTTCACCAGGGTAGTGCAGAAGCCAGGAAAGTTCCCCACAATAGCAGGACTATTCCCCCCCCTTAGACTAGAAATATCACAGAAATAGCCTCTTTCACAATATTTTTGTTTCCTGGCTCAGATGAAATGAGGAAATGCAGAGCCATGAGACATTTTTTAAGTACAGTTATCAAACATTTTAAAATATGAGGAAAACCTAATGTTTCTGGGTGACAGTTTGGGCTGGTTTGTATTTTATCCCATCTGGTCCACTCATCCCTGTATCCTATATTAGGCTAAATATAACTGAGTAGCATATAAGAAGTCTTGGACCTGTAGCCATACTGTTCTCTGGTGTAACTCCATTGAAGTCAAGAGAGCCACATTTGTCTCCTGATGTCCTCCCTGAACACTGGTTGACTCCCTTCATGATCAACTCATATCAAACGTATCTACTATTAAACAGCCAAATGGCATTATATGGACGGTTCTAATTTCATTCAGATTCACCCTTTTCTGTATTCCTAGAACAAGGGATTATTGCTGTCCAAATGCCAATGGCATTCTAACTTCAAAAGATGGTTTCAAACATCATATTTATATTTTCCACATTCTTGCACAGTCTTGCTCAATATAGAACTTGTCATACATATGTATATACATTTAACCAGTTACCCACATATCCCTCCAGTTTTTAAAAGTTATTTATGGACTGAAGAGTCCACAATGACAGGAAGTATCACACTTTTGATTTTAAATTCTCATTCAAGGCCTCACTCCAATTCCTCTCTCTAGTTTATTACCTCACTCGAATCCTACAGAGACTTTACATCAGGTTGCCTATCTTCTGTTTGACCCCGCATCTCAGAGGACAACCATGGGTACCCAAAGCTTTTCCTGTTGCTGTACTATCTGGTCAGATCTCTTCTGTCTCTAAGGTTGGGCAAAGCAGTTCCTGTCTGTATTTAAATTTCCACTGAAAACCAATTGGCTTTTTTTTAATGGATGGATCTCTTATGGATGGATGATGATTTAGGACTAGATTGTGATTCTGAGATATAGCCCTGACAATAAGAGGAAGAGTGAAGCCATAGTATCCCAGGTAAAATTCAGAAAAGTGAAGCCAATTGGGTAGTACCTTACATTGTGACAGCAAAAGATCTCCACTTTCAGGGAATGAGGGCAGAGTCAAAAAAGGCCCAGAGCCAATGTAAAGACAGTCACAGGACCTCTGCATGATTGCATATGTGCTCCCATCAATTCCTTTAGATCTTTGTGGCTCTTAGACAACCAGGAGGGCTTTGGGAGCCAGACCCTCTCCCACAAGGAGAATTCAGAGGAAATCAATCCCTTTGGAGGAGAGTTTCCTGGCCCCATCACAGGAGCCAGGGATAGGGATTTCCATGTAGTTCTATTAGCTTACTCTAAGTTATTTTCAAAAATAAACTAGCCAGTTATATTTGTATCAATTTTTCATGATAGCATGTATGTTACCAAGAAACAGCTTTCCTAACCCCTAACCTGTACATGGGCAACAATCAAACCTGTGTTCTACTGACTCAGCATCCTGCCTGACTACAGTTATCTCCTTTCCCTTCCTCGAGTAACACCAAACACAGTGCTGGTGAAAGCTGCCGGTGTATTTTCCCCCTGTAGAGAATGAACTCTTCAGTCTATAGAACAGAAACAGTTCAAGCAGCTCCACAAGTTGACCCATGTTTTGCCACCAGTTTATCGGTGTGTCTGACCTAGAGGGACTGCCTTCGGGGGCAACAGGGTAGTTCTGCCTGTGTGCCTTTGCCCATTCAATCCCTGACCATTCTGAAAAGGCCAAAGGTGCAAGTTATGATGGCGGCAATCTGGATCCCTACTAACTAGCATAAGGCAACCAACCCTTTTTACACAGACCAATGAACAGCCATGTTATATAATAACTGACTTATAATCAAATCCAGCTTGGTTTCAAATCAGTGATCTCAAGGCATCTGTATCCTATCACTAGTCCTGCAGAGTCCTAGATTCCTCACTTACAATAAACTCTTTAATTACCTATCATTCTTCCTGCGTATGCAACACTTTAAAACTCTTCTTTATAGAATCACCCCAGTTTTCGTTCCCATCTTTCTACTTAATATACTATACCTATGTGTTAACACACCGTATGCTTTGTTCATGTCACAAGATATTAACTATCAATTACAAATTGGTTTCAGAACTCCAAGAAAGTCTTGTGTGCAAGAGAGTTGCAACACTCCAGTTGCTTGCTGGATTTGATATTTCTAAAACTATTTGCTGGCTCTTTTTGACAAATCTTAAAGAATGGGTTACCTTGTGTTGATAATTAAATATTAGTGATTTCCATAAGTAAAGCACATCACCGCTCACGTATCCATGCTTAAATATTGAAATACATTTTGGAAACTAGTTTTGTTCATCTAAAGACTTTTTCCCTTAGAGTCAAAATCACATTGTCTATTTTAAATCTGTACCAACTATGGTGTATAGAGGGAAAACCTGATTTATTCTCCACGGAGTCTGAAGAAACAGAAGACTGGATCATACTGCTCTTATGAAGCCACATTGGAAATCAGTGGGGACAGCTTGGGTTATAAGAGACACAGTAGGTGGCCCTTTATGAAAATTAAGGGCTAGACTCTTTCATCTTTATGACTCCTTGAACAGTCCCATTGATTTCAGTGGGACTACTCATGGAGCAAGGCAGTGTCTGGCCCATAGAGTTTTGTGTGGCAATTTCTTAGAGGCATGAAAGCTACAAACCCTGGAAGTTATGACTCTTTAAAATACTGGAAACAGCCACTGCAAGGAAGAATGTGCTGCAAATGCACAGTGTGAGACATTCGACTTTATAAGCATGTAAGACCCTCTTTAATATTAATTTAGGAACTATCTCTTTAAAAACCAGTACAATTAATTTTGCATGATTTCTGCTCAGCTATAAAATTATGCCTCTAAGTTGAATCCATCTCCCTGGTGGTAGTTAAAAGCTGCTGACTTAAAATGAAGGATAACGGAATCTGAAAATTTACTAGACATTTACAACACCAAATGACTTAATTGAAAAGAGCAATTAAAAAGTTTTTAAGTTGTGGCAGTCAAAAAGGTCAGTGCAGTTTTGGACTGCAATATGCTGAGGCATCACTTCACAGAGCAGAGAAATAACAGTCCCTCTTTATGTGTCTCATGTGCATACACTCAAAGTTCTGAGATGAGCTACTCAACAGTCAGGGAGTTGGGGCCCTTGGCTTACATGGAAAAGTTGAGACAAATACCTATATGTGAAAAAGTGTGATGGCTTAGTGTTTGGTATAATGCACCTTTCCATTTCTAATGACACTGCCTGGCCTGTGGGCTGCCATTTTGTTCTTAGGGTTTCTGCAGCCAGTTATGCAGGAGACACCCAGATAGAGTAAATGGGCTATGTCCAGAATGGGCCACAGGGGAGGAGTAGATCAACAGACTCCCCCACCCCAAACTGTGATAGCAAACCTAGTCTGAGGCTGCTGTGCCCCCAAGTACAGTGCTTACGGAAGGTCAACAGATCTGTAGAAGTAACGATCCATGGGTCACACCCCCATTGCTGAAACCGTTCCCCACCATGCTACTATAGACAGAGCAATAAAAAGCATAGTTTTGCAGCTCATTGGGGATATTGCTCCCTTTCCAGACTTCCTAAATCCTGCGCCATGCCCACTTCACATTAGAACCACACCCAGTTCCACTTCCTATTGGGCCTCACAGATCTGCAGAAATATGGTATGTAGTAAGTCTTTATTGCTTACATAATGGTGAAAGAGTTATGACATGCACGAGCAGAAAAGGATGCTACAAACCTGCAGGGAGAATTTAAATATCTTTGTGATGCTTTATTGCACCTTTAAGGGCCTAACACACACAAAAAGGACTTCTCTTTAGTCAAATCTGCACTAAAGTGTTAAGGCATAGATTGCTAGAAGTAGGGTACAGCAAAGATGAAACTGGGGCTCACTGCAGCCTAGTCGCAGAGAAGGAAAGAACAAAAACACACTTAGCTGATCCTTAAAACAGCCTTCGCCCCACTCCTTTCTGACTTCTACAACCACACTTATTCCCCAGCTCCTGTCAATACCTTCTCTCTTATACTGTGCTGGAGGAAACTGGCTAATTACCCACAGCTGGCTTAGTTCTTCTATTCTGCAAATCCCTGCACTCAGGACAGGCACCTGTGGTCCTTGCTCTAGCAGGGAGAGGGTTAGCTGGTCCCTTGCCAAAGTCTGGATGCGTGTGTCCATTCAGTAACAGATGTGTATGACTCTAAGCTACGAACTATGCTCCAACACATATACATTTCATTAGCAGTTTTCCAAACTGTATATATCCTTATTTTTGGCATCCTTTGTAACTATCAAGATACTATATGATACGTACTCTATCTGGGGAAGATTTATTTTTTTTTGCATGGGGCTAACCTATGAGCTTCAGGTATAAAAGCTACAACCCAGTTGACCTGTTCAATGTGCTTATTGTATAAAACTAAACTGTACTTTTATACTGAAAACAGAAGTAATAGTAATTGAGCTATGATAAACCTATGAGAGCTCTAAAGCTATGAGAATTCACAGTGCATCACTTTCTCAAACATGTAGTTACACTGAGTATTATTCTGAGATTCTAGCTATTAATATTGTGTGAGCATTCTCCTCAGCTAGTCATGGATTTTGATATCTCTTTACCGCATTAACTATATTAGTGTGTGACCTTAGGTGACTGTGCCTTTTTGAAGCGGTGTTTCAGTGGTCAAGTTCTGGGTTATTGCAATCTTATTGACATTCCCCTCCTGTTGTAGTACTCATAAAGTTTCAGATATTATATTATTTCAGGAGAATTTATTGAATAGTAGAGCACTATATGAGCATTGCAAATAAATGCACGCATTTGACTTTCACACCGAGTTTCAAATTCTCTATATTACTATATGCACTAGCTTTCATTTTACGTTATTTCTTTCCCACTTTCTGTTTGAATTATTTCTATATCTGAGATATAATTTACATTCAATACAACTCAGAACAATAAAGTGCACTATTATGTTATATAAGGCTAATCTTTCCTTACACAAACCTCATTCCTACAAAGGGCTTATGTAACACTATATTTGCTGATCTAATATGGTGTAGGAATGCAGATAGTTATATTTACACAAGTTCTTGAAAGGGATTAGCTATGGATGACAACACCTAAAATACCGCAACTGGAAAGTGGTCCTAATGACGCTATTATGATACGGAGTCTATAGTTAAAGTGAAATGACACAACACATTTCTTTACTAGACGTTATTTTTCTCTTTCATTTTGAGGCTTTTTAAAATAAAATAATAATAATATATAGATGAGACTCCCCCTTCTCAGGTGGCTGTTTCAGGTATAATATGATGGAAAACATTTAAATAAAATAAAAACAGTTTAATTAAAACCAACTTCTTAAAATTGTAATGCATAAGGGAGATCAACTCAATAGGAAAATGATAGGCAAATAAAATAAAATTGGAGGTGAGGGAGTTAATAAGACCAATAGCAGTCACAGTGAAAACCACCTTTGAGATGGATGGCAGGAGTGAGTGAGAAGAGTGAGGAGAAGACTTATGGAGAAGGTCATTAATAAAGGTGGACCCTACACAAAGAAATTAAATGTGAAAAGCTGTGGAACATTTGAGCCCCACCTGTGGTCAGACCTGGGTTCTAAGGGTGCCAAACCTCTATGAGATTCTTGTAACGGTATTCTCCAAAACATGCCATTCGGGTCAGGATTTCCCCACTGTGGAACAGAGTTCTGCACCCAAATATTTTAGATCCCTCGGGATTCACAGGAGGCTCTGCACCACTGGCAACCTGCCCCCTTCGCTATTCCCAGACAGCATAGCTCCAACAGAAAGGTATTGCCATGGCTTCTGCAGCAAGATGCTGTCCTGTGGACACCCAGTGAGAGGGAAGCAGGTGTTTCCAAGCACTAGTAACTGTGTACATCTCTTCTGGCTTTGCCACCTGCCCACCTACTCCCCTCATGTGGATGCCTGGAGCTGTGGTGCACCCTCAGGAACTCCAGGTGAAGTGCAAGATGCAGCGGTGGAGGTGGCTAATCTCCCTTTCCATGCAGGGGCCACAATCACTCCATGTGTTATGATTTATATAGCTCCATGGCTGCAAGTAGAAAGGCAAGATCCTTGCCTTCATAAGTTTAAAATCAAGGCTTAATCTAATTGACATAATTACGCATGATCCTAAACCAAAACACAAATCTGAATGTCCTTAAAGTCTGAGAAACTTCAGATCAGGATCTGAACTTTGAAACTTAGGCCCACCTCTAAAAACACTGTAAAAGAAACGAACTGCTCTTTCTTTCTCAGACTTGCCATAGCAAGAATTTGTATGTTGGATTCTGGACAGGTGTATGTTTAAAACATGTTGTCTTTAAAATTAGTTGCACATACTCCATGCACCATTTTGTGCTACTGCATATCTATTTTGAAGTCATGTAACAAGGGGCCTTATTATAATGCATATGCAAGGCGAAAGTGCTAGGACTGTGGTTGGAATCTTAACTCTGAATTTTGTGACTTTTGTGTAATTAAAAATCTCACCCTGAATCTTGCATTAATATAGCTTTTCCTGCATATTTATAATATATTCTGAAATTGTAGTATCGGAATAACAAAGTGGCACAATCTTAAAGTCAAGCCATGGCTAGCCTACCCTTCAACATTAAAATGAATGAAATGGAAGTCAATTTTTCCACTTCCAAAGAGTCCGTGGTAGGAAACAAATTAGACTCCACTGTAACTTGACTCTTCTCTGCTTTTCTCAGCATGGCTGGAGGATTTAGTATGTTTCTTGCTATCACTGAATCCTCCACAGGAAAGGATGTTGTGTTGCGCTGCATATGGCTTGCATGGTACAGCACACATTGGGAAGAATGAGCAACTTTTAACCACAAAAAAGTCTGTTTCCCAAGCCAGGATAGCTATATCATTCCTTTCTTCTTGATGAGGATGTAAGAAAGAAGCAATGCTCTCCTTCGCTAATGCTAATTAAAATATCTCAATGACTGCAGCATGTGCAGTGGTCGCCATTGAGAATTCAGTGTTTCCCAGCTCTTACAACATAGTGGCATTGTTGTTGACTGTATTATTTATTATTTTTTTACAGAAGTGGCGAGCAGTCCCAGTTGAGATCGAGCACCACAAAACAGGTGGCAAGAGAGAGTCCTTTTCCTGAGGAGTTTACAATGTAAATAGACTAGACAAAAATGGGGTGTGTGTGAAGAAAGATAGTATTATTATACCTGACGTACCAACAAGAAACCAAGAATCAGTAGACTTGTCCAAGGTCATGCAAGAAGTCTGTGATAGTCAGCAATTCCCTCACTTTCCATCTATGGAGTAAGTATGAGCATCTTCCATGTCATGTGCGGCTATAGTTTAGAGCTGTGCATGGGGAAGCCCAGACTTGCACAGTTTATTCGCCAATTAGACTTTTGTTTGGTATGTTGGCAGCCGCCCAGGCTTCAGGCCATCTTCTGTGAACATCCTTATCTTCTGCAAGGAAGGCTGTGGCACAAAACCACACAGCACAAGACCAGCACAAGAAGGATTTTATTCGGTGGTGAGGAAGGTGTTCGAGGTCATAGTGTAGCAATAGTGTAGTATTTGCTATGATCTGACTGTGTGGTAATGTTGCTTTATGCTAATTTTTAAGGCTGAAATATGGAACTGTAAAATTTTAATAAGCATATCAAGACCTCAGCTTAAAAATCCAGTTTTCTTGTTTTATGTATGGTTTGCTTTACACAGCAAGTGCTATTCTTTTTCCCTTTCCTAGCAGTCTTTGCACCTTCTGCCTCACTTGCATACCTCTCGTGGGCACAAGATAGTCTTAAATTATTAAAAATATATTATTTCCATTATTGATGTAATTAAAATAACACAACAGCAAGTAGAGGTTCCTGAAATTCCCCAGAAGCCCCTAACCTAAAAGTAATCTGGAAAGACAAGATGCATTATTGTAAATTCCTTCCTTCTAGAAGTACCTGCTAATCAGCAAGTAACTACTCATGAGGTACTAAGGCCTAATATACATGCATTCAGTTTATTTAAACATCCTCCAGAAGCAGTAAAAAGCCTTGACTATATTTTAACAACAGATACATAGTAGGTAGTTCCCTGTGTGAACTCAGAAACTGATCTACACAATATGAAAACAAACACAATAGAAAACCTTTCAAATCGACGCCTTCATGTTAACCCTAGATATAATGTTCACACGTGCTCTCCTTCAGAAATAGAAACAGATGGAAAAGTTATTGTTGGGGCAATCACCAACAGTGTGTTTTAGTGATATGGAGAGAGAGAGAGAGAGAAATCGCAAAACATCTGAACTTTATTATATAACTGTGGAATAGGTAGTAAAGGAATCAAACAAATATGAGAAATAAATTAGAGATGGGATGAGATAAACACAAAGAGACAACAGTATAGCTGCTACAGCAGCAGTGAATGTTTCTCTCCTAGCTTGGTATTGAGGATGACCTTTGTGGTGACCCCGTACATCTCTCTTCTCCAGATGGAGGTGAATGTGCTCTGATAGAGGTTTGAAACAATTACAATGGGCTGGGGAAATATTGCAAAAGAGATGGAGGAAGAAGATCATGCCTGAAGGGATTTTTTGCAATATATAAAAAGAAGGGAAATATATTTTAAAGTATGAAAAAGAAATCAATAGTGCAATCCCATAACCAAATGTGGCTTATGTTTTGTGGTGGCCTTTTTAAATTTAGTCCCAAATGAAGCTATTATACTATTATTGGTATATGTTATTAAAAGCCATTTTCTATTTAAGGAGACTGACAAATAATACAATTAATTTAGGTGTAAATGCACTGCCATTTTAGCTAGGATGCATATAGACCAGTGGTTCCCAAACTTGTTCTGCTGCTCATGCCAGGAAAGCCCCTGGTGGGTTGGGCCGGTTTGTTTACCTGCCGCGTCTGCAGGTTTGGCCGACCGTGGCTCCCAGTGGCCGCAGTTCACTGCTCCAGGCCAATGGGAGCTGCTGGAAGCGGCAGCCAGTATGTCCCTTGGCTCGCTTTGAAGGAGAAAGAATTGTGCTGAAGCAAAATGCAAGGGAGACAAGCAATGAAGGGGAATAAAACTTAGGGAGGGAAAGAAGAGATAATATGGAAGTACAAAGAGGCATAACTCTCCAGGGTTAGGGGAAAGAACTCTAAAATAACCAAGATGTGTGTGTGTATGTGGAAGGTGAGAAGTAGTGACAGAAAATCAATTTGGCCAGATACTACAGATCCTCTTGTCAGTCAGATACAGGAAGTGCTACTTCTAAAATAGCCAATTTGGGTGGCAGGAGAAGATACAGAAGCTTAACTTGTCTGGCCAAAAATAAGAAAACTTTAAAAACTGAAAATAAAAAAGGCCAAAGGAAAAAGGAAAAGGCGAGCGAAAACTGATTACAAATGAAAGATTCTGGACACCAAACTATCTAATACGCAGGTGCCAATGATGTTCTGTCATTAGTGCCCATGGTAGACCATGCATACTAAACTCTAGGAATAAAATTAAAGGCCAGGTTAAAGATTCTTCAAAATCTGAGAAGTTGGATAAAGAAAATGTGAACAGTAGTTGTGCGCTCATTTAATAGTCCCTCTCCTGCCTTCAAATGGCATCTGCCTAACATAGAACCTAAGAACAACCTTTAATGCCCACACATAATATGGACATTGAACGTGGATTTTATTTCATTTCACCATCATAAGCTACCACCTCAGTCTTGTCATTGCACTCTTTTTTCTTTCCTCTGTATGTGTGTGTGTGTGTGTGTGTGTGTGTATGTATATAGGTGTAGTTCAGTGAAATGGAAAATTTGGGACAAATTGAATCTCCAGTTAAAAATGAACGGGAGACTCTGGAGTCCACAAATGCCCATTCATTTCTTCATAAATGCTAATTACTTAACATTTTATTTGTCACATCAACAATGAGATCCACTGATGGTGTGGCATTAACTCACAATAACAGTGCCATTAATGCATGTCAGCATTGTATTATAATCCGAAGCAATGTTTTCATTGTCTCTCTTTCCATTGTAATGTGGCGAGACCTCTTTGTTTGTTTGTTTGTTTCTCACTGATGTGGTGATATTTCTGCTCATTTGGGTTTATTAAGTCATTATATTATACTATTGTTCATAAGGCAATAACTGTTCCAGTGCCAGATAGTCATTTTTGAGGGGTTACTTTTATTGCAACACTAGCTTATTAGGTTTTTAGAGTAACAAGTATGTGAAAGTTTAAGAGTTTAAGGGATGAGAGCAGTTGAAGTTTTAATTAATCAGTTATGTAGAACTATATGTGTGCTGGAAGGAAAAGTCCCTGTAGTGAACAGTTTACAATCCCAAGAGCCAGGTATCCTTCCTACAGAAGTTGATATCAAAAATCCAAATGACTTCCAAGGGACTTTGGATTGAGTTCTCTATTTGACAAATGCAGCATGATGCTTAAGACACAATGTCTCAGTCCTGCTTCCTTTGAAATAAAGGGCAAAACTCACGAGATGGTCAAAAATTGACAGTTGTTTTATACAGAAAAAAAAATTCCATTCATTCCCCCCCCACAATCTCTGCTGGTGTGGGTGGGGGGAGAGGGCAGGGGGTTGTGTGCTTTTGTTTGTTTGCTTGTTTTATGAAATACCGAAAACATTTTGGATTCCAAAGGCTGAAGAAACAAAAACAACCTTTTTTGGGTAAAAGTAACGTTTTGTCAGTTTTCGTTTTTTCAGTGAAAAATGGACCATTTACATCCAATCAGACATTTCCCATGCTTTTTTTTTTTTGTTCTGGTCAAAACCCTTTTGTTCATTAAAAACATGCTTGATTGAAATATTTTGCTCAGGTCTACAAAACTCCAAATGGTGCCAATGCGAGGTCACCCCAGAAGCAGAACTGAGAGCCAATAGTTTGAATAAGCAATGAACTCTAATCAAAGAGCTGACTTTTCAGAAGGACATTTGAATAAGGAAAGATAAGTTTGATACATTAGGAGATTTAAAAACAAATGTATTTATGGAAAAGAGGGGCAGGCCTACTGAGCTGGTGTTGGATAAGAGTTCCTGCACACTTCCAGCCTGGAATTCATCTACTATAACAGTGTTTCTATTTTGGTTAATTTATATTAAACAAAGCACCCCAAAGGGTTTTCTGCATGTCATTTTAGCAATAACACAGCTCTGGAAAAAGGACAATGGTCCAAATTCTTCTCTCCTTCTTTTCAGCTACTTTGTCCCACTCAGGTGGCATGCAGTGCTGGAATCTATTCCTAACTGGCCAGCCCTTCCCCCTCCCACCCACAGCAGCATAGGGAAGCTCTGAGCTGGTGTAAAGGGGCATAGCCATCTTCTACACCAGCAGCATCCAGACCTGGCCTAAGGGGCAGGAGGGGGTATGTTGCAGGAGAGACATAGTGTGTTTTGTGCTACACCAGTTCATGACTGGTGTATGTCTGGGCCATTATATCCATGACTGGTTGGGGTAAGGGGAAGGAAGGAAAGCAATGCTGCTACCAACAAAGATAGAATCTGATGTCTCTAAGTTATGTGTCTCACTTTTTCCTGTCATATGCAGTGTTGTACTCTACCCACCTTGTCTCTGTATTTCCTGTCATACTCATTTTTAATAGAGCAGAAATAAAGTAGAGGGTGAGAATTTCCATGCATCCCTATACTTAAAGGAAGTCTGTAGGTCAAATTAATTCATGGGACCAGTGATAAACCTACTAAATACGATCTCCATGAACTTTTTTAAAAGATCAAAAGTATATATGAAAAATAAATATAAAATAATCAATAATAACTGTACTAATAAATCATCTGTCCATAGCTGTCACTGATCTTTAACCAATGTGCAAGAGCAGAAGGAAATGTAATATAAAGTACTTTAAAATCAGAACAAGCTACCATACATATTATTTATGTTCATGATCCTTTCATATTGTACTTCCAATTAACCTTTATTTACAGAGAAATTATGACATTCTAATTTGATTGGCAGCACTGGTGCTGGCGCCAGTTACTGGAGTTCAGAAACTCTGCTGGAAAATCATGGTTTATTAATACATCATTAAGCACTTTAAATGGATTCCAATGGCGTATGTCTAAGGAAGGAGATAATTCAGCATTTGTTAGTTACTAACAGAAGTGGAATTTACAGTGCAAGCCTTAATGTTAAAAATCCTAATGTGCTAGCAATTGAATTACAGTATCATTTTGTAGCCTGTATGTCATCTGCTTCTTTACCAGGAAGAACTATAAATGTTAATGATGATATTCTTTTATCCAGGCATAAGAATACTGTAATACAGTAATACAATCTAGACAAACCTGAATGCAGATAAAGCAGCAATTTGGTTTATTTGTGATTTGTTTAGTCCATTAAACCCCTTTAGCTAAATGACATCATTTACAGTAGAAGCACGAAATTTGCATTATAGTTCTTTTAATGAGTATACAGTCATTCCAAACAAACATTTCAAAAGTTTTATCTGTATATCTATATCCATCCATAATTTAAGTAGCACAAGGATGGATCTATTCTACATGATATAAAAATATGCTGATAGATTATCAGTGCTCTAGAAAATGCAGAACAGCTTCCTGATCAGAGTCACTCTAAATCTTCCAAAACTTTAGGTAAAATCTGCAGAAAACGCTCCCCCACATCCATTGTCTCCTTTAATCTCTGGAATTCTGCACAAATAAAATTAGCATCTCATGCTTTATATGATAGAGGGCTCTGGCACTGACTATTGATTTGTGAAATGTTTGCTATAGGGAAATGTATAGAAGAAAATATATTTTTGCTGGACACATTTGAGACAGCTGAAATGAGTTTCATTGCTGGCAGTGTTATTGCATGTTGACAGCATTCTATAAAGAATGTGGTGGAGAATAGGAGCAGTACACCAAACAATGCTCCATCTGGGAATCTTACAGTCTACAAGCTCAACACGATACAAATACAGAGTGGAGCCAGAGCCCAAAAATGTCACTAACAACAAGTGCTTTTTAGTCTGAAAGAGGAAAAGCTGGACAGGGTGGTTGCGGATAGTGAAGAGGCAGAGAACTGAGGGATTGAAGTATGAAAAAGGAAAACAATGCAAAGGAAAAGGTGAGTAGCAGGAGAGAGGGGACATGGATGGAGGCGATGGAGATAGTGAACAAAGTCCAGCTGGAGCCTCTGAGTAGAAAAAGTGCATGACAGAATTTCTAAGGAAGGAAGTAATTTACAGAATGCTTGTAGGTAACTCTTTTGGACAGCACAATCTTATTTTCTTTTTTTTAATACTTTATGCTTCTGCCACAGACTCTCAGGGTATGTCTACACAATGAAGTTGAGTTTTAGAAAGCGATTTTATACAGTCGATGGCGTATGTCCACACTAAGCGCATTAAGTCGGCAGAGGGCATCCTCACTACTGTGGCTAGCATCGACTTACGGAGCGGTGCACTGTGGGTAGCTATCCCACAGTTCCTGCAGTCTCCGCCGCCCATTGGAATTCTGGATTAAGCTCCCAATGCCTGATGGGGCTAAAACATTGTCGTCGGTGTTTTTGGGTACATGTCGTCAGTTGCCCCTCCCTCCGTGAAAGCAATGACAGAAAATTATTTTGCACCTTTTTTCCGTGCGGATGCAAAACTGCTTTCAGCAGACAGTGCAGTAGGACTGCTAACTGTCGTCATCCACCGCTTCCGCTGCAACTCTGCTCTTCAGCTATTGTCTCAATAGTGAATTTCTCCATGCTGTCTGTCATTGGCTCCCGGGTACATGTGTACGCGGTGCTAACCGTCATCCTCCACCACTTCCACTGCAACTCTGCTCTCCTGCTCTAATGAATCCACCTCGCAGGTCCTCTCATCGTTCTCTATAAATATCTATTCTCACGGCATCAATCATCAGCCACCGCTTCCGCTGCAACTCTGCACTCCTGCAGACGCCATACCACAGCAAGCATGGAGCCCGCTCAGATCACTGTGGCATTTATGAGCATTGTAAACACCGCGCACATTATCCTACAGAATGTGAAGAACTAGAACCTGCAAAAGCAGGTGAGGAGGCAACAGTAGCGCGGTGACGAGAGTGATGAGCACATGGACACAGACTTCTCTCAAAGTACGGGCCGCAGCAATTTGGACATCCTGGTGGCAATGGGGCAGGCTAATGCCATGGAATGCCGATTCTGGGCCCAGGGAAACAAGCACAGACTGGTGGGACCACATAGTGTTGTAGTTCTGGGATGATTCCCAGTGGCTGCAAAACTTTCACATGCCTAAGGCCACTTTCATGGAACTTTGTGACTTTCTTTTCCCTGCCCTGACGTGCAAGAATACCAAGATGAGAGCAGCCCTCACAGTTCACAAGCGAGTGGAGATAGCCCTCTGGAAGCTTGCAACGCCAGACAGCTACCGGTCAGTCAGGAATCAATTTGGAGTGGGCAAATCTACAGTGGGGGCTGCTGTGATCCAAGTAGCCAATGCAATCACTGAGCTGCTGCTATCAAGGGTAGAGACTCTGGGAAATGTGCAGGTCATAGTGGATGGCTTTGCTGCAATGGGGTTCCCTAACTGTGGTGGGGCAATAGACGGAACGCATATCTCTACCTTGGGACCGGACCACCTTGGCAGCCGGTATGTAAACCACAAGGGGTACTTTTCAATGGTGCTGCAAGCACTGGTGGATCACAAGGGACATTTCACCGACATTAACGTGGGATGGCCGGGAAAGGTACATGACGCTCGCATCTTCAGGAACTCTGGTCTGTTTGAACAGCTGCAGGACAGGACTTTCTTCCCAGACCAGAAAATAACTGTTGGAGATGTTGAAATGCCAATAGTTAATCTTGGGGACCCAGCCTACCCCTTAATGCCATGGCTCATGAAGCCAAACACAGGCACCCTGGACAGTAGAATCATAGAATCATAGAATATCAGGGTTGGAAGGGACCCCAGAAGGTCATCTAGTCCAACCCCCTGCTCAAAGCAGGACCAAGTCCCAGTTAAATCATCCCAGCTAGGGCTTTGTCAAGCCTGACCTTAAAAACCTCTAAGGAAGGAGATTCTACCACCTCCCTAGGTAACGCATTCCAGTGTTTCACCACCCTCTTAGTGAAAAAGTTTTTCCTAATATCCAATCTAAACCTCCCCCATTGCAACTTGAGACCATTACTCCTCGTTCTGTCATCTGCTACCATTGAGAACAGTCTAGAGCCATCCTCTTTGAAACCCCCTTTCAGGTAGTTGAAAGCAGCTATCAAATCCCCCCTCATTCTTCTCTTCTGCAGACTAAACAATCCCAGCTCCCTCAGCCTCTCCTCGTAAGTCATGTGCTCTAGACCCCTAATCATTTTCGTTGCCCTAAACAGTAGTTAGGAGCTGTTCAACTATAGGCTGAGCAAGTGCAGAATGGTGGTAGAATGTGCACTGAATTTGCACAGTAGACGTTTAAAAGCGCGCTGGCACAGTTTACCTACTCAATATTCCCATTGTTATTGCTGCTTGCTTTGTGTTCCACAATATCTGTGAGAATAAGGGGGAGAAGTTTATGGCGGGGTGGGAGGTTGAGAAAAATCGCCTGGCCACTAATTATGCGCAGCAAGACACCAGGGCAATTAAAAGAGCACAGCAGGGCGCACTGCACATCAGAGAAGCTTTGAAAACCAGTTTCATGACTGGCCAGGCTATGGTGTGACAGTTCTGTTTGTTTCTCCTTAATGAAAGCCCACCCCCTTGGTTCACTCTACTTCCCTGTAAGCAAACCGCTCTCCCTACTTCGATCACCATTTGCAGAGGCAATAATGTCATTGTTGTTTCAAAATCATGCACTCTTTATTAATTCATCACACAAATAGGAGGATAACTGCCAAGGTAGCCCTGGAGAGGTGGGGGAGGAGGGAAGCACAGGGTGGGATGGGGGAGGGAGGAGGAGGGAAGGACAAGGCCACACTGCACTTCAAAACTTATTGAATGCCAGCTTTCTGTTGCTTGGGCAGTCCTCTGGGGTGGAGTAGTTGGGTGCCCGGAGCCCCCTTGTGTGTTCTTGGATGTCTGGGTGAGGAGGCTATGGAGCTTGAGGAGGAGGGCAAGATGGTTACACAGGGGCTGTAGCAGCAGTCTGTGGTCCTGCTGCCTTTCCTGCAGCTCCACCAGACGCCAGAGCATATCAGTTTGATCCCCCAGTAGCCTCAGAATTGCATTCTGCCTCCTCTCATCACACTGCTGCCACCTCTCCTCTTGCTCCTGCAACCTCTCATCTTGCTCGTCCCTCCTGTCCTCGTGTTCATTTTCTGCTTTCCTTGACTCTGCCATTGTTTGCCTCCATGCATTCTGCTGAGCTCTTTCAGTGCAGAAGGACTGCATGAGCTCAGAGAACATTTCATCGTGAGTGTAGTTTTTTTTCCTTCTTATCTGCGCTAGCGTCTGGGATGGAGATGATAGGGGGAGCGTTGAAACATTTGCAGATGCGGGAGGAAAAAAGGGAGAGTAGTATTTAAAAAGACACATTTAGAGAACAGTGGGTCAGCTATTTCACAGTGAACCAAGATTACATAGCACATGTGATTTCGGTACAAGGTCGCATTTTGCCTCTTATATTGAGGGCCTGCCAGTTTGGTGTGAGAGATCACACACGCAGGGCCGGGCCACAGAATTTGGCTTGCAGGCAGCCATGGTAAGCCAGAGTCTTTCGGCTTCTTCAGCCTTCAGAACATGTGGGAATGGTTTCAAACGGCAGCACTCTCCTTTCCCATACCAAGTACCCGTTGGGTTGGCCATTTAAAAGGTGGGGCTGGGTGTTTGGGTTAACATGCAGCACAAACCCAATTAACCCCCCCAACCCAATTCTCTGGGATGATCACTTCACCCCTCCTCCCACCACATGACTAGTATCAGGGAAAATCCCTGCCAGCCAAACGCGAACAGCTCAGCATGAACGGGTCCCCCTGCACTGCGTGGCTAAAAGCAGGGATGATTTCTTTTCAGCCACAGGCAAACAACCCAGCAGGAATGGCCACCTCTGAATGTCCCCTTAATAATGTCCCTAAAGGATTTCCGCACCATCCCCAGACACGTTAACAGACTTTTCCAGTAGCTATACTGGCCGTGAATACATCTCAAGTCTTCAGGGCAAATTAATCATTAAACACACTTGCTTTTAAACCATGTGTTATATTTACAAAGGTACACTCACCAGAGGTGCCTTCTCTGGCTTCATGGTCCGGGAGCCCGGCTTGAGAGGGTTGGGAAGGTATTGGCTCCAGGGTGATAAACAGCTCCTGGCTGTCGGGAAGAACCGGTTTCTCCACTTGCCTGCTGTGCGCTATCCTCCTCCTCCTCCTCCTCCTCATCTTCCTTGTCCCCAAAATCCTTATCCCTGTTGCATGAGACTCCCCCCTTGCAGGTGTCCATGGACGGGGTGGGGTAGTGGGAGGGGCACCCCCTAGAATTGCATGCAGCTCATCAGAGAAGTGGCATGTCTGGGGCTCTGACCCGGAGCAGCCATTTGGTTTTTTGGTAGGCTTGCCTGAGCTCCTTAATATTCATGTGGCACTGCTGTGGGTCCCTGTGATAGCCTCTGTCCATCATGCCCTTGCAGATTTTTTCAAATATTTTGGCATTTCATCTTTTGGAACGGAGTTCTGATAGCACAGATTCGTCTCAGTGATCAGATCCAGTAATTCCCGTTCGGTCCATGCAGGAGGTCTTTTGTGATTCTGGGACTGCATGGTCACCTCTGCTGATGAGCTCGCCACGCTGATCAAACAGGAAGTGAAATTCAAAAGTTCCCGGTGCTTTTCCTGTGTACCTGGCTAGTGCATCTGAGTTGAAAGTGCTGTCCAGAGCGGTCACAATGGAGCACTCTGGGATAGCTCCCGGAGGCCAATACCGTTGACCTGCATCCACACTACCCTAAATTTGACCCGGCGATGCCAATTTCAGTGCTAATCCCCTCGTTGGGGAGGAGTACAGAAATCAATTTTAAGATCCCTTTAAGTCGACAAAAAAGGCTTTGTCGTGTGGACGGGTGCAGGGTTAAATCGATCTAATGCTGCTAAATTTGACCTAAACTCATAGTGTAGACCAGGGCTAAGGGAAAGGGCCTGATTTTCAGAGGGTGTGTATGGCGATTTTACTGAAAAGCAGGCCCTTCTATAGCAGTGGTTCTCAAACGTATTTGATTGGGTTCCCTTCTTTGTGTCTGTCATCATTTACACCCCCTACTACAAGTACATATCCTGCCACCCAGCTCTGAAGGCAGCACCATGCCAGCAGCAGCACAGAAGTAAGGGTGGCAATGTGAAAAGTGATATCTGACTTAATGCCCCATTGCCACCTTTATTTCTGGATCACTGCTGCCACCGCAGGCTCCATCACTTCCAGGTGAGGGATTGGGCTGGGGCGGATGGAGAGCCTGAACCCAGGCTGCCTCTTGGTGAGGGATGAAGGGGGAGGAGAGCCCAAGTCTGGGTAGTGGGGCTCTAGCTGTCCCCTTTATCCCCACCTCCCAGGTGTGCATGGCCCTTCTGCACAAACCCCAGCCACCTGGGGCTGATAGCCAGAGCCTTTAAAAAAAAAAGGACACAGCTCTTGAGACCCATGACACATTCCCGCATCTCCCTTGGTTTGAGAACCACTTTTCTAAAGTGTCTCAAGTTGGGCACACAAATATAGGTGGCATCCTGGATCACTAGTCACTTTGACACCTTGGCCAATGTATACAGTGTGAGAAGATGGCTTCCTCATTGTGTTGTGGTAGAAGCATAAAGTCTGACTGAGATCATACATAAAGAGAATACATTTGCAGTCTATAATTAGGACTGGAGTCCTCATATGTCCACATGATTTTATTTTACCAAATGTTTACGCTGAAATAAGTCTACCCCTTACTCAATATCCTTCAGGAATCACATTTATTATACTCCATATCTTTGTGAAATGTGACCTCATCATTATTCTCTTTCTTCTGGGAGCAAGAACAAGACCTTAACCAGCTTTATTATCCTGATGTTTTAACAAACCCCGCCCCCACCCCCTAACCAAAGTTTACAGAAAATCAAAAGATACTTTCTTTTTCTTCTTGCAGAACAGACCTCACTGGATGAAAGTAGGTGAAATAAATTGAGGAGGGGGAGAGGTGGATGAAAAGTAAAATGGTGGGAAGAGCATCAGATAAATGACAGAAGAAAATAAACAAGTGATAAAGGAGGAAACACCCATTTAGGTTAACGCAAACTTTCCTGACTTCAAGAATAGGATCGCGTGTATTTGTCTGCAAAGGCAAATTCCCAGAAATATAATTGCTGTTATTCTCATCATAAAACTGAGATAATGGGGGAAGGGATGCCTGAAGACCTACATACTACTATTAACAGATGTATTCAAGGGTGTTGGATTTAGGCATAGAATACCGAGGAATATAAGAGGCCAACAAGAAACCTGAAGGACAAAGTTTTTCAACTAAGAACAAATAATGGGGAGAAATCGTAGGAAGGGGGAGAGAAGGAATATCTGTTTTGAAAGAAAATTAATCAGGTAGAGAAACAGTATATCTGCTATTCCTGTACAAATGGAGAGATAAATATTTGAAAGCCCATGAAGTGGGATTTTGATATAACTGAGAAACAGCTAAATGAAGGAAATGACTAAAATGTTATAAAATAAGGATACATCTTATACCAAAAGGCTAGACTTAACAGGACAGGAGGAGGCTAGGAGGATATACAGTGATGTCTGAAAGAAGAAATTACATATGCAGGCGGAATACCACTGAAGAGATCGTTTTGATTAAGGAAAAAAATAGAATTGGTAAGGAAATAAATGATAAACTATAGTGAACCTCAGGGCAGGAAGAAACAGCAGATTCAGAAATATATTTACAGATAGGAGAAGCCTGTGAAAGTGTTGGAACATTAATCATGGAAGATTTTAATTATCCTGATGCTTCTTGGGGTAACAATAGTGGAATCACAGTGCAAGGTGGCATGCTCCTACAAGAATGAATCCTTGCATAATGTGTACATCAAAGAACAATGGATTTAGGTCTTAGAAAGGAATTAGTAGTGGAATGATCTTCTAGTTTTGTGATCAATTCATTATGTATGAATGAGATACTGAATACAAGACTAGGAAAGATCAGTTAGGGTGAAATCTCTTCAACCAAAGAAAAGAACGTAGCAGAACTGTGGTTGTTCCACTGCAGTAGGACTGGGAAGCAGAGTCATCATAATGCCAAGCAAACCTGGAGCCAGGCACCAAGTGGTTCTCTGCACACTAGTTTGGATAGCTCAGAGATTTGAAAAGTGTGTGAACAGCAGGTCTGTGACCTGCCAAGAGCCGGGCTGTGATTTTCAAAGGAGTCTAATGCACTGAGGCTACTTTGAAAATCCTAGCCCCACTAAGGAGTCACTGCCCAGTAGCTGCCATGCATCATGACTGCTACTACAAGCACAGTCTGACTATGCAGGTATACACATGTTCCAGCTGCTGGTTCTCTGCATATAAAATTTGGCATATCAGAAGGTTTCTTTCACAGATCAGTATTGCTTTATATGATTCATTCCCAACATTTTCTTCATCCATGTCCAATTGTTTTAAGAATAAAAACATTTTATAAGTTAATTAAAAAGCAATTTGGAGGCACTTTTTATTACACAAATATATGTCTGTCTGTCTGCAGTGTGTGTGTATAGCCATCATTTCCTAGCTCCTGTTTTCAGTGTCTCATTCAGCTTCCTGCTGTATCATACATTTCCCTGGAACAGAAGTAACAGTGATTGCAATGACTTCCATAATTCCATAGAGTACCACACTGTCTTTCCCAGGTTCCCTGAGGTTGTCCCATGGATCCCCAAACAGCAGATAACTGTGCTTGGAGCATCTTTGCCAACAAAGCTAGTGGCTAGCTCCTGTCCTGAAAAACATCATTGTGGTTCTTTAGTTTCTGAAACAGTGGATTTTTTTCACTGTCTCCTTCCACTATCTGCAGCGTGGCTGGCTGGGAATTGTGCTGGCTCCCTGCCTCATTTTGCTGAACAGCTCTAATTTTTACTGAATGCGATCTGCCTGAGTGCCTCATCTTTTGCTTATGTTCCATCTCATTACAATAGGCGAACCACAGCCCCTCAAGCAAGGTCTCACCAACTAACTTTTGGATTTTCCAAAAATTGCCTCATTTCAGCTCAAATAGTATCACTCCATTGCCCTGTCATTATTGCCTGTGAAAGCGGGCTCTGGATGGTCTCTGGGTGATATTTCAGACCTGACTTGGCTCAGTCTGATGCAGAGATAATA
Organism: Dermochelys coriacea; assembly: GCF_009764565.3. Taxonomy (NCBI): domain Eukaryota; kingdom Metazoa; phylum Chordata; order Testudines; family Dermochelyidae; genus Dermochelys; species Dermochelys coriacea. The sequence goes on along the minus strand of NC_050075.1, from coordinate 86,251,804 downwards.
TGCTGCTGCAGATCCATCAAGTGAACAGAAAATCCAAAGCAGGTTTCTCTGGGTTCCTGACTTGTTCCCATCAAATGCTGATATAAATCAGTAGGCATCCTTTTCTGCATAACATGCCTCAAAATCTGCTGCAAGAGAATGATGCTGAGCATATGTTTTGCCTCTAAACAGCTACAGAGTTTCCGGGTTTTTTTTTTTTTTTTTTTTATAGTTTCCACTATCTCAAGCTCTGTCTCACTCTTTTGTAACCCAGTCATGATTTTGTGTTCAAGCCTATTGTAGCTCAGCCAGTCCTTTGATCTGATTCTCCAATTTAATTTTTCCAACAATTTTGAACTCTTTAGGGAATGCTGGGTACAGTCACTGCTGGGGTTGCAGAGCTCTAGCCATGAATGACTGACTTCATGGGTGAAAACCACTTTAACAATATGCTGGGAGTGACATATAAAATCTATTGTATACGATAGTCTGAATTCCTTACTCAGTCCTTTTTTTAACCAAAAGAAGCATCGCAGGCAGGAGATTCCATAGAACTCCATTTATTTATGCTCTGACCCAGGAAAGAATAGTCCAATGGGACTACTTACATGTTTAAATCTAGGCATTTACTTAAGTGCTTTCCTGGATTGGGGCCTAAGCAGGACCAGCCTTTGGGAAAATGTCATCCTGGGCGAACTTGTATTTCCATCTCGCCAATCTCCTCTGGCACCCGCTGCCTCCCTGGGTGCCTCACCCATGCCCCCTGGCCCCTGCTGACTCCCCATCCATTCCCCCGATCCCCACTACCTCCCTGGGCTCCCCACCACCCTGGCCCCTGCTGCCTCTCCAGGCTCCCCATCCATCCCCCCATTTTCCCTAGGCCCTGTTGTCTCCTTCCCTCCCCAAACATTGCCCTGAGCTTTCTTCCACAGCTTTGCACCACAGGCGTGCCCCACTCCTTATCTCTTGACCATGGTGCCCTGAGTGATCACCCACATCACATACCCTTAAGGCCAGCCCTAGGTACTTAGGCTTCTAAAGATGCAAAAAAAGGTACCTAGAGGTATTTTCCAAAATGCTTAAGCAGGTTAGACCCTTAATTCCCATTACAATTGGAGTTCCAATTATTTGGATGGGAGTTAAGTGCCTAACCTGCTTTTTCTAAGTTTCTACCTGCATCTTCAGGCTCCTAAATATCTTTAAAAATCTGGTACTTGGGTATGTTAGTGGGCTTATTCCTTCACCCACTTACTTCCCTGGTCCTTCTCACATGAACAGAGAGCAACAATACCCAAAGTCCAAAGGTGCAAACAATTCAATGTTTATTGGGATGAACTTCTAGCAAGCATGATTCCAGTTTCCTTCCTTAGCATCCCCCTTCCCAGCTCTGACACCACAGAGCCTTACACCTGTGTCTCTGTTCCCATTCCTGCCCTTAGCTAGACATGATTACAATTTCCCCACCCCCATTCCCTGTTCCCATTTCCCCCCCACACACACACCCACTTCCTGATTGGCTGCAGACTATATAGTAAAACTTGAGTTCTGCTTAGGTATATCTTAACCAATCATTTTACTGAAATTTAACTAACCAATCCTAACATATTGTAACATGATTATTTAATCAATTATATCCCACCACCTTAATTAGTTTACACCCAGCAAAATGAATTATACAGCAGACAGAAGCAATCACAGAACCAGACAGAGATTATACAGACAAACAATAGGGAAATGGGGACTACAGTGATAGAACAAACACAGAAATGAGGATTTCACATCCCAGCTATTGATAAGCGAGTTCTTGCCAGACAGGATGCTATCAAACTAAGTTTCCTTTTACATCTTCTAGGCACTTCCCTTTCTCTGGAGGCGATAGGCATTATCAGGAGAGGATTGTATTCCTACAGTCCAATAGCACCTTATTTCAATGTGACTAGGTTGGAATGTGAGGAGCTGACCGCTCACATCCCAGCTTATGGCTGCCTCTGTTGCTTAGCCAAAGGCCTTAGCCTTAGAACAGGGCCTCAGACTGTCACAATAAGAGAAGGACCTTACACCGGCAGACAGTGATTTTGATTCTTTAAAAAGAAAAGCAGTACTTGTGGCACCTTAGAGACTAACAAATTTATTAGAGCATAAGCTTTCGTGAGCTACAGCTCACTTCATCGGATGCATTTGGTGGAAAAAACAGAGGCTTTGTTTTTTCCACCAAATGCATCTGATGAAGTGAGCTGTAGCTCATGAAAGCTTATGCTCTAATAAATTTGTTAGTCTCTAAGGTGCCACAAGTACTGCTTTTCTTTTTGCGAATACAGACTAACACGGCTGCTACTCTGAAACCTTTGATTCTTTAATACCTCTATAACAAGCTAAGTGATAAGAATACACCTAAATTCTTAGAGTATAGGCCTTTACAGACAGGCCTGAATATCTATATCCTAACAGGGTAATATTTTCAAAAGCTCCTTAGAACAACAAAAAGTTGCAAAAAGACAGAAGTGTATGTCAGGAGGTACAAATGACCTGTTGTCCTCTCTTCCACTTCTGGCATATCAAAGTCACATTCTTCACAATCCTCTATTTGCCCATTTGAAATGGTAACTCAATAAAAGCTACTTATCAGCTACATGCATTTCTTAAACAACTGAAGATTGAATTTGAAAGCAAAGGAGACAGTAGTGCAGTAACCCTGGCAAAAGATATGGCTTTTAAGCTGGCATAGACTTCGGAGTCAGTGAATCGTTTGGCAAGGAATGATATACATTGGCACAGAGCACAGAATGGAAACTACAATATCAGAGAATGCAGACATAGATCAGAGTCATCCCTCTCATTCTATTGTACCTCTCTCCCTTCTGTACTGATCTAGTGTATACAAGTACACCAGATTAATGGGCTGGGATCTACATACATTCACAGTGCTGGGGGGAATCTTGGGGTACATAAAGAACTGAAGCAATAGAAACAAACACAGTGGCTCCTGCAGCAACAGCATGAAAAGAGAAGCACATATGATTGTATGATACAATAGACATATGGCAATCAGGAAAAGAAATGTGAAGAACAGAGAGAGGCTTTAGATTTTTGAAATGGGCTGGTGTGCATATGATATGGGAATGTCATGTACCACCCCTGTTCTGAACATTTGTGGGAGGATGGGGGAGTAAAACAAGCTGTGTGCATTTGAGGCTAGCCATAGTTGTTGTTTATGGTCACTAATATGTGACTGTGGTGCTGTGTTAGTTTGTGGATTAAAGGAAATGACACATGTATCATTATCCATGTTCTAGTTTAATTTTAATCTCCAGGAAAGCTGCAGGAAATGTTGGTAACATAATTCTATACAGGAAGTAGGTATGAGTAATAATCCTCACCCCATGGGATTTTTCTCATCTCCTCAAGCAAATAAATAAATGAAAAAGCTTACAAAAACAATTTTAAAAGCTCCAAGACTAGTTAGAAAGAAACAATTCTGCCTTCGGGCAGTGGGAGAATATCTTCCTGGTGGTGATAATCAGGGAGATTTGGAACAGAGTGCAAGATTTCCTACCTTGTGTGTAAGTGCAAGGGGAAGTGAGTGTGTGAAGAGCCTCTCAGGAAACATGCACTAATACTGGGCATAAGCAGTACAGTTCTTGCACACTCTTAAGAAGACCAGTTCCTTTCTTTATCTGGTGTAGCTCCACTGGAGCTTGAGCATACACTGTCAAGAGTTATGCTGATTTATACCAGCTGGAGAGGTATCTCATCATCTTGAGCTCTAGGTTAATGACATTACTAGGGTAAGCCACATGTTTTGATCTTCTCCCCCCCCCCTCAAAAGAAAGGGGGAGAAGATACGGATATTAGTTGGAATATGCTGTTTCTCTGGTAGATTTACTACCTAACAGATTTTGTTTAAAAGTTATTCATAGTATTCCCCCTACTTTTGCAATATTTTATATTATTTACAGTAATTTTCTGTGTGTATTAATGTTTGTTTACTAAATCTGTATGGTACTCTCATTGAAGTTGACTGGGAACTATTAATATACTTTTATATACAACAGCCCTGAAATTATACATAATATAATTATATACAATACCACTTTTCATAGATTCATAGATTCATAGATACTAAGGTCAGAAGGGACCATTCTGATCATCTAGTCTGACCTCCTGCACAGCGCAGGCCACAGAATCTCGCCCACCCACTCCTATGAAAAACCTCACCCATGTCTGAGCTATTGAAGTCCTTAAATCATGGTTTAAAGACTTGAAGGAGTAGAGAAGCCTCCCTCAAGTCAACCGTGCCCCATGCTACAGAGGAAGATGAAAAACCTCCAGGGCCTCTCCAATCTGCCCTAGAGGAAAATTCCTTCCCGACCCCAAATATGGCAATCAGCTAAACCCTGAGCATATGAGCAAGATTCACCAGCCAGATACTACAGAAAATTCTTTCCTGGCTAACTCAGATCCCATCCATCTAATATCCCATCTCAGGGGATTTGGCCTATTTACCCTGAATATTTAAAGATCAATTACTTACCAAAATCCCATTATCCCATCATACCATCTCTTCCATAAACTTATCAAGTAGAATCTTAAAACCAGATAGATCTTTTGCCCCCACTGCTTCCCTTGGAAGGCTATTCCAAAACTTCACTCCTCTGATGGTTAAAAACCTACGTCTGATTTCAAGTCTAAACTTCCTGGTGGCCAGTTTATAACCATTTGTTCTTGTGTTCACATTGGTGCTGAGCTTAAATAATTCCTCTCCCTCTCCTGTATTTATCCCTCTGATATATTTATAGAGAGCAATCATATCTCCCCTCAACCTTCTTTTAGTTAGGCTAAACAAGCCAAGCTCCTTAAGTCTCCTTTCATAAGACAAGTTTTCCATTCCTCGGATCATCCTAGTAGCCCTTCTCTGTACCTGCTCCAGTTTGAATTCACCCTTTTTAAACATGGGAGACCAGAACTGCACACAGTATTCTAGGTGAGGTCTCACCAGTGCCTTGTATAACGGTACTAAAACCTCCTTATCCCTACTGGAAATGCCTCTCCTGATGCATCCCAAAACCGCATTAGCTTTTTTCACAGCCATGTCACATAGGATGACTATGAGCTGCCAATGATCAACCAATACTCCAAGGTCCTTCTCCTCTTCCGTTACTTCTAATTGATGCATCCCCAACTTATAACTAAAATTCTTGTTATTAATCCCTAATTGCATAACCTTACACTTCTCACTATTAAATTTCATCCTATTACTATTACTCCAGTTTACAAGGTCATCCAGATCCTCCTGTATAATATTCCGATACTTCTCCGAATTGGCAATACCTCCCAGCTTTGTATCATCGGCAAACTTTATTAGCACACTCCCACTTTTTGTGCCAAGGTCAGTAATAAAAAGATTAAATAAGATTGGTCCCAAAACCGATCCCTGAGGAACTCCACTGGTAACCTCCCTCCAACCTGACAGTTCGCCTTTCAGTAGGACCCGTTGCAGTCTCCCCTTTAACCAATTCCTTATCCACCTTTTGATGTTCATATTGATCCCCATCTTCTCCAATTTAAACTAATAATTCCCCATGTGGCATGGTATCAAATGCCTTACTGAAATCTAGGTAAATTAGATCCACTGCATTTCCTTTATCTAAAAAATCTGTTACCTTTTCAAAAAAGGAGATTAGGTTGGTTTGGCACGATCTACCTTTTGTAAAACCATGTTGTATTTTGTCCCATTTACCATTGACTTCAATGTCCTTAACTAATTTCTCCTTCAAAATTTTTTCCAGGACCTTGCATACTACAGATTTCAAACTAACTGGCCTGTAGTTACCCGGATCACTTTTTTTTCCTTTCTTAAAAATAGGAACTATATTAGCAATTCTCCAATCATTCGGTACTACTCCTGAGTTTACAGATTCATTAAAAATTCTTGCTAATGGGCTTGCAATTTCAGGTGCCAATTCCTTTAATATTCTTGGATGAAGATTATCTGGGCCCCCCGATTTAGTCCCATTAAGCTGTTTCAGTTTTGCTTCTCCCTCAGATATGGTAATATCTACCTCTATATCTTCATTCCCATTTGTCATGCTACCATTATCCCTAAGATCCTCTTTAGCCTTATTAAAGACTGAGGCAAAGTATTTGTTTAGATATTGGGCCATGCCTAGATTATCTTTAACCTCCACTCCATCCTCAGTGTTTAGCGGCCCCACTTCTTCTTTCTTAGTTTTCTTCTTATTTATATGGCTATAGAACCTTTTACTATTGGTTTTAATTCCCTTTGCAAGGTCCAACTCCACTCGACTTTTAGCCTGTCTCACTTTATCCCTACATGTTCTGACCTCAATTAGGTAGCTTTCCTTGCTGATCCCTCCCATCTTCCACTCCCTGTATGCTTTCTGCTTCTTCTTAATCACCTCTCTAAGATGCTTGCTCATCCAGCTCATACAACTCCTGCCGATGAATTTTTTCCCCTTTCTTGGGATACAGGCTTCCGATAGCTTCTGCAGCTTTGATTTAAAGTAATCCCAGGCCTCCTCTACCTTTAGATCCATAAGTTCTTCAGTCCAATCCACTTCCCTAACTAATTTCCTTAATTTTTGAAAGTCAGCCCTTTTGAAATCAAAAACCCTAGTTGCAGATTTATTTTTGTTAATCCTTCCATTTAGTTTGAACTGAATTAGCTCATGATCACTTGAGCCAAGATTGTCCCCTACAACCATTTCTTCTATGAGGTCCTCGCTACTCACCAAAATTAAATTTAAAATGCCATCCTCTCTAGTCAGTTCAGCAACTACTTGATGAAGGAATCCATCAGCTATCGCATCTAGGAAAATCTGAGCCCTATTATTACTAGCACTGGTTCTCCAGTCTATATCTGGGAAGTTAAAGTCTCCCATGATCACGCAGTTTCCATTAGTATTTACTTTATTAAAGACATTAAAAAGGGCTCTATCCATATCCAAATTAGATCCCGGAGGTCTATAGCAGACCCCAAGCACTATCGTAGGAGAGGCTTTACTAGTTTTCTTCCCCAGTGTAATTTTTGCCCAGACGGACTGTCTTATCCATTGCATCACTTCTTATTTCTTTACATTCTACCTCATCATTGATATACAATGCTACTCCACCACCTTTACCTTTGTTTCTGTCTTTCCTAAACAGCACATACCCTTCAATACCTGTAGTCCAGTCATGACTACTATTCCACCATGTTTCTGTTATCCCTATAATATCTGGTTTCACTTGCTGCACCAGTAGCTCTAGTTCCTCCATTTTGTTACCTAGGCTCCTCGCATTGGTGTATAAACATCTTATTTTTTGCTGTTTGGCCTCGCTCACATTTTGTACCCTATTAGGCACAGTCATTCTACAGCCAGTATAACCTATTAGACTAGTATCCACACCGCCCTTGCTCCTTATATACATTCTCCTACCCACGGCTATATCCTTTCTTACTTCGTCTTCTTCCCTCTCAATGCTAAAATCTGGCGTGGAGATTTCCTGGACATCTCCCATCCATCTCCCCGCAATTCCTAGTTTAAAGCTCTCTTTATCAGTTGTGCCAGCCTCGATCCTAGAAGTCTATTTCCTTCCCTACTCAGATGAAGTCCATCCCGAGAGAACTGTCCTCTGTCTGTGAATGCCTCCCAGTGGCCATACATCCCAAAGCCCTCCTTATAGCACCACTGCTTAAGCCATCTGTTGACAGTCATAATCTTGTCACACCTTTGTTGCCCTTCTCTAGGAACAAGAAGGATCCCGCTAAAGATCACCTGAGCCTCAATTTCCTTAAGCGTCTTCCCCAGCCTAGCATAGTCTCCCTTAATACTTTCCAGCAAGAATCTAGCCGTATCATTTGTTCCCACATGAAGGATAATTAGGGGATTCTTTCCCGCTCCCTTTAGGATCCTTTTCAACCTCAGGTCTACATCCCGTATCTTAGCACCCGGAAGACAGCACACCCTTCTATTCTCTGGATCAGCTCTAGTTACAGGCCTGTCTATTCTTCTCAATAAAGAGTCCCCGATCACATAGACCCGCCTTTTCCTGGTGACGGTGCTATTCTCCCATCTCTCCCCTGTTCCCTCTGGCTGCAAGTTCTTTCCATTCCTATTTTCCCTTATAATCTTCTTCAACCCATCCTGTATCCTCCTGGGGCTCATATTTGGTCTAGTCTCCCTTGACTCTTCCGCTTTTCCTATAGGACTAGCCTCTCTTCTCTTCTTCCTTACCCTTCCACCTTCAACAAGTACCTGCTGAGCCCCTTCTTCATTTTCCAACTCTGCAAACCTGTTCCTAAGCTCTATTTCTCCTTCACTAGCCCATCTTTTCCTCTGCCTGGTTCTTTTAGTCACATGTTTCCACTGACCACTTTCCTCACCCAGTCTCCCCTCAAAATTCCCCAGCCCTGCTTCCATCTGTGAGTCTGAGCTTTTCCCTTCAGATACCTCATATCTTTGCTCCATCATCTGCTCAAACCCCTTCCTAAACTCAACCAGACTTTCCACCTGCATCTCCAAACCTCAGATCTTTTCCTCCATCAGCTCTATCAGACGACATTTCATGCAGAAAAAATTCTTACCGGTTCCTCCCTCCAGGATCATGTACATACCACAGCTTCCACATCCAGTCATCCTCAATGTGTCTTCCACTACAGGAGTCATTCCCACAGCTGCATCTGTATCTGTCATCGCCTTCCCACCTAAATCCTGTTAATCTGGGAAACACAAGCCACACCAAAAAGACCACCCACCCCAGCAAAAGCAAACCCCAAACAAGCACCACAATCCAAACTCCCCTTGCAAACTCCCACTTAAACTCCCCTGTTTAGAGCTCTGTTTGCTAGCTCCTGTGCCACTGCCTGACTGGCTGGCTACCTTTATAGGACCCCTAGTCAGAAGCCCCCCCCCTAAGCAGGTCTCAGCTGCTCTCCCAGCACAAAGCCCCACCCCCTAATCAGGGCTCAGCTGCTCTCCTAGCTCAAAGCCCCTACACACACACAAATACTAAAAATACAAAACCAAGTACAACTACCTTCTCCTCCAACAGAACTCCCACTCAAACTCCCCTGTTTAGAGCTCTGTTTGCTAGCTCCTGTGCCGCTGCAGCAGCCCTGAAATTAACTCAGAAAATGCCTGAAAAGACATATCTCTGGCCTGTGCTTCAGCAGTGATATAAGCTGAGGTGCAGGAAGAAGGGAAATGTAACAGAGTTATACATAATATTGCCTCAGCATCCTTTACCCCATTACACAACTGATGCCTGAATAGACAGGGACTTGGGGATTATGCAGAGTTCAAACTGTGATTTCTCTTTCTGGGAGTCAGTCAAAGAGAGCAGAATGATATTATATATATATATATACACACACACGCACATATGTATATATATATATATATACATAAGGCAGGATATTAGGAAGTATGGCCAGGTGACTCACATGCAGAGAGTTGATAGAGGACAGATGGATATGCTCCATGAATTTGCAGATTATGTCTCTGTAACAAACATAGGCAGAGACTGTATACTGCAGAGATCAGCGCAAAAAATGGTTTGTGACACCTATTAACAATGGGGTTGTAGCCACTTATAGCCACTGGTACTGTACACAGAGATTCCCAGCAGAGAGAGCATGAAGATCCCGAATGTTCTGATAAACGGTCTGATAGTGACAGACAGGATGTGATTGACAGATAATGGATTCAAGTCTTTTATACATAGCCATCCACTAAAAGCATCTACTCCTGTGGTGAAATTTCTCTTGAGATACAGCACTGGTTGTTAGAGCAGGTTTTGAAATCTGCGAGTAAGACGCAGCCTGTGACTTGTAAAGTTTAAACTGAAATGTTTCTTGGCCAGTTTACCATGACCAAGTGGAGAGGCTGATTATCCTCTTGTCCAGCTCAAGCCAGAGAACTTCTGGAAGACAGTGAAGTCTCTGACAAGGTCAGGAAAAGGAAAATCATTGTGAGTTTGTTGCCCCCAGCACTGAGTGTAGCTTGAGGATCTGGTATGATGGAAGTGCTATAGACTGTTTTAGGATTGATAAAATGTTTTCTAAAGCACAGCCTGACTCAAATGAGTGGGACACCTGGAATAAAGAGACCTATCAAGCTATCATGCCAATGCACGGAGTACAAATTAGCTCCCCAGGAGGATAGTCCTGGAGAAGAATCAGCAACTCAGCTATAGGATTTGTTGAGATTCTGCTTTGTGATGAGGACAGCATGCCACAAGAGTTTTGGTCTCCAAGTTCATGGCCTGGAAGACCACCAAATGCCAAGGTTCAATTCCCATCAACTGGAAATTTTTACAGTAGCATAATAAGTATATACAACATTGTGATTCATTTTCTGGAGACCAAGTTAGGATGAGGAAAATTAATGATATCTGGCTGTACTAGAGGGAATAGCCAAATCCTTTCCTATCAGACAGGGCTTTATAAAGGAATTTTCAGAGGAGAAAAGATTCAGGACAACTAGTGGTTCCCTACATATAAAGAGACTGGGCATTAGAAGGAATCCATGATGAGACAGGGCACAAGGGAGTAGAAGGAACCCTAGAGTTGGTTAGAGATCAATTTTATTGGCCTTGAATGACCTAAGAAGAGAAAATGTCAGACCTGTGATCACTGTCTCAGAAGAAAGGCTGAGGTAGATAACACTGTCAAGTTTGTGAGATTAAAATGTTTGCTCCATTTGAACTTGTCTGTTTCCATTTTCTAATTCTAGACCCTGATGCTTCTGATACCCAGAATATTCTAGTAGTTACTGATCACTTTACCAACTACGATCAAGCCTACCACACCAAAGTCCAAACAGCCAGGACAATGGCTAGTGTACTGTGGGAGAATTTTATCAGCCAGTGACAGGCAGGCTGGGTGAATGACCCTCACAGAGGGCCAGGCACCCAGCTTACCTGTGACACAGCCACTATGGTTTCCTAGAGGATACACAGTAATCAAGGTGTAAACTTTGAATCAGAACTGATTGCTGAGCTATGGAAGATCACAGGAGTAGAAATCAGACTGCTTCTTGCTACCCTTGAGGAAATCCAGTTCAGAGATTTAACTATACTCTCGTAAGTTAAGGACTCTTGAAGAACACTAGATCACCTGGAGGAAATATGTCTGACTGCTAGTTCATGCATATAATTGTACTAAGAATGATACAACTTGAGAACTGCCATATTTTTTAATGTTTAGAAGGCATTCTGCTACCAGTAGATCAGTGTTTTGGAATTCAGTAGCAAGGGCAACATGTGATATCACACCAATGATCTCTGAAGGGCCTAAAACACAGACTACACTGTGCATATAATTTAACTGCTAAAGAAAGTGAGAAAAATCAATTGGCAAACAAGTGGTAATGGGATGTCAAGGAATTTGTGTCTACTATAGAATCAGGAGGTAGAGTCTGGACATGTAATCTTAGCCCTAGAGGAAAGCATACATTTGCAGATAGATGGAAGCCACTGTATATGTTGTTTTACCTACTTACAAGTTACAGGCTGAACTGGGAAAAGGTCCCATTCGGAGTCTTCACAGAGACATGCTATGCCTTGTGGATTAATTTCTGCTCCTGATTCATAGTTCCTCAGCATCCCACTACCCCATTACACCAGTACTAGTATTTCCAAGTTGGTGGAGGGGGGCAAATGATGCAGTGGGGTCATGCTCTCCTGCTTTCACAGAACCCCCTCAGAGATACCTCCCTGCTAGAGTAGTGTGTTCTCAGTAACAGAGGGCTGTACCTTTACGGAACAGTGGGACTGTATTATGGATGGGTTTTGTGGGAGACAAAAAAAAAGTGTTACTGAAGTGAACTCAGAACACAAAGCAGTCCTGCTCATGCCATTATGACAAGCTGAGATTCAAGGCAAGGTGAAGCATTTTGCTTTTCTTAAAATGAAGCTAGAAAACGTTCCACACCTATTTACACACCTGCCTTTTAAGAGAAGGATCAGAAAACAGAGGCATTGAAGATTTCCAAAGAGTGCACAGTTGTAGCAGTGTGCTGTCAGGAGTAACTATGTAATCTGTGGGTATCCCTGATTTATAAGTCAGCTGCTGACACAGAAACAGCACACACAATTAAACATCTTTGAGCCTCACAGAAAGTGTGCTGATCAACACCTTGTGCACTGTTTCTTTGGAAAGGGAAAGTTTAAGGCAATGTGCCTCCTACAAATGAAAAATAGCTATGATACAAAGGCAGTTCCTTTCTTTTAGCTATCTTCTCCTAACCTCTTTTCTCTGCAGTCTCTCTCTCATTATGGCACAGAGGAGACTGAAAATATTACTAGCTTTAACACTGCCAAATATGTTTCACTTTTACAATAAAAAAGTTTTTTCTAACAATACCCCTTTTCTTCCTTTTGGCACTGACAGTTTTGCATGGTCTTTCTTTGCTGGGTAATGAATTAAGGTATAAAATCTGGTTCCCTGGCTCCAAGCAATAACCAAGAAACTTCCTTCATATCTTTTTCCTCTTTGACTCCTACTCTTTCTAAAAGCCTCATCTCATATTAAGCATACATTTTGCTATAATACAGACTTCCCAAATGCACTGAGATTTTTCCTTTGTCTTTCAATTCTTCATCATTCATTAGTGATACACACAGATTTGTCTTTTGACTCTGGTACTCTTCTTTTATTCTTCATATGTAATGAGGCAAAAAGAATTTTGCAATAAAGGCTCATCAAAGCTGTCATTTATCTATGTTGGACTGTCTTTGTTATATATTAGTAATAAATGTCCTAAGTCTTTCTGTATCTGGATGCATTCCTCCTCATTATTTAGAATTGTTTTCTCCTGACATCCATGCCCATACTCTTTCCCTTCCTCCCTCTGCTGCTCTTTGTCTTTCAGAGCCAACTTTTAAGCTACAGAGTGACTGTGGTATGTTAACCATGATACGGAATTTAGAATTTTGTCTAACATTTCATTGGGAATTTATCACAGTAGGTAAATTGCAGTTTCCTTATCAAACATTCTTCATGCAAATCAGCATGTTAGGATGAAGGGTGGAATAATTTATTTCATTCTAACTAGCCTTGTTTACAGAGTGGCTTATATTATAACTTCAGATCCTTGAATCAGAATCTAACCTCAGTTTTTGTAGGCAATATGCTGGTTATGAAGAATCTTCCAGAAGATAAACATTTTGCAGTACCTGAGAGTAGAAGGGCTCAGATACTGCAGTGATGGGTGCTGCAAAAATATCATAGATAGGTCGCTAGTGAAGTACTGGCTACCTGCATCTTTCTATCTATCTGCCCCTGGTTTTCCTGCATGTATCTGGGAAAAAAGTCAAAGCAACCTATGTAAAGCTGAACATTCTAGCAAGATTTTTCCTTAAGAGTGCAAGAGAACAGCAGATTTGCTAAGAAAATATTTTTCATTTTTAAGTACTGGCGCTGAAGGTCCCTGATGAAAGAAGAACTGGAGAGTTGTATAGTTAAATCAAAGAAACAAACTTAACTGTCAAGATGTGACAGCTATGTCCAATAAAGATCTGTTTGCTGCTCAGTAAGGATATGTTAGTCTGTACAAAGCAGGGATATCGCTAAGCCCTCCAACAATGAATTACTCATCACATGTTTTGTGTTTGGTAACTGATACTAGAGAGAATAACATACAGGTACAGACCTGATTCTCTTCTCACTAACACCAGTTTTATACCTTTGTCCTCAATGAAGTTACTCCTGATTCATCTCAATGTAAATTGACTTGAAGAATCAGGCCTGCAGCATGTGGGTGGGTGTGAATTAGAAGAGAGTGACACAGAGAGTCTTACTAACCTCCATCTAGGGTCTTCCGTTAATTTCATACCTCCCCAAGTTCTCATGGCTTTTTCCTGCATTAATTATAATTATGACAATTTGTTATATTTACTTTATAATTAAAATAACTACTCAGCATTTATTTTTAGCACAGTAAAATGAGGAGCTGAAGATTTTCACACAGCAATTGAAATAATAATATACAAAATCCATGGGCCAGATTCTCACTTGCACTGGGGCTGCTTTACTTTGCACTGCCAGTGTAAAGCTAGGTTAAATCTGAATAGCCGGACAATAGAATATGGGGCCTTTGAAGATGTAGAGTCATCACAGTGACTCCTACATCACCCCCTCTCCCTCTTAATGATGTCGAGTAATAGCCAAGGAAAGGGAAAATAGATAGGTCTTCCCTTGTGATCCCCAGCTGCAGTTAGAGCTGACATAATTTAATGCAGCTTTCAGGCTGCTTTAATTCACACCAAGATACGGGCTCAATGCACATGCAGTACAGGACTTGAGGAACTCAGCTGTGGCTAAGAGCTAATACCCCCATCTGCCAAGTTCCACTGTGCATTCCTAGGACACAGCTAAGGAACAGGGCCATGCATCTAATGGTGCATGGGGAAATATAGAAAAAATAATCCCATAGGTGAGAACAAAGACACAAGACTAGCTCTAAACCTGGTAATAGTTCCTGCTGAAACTAAAGGCCACATCCTGGCCCTCTCAATGGCCATGGAACTGCCAAAATGCAGCAATAATGTACTGTGGGGACTCGGAAGAGAATGGGAAGCATAGAGGCCATGCAGAAACACTCTGTGGCTCTTGAGTTGTGGAGACAAGCCTTGAGGCAGCCTCTCTCTCTATTTTGTGTGTGTGTGTGTGAACACATGTGAGGTATGAGTGAGCCACAAAAGTGAAGGACACAGTGCATAGGACCACAGACTGAGTAGGTCCATAGACCTGCTACCATATTCAGTGGGCTGAAGTAGTGGTCAGAGCCAGGTTGCACAGGGGCTACACATTCTGCCTTTGATTTGGAGGGAGGATTCTGAATCCCTCCACGCCCACTCAGTTATCTCACAAATCCATTATACTTGAGCTTTACTAAGAGAGACAAGATTTGGCCCAAAATGCACAGCTAGCCAAACAAAGACGGACTGCGTATCCTTTGGATAATGTAGCTATGTGGTTTTCTTCAATGCCCTGCAGGACTATTTCATAATCAAATAAATCTGACACTCAGGAATAATTTCCAGAAACTACATCTAACGTTTTCCTTCCTTAATGTAATCCCGTTGCTTCTCGTTATTTGCCCTTGATCCATCCTCAATCATTTCTCTTCATCTTTGGTGTTCACATTTCCAATACGTGCTAGATACTTTATCAAACTATATATCTTTAGCTTTTTTAATGTATCCTCAGAAATTAATCTCTCATCCTCCCTAATTATTTATTGTGTTATTCTGTGAAACCCTTCAATTTATCAATATATTCTTATTTTCAGGTGCCTAGATCTATTCTATTCTAAGCACATTCTAACCAGAGTCGTGGATTATTTTCCCTCAGATATCAGACAGTATCCGAATCTAACAGCATTTGGATATTTTTGCCAATATTTCTAAACTCCTAATGTGGCATTTATGTTTAGAGCTGGCCAGAAAACAAGAATTCAGTTTTGTGAAAAATTTTGAGATTTCAACATTTGTTTTTGTTCTGCATCTGAACAAAATCAAGACCTCCTGAAATTTTTGTGATAAAACACAAGAAAGAGATACTCCGGAATTTAATTGGTTCAGCTTTGTGTGTGGAAGTCCGTGTTTTCTTTTACAAACACTTACAGAGAGATTTTTGCAAGAGAACATCCATTTTTTAACAGATCTGACTGAATGTTACAGAAAAGCTGTGATGTGGAATGATAAGGGTGATGAGTTATGACCCCTACAGGACAAGAAAGGTGAAGATACTAATAATGCAAATAGAATAGCAACATTTAAGAACAAAATCATGAAGTCTTGTTTTCTTAGTAGTAAGTTTAAATGCTAATTATTTCCCACACTTCTTCAGAAGTATTTTTAATTCATTCTAGATAAGTTAGGGCTAAGTGATGGGTAAACCCTAAATTAATCTGTTTGTTCTGAAAATCAGGTTAGATGTGCCTTTAGATCAGACTATTTCACTTCCAGACCAGTCAGGAACCATCAGAACCACAAAAAAGAGTATTTTATAGTGAATGATATTTTGGTATTTGTGCTTGTTTTTCTGGAGGAAACCGGGAAGTGCAGAGACAAATCACATTTTTTAAAAAATATTTTCAATTATTGTGACAATTTGGCAATCTGTCTGTATAAGTTATGAAATCACTGTGAGACTATGAATTCTATGTCTGTGCAACCGCCATTTGGAATGTGCTGCTTTTGTTGCCTTGTCTATTGTGTTTGTCTCTATATTGGGCTGAAGTCCCAACACATAGAGATACAGGGTAGGCAATAGAGGGTAGCTGACTTTAAACCAACCCAATCTTTGGAAATCTGTTCATTCTAGACTAAAGACTCTAGAAGAACTGGTTTACCAGGGGTGAGCTCACCTTGGCAATGAGGTCCCCTGGCACGGGTTTTCACTTATGTGAGGAAGCTGTCAAGGGTGTCACCTAACATAGGGCACTGAAGGTTTTAAAAGGGCCGAAGCTGTTCTGCTGATGAGGTGTGTTCCTCCAGCACACGAGGGAAAAGAAACCCAGCATGTGGCAGCCCACAAGCTATGCTTCGAAGCAGAAAGACTCTGGACAACCCAAGGGACTCTGACCCGAGCCCAAAGAATGCCCTGGAGTAGTTAGGAACATAAACCAGAAGTTTCACACCTTTGGGGTAGAGTTCTGGGACAGGGGTGTGTTTAAGTATGGGGAGTCTGAAGGGTCACTGCTGTACCCAATGGGGATAGTCAGCTGGACAGCGAGTTCCAGCTCTCAGGATAGGGTGCTAGACCTCAAGTCTTAACCCTGAAAGTGTGCCTAGGGACTCCCAAGACTGGGGCAGTGGCTGGACTCCATTAAAATGCCCAGGAGTCCAGAGACTCAGAGTCTTGGATCTCTATCACAGCAATCCTAGTATGTGGCCATTAGGGGGCAAGCATTAGAACCTGTAAAACCTATCCTTTTTTAAAAACGTCTCAGAAAAGATTTTATTTTTATTTGGGGGTGATTCTAGACACATTGTGTCTGAAACTTTTCATCCTATTCCTACTGCAAAGTGCTGCCAGGGAGTAATGTTAGTAATGTTTTTCATCATTCGGCTTTGCAGTATAATGGGTTTATACAAATGAATGAAATGGTTAATACACTTGAACCCCTTATGCATGTTATGCTGATTTAGCTGTTTGTTCATAGGAGACTCAGACGTTCTTGATAAGACAAATACCTCTACTTGTTATGGGGCATTTCTATATCTTCTACAACTAATGTCGATGAAAAAGCCTGTTCAATCAGTGCAAATGCACGTTATTTACTGTGAAGAGTTATAGAATACAGAGAAATTCTCCACACCCCCAAGATACAGGCAAGCCGTCAACAATTAAATTAAAGGAGCTTTTAGTGACTGGAATTTGGCCTTCAGTGGATCTCTTCTCAGGAATAATGGTCTATGTGGGTGGTTCTGTTTGTAGAACTGAGATTAGGCTCCTGATCTTACAAGATGATACATGCAGCTGGACTCCTGCATCTGCATGAAGCTCTATTGGTATCATCGCCTAGGTGACACATTAATATCTACAGAAGTATTGTTCCTCAGATGTGCATTTTGGGTGGCTTGCATCTCTTAGGAATGGACTCAAGAGGATTAGGGCAAACAATAATCCTAAAACAAATAATAATAGAGATCTAAGCAATATCGGTTATAGGATGGCTATTACATTCAACAGATTATTTCCAGTCTTTTTTAGATTTATATTTAATAAAAGGACAATGAAAATAATGATTCTTTTGGAACTAATCCAGCAAAGCACTTGAGTATGCGGTTAACTTTAATTGGGTGACATTGACTTCAAAGTGATAACTCACATGCTTAATGTAAAAAGTACATGCTAAGTCCTTTGCTGAACTGGGCTGTTATGAATAGTTGTAGGAAACACCAAATGTCTCAAGTTGGGCACCCTGAAACAGAGACACCTGAAGAGTTTGGCCTTAAATTTATTACAGCAACCGAGATACATTAGTTGGCAGGAAACATAAACAGAGCAAATAATTAGCTGGTTATAAGACAGTATTTCTGCTTTAGCAGAACATTTTTAATTATTAAAATAATTAGTGAGATTAAATTCAAAACAAAAGTCTGCAAATTCAACCTGAACTTTTCCTTGAAGCTTTCAGATGTCTCAGGTGAGCACCTTTTCTGTTGATGTTTACATTAGCAGAAAAGAATTTTTAAAAAATTCTTAACCTTTGTTTGGTTTATTTCTCAATTTCCTGAATTTTTGACTATATTTCTTAATCTCCACCACCAGAAACATATCTAACTATCTCTTGAACCCAAAAATCATGTCAATCACCTTTCTTGATAACTTACTCCATGTGTACATTATACTTTGCATAAAATTAGTTCTGCCTGAGCACCCTATTTCTCATTAGTTGCCTAATTTTTGGATTACTGTCCTGCTGCAATAGTTTTTGAACCTTTATCAATATGAGCAATTTATCTTGATCAACTTTAGGTCTCTTTCAGTGTTTCATAAACTTTAAAAATTCATATTTTCTATGCCTTGTTTGGAAGAATCTGTTTTACCTTAAAATGGGACATAGTATAAATAGTGTTGTGCTCTGATTTCCAATTTTTTTACTTATTGCTTTTGCAGGAGTCTACTGTTAGGTGACTTACCTATGTATGTAAAGCATGCCCTCTAAAACACACATACACACACACACACAGAGTGGAGAGGAGGGGGCAGAAAGGATGTCAGGAAGTGGAAAACAGACAATAATGCAGAGGAGAGGCGTTGTCGTGAGAGTCAAAGGGAAGTAAAGGTATGTTGCAATATTTTAGCTTGGAGTAATATAGATGACACTCAGTGAGGCTGAAATACCATACCAACAAACATCAGGTAAAATTGTTTTATTGTACTTAGTAAGCTGTCTGTCAAATGTGAGCAGATTGGCTTGTTGCAGTTTATCACACATCAGACATAGGTCCTGATCCTGCAAAGTAATGAACGGTGGAACAGAGTTTCTTTTGCATGCACCATATTGAAGGATCATGGCCTGAGGGCCCAGAATTTCTCATTTTCTAATCTCCTTCTTTCCCATCTTTCATCAGTAGGTGCCTGTGCTAAAGAAAGATTCTTGCCTGCTTCCCTTGCTCCACCTTCTTTTTTCCTTCCTCCCATCCCTTTACTGCATCTTCTGTCTTTCTCAGCTCCTAACAGTACAGATTCTTGAACATATGCTAGTAAAAATAACCCCACTGAAATGGCAGAAATGTCCACTGAAAATAATGAGAATGATTTGTTTATGAAAAAATGCAAATCTCAGGCAATTTTTGAGTCAGAAAAATGGCAAGGCTTGCAGGTAAATGGAGAATGATAACATACATATTAATTCAGTCTCTCTCTGTCTGACACAAACACACATTCCATCTTCACTGCACCTTCTTCTCTTGCCAGTTTTTTGGCTGTGCTTATCCATGACTGACACTGAGAAACTTGTCTGTTCCTTATTCGCCTCCAAACTAGATTAATGTAATGCCCTGTTTGCAGGTTTGCCAAGCAGGCTGATAAGAAAGCTGCAAGTTGTTCAACACTCTGTTACTAGCATAGTGTAGCATGTAAAAATAAATAAAACAAAAAAAAATCTGATTGTATCTCACTAATTCTGAGACCCAGATTTGACTGTCTGTAAAACAAAGAGCTAATAAATAACTAATAAATTTGTTAGTCTCTAAGGTGCCACAAGTACTCCTTTTCTTTTTTCTCCTCTTTTTAGGGTCTGAAGTCCATTAAGTCAATAGAAAGACTCCAACTCATTCCAATAAGGTTTAGATCAAGCCCATGTTGAATAAATTACCTTCTTCATCTCTTGGTTTTTAACCCAATTTGTTTACAACAGCCTTTTTCTAAGTCATGCAGCTTAGTTTTGTTGCTCTTTATCGGATTTTGAAGGTTTGCTGTGAATGGTTTTGAAATGGTTTGTGAAAATATAGTTGATGAGCCAAATTCTCCCCTCACTGACATTGCATCAGTACTTAGCAATTCCACTGAAGTCAATAGGGTTACTCTGGATTGTTTTCACTGTCAATAGCAGATATTCAGGATTGTTGCCACTTACTCTGGACAGCAGAAGAGTTTGGTTAAATGTCTTTTTTTCCACAATATCAAAACAATTACTTGCTAAAGTGAATTTACAGTAACCGCATAGACTCTGTTTTATTTTTCTGAGCTGCTATTTTCAAGGTAAATAGCAAATACAGCATAAATAAGTGAGCAATTCAGGTAAAGTTCCCAAATCTGCATTCCCCAGTGCTTGCGTTGAGATGTAAATGAGAATTCTGTGGATTCATGTAAACTTTCAGAATAGCCACACATACAGGCCTGGGTACATACAATCCTAGTGACAAATACTATGGGGAAAAAAAGGAACACTTATGAAACAAAAAAGAAATATGAACGGAATGCTATGTCTTCCGGCTCTTCACCCATCTGTTCTTCCTACTATTCTTCCTCCTCACTGTCATGGTGTCTTGTCATTCAATCCCGCCACCCCCTGCCTTCTCTATTTTTTTTCTTGCTTTTTTATTCGCTGTAGAAAAGGCTTACATTAAATCAATTCTTCTGTATTTTTTCCTGAAATGGCATCCACTCAGCAAATAGCAAACAACATGGCATATAGCTTGGCATGTGTTCTCGCAGTCAATGTAAAATAAATGCCATCCCACTGATGAGGTTTAAAGTTGCTCCCATAGGTACTCAAGGAGACTGCCTCTGTCTTAAATGTTTTGCTTTGAATTTAGTGCCTCTTTTATAGACATAGCAAATTGAGAGAGGAACACCCTGCTATATCTTCATAAGAAGGAGAAGCTCAAATTGTCTCTTCTACTGCTTTTTCTCCTGAAGTGCTGTATGTTTTTTTAGGCTTGTTCATTAACAGAATGAATGTCATACAGACTTTGGGAAGCTATTAAGAACTGAAATGGAGTCAAATTATTTTGGTTTTTAAATGTACTGCATTGGATAGGAGATATGGTTTATTTTAGCACTGTGTCAAAAGAAAATATTTTGATAACCTCAGTAGTTATTACATTTGTGCTTGGATGACAAGTGAAAATACATTTAGGTCAAAACTTTATAAGTGGAAACTTATATGGAGTGCCTCCTTGGTATGCCCAACTTGAGAACCACAAACCCTGATTTTCAGAGGTGCTCATTGCCAGGGCTCTCAGTGACTTCAGCTGGACTCAGAGACCAGGAGTAGATGGCCCAGGAAACACTCCTGTGGTTATATCTTGCTGCACTGAGCCAAGTTCCATCCTTATTTACAATTCCTTCATTACCAAGCACAGGCTCCCAGCCAGGGCCGAATTTGGCCAACTAATTACATAATGGGCCTGATCTTGTTCCCAGTGAAGTTGATCACAGGTCTGGGACCAACATGGTCTTTTCCCATTTTAAGTGACATTGATATTTGATTCATTTCAAGTGTCTCTGCACTTCAAATGACTCGTGATCAAAGAGTGAGTCATTTGTGCTGGTTTAGCTGGCTATACAAAAACAGGCACACATTTCTTCATTAACCAGTTTGGGAAGCTCCTTACACAAAGATCTCTATGCTGGCTGGTTAAACTTAATCTTTATCATCCTCCCTCAAAGCATTTCACCTTAGCATGCCAGCATGGCTCCCTTCTGCTAGGAAGAAAGTTACAACATAAAAAGTTCACCTACTAATATGGAAAAGATTAACAATTGTAAAATTTACAATCCCATTACAGAAACTATAAATCATACTCACACATACACTTAACTGTTGCACTCACCATAAACAATTCCCCTCTGCATTTCTTCATCTGGAGGTGACAAATTTATAAGTGATTCTATTACAAATGATCAGTTCTCAAGGACCTTGAGTGATAGTGTTTCTGATTAAGGGCCAGATCCAGGAAGATGTGGGTACCAACTGAAATGAGGGAGGATATTTCTCACGATCAGACACTCATTTTGCATTTGTGTAAAAATATACCTATAATATAAACAATTGTCTCCTCTCTTAAAGTAATTATATAGGTGTATGGAAACAAAATGATTCCATTAAGTACGTGATAGCTTGCAACCAGCAGTTAATAACTTGTATTAGCAGACATTAATTAATGCATTGTTATTAATCATAGTAAATATGTATATAGCACCACAGGTTTTGCTTGGTGCTTTACAGTTATTAGAAAAAAAATGGAGTCCCTGGTCCTCAAATCTTACAATCTATAACAAGAAAACCCAACAAAATGAAGGCAGACAAAAGAAAGGAATATGGAAAGGAGGGATCAGAGTAAAAAGAAATGAAGATAAAGTGAATTTGATTAGATTGCAAGCTAATCGTGCAGTGCTGACCTTTTTTTTTTAATTGATAATGAGCTTGTGATGTGGGAAGATGAGCTGACAGCACAGCGCTAGCTGTCAGTGGCTCTGGATGTATCATTGGATGTCTTTGGGTGTCTTGAATTATCTTTTCTGGTGAGCAGATTTTTCCCTTCATTTTCCTAATGCTTTTCTGACTTGTACTGACTCTGCACTGACCTGACATGACAGCTTTTCCCTGGTCAGGACTCTGCAAAACTTCAAACATTAGGAACAGGTGACCTGGGGATACTGCAAAGGGTCTGAGCCTCCATGTGAGGCCTGGGAACTCCATGTGTTCCCTGGGATGTATAGTATTTCCCTGTAGAATCCTTGGGATTTATGTTAGGAGGGCCTGGCTGTTTGCCCACTTTTTGGATGGCCAGCCCTGCCCCTGATTAGAACACAAACTATACAGCCTCAAAGCTGGCACTCCTGGGGGATTTTCTGCTAGGCAGTATGAACTGGGCCATCCTTTTACTCCCTTGATAGTTATTATTGTCAGGTAATGACATACTGTAACTGTCTGCAGGGCAAATAGATCAACAAAATTGGAACCAGTGGACTGGAATCCCATACTTCTTGGTATAGTGCTTTCCTGAACTTTCTGCAGATCTGAAACCAATGAATCACAATTCATGTTCTGTTTATTGAACAAGAACATAAAGATTTTTGATGTATGCAATTAAACCCTTAATTTAATGACCACTACATGAATTAAATATTACCAAATGTGTATTGCCACTTACTCCATAGCATTATACAATAGCATAATCTGTATGAATTCTTCAACGTTATTATCTGTATTTGGCACAAAAACAGCTAGTTATATTTAAATTGCAGAAGGTGGATGTCTGTAATAAACTAATAGTAAACATCTCTGGGCTGAGGTGCTACATACAGCCTGGACTGACATTGTCTGAAATGAGACTTGTCTGCTGGTTAAAGGCATCAGCATAAATCTGGATACAGATTCCTGTTTTTTCCCCACTGCTTTGCATAGAGTGCACCATCCCCCGCGCTGATGGCCAGTTTTTCAAAGATAAACTTTTCCTACCTGTCAGCGATGCAAAGTCCATGACGGCACCTTAATAGATATGTTATGGTCTTTCCTATCACTAGCTAATTTCTAAAGAGATATGGCTGAAAGGATTTTTTTTAAAAGGCCAAATCTGCTAGCTGCAAACTTTTACATGTGTTTGAAAAAAATACTATATATAAATTTAGTTCCATAATAATGTTACATCAGGGCAAATCCAGCTCCCACCACTGCAGCTATGGAGGTGCCTTGTCTGTAGGACTTGCCCCTTCTGCTGTGCCAGATAGAGAGACGGTTTTGGGGATCATACAGCAGATGCATACAGTCTAAACAGCATGAAACTTCGTGCTAGGGGTTCTCCCAGACCATCAGTGCACAAGGTTGAAGGCTTAAACAACATGCCAGCTATCTTTCTCTTGGAAAAGACCATATACTCATTGAGTAGACCAAAACAAGACCCATTTTATTTTAGATTCATTTAATTACTTATATAAAAAGAATAGAAAACTGTGGACAGCCCACTTAAAATACTTAAAAGGCCTGGACATTATGATTAAATGGCTATCTATGCTGTATTCTCTTCATGAAGATGTTATGGAGAAATCTGGTCATTGGGATGGTGTAAAATACCTCTAAATACCTCTTGTCAGAAAAAAATCCACGCTTTACACATCAGACAGCGAAAACTATATTTAACTATGTACCTCAACAAAATGAAGATTGCCTTGTATGGTTAATTATGAACCATTTATCCAATTCAAGTAGAGAAAAATTTACAAAAATGGATTATAATCATAAAGTGTGGACAGCATGCTTGGATTACTTTTCAGGTGGGAACTAACCCTGTACCCTCATAAGCAGAACTGTCTCTCCAAGTATTAGTTGCTAATTATTAAAGAAACAGACTTTTTTGACAGGATATAATTTTTTTTACACATTTAGGCTTATTCCTAAGAAATATGTGCACCACAGGGAATATAGAATGAGGAGGAGGTTGCCAGTGGTGAAGTAAAAAAGCAATTTTTTTAAAAAAAGAAGAGAAACAAATATTTATTACTTTTAGGTCTAAAGTTGTTGTTTCTGGCCCATGTACAGTATTTGATACTGTGGGACAAGATTGGGAAAGGATAGTGTAATTACAAAATTCTTCCTTAGCCTTATGGGGAAGGGTAGGGAAGGAGATTCCTTTCTCACCTGCTAGTTTATTTCAGTGTGCAGTAGTCAAGGTGTAGGGCTGCATTCTGCAAACCCTGCCTTCATGTCACTGTCCCTTCCTATTACAAGTTGTCCCCCATGAAGTGAAGAGGGAAGGTTGTGAGGAAAGGTTTGCAGGACTGGACCCTGAGCTTGAATAAGATATCCCAGCTAAGGAATTGCAGAGATGAGGGTCATCTCATCTCTTGGTGTAGATAGCCATTAAAGTCTATGGGGCTAGGACAATTTACACCAGCTGTGGATCTGCCCCATGAAACCTGAGGTAAATACCGTACGGAAGATCCAAGCTGCTCCCAGCACTCCTCAATTTATAATTTGTTTAAACTAAGTAGAAGAGCCCTTTCACCAGATGAACTTTGGAAAGGTTGTACAGTTGTTGGCTGATACTATATATCAGATGTCAGCATGGTTTTAATATGCATAAACCATGTATGTTATGCCAGTCTGATGTCCTTTGCATTCACTCCACACTGCTGAAGAGACCCACTACAACTTAAATATTGTGTGAGGTAAGGGGTGGTGTGCAGCTTTGCCAGAAAGAGCCAGGTGAAGAAATAACCACATCACAATTGCTTCCCTTCTCTCCACTCTTGCCCTTCTGTGTATGTATGTGTGTGTATATGGTAAGCTATTGCAGCTTTTGAAATGGTACAGCTTGCTTTCCCCACTCATGTCTAACCAGCTGCATTAGCCAGCAAGTGTGTGTGTGGTGGGGGGGAGTGGGCAGAGTGAAAGCTTTGCTCACTCCCTGCCCTGACTCCCACTCCCTGCCCACTTGGTTGCACTGGGACCACCTGGAGAGCAGCAGTTGCACTCCATATCAGACCTGAACCAAGATCTAGTTAGGACCAACAGGCCTGCCAACGGGGGGCGGGGGGCAAAGGGGGCAATTTCTCAGGGGTCTGGGTGATTTAAAAGGGCTCAGGGGCCCCCGGCTGCCATTGTTGCCATGGTAGCAGTGGCAGCCAGGAGCCCTGGGCCCTTTTAAATTGCCTGAGTGGGCCGCAGGGCTCCTAGGCGCACACAGGGTGGTACTGGCAGTGGCGAAGGCAGTTGGACGGGCATGTGGAAGCCCTGGATGTGCCAGAAGAGTGCACCCAGCAGTGCACCCAGTAGCAGCTCAGCCCATTGACTGTTCTGCCCTGGGGCCTGGAATTGCTGTTGGCGGGTCTGAAGAGCAAGGTGCAACCTAACACTTAAATTCTCACCCCTGCTCCCTGTTGAAGGAAAAGGCCCAGGTAGGGACCATCAAATTGTAAAGGTAAATGTGTGGTTACTCAGGTGGTGTTGGAGAGAGAGCTTTGGATTCTTCGACCATGGGATGTTGCTCCAGGAAGAAGGATTGCTAAGAAGAGATAGGATCCACCTAGCAAAGAGAGGGAAGAGTATCTTCACAGGCAGGCTTGTTAACCTAGTGAGGAGGGCTTTAAACTAGGTTTGTCGGGGGGTGGAGACCTAAGCCCTGTGGTAAGTGAGGAAGTGGTATATGAGGGAGAAACACAAGGAGGAGGATGCAACAGGGGAGGCCTCCTGATTCATACTGAGAAAATAGGGAAATCAGCTAGTTATCGTAGGTGTCTGTAAATGAATGCAAGAAACCTGGGAAACAAGCAGGAAGAATTGGAAGTCCTGGTACAGTCAAGGAACTATGATGTGATTGAAATAACAGAGGCTTAGTGGGGTAACTCACATGACTGGAGCACTGTCATGAATGGGCATAAACTGTTCAGGAAGGACAGATGGGGGAGAAAAGGTGGAGGAGTTGCACTGTATGTAAGAGAGCAGTTTGATTGCTCACAGCTCCAGTAAGAAACTGGAGAAAAGCCTGTTAAGAGTCTTTGGGTTAAGTTTAGGGGTGAGAGCAACAAAGGTGATGTCGTGGTGGGCATCTGCTACAGATCACCATACCAGGAGGATTAGTAGACACGTCTTTTTTCGGACAACTAACAGAAGTTTCCAGATCACAGGTCCTGGTTCTCCTGGGGTTCAATCACCCTGACATCTGCTGGGAGAGCAATACAGCAGTGCACAGAAAATTCAGGAAGTTTTTGGAGACTTCTGGGGACAACTTCTTGGTGCAAGTGCTGGAGGAACCAACTAGGGACATGCTCCTCTTGACCTGCTGCTCACAAACAGGAAATAATTGGTAGGGGAAGTAGAAGTGGGTAGCAACCTAGGCATCCGTGACCATGAGATGGTTGAGTTCAGGATCTTGACAAAAGGAAGAAAGGAGAGCAGCAGAATACGGACCCTGGAATTCAGAAAAGCAGACTTTGACTTCCTTAGGAAACTGATGGGCAGGATCCCCTGGGAGCCTAATATGAGGGGGAAAGGAGTCTAGGAGAGCTGGCTGTATTTTAAAGAAGCCTTATTGAGGGTGCAGGAACAAACTATACTGACATGCAGAAAGAATAGCAAATATGGCAGTCGACCAACTTGGCTTAACAGAGAAATCTTCGGTGAGCTTAAACACAAAAAGGAAGCTTTCAAGAAGTGAAAACTTGGACAGATGACTAGGAAGGAGTATAAAAATATTGCTTGAGCATGCAGGGGTGTAGTCAGGAAGGCCAAAGCACAATTGGAGTTGCAGCTAGCAAGGGATGTGAAGAGTAACAAGAAGGGTTTCTACGGGTATGTTTGCAACAAGAAGAAGGTCAGGGAAAATGTGGGATCCTTACTGAATGGGGGAGGCAACCTAGTGACAGATGATGTGGAAAAAGATGAAGTATTCAATGCTTTTTTTGCCTCGGTCTTCACAGACAAGGTCAGCTCCCAGACTGTTGCACTGGGCAGCACAGTATGGGGAGGAGATGAGTAGCCCTCAGTGGTGAAAGAACAGGTTAAGGACTATTTAGAAAATATGCATGGGATATGCACAAGCCCATGGGGCTGGATACAATGCATCCAAGGGTGCTGAGGGAGTTGGCTGATGTGATTGCAGAGCCATTGGCTGTTATCTTTGAAAACTCCTGGTGATCAGAGGAAGTCCCAGATGATTGGAATAAGGCAAATATAGTGTCCATCTTTGAAAAAGGGAAGGAGAATCCAGGGAACTACAGACTGGTCAGTCTTACATCAGTCCCTGAAAAAATTATAGGGCAGGTTCTCAAGGAATCCATTTTGAAGCACTTGGAGGAGAGGAAGGTGATCAGAAAAAGTCCAAATGGACTCACCAAGGGAAAGTCATGCCTGACCAACCTGATTGCCTTCTATGACGAGATACCTGGCGCTGTGGATATGGAAAAAGAGATGAACATGATATACCTGGACTTTAGCAAAGCTTTTGATATGGTCTCCCACACTATTCTTGCCAGCAAGTAAAGAAGTATGGATTGGATGAATGGACTATAAGGTGGATAGAAAGCTGGCTAGATCATCGGGCTCAATGGGTAGTAATCAATAGATTGATGTCTAGTTGGCAGCCAATATTAAGTGGAATACCCCAGAGGTCGGTCCTGGGGCTGATTTTGTTCAACATCTTCATTAATGATCTGGATGATGGGATGGATTGCACCCTTAGCAAGTTCACGGATGACACGAAACTGGGGAGAGAGGTAGATATGCTGGAGGGTAGGGATAGGGTCCGGAGTGACCTAGAAAAATTGGAGGATTGGGCTAAAAGAAATCTGATGAGGTTCAACAAGGACAAGTGCAGAGTCCTGAACTGAGGAGAGAAAAATCCCATGCACTGCTACGGGCTGGGGACCGACTGGCTAACCAGCAGTTCTGCAGAAAAGGACCTGGGGATTACAGTGGATGAGAAGCTGGATGAGAGTCAACAGTGTGCTCTTGTTGCCAAGAAGCCTAATGGCATATTGGGCTGCATTATTAGGAGCATTGCCAGCAGATAGAGGGAAGTGATTATTCCCCTCTATTCGGCACTGGTGAGGCCACATCTGGAGTATTGCATTCAGTTTTGGGGGCCCCACTACAGAAAGGATGTGGACAAACTGGAGAGAGTCCAGTGGAGGGCAATGGAAATTAAGAGGCTGGGGCACATGATTTATGAGGAGAGGCTGAGGGAACTGGGCTTATTAGGTCTTCAGAAGAGAAGAGTGAGGGGGGAGATTTGATAGCAGCCTTCAATTATCTGAAGAAGGGTTCCAAAGAGGATGCAGCTAGGCTGTTCTCAGTGGTGGCAGATGACAGAACAAGAAGCAATGGTCTCAAGTTGCAGTGGGGGAGGTCTAGGTTGGATATTAGGAAAAGTAGTTCACTAGGAGGGTGGTGAAGCATTGGAAAGGGTTAGCTAGGGAAGTGGTGGACTCTCCATCCTTAGAGGTTTTTAAGGCCCAGCTTGACAAAGCCCTGGCTGGGATGATTTAGTTGGTGTTGGTCCTGTTTTGAGCAGGGGGTTGGACTAGATGACCTCCTGAGGTCCCTTCCAACCCTAAATTTCTATGATTCTTCTATAATTTCAGTTTTTGCAAATCCTCATGCACATGAATTTGAAATTTACTTCTCATGAACATTTTTTTGTCAGCACAACTCAACTGATCTAGCATTTACGAGCAAAAATGGAATGTGAACGTAGCCAAAGAAAATTCATTAAAAGAATTCAAATGACTAGTCATGAGATTTATATTTTATTTTATTTGTTTGCATTCTGGGACGCCACCTTACCAAAGATTCCCCAGCCTTTGTGAATGGGTGCCATTACTTATATGCTTGCTTCTTGCAAATCTTGGGCATATATCAACTTTCTACGTGTATATCTGGTTATACCATATTGTCCTATTTTCATCTGCGGCATGACATATAAATCTAAGGAGATAGATTTAATTCAACCTCTTTGTTTCTTTCAAGTTTTGCTTTTCTGTAAATCTCTTAATACATATCTGTACTGAGAATAATGGTCTGCAGAGTCCAGAGTAGTGTGTGCCTCTGCCTACAAGGACTGCCTTATCTATATAAGAATATAAAAATCCTGTTTCAGTAGCTTAAATTCATGCTTTAGCTCCTTCAGAAGATTTAAAATCCTTTTCTGCAACTAGCAGATGAACTAACACTGAATAGGGAAACTCTCTCAACCTGATTCTTTGTTACCAAGAACAAGAGATAAGCACATGCTTGTCCATTATCTCAGGCATGGTACCATTGAGCGCCTCCAAATTCAGTGTGTTAACCTCCCCCGCGTCGTTAGGCTACATGACACCCAAGGTCTGTTATTCAGACATTCCTGGCACAACTCTAGATTTTAACAGTTGAAGCATTTATGGAGAATGGAGCACCAAGCTTATTTTGATATGGATCAAAGCTACCCCATATGTCCTCTTGACTGCGCCAACTGACGGTAATGTAGGATAATAATGAAGCTATAAATCTGGAAGTGCTAAGCCACATTTATTTGTTTTAATATTAATAGTTTTGAATTTAATCAACATTCAGGGTCTTCTCCAGAAGCAATGACTGGGGAATCTATCAATTAAAAAAACAAATATTTTCTTAGAGACACTGTAACTGGGAGATACTGGAATAAAACCAGAAAACTGGGCAGGATGAATGTTTATTTTGTTAAAATCTTTTTTGTACAAGCCCACGGAAGGGTTAGGAAATAATTTTGCCAACTCTTTGGATTTCTGTTAAGCATCCCAAGCAAGAGTCCACAGTCTGCTTTATACAATGAGAATACTCTTTTCTCAAGCCATATATTTGTAACCTTTGTATCTTACAGGGTTGCAGAGAAGGAATCATATGAGAGGAGTGATTCTCTTCATGCAGAAGAATCAGCTTCCTGCAGACTATTTCTGATACCGTCTTATATCATTCCTTATATCAGAGGTTTCCAACCTGTGGTCCGCAAGCCCCTGGGGGTCTGCAGATAATGTCTAAGATTTCCAAAGGGGTCTGCATCTCCATTTCAAATTTTTTTAAGAGTCTGCAAATGAAAAAAGGTTGAAAACCACTGCCTTATATTAATTATTAGTATAATATGTCTGGCAATACCCAGCTCTGGTGTGCTAGGCACTTATTTCCAGTAGTACGTACTCTTGGTGTGATGGGCATTTTCCAAACAGATAAGAAGGCCCTGAATCTGCCACAAGTAACTCAAACTTGCAATTGCTAATTTGTATCACAACAGCATGCAGAAGCCACAGCTGAGATCAGGACCCCATTGTGCTAGGCATTATATAAGGATATAGTAAAAGACAATACCCACCCTGAAAAGCATTTAGTCTAAATAGATATGACAGACATATAGTAGGAGAAATAGGTCCAGACAGTTGATGTGATTTGCTCAAGATCATGCAGCAGCAAAGGTGGGAATAGAATCCAGAGCTCCTGAGTTCCATGCTAGTGTTCTTTTCATTGGGCCACACTGCCCTCTTGAGTGTAGTGCTTGATAACATGATTAATTGAGAACACACAATTTACTCTAACATAAATTTCTGTGATTTTAAGTCGCTTCCATACACTTGTTATATGAAAGAATGAGATTTTACAATTTGAAATCAATATACCCAAAGAGTTCTATAAAATATATTTCTACTGTGTGTACCCTTTCCCCTCCCAGATAGTTTAAGAGGTTGTATTACAGGTATTCTGGTGCTGTCTTTTGTGGTTAGCAATATCAATGGATTGCTGAGAAGGGATAACATTATCTGAAATATAAGTTCTCCATTTATAATTAATTTACAGTCAACCCTTAACATTTATCAGTATCCATATGTTTTTATTTCCTTTTTAAAAAATATCTTTGTCCCAGTGATCTGCCAGTCCATAATGAAAGCAATATTACAATGGTCAACTTGTAGCCATTTACCATGCAGAGGTTTCTTTCTGATACACCTTAGGCCCAGCCCTGCAATTGCCTGTATGCAGGTACATCCCAGCATCCATATGGATCTCCATTGAAAACAATGAGGCTCCTCAGGACCCCACCCTCACACCCCCATCCCCCAACTCCACAGGCCATAGTTATTCAGTATAGCAAACGCTGCAGTAACTCCCATACTATGTTATGCAATTGTGAGTACATATTGGCTGTTTAATGGCAACGACTGTAGGGCCTAGGTAAAATTCCCTATGCAGATCTTCCATTTTTTCCACATTACAAAGATTTTTTAACATTAGATTTATTGGAAGCAGTTAGCCACAAACAATTAAGATTGCAATTAATGTCTCCCATAACAAAACAAAGATCATTCTTGAATTCTTCAAATTCTTTCCTGATTAAAGGTTTTTAATTTAGTCCTCCATCAGTTCTCACTTTGTGTTTTCTTTTTGTGTTGTACATTTCTGTCTATCTAGGAAATATCTAATATTATGCCAACAGTTTTAATAAAAAAGAGATATTTAAAATTTGAATAGCTGTAGTAAAAATGTTATTAAACATAGTTAATCGTTATCAAACATGAACAAAAATTTATCCTGATATGAATAATTTTTTTTGCTGGTATGTCAGCTGACTGAATTAAAGTTTTGGTTGGTTAAACTCTCTGTTTGAGAAGACAGCAGCTCAAGTTTAATAATTTTTTCCCCATGGATGTGGGATCAAGCCATGAGTTTTCTGGATTTTGACTGTGTTTATACTTGCTCAGGAGGTTTCAGAAGAACAAGTTATAACATAATCCATTATCTAAAAAAGAAGAAACATCTGTTGGAGTGTGGAGCGGTTCATTTATTTTTAAAAGGACTTTGCAGGCTCAGAAGTCATTTGTGAATTGACTGCAGAAGAACACAGACGCACCAGGCTAAAGAGGAGAGGAGATGTAAATGAAGAGCTACAATAATTTGTAACCAGAATCCAGCTACTAAGGACAAAATAGACTTTCTTACAGACAAGAGGGTTAGAGATGAATCATTCACTATCTACTTAATTAGGCCCTTGGATCTGACCAAGTTACCCCTTCAGCAATGTTAACAATATTTAAATATGAGAACAATAGAGAAATTACACAAACATATAAGAGGTTTTAAATCAAATGGTCACACAGACAGTTGATCAGATTCACATGTTTATAGTCAAGTAAGCCCACTGTCTTTCTTTTCTTTACAACACAGCTCTGGTTCACTGAGCCAGGGTGTTGAAATTATAATCTATTTATTTGTCTAAAACAACAAAACAATATCATACAGTTTTGCAAATTTAACATGAAATTGATTAAACAGTAGCACTTGAGAATATTAGAAAAAATATTAGAAAGAAAATTAAAGCATTACAGGATTATGATTTATCTGTTCAATTTAAAGTTTGCCATAATTTAATTAAAATTAACACTTTCACACTGATTAGTGATACTCTTATTCATCTTTTCATGCTTTTGTTTTTCTATGGGGAAGGTGTAGTGTTTGTAATGGAGGTTAGACTTTTTTATAGGAACACTGACAAAGGTTTCATATTTGTGTGCTTTAGAAATGTAATGCCAATTTAAAAGGTTCCCTGCATCTGTATGTTTTAATGAGTGACTTTTCCTATCAAGCATTTGTCTTTGTGGCCTTGTAATGGGACAGTGAATGATATTAGTAGTCTCTCCCCTAGTTTATTTTCTGATATGAAGAATAGGAGTAATTTATTTCATTTTATAGATGATGAAGTGTTCTCCATCACTTTTTTATTATTGTTATATATTGGTAGTTTGTTTTGTGTAAAATGCAATACATGGCAATAACATTTTATGTGAGATACCAAAATATGGAATTACAATCTTGAGTGTTAGAGAGACTGAAACTTAGGGTTTGTTTGTTTTACAGAACACATTTGTTTACATCTGCATTTGTGTGTGCATGTTTATGCACGTGTGCAAGTGATACTTGTGTAAATATTGTGCTCACACATATATTTCAGTCAATATGACTCGGGATCCAAAGAAGCAAAGCTGATTTGCCCCAGCAGAGGCTCTGGCCACTAGTTATTTCAGAGACTTCCTCAGAGCTCTTGTCTCAAACTTCTGTTCTGTCTTTTATAGTTTCTTCATCTTGGTCATCCTGCTGCTGCATTTAAGTTACCACTTTTATGCCAAAGACAATAGATATCTTTCAACAATGTTTTAATGACTGCTTGTTGTCCCTCTCTACCTACCTTGATTAAGTAAACTGGAAGCTTCATCTTTACTTCCTTCATTGAAAGTCTCTGAATCAGAAGGGCTTTTCTTGAGAACATTTTCTGTTACAAATGATCTTCTCTATCTCTTTTCTCACCTGAGACTTCCAGTTTCCTCCACTGTCCATAACCTTGCCATTAGCCTTCACCTTGAACTTTTCTTCTATTCCCACCTCTCATGTATCTTCACATCAACTCATCATCACTTCTAACATTGCCAGTGTATGGCACTGTGCCCAGTTGGGTTATCCAGGAAACAAGTTGATTCAACACACCTTCCAGACAACTTCTTCTAACAGGGCTTCTTTAAAGCCTCAGCCAAATTTTAGCACTGCCCTCTTTTAGAACAGGGCACAGACATTACCACCACTAATACTACCCTTGAGAATGAATCTGTGGTTGGACATAATGGGGTGCCAATTACTTCCTTCCCCCTCCACGCCGATCCATGGGAGTGAATCAAGCCCTAAGTCTCTACTATTGATTAAAGAACCCAGGGAATTTGTGGGTTTCATTGAACCTTTAAAAAAAAGGGAAATAAGACCTAGGTTTGGCTTTCTTTCATTTTAAGAAAGATTTATAACTTCTACAATTTCTTGTATTTATTTTCATGCTAAATTCCTAATAAGCAAAGTGTGTGTGATGAACACACTTTTGGGAGCACCTAATTTGCACAGGTGCAATTTTGGATTTGTACACACAATTCAGATGTTTCAGATGATGCACAATCACTTCTGAAGATTTGGGACATGTACATGTGTTTTTCTAACACAGGCAGTGTGGCTGAGTGGTGCAAGCACTGGCTTGGGACTCAGAAAACCTCGGTTTTATTCCTGATCATAACTTTGGGTGAGTCATGTTACCTCTTTGTGCCACACATTCCCCTCCTGTAAAAGGGAGACAATACTGATACATCTTTGTAAAGGACTTTGAGATCTATGAATGAAAAGTGCGATAAAAGAGCTAGATATTATGAAATAAAAAGCTTGTCTTGTAAAATCAATAGTAACTATGGAAGCTGCCTTTGTGTTTTGGCATATCAGTGATTATGTCTAGGTATCTTTCGTTCTTCTGTCCTGTGAGCTAGTAAATCAAAACCCAGTTGTCTTAGAAACATGTTACTCTAGCTATTACCCAGCAGTAAGCATTAATGTACCACTGGGGATTTATAGGAAAAACAGATTTAACAAGCGTTCAGGGCCAGCTGAGTCAGCGTGCTACCTGACATAAGTGCATATTAGCAGTGGAGGTTTTAGTGTTTATGACACTGTTGATACAATATTGTTCTTCAAAAAGGATACATTCTTTCAGTCATTCCCAGATTCATCTGAAGCTATACTTTTATACACATTCATGTAGTAGGTATAAGTAAATTTGCACAGGTTAATTTTTAAAAATGATAGATGATCTGCATTTTCTGGTAGTAAACAATTTGCAGCTTGTGTTTACTATATATAATGTCTTCTGCTGTGACTTTTCTTCTGGTAATGCTAAACAGATGAGATCACTATTTAGATAGATTGCTGGTAGGATATCCAGACACGAACAGCTCAGCATTTCAGCTTATTTTCTCTTTATTTTCATGGATTCATCAGATGTAAAACATGAAATATTTCTCCGGTAGGTCCTATTTTCTCCAGGTGTGAGCTCTGGAGTGACAGAAATTCTTTAACTGTTGCAGGACAGTGTAAGAGTTAGGAATAAGCTGCAGCTGAAGATTCTGCTGCAACAGTTGCTCTACAACAATATAAATCCACTACAGAGGCTATCCTAGAGTGCATAAAAAAAGACGCCAAATTCTGAGGTCTTTTGTAAGATATATATCCCTTTATACTAACAAACTCTGTTACTTTAACTTGCACCTTCTTATCACTACTTGTTATTCATCATATGAGGGTACACCAACTTGGGCTCTCAATGATCAGCAGAGTGTTGGACGTAGCTCTAGTGAAGACTAACAGAGTACAAGAGGATCTATTTTAGGCAACACTTGTGAATTTGGCCCTGTGAGTCTAAAGATGTCACTCACTGAGTCCAACATATTTGTCTACCTGAGCTGGTACAACATAGGTGCAAAAGGGACTGGAGGAAAGTTTACGTTGCACCAGTTTAGACTTCCAGGCTTTCTTAGACTTCCTTATGCCCATGCTCTTCTCTGAATGTGGCTCATAGTTTCCAGAATGTCCTTGTTATAGTCACAGACACTAAATAAATGAAGTTGTAGGCTGTTGGTGTCTGGAACAGACCATCCCAGTGAACTTCCTGTCTCTAAACCGATGAAGTATCTTTGAACAGGAGCTGGTCAAATACTAAATTCAAATCACTTACACTTAAAAATCTGGGCTAGATAACAGTTTGGAGGTTAACATCTTTTTTAATAATAGAAAAGCTAGTTTAACTGATATAAGTGGTGAATGTCTGACTGACTATCTAATCTATCTAAACATTTATACATCCTAATCAACACTGAATGCCTAAGCTGGGATGCACTATACCTTTATCATAATTGCCTATACTCAATATACCCAAGCTAAATTATTCTGTTGGTGCCAATTGAATTAATTTTACTCAAACAATAATTTTCTAGCCTCTACAAAAATCTTTTAGTATTACATAGAAAAGAATTTATTTCTGATTAGCTTTTCATCGGAGCTGGGGCATAGGGCACCTCGCTTGAGCAGAGGTGTGGGGGAGGGAGGATTATGCTTTGACACAAATGACAGTGATTCTATCTGTCACAACATTATTTCAATGGTTGACAGCAGTTGTGATAAAATCATACCTCAGGAGTGAATGTCATCCTGCTTTACATAGTCCTTATTTATACTTAGCAATGGACCTGAGCTAAGCTGGTGAGCTCCAAATTTCAAACCAAATACATACAAAGTTCATGGGAGTGAGAGTTGAACCAAGGCTCCAGTTAAGACCCATCCCTATTTACAATGCATGGAATCAGACATGCAGTCTAGCTCACAGGTAGTGCACGTTATCGCTGTATACAAAATAGGAAGAAACAGTTACTATGGCATTTCAAATTCCTAATCTGAAACTGCCATTCATAACGTATGGTGTATGCACAATTGTCATAACTTGTATAGACTCCCTGGCCAAACCTGGAGTTCCTGACTTCTTATGTTAATAAGCCAAATCCTGAGGCTTCTACTGACACTAACAGGAGTTGCAGTTGCTTACAGCCTTCAGGAGCTGATCCAGAGATCAACGGTACTTTGGCTAAGGAAATCTGAGTAAGGGTCATAGGATTTGGTTCCCTATGGCAAGATACAGCATTTCAATCATTGCTTCCTATAGACTGTAACCAGTATAGTTCATGCCTATTGGACTAGCTGTGATTCACTGAAAATGACACCTGGGTGCTGTGTTTAAGTGGTTTTAGTTTATTATTAACATGGGGGGAAAAAAGACAAAGAAATGCACAGTAACTATTCTGAACTCCCAGAGAGACCAGTGTAGCAGTATGAGAACCTGTTGGAGCTCCACCACTTTGGGGGTATGTCCTCTTCTTCCAAAACTTTTTATATGGGAAGGTCAGGAAATGGCAATTTATGGTTGCTCAAACAGACTCAATAACAACAGGTTGGACTGTCAAGCAATTAAAAAGATCAATCGCAATTAATCACGTAATTTAAAATATTCATCTTGATTAATCGTGCTCTTAAACAATAATAGAATACCATTCATTTAAATATTTTTGGATATTTTCTACATTTTCAAATATATTGATTTCAATTACAACACAGAATACAAAGTGTACAGTGCTAACTTTATATTATTTTTATTACAAATATGTGCACTGTAAAAAAAAGAAATAGTATTTTTCAATTCACCTCATACAAATAAAATAGTGTAATCTCTTTATCATGAAAGTTGAACTTACAATGCAGAATTATATACAAAACATAATTGCATACAAAAATAAAACAATGTAAAACTTTAGAACATACAAGTCCAGTCAGTCCTACTTCAGCCAATTGCACAGACAAACACATTTGGTTACAATTTGTAGGAGATAATGCTGCCTGTTTCTTGTTTACAATGTCACCTGAAAGTGAGAACAGGTGTTCGCATGGCACTGTTGTAGCCAGTGTCGCAAGACATTTACGTGCCAGATGTGCTAAAGATTCATATGTCCCTTCATGCTTCAACCATCATTCCAGAGGACATGCGTCCATGCTGATGATGGGTTCTACTCTATAACAATCCAAAGCAGTGTGGATCAAAGCATGTTCATTTTCATGATCTGAGTCAGATGCCACCAGCAGATGGTTGATTTTCTTTTTGGTGGTTCAGGTTCTGTAATTTCCACGTTGTAGTACTGCTCTTTTAAGACTTCTGTAAGTATAATCCACACCTCATCCCTCTCAGATTTTGGAAAGCACTTCAGATTCTTAAACCTTGGATCGAGTGCCATAGCTATTTTTAGAAATCTCACATTGGTACCTATTTTGCGTTTTGTCAAATCTGCTGTGAAAGTGTCCTTAAAATGAACATGTGCTGGGTCATCAAACGAGACTGCTATAACATGAAATATATGGCAGAATGCAGGTAAAACAGAACAGGAGAAATACAATTCTCCCCAAAGGAGTTCAGTCACAACTTTAATTAATGCTTTTTTTTTAATAGGCATCCTCAGCATGGAAGCATGTCCTCTGGAATGGTAGCTGAAGTATGAAGGGGCACATGAATACTTTGAAATGCCGGCTACAAAAGTGCCATACGAACGCCTGTTCTCACTTTCAAGTGACACTGTAAATAAGAAGCAGTCAGCAGTATCTCCCATAAATGTAAACAAACTTGTCTGTCTTAGTGATTGTCTGAACAAGAAGTAGGACTGAGTGGACTTGTAGGGTCTAAAGTTTTACATTGTTTTGTTTTTGAGTGCAGTTATGTAACAAAAAAATCTACATTTGTAAATTACACTTTCACAATAAAGAGATTACACTACAGCACTTGTATGAGGTGAACTGAAAATACTATTTCTTTTGTTGATCATATTTACAGTGCAAATATTGTAATAAAAATAATAATATAAAGTGAGCATTGTACACTTTGTATTCTGTGTTGTAATAAAAATCAATATATTTGAAAATGTAGAAAAAAATCCAAAATATTTAATAATTATTTGGTATTCTATTGTTTAACAGTGCAATAAATCATGATTAATTTTTTAATCACTATTACTTTTTTTGAGTTAATCACATTAATTCATTTCCATTAATTGACAGCCCCAAAAACAGATAAAACAAGCAAACAAACTACAAAGTATGTATCATATTATCTAAAGGGTTTGCCTCTGGCAATATATGTTTTTATAGATGGCTCCTTATGGAGCTGAAATACCTCTGGAATTATTACAACAAGGAAGTCATAAACCATGACCTGAACAGGGAAACATAATAGCCTCTAACTTAAATGGAAGGTTATCTTCCACCCAGTGGAAGTTAGGAGCCAGTGCATTACAAACTCAAATTCCAATCTTAGTGCACAATCTTTCTGGCTATCCACAGAACATTGACAGAAACAGGGTTTCATACTTTTACATTTTAGGGTCTTTTAAAAGCAATTTTAAACTAATTCATCTTTGTAAACTGAGGGAAGGAAAACCTTACTCAGAGCTATTGACTAATGCTCAAACCCTCCTCACAACAGGCACACTTTTCTTGTGTCACTTCCTGTCTCCTGCTGGTATCCCATTAAACTGCAGGTATACGTCAGACTTATCTGGGACTCCTGCAAATCTATGTAACTGGTTCCTCCTCTCCTAGGCTCAGTGTGGGGCTTTGTTCCCCTACCTTCACTTTCCCAAATGTATAGGCCAGGTGGGTGGATAAATCCCATAGGAAAGAGGTTGTGAATCCCAAGATAGTATCTGGAGGGAGTTAAGAGAAGTATGGGTGAAAGTTATAAAGAGGATGGTTATCAATTGTTCTCCATATCCACCAAGAGCAGTGCAAGAAGTAATTGGCTTCATCTGCAGCAAGGCAGGTTTAGGTTCAATATTAGCAAAAAACCTTTCTAATTACAAGATTGTTAATTACTGAACCTGGTTATCTAGGGAGGTTGTAGAATCCCCATCACAAAACGTTTGTAAGAACAGGATGGTGAAATACATGTCAGGGATGAACTAGGGATACTTTGTTCTACCTCAGGACAGTGGGATGGACTAGACGATCTCTTGAGGTCCATTCCAGCCCTACATTTCTATGATTCTAAGTTTCTTATTAAACAGGAGGAGGAAGGAACTTGTGATGTATCCCAGTGAGAGATGCAATAAAGGGGGAGACATTCCGATAATCCAGATGGCCCAAATTGTTACTACTTAGCTCTCAGCCAGCATGAAACCGCTCACACTCCACATACTGTGGCACTGGAGCATAAGAAGTAAACATCATGCTAGCATTGTCCTTGATTGGGTGAGGCCCTCAGAACTTAGAAGCCCCCTGCAGCCACAGGCTCAGCAACATTGCCTCTACAAGCCCTGCTAAACTGCCAGCATTGCTCAGTTTAGACTTCCATCCAGGACTGGAAGTTGG
Organism: Dermochelys coriacea; assembly: GCF_009764565.3. Lineage (NCBI taxonomy): Eukaryota > Metazoa > Chordata > Testudines > Dermochelyidae > Dermochelys > Dermochelys coriacea. The sequence continues at coordinate 86,211,605 of NC_050075.1, read as the reverse complement.
GGTGTGGAGATTGCACTTTACCCAATTACTTCATTTTTGTTCCAGGGAAAACAGCATTCCTGCAGAATGCTGAGCTTACTTATTTGACTGACTGGAAAATTAAATGGCAAAAATTAAAAGCCCTAAATAGGTTTTAAAAATTAACTTAAAACAAACTCTAATACAAAAGCTGTTTACAACTTCAACGCCCTTATTCTGAGGTTCCTTTTCCCTACAGAAATATTTTCTTTTGATATTTTAATTTCCTTTGGGCTGACTTGGAGGAAAAAAGTTAGGTAGAAACAGATGGTTGTCAGAAAACCAATGCTTGCAAAGCACAATTGAGAATTAGCGTACAAAAACTAAAACTTGGCACCATCTAGCTTCTCTTGATATAATTGTCAAAAGAAATCTGGCTAGCAATTTTTTTGGAATAATATTTTCAATATTTAAACTGCTGAAACTTTAAACAAACAAAATAAAATTTGTTCAAGTTTATGGGATATGTACTGAAAACCTCTAACAATAATGTTCTAAAGGGCATGCATGTCACCCACAAAAATGTTATTTTAACTCTCTTATTAGTAAGCTCTGTGGAATAGTTAGGTCTGCTGCCTAAATAGCAGGATGGATCATCCTAATAACTAGAAACAACATGAGAATATTAAGTAAGTAACCTATGTCTTCCAATTTTTAATGAAGTTTCTCCTCCTACATACCACTCACTATCTTTGATTTTATTCCAGCAACAGTGTAGTAGAACTGATCAAGCACTAAGATCACATATGCTATGTCTTCACTGCAAAAAAAGTTGTTGTTTTTTATATCAAGAAAACTATCTTGAGTTAGCTAGCTCAGCATAAGACCCTTTTAGAGAGAAGGCACAGGTAATTTTTACCTCAGTGTAGCTAGTGCAGGTCAGGTTTATCTCAACTAGCTACATTCAGGTAGAATCTACAGAGTCTTCTCTTTACCAGGATCTTACACTGACCTAGCTAAAAACCCACCTTTGCAGTGAAGACATAGCCCCAGTCCCAAATCCTTCACCCCTCCAGTCTCTAGCCACCATGTATCTGTACCATCCCTAAATGCAACTGAACTGGAGTAGTCCACTAGGCAGGATGTAGAGTGCACACAAGGGCCCACAACCTCCAGTTTTATACAGATCTTGCTTCATATGTTTTACCGTGAAGGTGAGTTGAGGAGGAGAAGGAGGAGGAGGACAGCTCCTCGGTGGATATGCGGGTGTGACCAGGGGATTCACTAGCCAGCAACCTGAAAGGGAGATGCGGCAATTATGAGCTATTGCAAATTTTGAGTGACTCCATTGCTAGTGCATTTCCTGGGAGAAAGTTTCTGTCCCCACCTCTAGAAACTATTTACCTGGTCTGTTCCAAGGCACCAGGATTTTCCTTGTACATGACTCAGACCTTGTCCACACCTATGTTTTGTCAGCATAAATACGTCAGCTAGCAATGTGAAAAAAATCACATCCTTAACTAACAGATATACCAGCAAAAGCTCTAGTGTAGATGCAGTTATGGCTGCAAAATTGTCTTTGGGGATGGAGGCAGTACATCTTTTTTCATTTGGTATATAAGAGAATTCATTTGGAGAATTGGTATATAAGATGTGAATGAACTCATAAGCTACATATCACTATATCTTAGCTACACCAACAAACTTTTTGTAGGGTAGAGTAGAATTATCAAATAGTGAGAAGTTCAGCAAGCTGAAGCCGGGTAAATCATTTAGCTGTGGGTAGTAATGTATGATGGTAAAGATGAAGATGATGGAACCATAGAATGCATATGGGAAAAACCGTGCAGCAAAACCTACAAAGAAGTGCTGGAATTCAGGAAGAAACACCACAACGAATGATTGTCTGAGGATACATGTGATAAAATAGAAGAAAGACGTACAATTAAACTGAAACTAAATCAAGAAAGACCAAGAACACAGAAACAGCGACCTCAGGAGGAATATGCTGTAAAGAACAAAGGGATCAAAAAGAGAGAGCCAGGGAAGACAGACAAGATTCTGTAGACAAAACAGCAAAAGATGCACAGATTCTATAGCAAAAAATGACATGAAGACACTGTACAACATCACTAGACAGTTGTAAGGAAGAGAAATAAACACCAACTGATCAGTCCAAGATAATGAGGGAAATCAAGACATCAGAACAATTAAATATAGGGAGGCAATATCTTAGTCAACAATTGAATGGTAAGCCAATGGTTAACCAGCCAGACATAGAGGAAGGAGAAGTTCTGGATGTTAAATTAGGACCTCTCTCTAGAGCAGAAGTAGAGAGGGCAGTAAATCGATTAAAAAGTGTAAAGGCACCAGATGTGGACAATATCCCAATGGAGGTCCTTAAGGCAAACTTGAAGAACACAGGTTTCAGAGTAGCAGCCGTGTTAGTCTGTATTCGCAAAAAGAAAAGGAGTACGTGTGGCACCTTAGAGACTAACAAATTTATTAGAGCATAAGCTTTCGTGAGCTACAGCTCACTTCATCGGATGCATTTGGTGGAAAAAGCAGAGGAGAGATTTATATACACACACACACAGAGAACATGAAACAATGGGTTTATCATACACACTGTAAGGAGAGTGATCACTTAAGATGAGCCATCACCAGCAGCAGGGGGGGGAAGGAGGAAAACCTTTCATGGTGACAAGCAGGTAGGCTAATTCCAGCAGTTAACAAGAATATCAGAGGAACAGTGGGGGGTGGGGTGGGAGGGAGAAATACCATGGGGAAATAGTTTTACTTTGTGTAATGACTCATCCATTCCCAGTCTCTATTCAAGCCTAAGTTAATTGTATCCAGTTTGCAAATTAATTCCAATTCAGCAGTCTCTCGTTGGAGTCTGTTTTTGAAGCTTTTTTGTTGAAGTATAGCCACTCTTAGGTCTGTGATCGAGTGACCAGAGAGATTGAAGTGTTCTCCAACTGGTTTTTGAATGTTATAATTCTTGACGTCTGATTTGTGTCCATTCATTCTTTTACGTAGAGACTGTCCAGTTTGGCCAATGTACATGGCAGAGGGGCATTGCTGGCACATGATGGCATATATCACATTGGTAGATGCGCAGGTGAACGAGCCTCTGATGGTGTGGCTGATGTGATTAGGCCCTATGATGGCTCAAAAACAGACTCCAACGAGAGACTGCTGAATTGGAATTAATTTGCAAACTGGATACAATTAACTTAGGCTTGAATAGAGACTGGGAATGGATGAGTCATTACACAAAGTAAAACTATTTCCCCATGGTATTTCTCCCTCCCACCCCACCCCCCACTGTTCCTCTGATATTCTTGTTAACTGCTGGAATTAGCCTACCTGCTTGTCACCATGAAAGGTTTTCCTCCTTCCCCCCCCTGCTGCTGGTGATGGCTCATCTTAAGTGATCACTCTCCTTACAGTGTGTATGATAAACCCATTGTTTCATGTTCTCTGTGTGTGTGTGTATATAAATCTCTCCTCTGCTTTTTCCACCAAATGCATCCGATGAAGTGAGCTGTAGCTCACGAAAGCTTATGCTCTAATAAATTTGTTAGTCTCTAAGGTGCCACACGTACTCCTTTTCTTTTTGAAGAACACAGTAGACATTTTGGTAGGCCTCTTACAAAAGATATGAGAAGAAGAAAAAATGCCAAACTAGTGGGAAAATGCCAAAAAAGGGGACCTCATTTGGTGAAAAAACTGGAGGGGCATTCAATTGCTGTCTATCCTAAGTGAAATACTGACACGCATTATCCTTGGCAGACTAAAGAAGGCAGTAGTTTCAAGGCTCTGACAAGAACAGGCAGGGTTCAGACAGGAAAAATTATGCATAGAGCATATAGTAACCCTATGCTTCATCACTGAACTGCAGTCACCACTCTACATTAATTTAATAGATTTCCAAAAAGCCTTTAATATAGTGGATAGAACATTCTTATGAAAGTTGCTACGCCACTATGGAATCCCCCAGAAATGTGTGACTATTATTCAGAGCTTCTATGAAAATATGATATGCCAAATAATACATAACTGTGAATTGATATAGCCATTTAAGGTAACTACTGGCATCAGGCAAGGATGTCTTATGTCACCTATGACCTTCTTACTGATAATGGATTGGGTAATGAGAAAGACTACAGAACAACCAAGGAGTATACAATAGACTTCCACACTGAAGCTCAACTTTGCAGATGACATCAATTTTCTGTCTCATACCCATTGAGATATAACAGCTAGAACAAATGATCACACCAATATACAGTTAGTAGGGCTGAAAATGAACACTGAGAAAACGAAAACCATGAGAATCATCAACACGCAACAAGAAATACCAATAACACTTTCCAGGATTGACATAAAAGAAGTCTGACACTTCACATATCTTTGGCAACATTGTTAAAACAAAAGAAGTGTAACAGACGATGACATTAAAACCAGAATAGCGAAAGCCAGACATGCCTGTAAAGCCAGTCTGGAGAAACAGAAACCTTGCCTCCAAACAAAGTTTTGATTATTTAACACCATTTTAAAGTCTATTTTATGGCACTGAAACTTTGAGACTTATCAAGACCTTAATATCTAAATTCCAAGTTTTTTACAAAAAAAGCTGCCTTAAACAAAACGTGAACATTAGATGGCCAGAAACAATCACAAATGACGAGCTTTGGAGGAGGACGAAACAGAAACTAATATTCCAAGGAATTATGGAACAAAAATGAAGATGGCTAGGACACACATGGAGGAAAGAACTGAATAATGTAAGACTGACAGGTTTCAGAGTAGCAGCCGTGTTAGTCTGTATTCACAAAAAGAAAAGGAGTACTTGTGGCACCTTAGAGACTAACAAATTTATTTGAGCATAAGCTTTCGTGAGCTACAGCTCACTTCATCGGATGCATTCAGTGGAAAATACAGTGGGGAGATTTATATAAGACTGACACTGAACTGCAATCCCCAGGGCAAGAAGCAACAAGGTAGACTAAGGAGAACTTGGAAATGCACAACAGAAGTAGAACTAAAAGCTATTAAAATGACTGGGGAAGAAGCTAAGATTGCAGCAAGACACCTCCAAAGATGGAAGGCAGAGGTAAAGGCACTATATTCCACATGGAATAAAGAGGCATGAGTCAAGTAATGTCTGTTAGTCAATACCACATTTCAGTACATAAAGCAAAATGCCTTGTATTAAAATCTGTGGAGAATTTGTATGTTCCTACATTCCCTTTCTGTGGAAGATCAGTAATTTTCAGTGAATAACCCTATCGTCAGGTCCCCATTAATTTCCCTTTGATTTTATGTTTTGTATATATATATATTTAATATATATATTTATTAACCTTTAGAATACATCCAAACATATATTTGGATGTAGTCTAAAGTTTTATGTTTTAGTCTTTTTTAACCTTTTAAAATATTAAATACTACTAGATATTTAGACACACTAATTTGTATTGATTCAATGTATTCCTGTGCTACATTCCATTAAATACATTGATATAGTTAGTATATCATGAAAGTAAATGTGGAATCAATTCTAATCCTAATTTTCTTATTTCCTATACCTATGATGGTATGAGGTACAGAATGAAGACGCCACTCTTACAAATTCTTCTGGTCTGTGCCTAATAACATTTTATTTCTTCACAGGGTTGTTAAGTTAGGAACTTATACAGTTCTCAAAGAAGCAGATGACAGACCATCTCAGGTCAGCAACAAATTCTTTATAGGCTGTCAAGTGATTAAAAATATTATTTGTGATTAATCGCATGATTAAAAAATTATTCACTATTAATCGTGCGATTAATCACACTGTTAAATAATAATAGAATGCCATTTACTTAAATATTTTGATGTTTTCTACATTTTCAAATATATTGATTTCAGTTATAACACACAATACAAAGTGTACAGTGCTCACTTTATATTTATTTTGGATTACAAATATTTGCATTGTAAAAAATAAATAGTATATTTCAATTCACCTAATACAAGTACTGTAGTGCAATCTCTTTATAATGAAAGTTGAATTTACAAATGTGGAATTATGTACAAAAAATGGCTGCATTCAAAAATAAAATAATGTACAACTTTAAAACCTACAAGTCTAGTCAGTCCTACTTCAGCCAATCGCTCAGATAAACAAGTTTGGTTACAATTTGCAGGAGATAATGCTGCCCACTTTTTGTTTACAATGTCACCTTAAAGCGAGAACAGGCATTCTCCTGGTACTGTTGTAGCCAGCATCACAAGATATTTATGTGCCAGATGTGTTAAAGATTCATATGTCCCTTAATGCTTCAACCAATATTCCAGAAGACATGCATCCATGCTGATGACAGGTTCTGCTCGATAATGATCCAAAGCAGAGCGGACCGACGCGTGTTCATTTTCATCATTTGAGTCACATATCAACAGCAGAAGGTTGATTTTCTTTTTTGGTGGTTCAGATTCTGTAGTTTCCGCATTGGAGTGTTGTTCTTTTAAAACATCTGAAAGCATTCTCCACACCTCATCTCTCTCAGATTTTGGAAGACACTTCAGATTCTTAAACCTTGCGTTGTGTGTTGTATCGATCCTTAGAAATCTCACATTGGTACCTTCTTTGCGTTTTGTCAAATCTGCTGTGAAAGTGTCCTTAAAACGAACATGTGCTGGGTCATCATGCGAGACTGCTGTAACATGAAACATATGGCAGAATTTGGGTAAAACAGAGCAGGAGACATACAATTCTCCCCAAAGGAGTTCAGTCACAAATTTAATTAACGCATTACTTTTTAACAAGCATCATCAGTGTGGAAGCATGTCCTCTGGAATAGTGGCCGAAGCATGAAGGGGCATATGAATGTTTAGCATATCTGGCACATGAATACTTTGAAATGCCGGCTACAAAAGTGCCATACGAACGCCTGTTCTCACTTTCAGGTGACACTGTAAATAAGAAGCAGTCAGCAGTAGCTCCCATAAATGTAAACAAACTTGTCTGTCTTAGTGATTGTCTAAACAAGAAGTAGGACTGAGTGGACTTGTAGGGTCTAAAGTTTTACATTGTTTTGTTTTTGAGTGCAGTTATGTAACAAAAAAATCTACATTTGTAAGTTACACTTTCACAATAAAGAGATTGCACTACAGCACTGGTATGAGGTGAACTGAAAAATACTATTTCTTTTGTTGATCATATTTACAGTGCAAATATTTGTAATCAAAAATAATAATATAAAGTGAGCACTGTATACTTTGTATTCTGTGTTGTAATAGAAATCAATATATTTGAAAATGTAGAAAACATCCAAAATATTTAAATAAATGGCATTCTATTATTGTCCAAAATATTTAATAAATTTCAAGTCATATTCTATTGTTTAACAGTGCAAATAATCGTGATTCATTTTTTAATCGCACTTAATTTTTTGGAGTTAATCATGTGAGTTAACTGCGATTAATCGACAGCCCTAATTCTTTATTAAATAGTTCTTCAGCAGCTTAAAGAATATTTAAAATGGCTGCTGACATCCCATCATTTTTAACATGAACTGTTCATTCTATATAAATGAATCATCCCTATTGAATGAATCATTTGTAAGGAATAACTTAATTGATTAATTTAGCCTCTTTTATTCCTTAAGGAGTATGAGCATACTGTAATTTCCTCAGATTTGTGTTACTGAAAATGATGTGTCAAATATTTTTTGTGAATGTTTGTAACTATCTCTATTGATTTTGAGCTGTTCTGCTAATTTATTATGCTTGCTCCAAAAGCTATCTTGATTAACAGTAGTTGATAAGGTAAGCCACATGGGTTTGTTTCTGCTCTCTCACTGTGTGGCTGCAGAGTATTTCTGGAATGTATGCTGACGCATGCAAATGTCATGTTTAGTTTTTGCAAATATGTGCATACATACCATTGACATTCACTTTCAGGGAGCAATAAAATTCAAGTTAGACGAGTGAAATTTGATGAGTGGAATATTTGCTGAAAATAAAGACAAATAATTGAGCAGGGCTATTCAGATCCAAATTTGAACAAAGCTTCACAAAAATAGTGTCCACTATTTGACCAGCTCTAACCCTATGTCTATGATATTTCTAATGCCTAATCATGTCTACTATATGAGCCATGTCTATGCAAAGTCAGAGAAAATAACCTAACAGAGGTGAGTTTTCCCAGAGGCCAAATTTTCATTTACCCCCTGGAGACAGTATTTTCAACATAACTCACAGGCTGTGGGAAGCAACTCTGGAGGTTAACTTTTTTTGACATTGTCAATAGCACAGTATTGCACTGTCACCCATTCTCAAGCTTGACTACTTCTTGGTGTAAGGAGCTGAACTAGTCCAATACTACCAGTACTGGGACTTTGAAGGAAATAAAATAATAATCATCCTGAATCTGTGCATTGTATTACAGTGATGTTTGACAGAAACAAAACTGAATAGGGCCAGAATAAATATCACCAAGCACTTCAACTCTGTTTGTTCTTAAGAAGTGCCTGTCAATAAACAACAAGCTTTTTGGCTGTACAAGTAGTCAGCATGTAAACATGTTTATGGTCACTCAGTAAGCACGGCAGACATTATTGTCTTGTCTGTATACTCCAGTGCATTCTGAGAATGAATGGGGAGTGTGCTACACCCCACCAGCTTCCAGTCCACAGCACAGGGTGGAGCAAAATGATAGAAAGCTATGGTGGGGCCTTGAAGGAACAAAAAGAGATTAAGCAATAAACACCATCTTGTTTTCTGGACATATTTCTTTTGTACACAAAAAATTTGCTGTGGCACATCTGTTATGCAGAAAAAGAGTGTGGGGAAAATGGCTGACACCCCAGCACAAAGGAGAGTAAGTAGCATATTAAACAGCATGCCCCCTTCAGAACATGTTAAACTAATGCACCAGTTTCCGCTTCACATCCTGCAATTCCCTCCTCTGAGGGGAGGACTAACACAGCATCTGGCCAGCCCCTGCATGAATGCAGCCTTGCTGTATTCGCATGGCTGGCATGAAACAAGAAGGCTGTGCAGGGGAATAACTATACGACTGAGCAGGATCCATGGGATGAGGGTTACGGATATCAGCAGACTTCATCCTCTGCTTCATTCACTAGCCTGGCCCCAGTTGGTCAGTTGAGGAAAACTGGATTCCATCACTCTGTGTGAGCCACTGAGTTCGTTAATCACCCTGATCCCCTCTGCATACTTTGATTACTGAAATTTATAACAAGCTGTCTCCCCATAATGTTAAAGAAATGGGCATGGCACAGTTATGATGGCTTCCTGACATTTGAGTTTTTTCATGTAGTGAATTTCACCAGATCTCATTCCATTTAGCATTCTTTGGGAGAACAGTGAAGATTATTCACATTCTGTTATAAGCTAGTATGGTATAAGCAAAAAGAAAAGGAGTACTTGTGGCACCTTAGAGACTAACAAATTTATTTGAGCATAAGCTTTCGTGAGCTATAGCTCACTTCATCGGATGCATGTGCTCTAATAAATTTGTTAGTCTCTAAGGTGCCACAAGTACTCCTTTTCTTTTTGCGAAAACAGACTAACACAGCTGCTACTCTGAAACCTATGGTATAAGGATGAGATTTTAGCTTGAGAATGGAAAGAACAAGATTTGAAACAGAATAAGGGCTAATTTAGCACATTTCAAACTCAAGGTTACCTAAGTACAAGGAACTACATATAAAGCAGTGAGCAAGATATAGTGTAGGCAGAGTCACACACCATTACATACTCAATACACAGTAGCTTCTATATAGCCTATGAGTCTGTTTAGTGAAAGAAGGGATGCCTGCCTTCAAGCTTTTTGAAAAAACACTGTGGGATGTACATCAGAATTTTGGATTAAAAATAAAATCTTATGCAATCTCTAACAGTTCAGCATACCTCCATTTTGCACTGCTTTGCACTGACAGTACTGGGCATCAGTACAAACCCTATGACCAAATTCTGTTGTCAGTTACACCAGTGGGTTTTCACCAAGGTGTCAGAGATCAGAATATGCCTCCTTGTGTGGACCTCGAATGCACAACTTGCTGTTCCCAAAGTAATAGTGCTACCAGTCAAACAATACTAATACAGGTTCAGGCAAAAGTGCTCTTTATTAAATCTTTGATGTAAACGATGAAGTATTTAATTATATTGCTATGATACTTTTATATATCATTTTATGCCTTTGAAGGCATTTTTTTACAGGTCATTTCCCTGGATTTGCAAAGAAGGGAATACGTTTTAGATCAGCAAGCTACACTGTGCTGTAATGATTTTTATAAATTAATCTTTATTGGTGTGTTTTTATTTAGAATATAGAAAGAAAAAGTGTAGGTGTTACAAATGCATGTAAAAAGACAGACAGTATCTCTCAAATATTCTTTTTCCCCAGCAACTAAGTGGCAAATTCAATGTCAATATAACATTCAGGGCCTAATTCTCCTCTCAATCACATTACAGCAACTCTACCATAGTCAATGGTGTAGAATTGATGTGAGAGGATTTTTGGGCCTTGTGTGTGTGTGTGTTTGGAGAAAGAAGAGGAGAACATCTCATAACATGAAAAAGTAACATAATCTTTCCTATTTGCTGATACAGGAATTCACATCTGTCATCTCAGCACAGTTGGATCTCTCAGAGAAGCCATACTCTATATCAATAAAATATTCCCATTCTGTAAGTCTGTACACTGGGTCAGCTTTCTATTTTGCAACTGCGGGTGTGCTTGACATATTCCTGCATTCTGTTATTTCAATAGGTTGTTTATTGGTTGATAATAAATTAAGCTTATCAGAAGAAATTCAGATAGCCCCTTGAAAAATTCGTGAAATTTGTCTTTAATGCTTCCATTATCATTGAGTAAATAACTAGAAATACAGTACCTAACTGTTATCCATGTCAGTCTGTTTGACAGCTTTTCTAATTTTCATACTCATGAGAAAACTAATACCTCATATTGTCCTGATTAATAGACAAAGAGCCATTCATCATCTTTTGACTGGTGGTTTATGATGAGGTCAAGGTAATCTATCAATATTCTTACTTTTCAATAGCAACTATAACAGACATTCTGCATTCTTCAGTGAGATGATAAAACTTGCCAAGTAGTTTGAGTTGTCTCTGAAGGTGTTAAGTTTTCCAGGATTGTAATTGCTTTGGTAACATTAAAAATATACTTAGATTTACTATCATATCCTGGACATGGGTCAGTGCTGTTTCTCTATTTCCAGTCATTCTTCAAATATACTGTAATATTTGAGATCATCAGAGATATTTTTCCTAATATCTTTTATTCCATTTCAATGTCAGCAGATGCCTCACTCTGATTGACTAGCCCCGTGCTGCAAAAGCTTAGCAAGACAGGTCTGACAGTCCCTGAGTTCTAAGATCTGTGATATCTTCTGCCATCACCATCTGTCAATCATTTACATATTTGAAACTATGTAGCTACCAATGACTTATAGTTTAGCTCTTGGTCTCAAATCTTATGGAAAGCATGTTCTTGTTTTAAATATGTTTTTCTCAAATTGCATTATAAATGTGCCACACTTAATTAAACATAATATAACTTTTAGGGTAAACATGATCATTTCCATTAATAAATATGAAAAACCAAGTTTTTTCAAGCAGAGGAAAAACATTTTTATTGTGTTAGACAACAATGTGTGAATAATATTAGGACTAATATTACAATTGAACTAGTAATGTATAATTTAATGACAGTAATGAAAACTCTTACATATACAGGCCAGAGCCTCATTTAGTGTTAATCAATGTATTATTATTATTACAGTAGCTGAGATCTGGGTCCCACTGGTCTAGGCACTGTATGAATGTATAGTAAGAACACTCCCTTCTCTAAAGAGTTTACAGTGTATGTGTGTGTATAACTGGTCAGACTATATTATATTACATTAGGATCCCTTGCACCTAGGCAACCACCAAATTTTATTTCACCTGTATCTGTCAGAATGAAGCTGTGAGTTGATTGCAATACTTTCTGTGTTAGTGAGTTATCATTTATCATTCTTAGACACTCCAAGGAATGTTTTAGTAGTGGTGGCATGAGACCTCCAGCATATGTCCCCCAGATTCAAATCCCCCATAACTCAATTTATCTTTCTATATAGTACAGATAGATGTTTAAGGAACTGCTCAACCTGTTCCCTTGTTTGATTTTGTCATCTATAAGAGACTCTGCCTATACCCCATCTTGTGATTTATTACTTAGTACATTGACCCTATGATGCTGGCAGACCAGCTGCCTGCTCTCGCAATTGAACACTGACAAATGCATAGCTGGAAAACAGTCTGGTTCACCTGTGTGTTAGCATTGTTAAAATATATTAAGATGATAAGAATGTGTTTAGACTTAATGAAAGGCTTGTAGGATGCTGCAATGTATTGATCTCACCTGTAACATCTATAGCCCATAGTATAAAATTCATTGAGTGTTTTCATTGTAAACCTCTGTAATTGTGTAACTGACCAAACAGGAAAGAAGCATTAATTAGTGTGAAGTGTTGGTCCTTCACACAACAAGGCCTTTGAAAACAAATGAGTCATTGTGAAAAACCAAAGGAGAAAGACTTTGTTAATTGTTTCTATCCACACCCATGAAGAGGGGACCTGCACATGAACTCATCCCAACAGCTTGAACTCTGGCAGACAAGAATAGAAATGCCTGGCAAGAAGGAACTGTATCACTATGCTGCTTAGAATTGAGAGAGGGCAATATTTCTATGCATAAGCAAGGGATCCCCAAGCTACTTAGTTTGGGTTAACCCTAGGACATGAGAGCTTGCACATAGAGAAGCTACTGTCACCTTTTTGGAACTTAAGACTGTAACTCATTTGTGTGTGTATGTTTACCTGCTTTAACTTTGTAAATGACTCTCATTTCTTTTTCTTAGTTAATAAATCTTTAGTTAGTTTATTATAGGATTACATAAGAATAGTCATATTGGATCAAACCAATGGTCCATCTAGGCCAATATCCTGTCTTCCAATAGTCGCCAATGCTATAAACGTTGTCTTTGGGATCTGAAGAGCAATTGACTTGTGAAAAGTGACTGGTCCTTTCAGACTGGGAGTAACCTGAATATTGTTGTGATTTTTGATTTAAGGGACCATCTATCATAAAGGCAAGCTTGCCTGTGTGAGAAGATAGACCAGAGTACCCAAGGGGACTGTCTGTCACTCCATATTATGGCTGTTGTAGTGCTTGAGGAGTTCACACATGATACTTGGTTGGTGAAATGTAAGTATACAACACACAATAAGTTTGGGGTTTGTTCCCTGCTTCTTAATAGGCTGCCCTGAGATTGGCAATCATGGTCAGGAACCACTCTAGACAGCTTGATAAACCCATAAGCATTCAAGACCCTGTTCTTCTGAACTGTCAATAACACAAAAGCAGTTAAGGGTTCTTTGATGCAGAGTGCAAACCCCTACCCCTTTCCTTCTGCCCACTCTATCTTTCCTAAATAAGGAATTTAGTGAGTTTAACATTCTAGTCATGTGACTCATACCCCCAAGTTTCAGTAAGACAAAATTTATCAAATTCCTTTTAATAAATGAGCATTTCTAGTTCCCCTTGTTTACTTCCCAAACTTCACAAGGTATTTAGGCAATTGAAGAAGTTCTCCTTACATTCCTTGATGCCTTCATTCGTTACATTCAAGTTACCTGAAGTCTCAGTCATATGCTTCAGCACATGTACTGGATTTGCCCCTTAGCATCCTCCCACCTTTATTTTCCCTAAAAAAGGAATTCTGAAGAACACCCTAAGACATATCTTCCTCTCTCAGCATGTTCTTTTTCCAGATTAATGCACCCAATAGCTCTATTCATTATAACTCAAAAAAAAAAAAAAGAAAAGAAAAAGCCAATCAACTCACACAAAGCATAATGCACACTTTCAATTTTCTTTTTTTAGGGAATAGGAAAAGGTTCACACTAACAGCTGTGTTCAATATTTCAGCTAACAATTCAAAGGTTTATCTATGCTTGATGGTGTCCAGTTGTTGATTCCTATTCTAGTGTCCAGCCTCTCACATCTTTGATTTAAGATTTTCCTTATTTTTGGTAGCAATTATTCTGCAGCAATAGTTTAAAGAAAATGGAACTTCCCCCTCTCTGCCAAATTCTCAGTATAATGGGACTGAACAGCAGGCAAGGGTATGGAAGCCTCCCTATTCTCCCATCACTTGAAAAGGCTTTTTTGTACAGGGACCATTTATTTTTCCCTGCTCAGCAAGAAAGCAAAGTAATTTGTATTTTGGGAGGCTGTATTTAATTCTCCAGGATTCAGCCCCTCTCTCAGGCATCAGAGCAGGAAATGGCAGCTATTCTTGCTCTGTTAATATTCTGGTGGAACTGCTTTCCTCATCAGATTTCTACATACTCTTTTAGAAGATATGGCATTGCCTTAAATTTTAAGGTTTAAAAGTCTAGACACCAATTTGTCCACGAAGGGTCAAACTCTGATTCAATTTATTGGCTAGGAAGATCATGCACATTGGATCAGTGCCCAGTGAACCACCATCAAGATCAACCCCCATCTCCTAAAATACTCTGGGTGCACAAAGGCGAGACCTGAGGATCTAAGTCATCTATTGCCTGAGCAATTCTTGTTCCATGTAACTTTCCACGGTTGTTAACTTATTGAAAATAATTTATCGTTTAATTTCCAGTGGTGTCACAGTACCTTAGATTAAACCCAAAAAGCAAATTGGAAAAAGTGGGTAGGAAGAGAAAAAGCCAGCAATTGGCTCCTCCTATCCCAGCATGCCAGCCAGCATAGTTTCTAGGCCAGTAGAAAATTACTCCTCCCTTTACAGAAATATAGGAATCAGGGAGGCGAATTACCTTCTGGGGTTATTCCTCCAGAACTTCATCTTCTGCACCATCCCTTGCTCAGGTCTGTGCTTAACAGCACAATCTAGCCCTAAATGCCAAACATTCCTAACATCATTGAAGTCTAACATTATGGTAGAGACTCTACATATTCCAAAGTCAGAAAATCCAAAGATAAAGTTCCACTATCACTTTTAACTTGATCTTCTCTAGCCTATGCAGTAATTTCTGTTGGTCTGTTTGGTGATACATTTACTGCCTTAGTATATGCATGTACTGTGGCCAAATTATGCTTACAGTAGTATGAAATATTAGCAACAGTATCGTACAAACTTCTCCTGCTTTCATGTTTTATTACAAATTTAAAACTTATTTAAAAAAATCACTGAAATTCACTAACCTTCCAAGCAAACCTAAGCCCAGTTATGGGTGAATGTGGCTGACGTGGTTTTGTGTGCAAACTAAGTGAAATGAGAAATTTCATATGGTTTTGATGTGATCGGAAGTTAAACTTTCTTGTCTTGATTATTTTTTGCTTTGAGATTTTGTGTGTGTTCAATTCTGACTTTCAAAGCAACAGTCGGGGGTGCAAGCTGAGACGCATCAAAACCAAAACAAATCTTGTCACAAACTCCTATGAAGTGAAACCAATGAGTTTTACAAGCTCCAGGGCTTTTATGTATGTAAAATCTCAACCATAATGTGGCATTGATGTCTTTTTTTCTTTTTTGCATTTACTTTTTTTGGTTTCTTAAAAGAGAGTGATTGTACATTGAAATAAATGTTCTATATGCACAAAAGTGTACAGATAATGGTAAAACTGAAGATAAAATGCCATAATGTTACCAATAATTCCCATGCACCCAAACAGTGACCCAGCGCATCCCCTCACATGGTAAATTCCACAACAGGGGTACTGAGAGAAGAAAGCACTGCAAGGTACTTACCCACTTGTGTTGATCCCTCACCATGAGAGGGCTTTTTTCCCTTATAGAGAAGTCTGTGCATCCTCCCCATAAACTGGGTACATCCTTAGGAATCTCTGGGTAGTGGGCCACCCACTAGGAGCCCTGTACCCCTTTACCTCTGCACTGACTGTACTCCCCTCAACATAGCTCCATTGGAACACGGTATTAGGCTGCCCTCAGGAAGGAAGGCTCCCCAGAAAATGATACACACCTTGGAACTTTATCATCTTTTCTTCATCATTTTCACAGGTCTAAAGGAAGTGGTGGGCGATGTGCATCTCCCAAAGGCTTTCCTTGGACCTTTTCGTAGCTTGCCCAATCTCTACTCTTTCCCCCAGTGCAGATCTC
Organism: Dermochelys coriacea; assembly: GCF_009764565.3. Lineage (NCBI taxonomy): Eukaryota > Metazoa > Chordata > Testudines > Dermochelyidae > Dermochelys > Dermochelys coriacea. The sequence continues at coordinate 86,195,445 of NC_050075.1, read as the reverse complement.
TGGACTTTGGGAGGCTCTCCTTCAGGCGGTCCAGAGCAATGGCTTTCAACCTATAGTCCGTGGATCCCTGGGTGTTTGCAGACTATGTCTAAGGGCTCCACAAAAGATTGTTGTTACCATAGAACAGCGGTTTTCAACCTGTGGTCCGTGGACCCCTGGGGGTCTGCAGACTACATCTAAGATTTCCAAAGGATCCATACTGCCATTTGAAATTTTTTAGGGGTCCTCAAATGATAAAAGGTTGACAACGACTGGTCTAAAGGGTAAGTTAAGGGGTCAGAATTTGGTCAAACTTTCCCGCTTTTAAAATAAAATTCTTTGGATGGATAGCAAATAACGTTAAGCTCAGGTCTTTGATAAATTTTCTGGTAAGTTCACAATTCCTGAGTATAGGAGCTTAGAATGAAGGATTCTCCTAACCACTAACTTCCATGTCACAAATGCAAAGCTATAAACCTTCCTCTGCTTTAAGAGACAAACTATAGATCCTGCCACTTTACACCGTGGCCAGTTTAAAGGGTCATGCCCTTAGCTGGTGTAAGTCAGCTTTCAGTATTTGCCAACAATTATTGCACTTTGGTATTTAAGATGCAGTGGACATCCTTCAAAAATTGACTTCTAATATTTTACCATTAAGTATGGTGAAATGCCTGAAAATAACAGTAATACCTTACTCACAAGGAAAATATAAAAGGACATTTTGTTAACGAGTGCTCAACCTTTCCACAGTATTTCCCTGTATTGAAAACAAGAAATGATTGTGCCATTTCATATGCCTTTGTGTGGTAGTCATTGGTAACTGTTCGCTTTTTAATAGCAACTAGTGGATCTAAGTATGTGAAGCAAGATGTTAAAAATATAAACGTGTGGCTGACATGTTGAAATCCTATTCTCTCTCCCAGCAGCTTCTATGGTTTGGTACAGTCTGACAATCTCTTTACTATCCACCCTATAAATTTTAGCTGTGGTTGATGAAAAGACAGCTGAAGGGGTATTTTAATTGAAAAGTTCTTGATTAACCACTGCAATGGTAGTGAAGGAAAATTTCAGTGCTGTCTGAAAATTACATCCGACTGGTGGACTGTGTGTTTCTGTACTATGCAATCAACAGCAAGTGAAGTGCTGATTTGTTAAAAGTTATCATTTCATTGTTAATTTAATCTAATGTCAATCCCCTACTTTCCAAAAGATCGTTTTTACAAATGTAAAATATTTGTTACATATAAGACCCTGTGCTTTTCTTATACTGAACTGAGAAGAAGATAGATTGAGCTAAAATTAACAAATGGCACATCAGTACAATGTTTAACACTTGCAAGAGAAACAAGAGAACAGAATAAGAAATACAAGAATACAAAGCTTCATTCTGCAAACCTTACTTTCACTGAGTAGCACTTATTCATGTGAGTAGTCCCAATATCTTTGCTGAAAGTCATGTAAGTGCTATGGGTTTTGGCAAGGGTATTACTCTTATGTATGATCACCCTCGCGAATCTCCCCTCCCTGCCCCAGAATCAGAAAGAGATTGCAAAGTCTGGTTATATATGAACTCAATATAAATGTAATTTGTTGACAGGACAACTCCAAACCTTGGGTAGTTTTAAGTGACACATGCCATCTGACTGGAGTGTTTATGTGACTGCCAGTGTGAATGCAAAGGGTTTAGTGAGACTGTAAAGCTAGACCTGAGTAAATGATGCCAAAATTGCTTGTGGATATTTGTTCAAATGTGTAAATAATTTAACTCTGCCTATACTTGCATTCCTTTTGTTTTTGCTTCCCATGATCCAGTGGTCAAGTCTTGCTTTGAAAATATTCACAGAAAGCATATTTCAAAGTTGCATGCGTAGGTAGTCACAGAAACTGGATTTTAAATTTTCATGCCTGAGAATTTATGCTGGAAGTGTATATAAACCTATGCAGTAAGTGGTCAGAAACAATACCGTGTGACTTTTCTACCTAACCACAAGTAAGCTGTATAGCTTGAATTTCAAAGAGTGATGATCAATCTAATGAGTAAACTATTAAAAGGAAATTTGATCAATACTTTCATAGATTCACAAATTATAAGGCAGAGGGATCATTATGATTATCTATTCTGGCCTCCTGCATAACACAAGCCAGAGAACTTCACCCAGAAATTCCTGCGTAGGCCCTGGTCTGGCAACCTAACCCAGACAGGCAGATTCTTGGAGGCCCTCATGGTCTTCAGTAGGGCAAAATGATCCACAGGCTCAAGTTGCAGAATCCAGGACATAGTGAATAATTGGAGCAAACTGCAATCTGCTCACAGACATTCTGAACAGCAAAAGGGGCTAATTTCACTGAATAAATAATTATGAATTATTCAGACAGCTGTAGTAAAAACACAGAGCAAGACTCTGAATGCATAGTCTTGGGAGAAGCAGCTGTCTCAGGAACCAAATGTGTCTGGGATCCTGAGCACAAACTTTCTGCCAGAGTTATGAAAGTGGTGCTTTATGTGAGTTATAACCATAATGCAATTCACTTTTGCCATCAAATATACCTGCCTCAGGTGAACATGGTTGTCAATAAATTCTCAGAATAAATTCCAAATTCTAAAAATACAGGATACTGTGTCTCTTCCATGTTATTAATCTCCATCAAGGAAATAAATCACAGACTCCTGGAGTCTAGTTTAGAATTAAGAAAAAGAAAAGGAGTACTTGTGGCACCTTAGAGACTAACAAATTTATTTGAGCATAAGCTTTTGTGAGCTACAGCTCATTTCATCGGATGCATGCAGTGGAAAATACAGTGGGGAGATTTATATACACAGAGAACATGAAACAATGGGTGTTACCATACACACTGTAAGGAGAGTGATCAGGTAAGGTGAGCTATTACCAGCAGGAGAGCAGGGCGGGGGGGGGAGGGGCTTTTGTAGTGATAATCAAGGTGGGCCATTTCCAGCAATTGACAAGAACATCTGAGGAATGGGGGGGGAGGGGAATGAGCCTGGGGAAATAGAAAAGGAGTACTTGTGGCACCTTAGAGACTAACAAATTTTTGTGACTGTTCAGATGCTAAGCTAGTAGACACATATTTCATACACGTTAATAGTCAAAACTATTACAGAATAGGGGATTGTAAATGGATTCTAATTACAACATTCTCCCTCGATGAAATTTGAGAAATAATACACCACTGTAGACATCTTTTTTTATAAACATATGCAAAAATTAGGGGAAAGGGAAAACTGAATTCTCAATAAGTTAAGATATGAGAATCCTCATTTTCATGATATGAATTAGGGAAACAAGGATGCCAGTGTTTTTGCCCTATTTAGAAGTAAGTACAAAACCTCAAGAGATACTAGAAACAGCAGTGAACTGCTGCTTGCAGATTCAGTCTCCTTTTGGCATTTTTTCTTCATTCACATTCACACTTTGTTTTGTGACCTGACTTCCTTGCAAGAGAGACTACCACTCCCAGCATCCTTTTAAGTAGTGGCTCTCAACCTTTCAAAACTACTGTACCCTTTTCAGGTGTCTGCTTTGTCTTTCCTACCCCCCAAGTTTCACCTCATGTAAAAACTACTTGATTACAAAAATCAGACATAAAAATACAAAAAAGTTTCACAGCACACTGTTACTGAAAAATTGCTTACTTTCTCATTTTTACCATATAATTATAAAATAAATCAATTGGAATGTAAATATTGTACTTACATTTCAGTGTATAGTATATAGAGCAGTATAAACAAGTCATTGTCTGTATGAAATTTTAGCTTGTACTGACTTCGCTAGGGCTTTTTAGGTAGCCTGTTGTAAAACTTGGCAAATATCTAGATGAGTTGATGTACTCCCTGGGAGACCTCTGCATACCCCCAGGGGTACACATATCCCTGGTTGAGAACCTCTGCTTTAAAGTTTTGCCTTTCTTAGTCTCACAAGAACAGGCAATATATTGCATAATATTTGGCAAATCAAACTACCTCAAATCAGCCTAACTGATTTTGTAGCTTGTTTCTGTCCAGGTCAATTTGCACCTTCAAAAGATAAAAGGAAAAGAAAAAAAACAAATAAACCCTGACTGGCTGGAGACATGTTTAGAATCCAGAGTTTTGATAGATCAGAATTAAGATAACATTTTTCAAAAGCTCCTAAGTGACTTGGGAACCTAAGCACCATTTTCAAAAAAAAACCTGAGGAAATTCAGAGGTAAAGTCTCACTGGAAGCAATTGGACTTAATTCTTCATGTGTGAAAATGAGATTTAGATGTTTTTGAAAATGTTACACTTAGTGAATAGATGGAAAGTATAATAGCACAGATAAGAACAATTTTCTATCTAGACTGTTTTTGTATATTAATGGTATTTTTTCACACACACAAAGGAATCTAATAATATATTCCCATTATTATAGGAATATAATAATCTAACATGTACCCAATACTGTAGTATTTCTAGCTCAGGAATGTCTGGATACAGACACACAAAAACACAGAGATGCTTGTTTCCAACGTGACTAATTGGGTTTCCAGAGCTGAGGTCAGACTAATACTGCACCTGCTCCATACTCAAACTGAAAACAATTAGAATTAAACACTCAGAGCAGTTGCAGGATCAAATCTAATATACTGGGATCCTGCCATACAGTAAATCAATGTCAATTTATTGCACAAATAAGCACAGATAATTGCATATATAAGGATGCTGGATATATACAAATAGATTTATACAATTTTTCATATTCATATCACTAACATTTTCTCTTTGAACACATTGAGATTATACTAAAGTTTCATTTTTTTCCTTTACTGTTTTGAATCAGATTCAATATTTATTACACCTTTTTCTGTGTTTCTAATTACTTTAATGGCAATCTAAAGCACTGGGTTTTGCATACACTTTCTTGCATTTTGTAATGCGGATGCATATGCAATTCACTGAATACATGAAAATCCCCGTGTAGCCATGAATTATGAGCCTGTGCAAATTGCTGTCTAATTCTGTCTTTTGCAAAGCTGCTATAAAGTGTCAAACCAGGGGCTTGATACTTGGTAGAGGGAGAATATGCAGGCAGCTGGGAGAGGCTTTTGAAAAAAGCACTTGCCCTCTGGAGACTTGCAGAACAGACTCCTTTCTCTAGCAGAGTTTAGGAGGCCTGAAGGACAGATTTCTTCTCCAGCTGCAGAGCTGCTGAGGTTTGCAGGAAAGTGGCTTTCTCCTGAGCCCAATAGGAATGCCACTGGGTGGAGCCAGGGCAGGCTGGACAGGCACAGGATTCCAGTGCACCTCAGGCACTCTAGCTGAATTAAGGACCTATATTTCTGCCCTATGAAGATCCTAAACTCCACTAGAATTAAGGACCTCCTCTTAAAAACTCCCTCCTCTCCCTATACTTTAAATGTAATAGTTCCTTGACAGTAGCTCCATACGCTGGCTTCTAGGCTTCCTATAATCTCAGACGGTTCTCCCTCTTTACTCTCCCTCCCTCCCACCTTCAGACATTACCAACAGAGAAGAAGGCATTTTAGAGCCCAAGTGTGTCGGCAGCTTGAGGGAGGAGAAGTCCCAAGCTGTTCTGAGTCTGTTCTGAAACGAAAGGGAAGCTTGTGGTAGAAGCATGCTGTCGAGGATTCTCTGCTGTGCTGTGCTTGACTGCATTAGCCCATGGGTCTTGCTGCCTAATTCAGGTATGTTATACCACATGCTTGAAGGGCCTTTGAATAGAGTCTATGTGAATGTATTGAATTTCACAACACTTTGACTGCCCTATCCAGATACACAAATTTATACTTTTCCCACCTGCATCAAGGATTAAATTTTAAGGATGTTTTCTGGTTTGCTCTTTATAATGGGTGTAATGGGCACACTGAAACTTACAATCCTACCAGGCAAATAACAGAAAACTCTCTAGCTTTGGTAGGCCTGGTTGCTGGAATCCGACATTGGAGCAAACAGTGTTCTGAAATTCTAGTATTCAGATGCATTTATTTTGAAACTGAAAATAATCTGCTTACCTGGGAATACTTTGAGTCTGACCTGGAGTTTCAAGGTTTTACATTAAACTGCAATTTCTTCAGGACATCTCAGACCCTTTAGGATGATGAAGGGTGTAACTATAATTCTCCATCCAAGGAGGTTTCTACACACATGCATACGCACACAGACACACACACACAGAGGCATTTATTTTAATTCAGAAGCCAAGCTTTTGGAAAGGAGGTTTCCTTGTCCTGTGTCTTTCATGCTCCCATTTAACTGAAGGGACTAATGCTAATTTGCTTCATTCTCACTCATTTTTTTTAAGAGTAGTGCATTTGAACTCCTGGGTTTCAGTTCAGAGTTAATACAGGGATAAGATCATATGATCTTTAAAATTCCCACCCAGCTGCTGACTACCTGTCAGGCAGGGAAGTAGCCAAGCATCATTAAGATATCCAAGTTAATCTTCAAATATCATTCACTGGAGTCTTTTCCTTACCAGAGTCTCTCCCCCTTCTCTTTAGGAATGGGAAAATCTTGAACAGCCGCATTTGGCTGAAACTCTCAGGAAGAAATATTCTTCAGAAAATGGCACAACTTTCACAGCTGTATCGCTCATGGAACCCCAGGAGACTCAGGGAGAATCTGTAAAACAGCAGCTGTAGGCCAACTTTGGTCTGGTAAAGCTTACAGAGATTATTTTATTCTCCATCTACTCTTTTCCACAGATAAAAAGCAACCCCTCAACACTTTAAATTTACTTATACAATGAAACACAAATCCCAGACCTTGAATTAACTAATTCTCCAATTACCACATGATGTCATATGTAAGTGCAATGAATTCCCCTGTAGGCCATCACTGGGGATAAAATCTAGGACCACCAGCATGAAGAACAGAAGTTATGACTTGAGTTAAAGCAGTCTAGTAGACTCATCCTCTGAGGACCAACCACTACAGGGAGATCTATAACACACAATGAATGCTAGATAACATACAGTGAGTTCTCAGCAGCAGCAGTATGGTTTTGCTACTTTGTTCACAGATTACTTGCAAAGCACGGCAAGGTTCCAGCCAAACTCTGCAGCATGTTGGACAGTAGTAGGTCTAAAAAAAGTTTTATACTGCAGTACCCTGAAAATAACTCATACATATGTACATCTGATTATAAATCACTTCTAATGGTCTTAATTCGTAAACATGAAATTGTATATACTTTTATTAAGGATGAAGGGAACTGAGTCAAATAGGGATAAAAGATTGGGGGCAGATCATAGAAATAAATGCAGAATCATCCACTGGTAAGACTTAAGGAAGCTAATGTAAAAATATTGAACACACAAAGGAATAAAACACTAACACAGTAAGTGAAACTATGTTGTACAGGATTTTCCATGTGTCTACGCATTTCATTCCAAATCCTTTAATGAATACTCTGTGATAGTTCGTATCCACTATAAAGCACAAATAATTAATGAAACCTATAAAAAATCCTCAAGATGTTTATTTTAGCTAATGAATAAATCATGAAAGAAAGTTTTGCATCACTTAGCCCTTAGGCTTTTCATCTCCTAAAAATGTATTTCCCACAGCTCATTGTCCACTATGTAGTAGTGCATTTATTTTATGAAGACTATATATTGTCCCAAAATTCAAAAAGATGAAAGTAGCAACACACAGAAGTAAGCACTAAGCTATCTTGTCTTCAAAAGGTTACATCAAGTAATGATTTTTTTTTTAAAGAACGCCTCTTCTTTTTGCAAGTGGTGGTGAATTTCTTTTTCTTTTCTTTTTTTTTTTTAAAGAAAGCATTAACCTCACCAGAGGAACTCACAACTGATTTTTCTTTATTGGAATATGAAGAATTACTACCAGCAAAAAGGAGAAAGAATATGTCTCTTCCATCAAATTAAAGGAGACTGGATTTAACTCTTTAAATTGATTGTATGCTTTAGTGATTTTTATTCCAGTAAAAGTATTGATCAGTAGATTTGAGCACTCTTTCTTCATTTTACAAGGCATTTCTGCTGCAAACTGTTATTTTACTGTAGATTAAGTTACATGAGGGGGAAAGTTTAAAGTGGACATTTCAGCCTTGATATTTTTTTCAAGTTATTGAAAAAAATGGAATAAACTGTAACTGGAGTATTAATTAGGGATGTTTAAGCTCTGCTTTATTTTTTTCTGTAGCCAGAAGGTCTTTTGGTTTTGATTTAATATCGTCCTGTTATCTGTTTGTAGTTTGCCTTCATATTGAAAAGTAGGAAAATAGTGAGTTAGCTTCAGTCTGATTTTCAGATTTTTCTTAATATAGCTTATAGGAATCAGAATAAAAATGCTACTTTATTACCAGAGCAGGATTTTATGGGTCTCCTAAATCACAGTCCATTTTTGGGGGGAGGTTTATTATCTGACAGTGAAAAATTGCTCCAGGGATTTATATTTATAATATTTATAAATTTCAGATGCTTTTTATTTTGTCATGCTAGTATTCTAAAACTTACCTCATCTTGGTAGTGATTTATTCCAGGTTTTTAGTATATAAAATTTGCTTGGTCCCTTTAAAAAAACTAAACAAGCAGGCTCATGTATGGAAACTCTATTTGTGTGTACACAGTATTTTGAAAGATGCCTATTTCAGTGGGGCTCCACTTATGGTCTGTGCAGAAAACACATGGGCAGTATGACACAATGCAGAATGGGCCAGGTTCATCCATGCAAATTCACAATAGGGAGATTTGGCCCACTGTTCCACATAGTTTTTATCTTTGTCTTATTCTGGCATATAAAAATATAAAATATTTTACACTGATTCTATAATGGAACTTAAAACAAGCCAGACTTAGCCTCACATGATGCTTCCTATACTTTGCAGATTAATCATATATGTGTCTATCATGTAACCGGATATCCCGAAGTGTAGGGAGCCTAATCCTGCCAACCTTCACTCACAAGAGTATTCCTTACACAAACTAATAGTCTCCTTGATCCCTCACAGTGGAACTGCCTCAGTAGTTGCCTGTAAATGGAAAGATAGACAAACATGCAAACTGGGAGCTGGAAAATAAGATGACACCATGTAAATGTTAATGGGACTACTGACATGAATAAGGGAGAGCAGCTCTGGGGATTATGGTTAAGCAGAAATTCTAGATGATGATGATGATAATGCATTAGTCATAAGGAAAATTTCCGATTGCATGCCATCCCCTTTTATGTATTGTAATAACTGAGAATAGGGCAGATACCTGGTCTGTTAAATATCGACATTGCTTAAAGTAGAGGTGCGCTTTATATGTGTTTGAGCCTTGTCTAGTCAGGATGGAAGTATTTGCACAACATTGTGAGGACCTGACCTAGGAAGCCCCACAGAACTTCAGGCCTCAACTACATTGTGTCAGAAACAAAACAGTATTGGGTTAGGGAAAAACTACAAGAGCCAAAAGTATCAGTGCAAGATAAAAACAGTTAATTGGTAGGAATGCAGCACATAGAACAGACAGATAAAAGGGCACTGTTTGAAATAACTTCTTTTTATGTTTTCCTAAAAGGGCTGTGAGGTGGGGAGGTAAGAGAAACACTGTCTGAATAGAAAGCAGAGTAGCCATCAAAATCCCTCCCGGTACACCTGGATATTTATTACTTATGTACAAATGGCAAAGGTTTATGTAGATGGCACCTGTTGAACTCCATGAGTATGTAAAAACAAAAAATGAGAAAAGAGCCTTGTGTGACTACTGTACTTAAAGATATGTCAAGAATTCCTTTAGTGGAGCCACATCTCTTCATGTGTATTCAAGTGTTCTCATTATTTGAGACTAGGTTTGTCCTACATGGAGAGAGAAAATAGATTTCCTCAGTCAGGATTCTGTTTAAGAAAAATTCAGCACTCTGGCTCCTAGCCTGTGGCAGCTGTACAGGTTTCCTTTTCATTCACAGCTGGGGGACCTTCCCCACCTGTTGAGCCACATAAAAGAGCCCCAGGACACAAGGGGACACATGCAGGTATGGGTATCAAAGATCAGAATAGAGACAAATATATCTAAATCAAGAATTCCCTTGCTGATATCAACATCAATTCACAAGCATTCTCCTGGCTTATTATTTGCATACAATTTTGTCCCTCATGCAAAACAAAAATTGATTCAGCTCTCTGCTGCAGGCTCACAAAAGCACTGCATGCTTTTTTTGCTCATTGATTGCACACCCTACTCTGGACTTGAGATGCCAAAAGATAAAATGTAGGCATCCATACAGCAGGATGCCAAGTGAGGCTTTCCACTCCCTCTCTGACAATAAAGTAAGCGAGGATTCCGCCAAACATCCCCTTTCCAGAGATCAGCCAGGACAAGCATATTCACAGCTGGCGCAGAAATGAAATCCAAATAGACACTTATTCAGTGCGAACATCAAGGTAAGTAACTAGGAACTAGAATTTCTTTTTCGGGCAAGATCCATGATGAACAACTGTCTGTTTCAAATCAGACATCTGCCGCCTGGATCAGACATACAGAGGGAGGGTATTTATCCCTTTCTCCCAAAGTTGAAGTATCTCCATGTGGCAAGTACTATTCTGGGTATCTGGTCTGGGATGCTGCCCATCATCTGATTGCTTCCCATACTAAAATGGCAGACAATTAATGGAGTTACAGTGCAGGCTGAGCTGTTCTACTAAGGAAATAAGTGTGACTTCCTCAAAAGGAGCTCAGGCAGGAAGCAGTCAGCCTGCCAGTGTAACTGGCATGAAAGGACCAAAACCAAGCAAATCCCCTCATGGCTTGAGGTCAAGTAGAAGGAGGTTCAACAATTTGCTTCTGAAGCACATATAAAATGTTTGTAGTCATAGTGCTTTTTTAGTAAAATTTGACATGGTAGATGGGATGGATGGATATCTTTAATTCTGGAACTGGGGCACAGAGTCATATCTTTAACACATGGGCTTCTGATGTTAACAGTCCTACAGAATTTAATAGGGATGAAACTAATGGGATTTCATAGGAACTTAATAGCCCTTTATAGAAATCAGTCTAAAAACCTCTGTTGTTTCATAGAGAGTGATCTTGCTTCTATATTTTCATTTCAATTAGCCCACAGAATTCTACATCAGGGATAATTCTCTATTGAACTCTATAGGATGGATCAAAACATACCAAAAGAGTATCCTTCTTTAGTATTAAATACCAGAGGATTTTTCAATAAAGGATTCAGAAGTGACGGGTACTGTGCTTTGCAGTTTCTTAGGCCAGTTTGCTTTTCCTCCCAAAACTAGCCAGTCACTCTAGTTTGTGGTTCGGATACTACAGTTGCCTGGGAATATGTTTTAAAGAAGATCCCGTTATAGCAAAATGCATGTTATACTCCACAGACTTAATTGGCTTGAAAGGAATGTCCAGTGCCTTAAATAACATCCTTACTACATAGGCACCTATTTGGGAGGTGGTTGTGGCCTAGTGGATAGAACACTGGATTGGAAGTCAAAAGATCTGGATTCTCTGTTACTGGTTCTGTTGTAGAGCCCTGCACAGGACGAGTGTAGAGTCCTGCAGCAGGATTGGGATCCTGTGGATCCCACAGTACCTGCTGCCATAATAGCGGTAGCAGGTGGTATTAAAAAATAGTCCCATGCAGGGCTCTATTCCATTGTTGTGCTTCAGTTTCCACCCCTGTAAAATGCAGCTAATGTTTACCCACATTTATAAGAAGTTTGTTGTGATTTACACATAAGTGCAAGGTATTATGTGGCTGCAATTTACTGGTTAAAAAGTAATTTCAAAAGTAGAATAACTGAAATCATTGTATGTAAGAGGATCTTTATAATTAAATGATGTGAGATGTAGTTATGTAGCTGTTTGTTTATAGTAAGGGTACAATCTAATTTTCAAGGGCTAAACCAACTTCATGATGAATAATATAGATCCTAAAAATAATGAGCCTGTGAAAATGGGCCAGATTCTCTGTTGCTAGGTGCAGCAGAGGATGGGGAGGTATCAGAAAGTTGTTTATGACTTCCTGGTGACAGCTTCTCAGCCCAGGCACAGTGTAGTGCAGCCTAGGGGCTGCTCTAATGTGTGACAGCTGGCTATGTTCCCCAAGAGAATCTCTGCCAGCTGAAAAATGCCAAAGACCCAGGGCTGCAAGGAGGCAAGTGTAGGAGCTGTCAGAAATCCCCAACTAGGGGTTTGCAGGCAGAGAAAAGGGAGTAGAGTAGAACAGAAAATCCAATCCAACAGTTTTAGGAGTCACAACTTCATGTGAACAAATGCTGATTAAATAAATAGTCTCTCAGCGCTCTCCACTACCATTCCCTCCCAAATCATTGCCTTAAACATAACAACATTCTAGTACTGCTTTTAGCAATTTCGTAATGTTGTTATCAATCTCTCTGTGTCAGGGACAAGATGTGGTCTGCTTACGAGTCAGAAACACAGCAGAGTTTCCTCAGATTCACAGTCAGAAACACATCACAATTAACATGGCTCCAGGCAAAACTAGTTATGTAGAGATCATATGGTGTCTGCTGTGGCTGAGGAACCAATGGAAAGATTTTATAGGACTCTTCCTATGCTAAAAATTCCTCAATTTTCAATTTAGATATTTAGTTCAAATTATCCATTGAGGCACACAGATAGTGCACTGGTGGAAACACTAATTCTGGCCAGATTAGCTGTGTAAACAGAGCTTGTTATGTATACAGATCTAACTGGTTATCCAGGCAGGTGACAAATATCCCTAAAGGACAAAGACACACTGAAGTACTATCCTTGCTGTCAGAGAGAGAGGCGGGGGGCAGCTGTTACAGCTTTATGTATTGGTAAACTGGTAACAAGTAAAAATGCAGCTAAAGCTATAAATTAGGTTTCATAGCAAATATTAAATATCTGTTTATTTCCAGTTTTCTCAAAGGTAACCTCCATAGAAGGTATCACTTTTGTTTAACATTAATGGAACTGGTTATTGTTATTATGTACTGGGGAGAATATTGATAGGCTTGAAGAACATACATCTGTATCCTTTTGAGAGGCATTAGCAAAGTTGCACATGGTAGGCATGCAGAGGGAGATGGGCTTTCCACTGGAGAAGTCCCAAAGAACGTTATATGGATATGCCATGGGACCATAAAGGAGCACAATTATCTGAAGGTACAAAGAATTGTCATACAAATAATAAATATCAATGACCATCATCAACAATAATGCTGTGCATTTCAATAGACCACTTCATCCAAGGATCTCAAAGCCCTTTACACACTCTAAATAAATTAACCCACAAAATGACCTGCAAGGAAAATCAGAGATATACATATATCTATTCAAATACTTATGTCGCTTCCCCTGCCACTCTGGCAAGCACATAATCATGTACAAGAATGAGAATTCCACAGCCCCTTGCTCAGTATTAATAGTATTCTGTACCTTGATGGGGCAGTGTTGTAGACAAATATTACCCTGATTAATACATTTCCTCACTCTCTCTCTCACTCTCTTGAGTACTGATCTGCCCCTCAGAGAAGACGTGAGACAGGTTCCTAGACTCTGAGAGCCAGATCTAAAGCCCGTCAACTTAAGACTCCCACTAACTCGACTAGGCTTGGATCCGGAACTAAGGTTAAGTGTGGGACTGGCCCCATCAAGGAAAGGCCACAAAGAGTTCCTCTCCTTATGACCCAGCATATATAAAGGTTAGTCATAGTTTCAGCCTCTACGCATCCTGTGTGCAGGGACTGTTCAGATCTCCTTATAATGCTAGCCCCCACAAAGAGAGTTGGGAGGAACTGAGGGCCATGGTATAAGCCCTTGCACTAGACAATGGCCAGCCACAGAGATGGGAATGTACTGCATCTCTCCCAGAGCTCCAACAGTGGTGCCATAAGGAACAGAAACAATATCATGTGGCTCAGGTGACTAGTTTCACTGTTCATTATTTGTGGTGTGTAAGATCTCATCAAAACGAGTAATTTGCAAACCCAGAGGCTGAAACTGGTCCACAGAAAGGGTTCATCAAACAGGTGTGGATAGCAGATTGATTTATAAAATCCAAAATCCCAATGCAGAAGATTTACAAACAGAAAAGGACTAAATTTGTGAAATAATCAATTATTTGCTTTGAACAGTTTGCCCAGCTCTGAATGTTAATTTACTTTATTGTTTATTTTTCAGGGCACTCTTGGCTCCTGTAGTAAGGAAATGTTTGAATTTCCTAATCATTTGATGATGCGATTGTTGTTGCTGTTGTTGGCTTTTTTTAGGTTAACTTGCCTATTCAGAACGCACAATGAAGATCAAACTTGTTAGTTGATTTGAGAGTTTTTAGGGGATTATTAACATTGGTGAACCGTTCACTGCATTTCTTAGGCAAAGTTAGAATAGAATATACAGGCCCAAATACATGGCATTTCCCCTCCCCCCCAGTTCATCTGCAATAGTTTTCACAAAGGTAACAATAACCTAGTGTCACTTTTGTCAGTTCATTTTAAGTAACTGATTATTCCGACAACTGAATATAAAGAATCCATTTTCTTAAACCTTGTGCATTTTAAGAATGCCATTTATTGTTGTAAACATTTATCCCCTGCTGTCTGTGAGCACAATTACAGACATATTTCTTAACTGTCACAGCATGCAGAATATAAAACTCCACCTTAATTTATAGAAAGCCTTATCATAATTATTCTTGTATAATTTTGTTTTAATTAGAAATTGTCCTATGGACAGATTAAAAAGATAGGCCATTTCACATATATTTTATTATGACCTATTTATCATAAATTGGGAGTTGTATTAAGCATATTATGATTTTTTTATCATGTAACTATGGTTGGGCAAGACCTATTGTGTAGCAAAGCTACAGCAAACTAACAAAACACCCATAACAGTTATTGGTGTGAAAAACTACATTAATGCAATGCTATAGCTGCCTTTCTTGGACCATTTCCACACCATTGGTTCCAGCCTTGGTCAGAACTTGGAAATATAAAGAAAGGTGAGCATGCAGAAAATAAAATATAAAAACATAAAAACATCCCAATAATTCAGTGCCTTTGAAGAGGTTGGGTAGGAGATCAGTTCTAGAACTAGGCAAAGATTATTTTTTCCAAACAAGTTCACTCATCCATAAATATTCATATTTATGCAACGAGTCACTAAAACCCAGGTGCCATTCTAGTGTTGCTTTCCCATTTCACAGAGCTTAGCTGTTTACAGGAACTCAAATCTCAGCTGAGTTTTGTTCTGTCAAAAAAACTTAACATTTTCATGAACATATTCTCCTGCACGTATCAACTATGGCCATGGATGGCTCATTTTCTGTGCAGCCTTTGGAGGTTTATACTGCCTGTGGTCCCAAATTGTAGCTATCCTTTATGGTTATAAAAAATTCCTATTTGTTTCCAGAATGGAGATATCCTGAATGCCTACATCATCTATGAAAAGACCCAGAGTACCACGTTACCCTTTTTTTTCTATTTCTGTAGAGAACATAAGTGTCTAGAATGTTCCAGTAAAATGCCCTTCCAGTTACTGAATATGATTGCAATTCATTTTTTGTTTATTCTCAGATGCATCAAGTGTAATGAGATCTGTAGAGCAAGCCCTCTTACTTTACTGGATGTGTCTGGTATGGTCAAGGACATACTACAACATTCTTGGAATTCTTCTGTCTTGTAATTCAAACACATCAAGGATCTCTCACAGAACAAGTAAGTTCTCATTCATTCAGACAACCAGGTGGTTGGAGAGAGACAATAAATATGCAATCAGCAAAATCAAAAGCAATAATGAAGCTGCTTCAAGGTTTTATAATGTATTGCTTGATACACATAATATCTATTTTGTGGGTAAATATGCAGTGTGCCTGGAAGCTGAATGACTTTGCTGATATTGCATTTCATTTTTTGTTGCAGACATTTTGTTTCTTGGCTCTCTCTGCAGGGAGAGCTCCAACATCTGTTTGAAGACTCTGTGGACCTTTGGAACTTGGAACTACTGACATTGTTGCACTATCCTGTTTACCCAGATACTTGAGGGCATGTAAAAATAGCCTCCTATATGTATAAATTTAAATAGCAGTTTAGCCAGTGCATAAACTAGTTAGTACTAACTGGAAAATAGTTTTTTCAACTCACTATATATCAGACAAGTTTTCAAATGTATTAGACAGTTTTCTATCTAAATAACTTTCTAATTAAGAAACGGCAGAAATTTTCACTTGGTACTTTAAGACTTTAACATGATTTAAATTTGCTGATTGATTATAATTGATCTATACATGGGTTACATAACTTGAGATATGAAGAGCCTTCCTTCTGGGCTGCCTTTATTTAACTATTTTGGTGGCAATGCGGAAAACAACTGGTGCAAAATTTATTACAGATCCTGACGTAAAAAGACGCTGTCATCTTGAGGCTACTGAGGCAAATAATAAATTTGTATTTGTCTCCACTGCTCTGAGGCAATCGAACAGCTGTGGTCTGAGGACAAACTAGGAGGTTAACCCAATCTGGATGGTCCAGATTTAGTTGAGGTTTCACACACTGGCAAGTAATTTATTTCTAGTCACATCAATGGGAGATCCGCGGCAATACTGCTTTGTGATAATGTCTTCAATGCTTGGCACCTGCATTTACTATGTCATTCTTAGGATTTGTCCCCAGCACATCAGCTCTACTGCCAGTTCTGCAACAATGGCATGAGATGCAAAGTGGGATTTGATGAGTCTAATGTGATAACAATATGGAAGAGGTGAGGATAGCTGGCATTGGTTTAGAAGGACACGCCAGACGGTGGTAAGCTGTTTCTTAAAGGATTTAGACATATGCAAACTCAGAGAAGGGGAAAAACTTATGATTTCAGAATAACTTCTAGAGATTATCAAAAGGGATTTGTTTGCATAGTGCTTTATGATAGTGAGAATAAAGGAAATAAAAAGGCTAGTAATTGGCCACTTGGGATATATGGTAATGGTAAATACTCTAATAAAAAACAGATTGTACAAGGAGCAAATCACTTGTCTTACTGTTTCTGCGGTAAAAGGGCATACATCTTCAAACATTTCTCCACTTTCATGCTTAATTTATATAATTACAACATCTGAATAAATCAGATCTCCAAGAGGAGACCTTTAATTGGACTGAGTTCGAAAATGAATCTACCTAGGAAGATAATTGTGAACTATGGCACTCAGTATGTGTCATTCTTTTGCCACAGCTAATGCGAACCAGGGGGCCTACAAGCAGAGAAGTTTGAAATCCTGGGTTTTCTATGCTCTCAAAACCTATTTCTTATCCTGTGCATGTAGTGCTGATCCCACATAAATAGCAGACCTGCATGAATTACATGAACTCTTCAGAGAAATAACAGAAAATAAAATACAGATTTTTATAATAGTAACTAACCAAGGGAACAGATCATTGTAACCGTGCCTCAGTGAGTCACAACTGAGGATGCCAACTTCAGGACAAACTGCTGAGAAACAGGGCAAACACAACCCAAAACTGGTGGTTATTCTTCCATTAGATATACCAAACCAGCAATAAAACTAAACTTCTGTTTCATCACACTGGCTAACAAGAAGTCATAAAAACAGTTTCTTTGTGCATTCCAGTTCTTATGTCACCACCAAAACCACTGAATTTAAAGGAGTGTGGTTCTTTACAACCAGTCTCATTAAATAAAAGGTTCTTCTGATCCCAAAGGACCAGCTGCACACCCAGGTCAATATATAGTTTAGATCTTACCCCTAAATCACACTGATACCAATCCTTTAGTATCTAAAATCTAAAGGTTTATTCATAAAAAGAAAGAAAGAAAGATGAGAGTTAAATTGGTTAAAGGAATCAAATACATACAATAATGTCAAAGTTCTTGATCCAGGCTTGTAGCAGTCATGGAATAAATTCCTGCCTTAAGTCAAGTCTCTGGCTGCTTCCAAATCATTGGAAGGTCCTCGTCCATTGGTTAGAATACTCTCATTAGTATAGTCCAGAGGCTTGGGCAGGAAAGAGGCTGGAGCAGGATAGAGGCTAAATGGAGGGGTTTCCAGGGCCATTTATATCCTCTGCCATGTGGAGGGAAACCCATTGTTTCAAACAAAAACCTCAGCACAGCTAGTGGAGAATCACAGGTGGCCAGCTACTGTTTGGAGTCACATGGGCAAGTCACATGTTCATGCCCAATTTCTCTCAGGCATTGCAGGAAGCCATTACCTATATTCCAGACAGCACATTTACAGGACAGTCCACTCAGTGTAGATGGGCATCTCCCATGGTCCATTGTGAGTTAAATGTCCTTTTGATGGGCCACTCAATTTGAATAGTCCCTCCAAGATGTGCTGGCTAACTACTTCATGGGCATTACCCCAAAGCAAGCATTTGAAGTCCAGGTATAGAGCCAATATTTATAACTTCAAATACAAAAGTGATACATGCATACAGATAGCATAATCACAATCAGTGAATCATAACCTTTTCATAGACATCTTACATGTCACATTTTATACAAGATTTGTTGCAAATATATAAGTGGTTGCAACAAGGATCTACATGGTCATATTTTAATCAGATAATGGATGTGCTAAATTTTCCAACACAAGGAGTCTTTAAATCAAGATTAAAAAATATGTGCCATAATTCAATCAAAGGTTGGGGAATTTCATACAGGAATCATTGGGTAAAATATTACAGGCTGTGCTATGCAGAAGGTCAGACTAGATGGTCATAATTGTCCTGTCTAGCCTTAAAATGTATGAAATCTATTAATTTTCACTTCACTTTACTTCAAGATAATTTAGTACATGAAATGGGTGAATAATTCATAGTGAATCATATAGTCAATGCCTTTCACCCCTTTTTTCAGTTCATATGTTGTCCAGGGACAATTTTCTTGAATGTATGCCTTCATTTCTAAATATTTTCTGCAAAAATTTTGGTCTATAGCTCATTAGTGAGCAGTTTATCAGGCGTGTTCAAAATTCAAAAACAGAAATTGGGGCTGTTTACATTTGGATACATAGGTGACGTGGCATGCTCTTCCCTGATTGGATGAGACTGGCTCTAGAACTAGGCTTCTGGGGCAAATACTTTTGATAATCTTGAAATTTGCTGCTCAAGCAACTCTACTGCTATCATTTTTGTTGACTATTTAGCACTTTTCATCTTAAAGGATTCCACTTTATGTACTTAGTAATACACTAACTCTGGACCCTATATTTTTCTCATCCATGTAAGTCAGGTATAACTCCAATGAAGCCAATAGAGTTTCAACAGGTGTAAATCCAATGTAGTGAGTGCCTTGTGTGTGTGTGTGTGTGGTAAATTTGACAGCAGAGATGGAAAATGATGTTAGTTTATAATCCTGCTTTCATTGAAAATCTCAACACAACCTGAGCCAATACCTCTATAATAGTATTCTCAGCCATTATGACACCCTCTGAATCTCATGATTGGTGTAGCAGGAATGTCAGGATACTCAATTGCCTGCAGCTATTTGCTGGATAGGTTGGGGAAGCCTTTTCTTTTTCTACCAGTGATCTGAATATTGTATGTGCACTATTTTCAAAGACAGCATCCTTTAGGTGCCATAGAAGATAAAACAACAGTAGATGATCTTGATTACTAGTGAGTAACTCTCTACAATAGAAGCCAGTGAATAGTTTTCTACTTAAACAACCAACCTCTTTTGCAACAGGTGCTGCCTGTCCATCATTTTGTTACATAGAAGATCGATCAGTGATGCTGCTGCACTTCACTGAAAAAGCTGTCTCACAATACATTTGTCTCTGTACATTATGGTTGGTAGTGTATCAGCAACTAGGAAATTTCCAAAATTATTCTCTGTATGCTGCAGCTGCTATGTCACAGTGGGTCCTAAAAATACATTGTACATTCACTCAATCTTCAAATCATATTTCCACAAGATTCTGGAACCATATTCTTTTAAGTCTGATTTCTTCTTGTCAGCATTATCTGCTAATCGTTATTGACATTTATTTTCCTATTTTTATCTGAATAAATGAAATGTATTGGGAACAGCTACACTATCAAATCAAAAAGAAAAGGAGTACTTGTGGCACCTTAGAGACTAACAAATTGATTAGAGCATAAGCTTTCATGAGCTACAGCTCACTTCATCGGCTGCATTTGGTGGAAAAAACAGAGGAGAGATTTATATACACACACACAGAGAACATGAAACAATGGGTTTATCATACACACTGTAAGGAGAGTGATCACTTAAGATGAGCCATCACCAGCAGCGGGGGGGGGGGGGGAGGAGAAAGGAGGAAAACCTTTCATGGTGACAAGCAAGGTAGGCTAATTCCAGCAGTTAACAAGAATATCAGAGGAACAGTGGGGGGTGGGGTGGGAGGGAGAAATACCATGGGGAAATAGTTTTACTTTGTGTAATGACTCATCCATTCCCAGTCTCTATTCAAGCCTAAGTTAATTGTATCCAGTTTGCAAATTAATTCCAATTCAGCAGTCTCTCGTTGGAGTCTGTTTTTGAAGCTTTTTTGTTGAAGTATAGGTTTCAGAGTAGCAGCCGTGTTAGTCTGTATTCGCAAAAAGAAAAGGAGTACTTGTGGCACCTTAGAGACTAACAAATTTATTAGAGCATAAGCTTTCATGAATGCATCCGATGAAGTGAGCTGTAGCTCACGAAAGCTTATGCTCTAATAAATTTGTTAGTCTCTAAGGTGCCACAAGTACTCCTTTTCTTTTTGTTGAAGTATAGCCACTCTTAGGTCTGTGATCGAGTGACCAGAGAGATTGAAGTGTTCTCCAACTGGTTTTTGAATGTTATAATTCTTGACGTCTGATTTGTGTCCATTCATTCTTTTACGTAGAGACTGTCCAGTTTGGCCAATGTACATGGCAGAGGGGCATTGCTGGCACATGATGGCATATATCACATTGGTAGATGCGCAGGTGAACGAGCCTCTGATAGTGTGGCTGATGTGATTAGGCCCTATGATGGTATCCCCTGAATAGATATGTGGACAGAGTTGGCAACGGGCTTTGTTGCAAGGATAGGTTCCTGGGTTAGTGGTTCTGTTGTGTGGTGTGTGGTTGCTGGTGAGTATTTGCTTCAGATTGGGGGGCTGTCTGTAAGCAAGGACTGGTCTGTCTCCCAAGATCAGTGAGAGTGATGGGTCATCCTTCAGGATAGGTTGTAGATCCTTGATGATGCGTTGGAGAGGTTTTAGTTGGGGGCTGACGGTGATGGCTAGTGGCGTTCTGTTTTTTTCTTTGTTGGGCCTGTCCTGTAGTAGGTGACTTCTGGGTACTCTTCTGGCTCTGTCAATCTGTTTCTTCAAATCAATCTATCAAATCAATAAGACATATGGTGCTAGTCTCAATAACAATGAAGTTGTGGATCTAACACTTCCTTTGGGATTTCAAGGCTTCTGAAGAAAGTGTTAAGAAGGCATAACAAGGACACTTTATCTGAGAAATGTTGGTTAAAGTTTTTGAACAGAAAACTATTGCCCTTCCGGGTTAAAAAAGTAACCAACAATTGGGATGTAACACCCAAAACTAATAATGACACATTATTGCCCACTAGTTAGTTTTCTTATATCAAACCCACGGGGAGATGATTTTTGATTAACATCCATTCTGATGTACAGGGTAAAACCAGCATCACTTCAAAGAAGTCAATGGGGTAGATTCTCAGTTGGTGCAAATCAGCATTGCTCCAGGGGAGTTACACTTGTTTATGCTAGCTGAGGAACTGGTCCAAATATGTGACACTGACATAATCAGTGTAATTGAATCAAGAAACAAACGTTAATTTAAGGAACATCACCATGTAGCTTAGATCTACATTCTCTGTAATACATAAAAAAGATTTAACAATATAATCAACAGAAATGTTTTCATAAACATTTTAATGGAATTTAAAATTCAATGAAAACATTTTGTGTTTGGATTCAAGTTTTCCTTGCAATGTTGCAGCCCCAAAGTGCAGCTTTTAACTGGGAAATGAGAACCAGAAAGCAAAGAAAATCTATTTTCATTATCCAACAGGAGTGAAAAGCAAATAAGAAAGACAGACCAGTGATGGAGAAAAGCAAATTAAATATTTAAAATCCTTTCAATTTTAATAGAGCTAGATGATAACTAGAAAGTGTGATTTGTGGGAATTAGGGCAAATCTCAAAACATTTTTCATTTAATTGTTTTCCCAGCCAAGCTGATTTTTCATTCTCCGCAATTTTTAAAAGAAAAATCTCATATTCATAATGGGAATTCTCAAGTCAGAAATCGCTCCTACTCTAAGACTATGTCTAAGACTATGTCTACTCTAGCACTTACTGTGGGATATCTCATGTCGCTCAGGGGTATGAAAAAGCCAGTTGCTTCTGCTGACATAGCTACTGCTGCTCATGGCAAGAGCTCTCCGGTTGGCTTAGCGGCTACATTAGAGAGATTACAGTGGCACAGCTCCACCGCTGTAAACTCTCTAATGTAACCTAAAGCACGGTCCATGAAGCCTGGATCGGGTCCAAGCTCACCCCTCCACTGCACTTTAGCTCTACCAACAAACAAATCAGAAATATGGTTCTAGCCGTTATCAGACTTTGTTGTTCCTATAATGCTTAGTTCAGGGTTGCTGAGACCACTTCTGGTTCCTCACTTATTATTTCCTGCAGTCAGTGGATCCTCTCTATCAGGCTTGATAATTTTGGCAGGTGTTGCTGGGTCAGGTTAAGTTAAGCATCTGTTTCTAGAACAGACCATTAAACCCTTCTTGCCCTGAGATTTGTCCACTCCTTCAAAATCACAATAGTTTGGGTGTAGGAAATCTTGCTTTGCTTCTGCTGTGCCTATTATGTGAATAAATAGAAGACTGCAGGGCTGTCAAGCTTAGATTTTAATTTAGGATCAGGTTGTGACACCTTCATTTGCATGGAGTAGTAGCTTATTTCCCCAAGTAGTGTAATTGAAATCAGTGAGGCTACTTGAGAAGTAAATTATTACTCAAGATGTGTAAGGATATTACAGTCGAGCCCTTTGATTGTTAGCCCCCTGGCAGGGACTTGTCAGTTGCATATCCAGAATTTTCAGTCTTCTATACTGTAGAGAATGGTCGGTGGATTTATTTACTGACAGATCCACCAGCCATACTACAGTAACTCCTCCCTTAAAGACAGGTTTCAGAGTAGCAGTCGTGTTAGTCTGTATCCGCAAAAAGAAAAGGAGTACTTGTGGCACTTTAGAGACTAACAAATTTATTTGAGCATAAGCTTTCGTGAGCTACAGCTCACTTCATCCGATGCGTTCACTTAAAGTCATCCCGGTTAACGTTGTTTCATTTCTTATCAATTAAGGAACATGCTTGTTTAAAGTTGGGAGGTGCTCCCTTATAACATTGTTTGGCAGCCGCCTGCTTTGTCCACTGCTTGCAGGAAGAGCAGGCCATTACAGCTAGCTGGTGGGGGCTTGGAACCAGGGTGGACCGGCAGCTCCCCACTCCCCTAAGTTCCCTGTGCGGCAGCTGCACAGCAGGCTATCAATTGCCAGCAATTCAGCTATCCCTCCCCCCACTGCCATGTGCTGCTCCTGCCCTCTGCCTTGGAGCTGCTCCCGGGAGCCTCCTGCTTGCTGTGCAGGGGGCAGGGAAAGAGTGGGGCTAAGTTCAGGCTGTCCCCCTCCCCCCTGCTCCTGCCCGCTGCTTACCCCATCTCCACAGAGCAAGGGGGAACATGTGACAGGGCTCAGGACAGAGGGAGCTTGCTGGTAGCAGCTGCTGTCTCAACTTGCTGATCTACTTACAAAGGCAATGTACTTAGAGTGGCATCAGCGTACTTAACGGGGCAATGCACATCTGTCTCTCATACACATGGTATGTGTCTCTGTCTCTCTCTGCCATGCTGTCTCCCTTCCCTCCATTCATGCTACCTTGTAAAGTGTGAGGCTACATTAACAAATGTGACGGGGTAAGGCCAGATGTCTATGGAAGAGTAGTGGGAGATATATATATTAGCTCCAGGCTAATATCCAGGCACCAGGATAAGTGAAATGGCAACTGCTTCAGGTCAATTAAGACACCTGGGGCCAATTAAGAACTTTCCAGAAGGCAGGGAGAAGTCTAGGTTGATTGGGACACCTAAAGCCAATCGGGGCTGGCTGAAACTAGTTAAAAGCCTCCCAGTTAATCAGGTGGGAGTGGATGTCAGGAGCTGTGGGAAGAAGTTGCGCAGTTGGAGAGGCTGAGTCGTACACACCATATCAGGCACAAGAAAGGAGGCCCTGAGGTAAGGGTGAAGTGGAGCTTGAGGAAGTGAGGGCTGCTGTGGGGGAAGTAGCCCAGGGAATTATACATGTCATATTTCTAAAAGGTCAGCTACCATAGCTGATACTATTAGGGTCCCTGGGCTGGAGTAGAGGTGGGCCCGGGCTCCCTCCCACCACCTTTTCCCCCTGATTAATCACTGAGACTGAGAGACAACAGAGACTGTGTAAGGAACGATAATTTCTTTTCACCTCCCTCGCTGGCTTATGATGAAATTGGCTCAGTAGACTGTGACCCTTGTCTCTAGAGAAAGAAGGGTTACGTGGAGGGTCACAGTGAGCCTCTGAGGCTAGCGAAATCCACCAGGAAATGCGGGACCCACGGAGGCAAGGACAGAGCTTTGTCACAACTGGTGTCAGAAGTGGGATTTCATTCACAGCGTTTTTTTTTTTAAAGTGCCCTGTGAATTTGGGGTTTTTTTTGTTTTGGTTTTTGTTTGTTTGCTTTGTACCACAATGGAGAAGATGGTAAGAGCTCTGGTACAAGCCACGGCAGCCCAGCAGGAGGCCACCCGGTTCAGGCAATGGCACAACAGGAGTCTATGTGGCTACAGCAGGAAACCAATCAATTATTGATGAGCCAGGCGACCCAAGATCGTGCTCTCTTGAGAGAGGTGGTGGATCAGCTGAAGATCCTCACCACCCAGGCCCAGGGGTCCGATGGGACACAAACCCTGAGGGCCACTGGTTGTCTGCCAAAGATGACGTCAAGAGATGACGTAAAAGCATATCTCCTCTCATTCGAAAGGATTGCTCAGCATGAGGCGTGACCCCAGGAGCAGTGGGCCAGCATCCTCGCCCCTTTCTTGTGTGGAGAGGCCCAGAAGGCCTACTTTGACTTGCCTGCCACAGATGCCACTGACTATACCCGTCTGAAGGCAGAGATCCTAGCATGAGCAGGGGTAATGGCAGCAGTAAGGGCCCAGAGGTTCCATGAGTGGAAATACCAGGAGAACAACCCCCCAGGGTCCTAGCTATTCGACCTCATACACCTCGCACGGAAGTGGTTACAGCCCGAGGTTTGCAGGCCGGAGGACATTTTGGAAACCTGGGTCATAGACCATTACATGCGGGGACTGCTGCCAGATCTCTGCAAATGGGTAGGCCAGAATGATCTGTCAACATACGACGAGATGATAACACTGGTAGAAAGACGGATGACAGCCCAGGGACTGACCCGACTACCCAAGGAAGGCGCCTTTCGAAGCAAGCCCCCGACCCCAACCCTGGAAGGTTGGGCAGCCAAACCCCTGGGAAGTCCTAGGTGGAAGAAGTGGGGGGCCCAAAACCAGTGGGGATCCCAGAAGGAAGGGATTGGCCTGAGTGGGAGAAGCCCTGGGACTAAATCCCCTAACCCCCAGGATAGGGGAGTGATTAAAAGCAATTATAGATGTTATGTATGTGGGGAGTGGGGACACATAGCAGCACAGTGTCCCAGCACCAAGGAGCCTATGCAATGTAACTTGGGGGACTGGGAGGTCCCATGCTCCCTTATCCACCTCGCAGGGGTCTCATTAGCCCTGCATAATTACACCAGGCCAGTGAGGATAAATGGAGCAGAGACTACAGTGCTTGTGGACTCTGGGAGTGCTATCACCCTCATATCGGATAAGCTGGTAAAAAATAGTCAGCTGCTACAAGCCAAACACGTAGCAGTGGCATGTGTGCATGGGGCCATGAGCCATTACCCCACCATCCCAGTGGAGATAGAGGTTCAGGGAAACCCCTTGAGGTGACCGTGGGCGTAGTTCCTAAACTCCCATATCCTGTAGTCATTGGGAGGGACTATCCAGGGTTTGATAATTTACTCCCCCCGGAGAGGCTGGAGGGAGGTGGGGACCCTGATGACAGTGACTCGTCACCGGGGGAATGTCAACACCCGATGTTCACTGAGATTTCTCAGGATCTGTTCTCAGCCCCCCGAAAGACCTGGAAGACAAAAAAGGAGAGGAAGGCTGCGAAGGCCTTGGGAACCCGGATCCTGACCCAGGGCCAGAAGACCTCCCTAGTAAGCAGATGGATGTGAGCAGCCAACAGAGAAACTTCCACCACAGAAGGTGAGCCAGAAGCTGCCCCCAGCCATGACGGCGGCGAGCCGTTGGAAGAAGCAGAAGCCGGCCCCTGGGAGCTTGGGCAGGTTAGTCCCAGGAGAGAGACTTTTGGGTGGGACCAGGCGGAGGACCCCAGATATGATAACGCTAGGAAAGAGGTGGACAAGATTGATGGGATACCCATGGATGGGAAGGTCCGGGGTCCCAGACCTTACTTTATAGTGAAGAAAGATCTCCTGTACCGCATGGTACAAATGCAGGAGTAAGAGATACAACAACTTCTGGTGCCACGAAAACATCAAAAAGCCATATTGAGTCTCACCCACAGTCACCTGTTTGGAGGACACCTAGGGGTAGAGAAAACCCAGGCATGGATCCTGCGGAGGTTCTTCTGGCCAGAAGTACATGAAGATGTCTGGTGATACTGCACCTCTTGTCCGTAGTGTCAGTTACATAGCCCTCGCCCGCACTTGTGGGCTCCTTTGATACCTCTTCCAATAATAGAGGTTCCTTTCGAACGGATAGCCATGGATCTAGTAGGGCCCCTAGAGAAGACAACTCAGGGCCACCAACATGTGCTTGTTGTACTGGACTATGCAACCCGGTACCCGGAAACTGTTCCCCTGCGCAACACAGCTTCCAAGACAATAGCTAAGGAGCTAGTACAGATCTTTGCCTGGGTTGGGCTACCCAAGGAGATATTGACTGCTCAAGAGACACCTTTCATGTCCAAGTGGATGAAAGATCTCTGTTCATTGCTCCATGTACAAGCCCTACGGACCTCTGTATACCACCCGCAAACAGATGGCCTTGTGGAAAGGTTCAATAGGATCCTCAAGGCCATGATCAGGAAAGTGGTGAGCCAGGATGGGACAGATTGGGATACCCTATTGCCTTACCTCATGTTCGCCATCCGGGAGGTTCCGCAAGCCTCCACCGGTTTCTCTCCATTCGAACTACTATATAGGTGCCACCCTCGGGGCATATTGGATATAGCCAGAGAAGCCTGGGAAGAAGAGCCAAATCCTGGAAGGAACATCGTTGAGCATGTACTGCAGATGAGAGATCGGATAGCCGGAGTTACGCCTATTGTACGGGAACACTTGGAGAGAGCACAGGAGACCCAACGAACCCATTATAACCACCAAGCAAAGCTTCGACGGTTCCAACCAGGGGATCGGGTGATGGTACTGGTGCCCAAAGCAGAAAGTAAACTGTTGGCCCAGTGGTAGGGACCCTACGAAATAATCGAAGCCGTGGGAGAGGTGAACTATAAGGTGCGGCAGCCAAGCCGCCAGAAATCGGAGCAAATTTACCACATCAATCTTCTAAAACCTTGGCACAATTGAGAGGCATACTTAGTCATGCAGGAGACCCTTTCCCAGGAGGATAACTTACACGAGCAAGTGAGGATATCATCCGATTTGACGCTGATCCAAAAGATCGAGGCAGCCGACATGATTAATTACAACAGAGATGTGTTCTCTACAAAACCAGGGCGGATGACCATATCCGCACAATCCCCGGAGCCAAGGTAACATTGAGACCCTACCGAATCCCAGCAGCCAAAAGAGAAGAAATCAAGGCCGAAGTAAAGAAAATGTTAGAATTAGGGGTTATTGAAGAATCTTACAGTCAGTGGTCCAGTCCAATTGTTCTATTGCCTAAACCTGATGGTACCATGAGATTCTATAATGACTTTCGCCGACTGAATGAAATATCCCAGTTTGATGCACACCCCATACCACGCATCGACGAACTGGATGACCGACTGGGTAGTGCCCGATTCTTGACTACACCGGATCTGACAAAAGGGTACTAGCAGATTCCTCTGACCAAAGAAGCTAAAGAAAAGACAGCATTCTCCACCCCGGATGGGCTATTCCAGTACACCGTCCTCCCTTTTGGGCTACATGGGGCCTCAGCCACATTCCAGCACCTCATGGATAAGCTGCTGCGCCCCCATACTAGTTATGCAGCTGCATACCTAGATGATGTCATCATCCATACGCCAGACTGGGGAACCCACTTGGAGAAAGTTGAGGCAGTACTGTGCACCTTAAGGCGGGCTGGCCTCACTGCTAATCCCGCTAAATGCGTCATAGGGCTAGCAGAGGCTAGGTACCTGGGATATATTGTGGGAAGGGGCATAGTGAAGCCCCAAATGAATAAGTTAGACGCAGTTCAAAACTGGCCCCGGCCAACCCGAAAGAAGCAGGTCTGTGCGTTCCTAGGCATGGTAGGCTACTACAGACGGTTTAATCCCCATTTTGCCACTAGGGTAAGTCCCCTAACGGACCTGGTGAAGGACCAAGGTCCAGACATGGTAAAGTGGACTGACACAGCAGAGGGGGCATTCAGAGACCTTCGGACAGCCCTCTGTAATGACCTATACTCATAGCCCCGGACTTTGATAGGGAATTTGTTTTACAAACAGATGCTTCTGAGGTGGGGTTGGGAGCAGTTCTGTCGCAAATGGTGGGAGAAGAGGAACACCCAATCCTCTACCTAAGCAGAAAGCTTCTCCCAAGAGAACAGAAATATGCAGTAGTTGAGAGAGAATGCCTTGCTGTCAAATGGGCTATGGAGACACTGCGTTATTACCTCTTAGGCTGGCGATTCACTCTTGTGACGGACCATGCACCCCTCCAGTGGATGCAGCGGAATAAGGAAAAGAATGCAAGGGTCACCAGGTGGTTCTTATCCTCCCCAACCATTCCGTTTCCGCATACGGCACAGGGCTGGATGCCACCATGGCAACGCTGATGGTCTGTCATGAGCATACTGCCTGGCGTCCCAAGTTGCCCAACTCTATGGTGTTGAGCAGAGGGGAGGATATGTGACGGGGTAAGGCCAGATGGCTATGGAAGAGTAGCGGGAGATAGATATATTAGCTCCAGGCTAAACAAATCCCTGGTACCAGGATAAGTGAAATGGCAGCTGCTCCAGGTCAATTAAGACACCTGGGGCCAATTAAGAACTTTCTAGAAGGCAGGGAGAAGGCTAGGTTGATTGGGACACCTGAATCCAATCAGGGGTTGGCTGAAACTAGTTAAAAGCCTCCCAGTTAGTCAGGTGGGAGTGGATGTCAGGAGCTGTGGGAAGAAGTTGCACAGTTGGAGAGGCTGAGTAGTACATACCATATCAGGCACAAGGAAGGAGGCCCTGAGGTAAGGGTGAAGTGGAGCTTGAGGAAGTGAGGGCTGCTGTGGGGGAAGTAGCCAGGGATTGTACATGTCATATTTCTAAAAGGTCAGCTACCATAGCTGATACTATTAGGGTCGCTGGGCTGGAGCCCGGAGTAGAGGGTGGGCCCGGGCTCCCCCCACCACCTTTGCTCCCTGATTAATCACTGGGACTGGGAGACAACAGAGACTGTGCAAGGAAGGATAACTTCTCTTCACCTCCCTTGCTGGCTTATGATGAAAATTGCTCAGTAAACTGTGGCCCTTGTCTCTAGAGAATGAAGGGTTATGTGGAGGGTCACAGTGAGCCTCTGAGGCTAGCAAAATCCACCAGGAAACACGGGACTCACGGAGGCAAGGACAGAGCTTTGTCACACAACGTTTTAACCCTTGAGGCTCAGCCGAGTGCTAATTCATCATTTAGCAGTAAGGCATTCCCTGGGAAATATCCCACCCTCTGACTTCACCACCTCACCCAAGCTTCACAATCATCATTGCTCTGTACAGTATTAAATTGTTTGTTTAAAACTTCTACTGTATATAGTCTTTTGTCTGGTGAAAAAAATTTCCCTGGAACCTAACCCCCCTTACACTAATTCTTATGGGGAAATTGGATTCATTTAACATTGTTTTGCTTAAAGTCGCATTTTTCAGAAACATAACTACAATGTTAAGCGAGGAGTTACTGTATGATTCTTACTTTGGCCTAATCTCAATCCTCTTGCATTGGGATTCAGGAAGAACAGAGTTCCTCAGCACACAAGGAGTCATGGCTCTTCTGCTTGAAGTCCCCATATCTTAACATCCTCCAATATCACAGCTGCATTATACCTGCTGCATCTGGGGCACTCCAGAACTATGAAAAACAGGACAGGACTGTTTAATACAGTGCAAAAATTTTACTTCTTGTGCTTTGACCTGTGGTCTGATTTTCAGTACAGAATTATAACTGTTTTAGCCAAACAGTGAGGAAAATAGGTAGAAATAACATGCATTTAAGAATTATAAAAGCAATTAAATCAGCCACTTTCTCTAACTGAGACATAGAAAATTAACATGGTATAAAGATGACAAGTAATATGGTACAAATATTCATGTATTGCACCCTGAATACAGTGTCATATGTTTTCTGTCATCATAATGAAATTTGTTTATGAATTCCATTTTTAAAAACTAGGGCTTAATTTGACAAATGGTTGAATAATTGGAGGAAGAGACAGTATCTTGTGGTCTGACACGTAACATGCAGTACATTTCATTAAAGAATGCAATTGTCAACTCAGAGGGAAAAAAGCTTATTCTTGCCAAGTCAAAATAAAACTCACAAATACCACTGAACAACAACAAAAATAGATGAAGCAGCAACAATGTATAATTTAATAGGATGTCTTCCACTGTGACTTACCCAGGATAAAAACCGGTATAATGTTAGTTCTGACCTGCTCAACTTGCCCTGTAAAAAAGACTGAACACTCAAAGTTGGTGGATGTCAACCGGCAGTGACTATTATATAATGTTCTTAAATGTTTCTTTGAATTCACAGGCTACAAAATAAGTCTGACCAGAACAATCATAGCTCACAGCTTATAAATTCTTAACTGCAGCAGACACAATGCAAGTATTCTGAGACCTTACCAATAATGACTATTGCTAGACGAGAGAAAGCAAAAGGAAATGGCTGTCATCAGTCTCTTAGAAAGAAATGTCAGCATTTTCTTTGTATTTTTAATGTTCTGATAAAGAAGAGATAATGCTTTTCTAAGACTGCTATGATCTGGAGATGTGGCCATTTTGGTGCTCAGAGATATTGCTAAGTCCAGGAGAAATCCTCTGCAGTCTATATGACCATAATTTCTGACCTCAATCATGTAGATGCTATATAAGTGCCTCTAAATATTTAAAGGATTAATTAGCAAGAGGTGAAGGGCTAAAATTATGTCCTATACATAATTTTGTTAGGGTAACGTGCTATATGTTAACATAAAGTGTTAACATAAAGACACAAGCCAGCTTACAATTTAAGAGTTGGTTCAATTCCAGATCTACTTATTTATAGTAAAACTGTTTGAAGGAAAACATACATTATTTTAAAATCTATGTAGTATTCACTTTTCAATAGTAAAAGGCTGTGTGACTAGCATATATCTCAAAGGGGGAAAAACCTTGAGTGTTGTACTAACCTTGAGACAGTAAAATCATTGAGTGAAGTAAAAAGGAAGAGTCTGACCTTTATCTGTGTGCAAAAACAGACAAACAAAAAAGAACCCAAAACAGGTATTTGTGGAGTTTGAAAAATCTTTAATTGTTCAGTTAAAGTCAACTGTGAAGATTAAAAAGTGTCAGTAAAATCCAGCATTACTCTAAGGTGCTTGAAGGAAATAATCAGCTAAAGCAATGGGATAGTGCTAGCTATGGAAAAGCTTGTCCATCATACAGCTTGTGAGCAAATTTTCATGCTTTATAAGACTAATATTAAACACTGGGTAGGCTAGAAAGAGAATATACATGCTGAAGGCATCCATGTGACAAATTGCACTTATCACTGATCTTTAACCATTTCACCTGCACTCCGTCCCATTGTATCTCTACTAGGCTCATAATATCCCAAACCTCTGAGAAGACACCTGCTAAAGAAGTGTTTTTTTCCTTTTCCCCCTGGACCTCCAACATGGTCAGAGGCCCCAAAACTAAGAACACTGAATTCTGGAACAAGTTTAAGATCTGATATCTCATGATCCATAAGGATTAGAAACAAACTCTCTGTATCACCAGTCAGGCAGGAAACCCTCCTTTCCAAAAGTACAAATACTCTTTCTCATTTATTTTCTTGCCCTGAAAGATAGGGAGATATTAATATTGTTGCTTTGAAACTGTCTAAGTATGGCAAAGCTATTTCAGGTCATTTGTAGATATTTTCAAAAAGTTTAAATTCTTTTCTCCTTCCAAGACCTGCACATCACACACTGTCAGTGGGGAGTGCTACCCCTGTTCTCCATGCCATTCTATAACTTATTCCAGGAGAGGAGCTGCATTATTTCTACCTGGGGCCCTCCTCTGGCTGCTTTTGAACTAGTGGACCCAGACAATGGCAGCATGAATTCTGCTGCAGAAGGAGGATCAGCAGACAACTCTTAATGCCCTGCAGAAGAGCAATACATCCCCTGTGGATCACAAAAATCCATGAAGCTGCAAGCTGGGCACAACTTCCAAAATAGGGGTTCCTTTCTCATCTCATCCCACCAAAGCCATTTCACCACCTTCCAGGAAACATCTCCCATATCTGGTTTGTTTTGTTAGGTTTTTCCACAGAAAGTAATAGTCTGCTAATCAAGACAACCTGGTGTTTACAGGTAGAAGGAATAAAAATAATTATTTTTAAAAATCTCTAACATTTCCAGAATAGTTCTTTTATTAAATACATGGCAAATATGTGTTCTGTGATAGTGTGGTGTGTTGTAAAAGCTTTATGGGTAATCATTAGGGATGACCCACATGTAACTCAATTGTGGCTTTTCTTACCTATCCCCACCACATATGTGTTACAGATAAGTATTTCAACTCTGCATAGTAGTCTGACTCCCAAGTTTCTGTTTTTCATATCCCTGTGTACACATGCTAAAATTCTTGGGTTTTCTGGTTAATACAGAAAACAATGTATTTTATCCCTTTCTTTCAGTTTAGACTTTCTGGGATTTGCTTCAGAGTAGCTGTAGCTCATGAAAGCTTATGCTCAAATAAATTTGTTAGTCTCTTAGGTGCCACAAGTACTCCTTTTCTTTTTTGGGATTTGCTGTCGCTGTCACAACCCCAACACCAAATGGTGTTTCCCTTGTCTAAAGAGATTCCATAATAAGCATAGATCTGAAGTAATGATTCTTCTACTATTGTCACCTAGCAGTAGGGTGACCAGATGTCCTGATTTTATATGGCAGTCCCAATATTTGGTGCTTTGTCTTATATAGGCTCCTATAACCCCCTCACCCCTATCCCTGTTCCAATTTTTCACACTTGCTATCTGGTCACCCTACCTAGCAGATGTAGCAAAGCTACTGAAGTCTCCAACAGACTGCAAGAAAAGGAAATTATAAGGAAATTCAGAACAACAAGTAAAGTCAATCGAATTATTCATGTGAGTAAATGTAGATATGTGCATAAGTGTTTGCTCATGTTTTAAATTTCTGGAAACCATAATCTGCAAAAAAAAGCCTAAATTGATTAGGGAAAAAGTTATTACAAATTATTCAGTGATCTTAACCATCAGACACAGTACTTTTCATTTAACTGTCTGAGTTAGTATTTATACACTTAAACCCAGCCTATATGGGAAAATTAGTTCTTTAGCTTCTTAGATAATCCTTGCATAAATACAAAATTATTAAATACATGCATTTAAAGTGCATTTAAAGTGAAATAAAAAACAAGCCATTTACAATGGCATTTGCTGGTTTATAATATGATGTGGAAAAAGCACAGGTTTAGAAGAATATCCTGTAAGATGTCAGATTTGAGTCCTAGTCCACACATGGCTTGGAAGATCTAAGGTTAATTGAATGTGTCTGTTTAGAAAGCACTGCTTTAAAACAGTTGCATATTTTTACATTTAATGAATAAATTGTTGAAATAAGGTATTTCTGAAAGTCAGAAAATTAAAAATATAATTAAGTTTTAATGATAAGATATTGATGGCATTCTTATCCCTCAGCACAAATCTCCTTTGAGCTTGCTTTTATAATACAAAAGAATAAACTTCAGAAATGGTGACAGAATACTTTAGTATGTATATAAGTTTGTGTAAACTTGATAATTTGTGTGCTAGTGAAAATTTATCCTATAGGAAAAATCCTACATTGGCAGGGGGACTGAACAAATGATCTAAGCGGTCTCTTGTCTCTAATTTCTATGATTCTATATTCAGTATAATAAAGAAAAAAAGATATGTGGTTCCAGAGAAAAAGTGAATCATAAAAATGGTCAGCTCTGCAGTTAACTCACCCGGTATATTTATTAGAGCTGGTTGAAATAATTATTGTAATCAATTTATTTACTGAATTTGGGACTTTCCCTTCACAAGTTCTCCACACAAAGATACTTTTTACAATAATCTATATTATTCATAATTAGATAAGCCGATGTTACATAAAATAATTAGGACAATTGGTTGTTCATAAACTTTCTGCAGCAAATATTCCTTTGACTATTTGGAATTTGCTATCTGAGCTGAGTGATTGGTGACTTAAGTCATATGATATCTAATCTGCTCCAGCCCTGAGAGATCATCTCCAGCTTCTGAGGTTAGTTTAGTTCGGCAGCTTGCTTTAGTTTTAGATTTTTTTTATTAATTGTCTAACAATTAATACTCAGCCTCATTTGTGAAAGGATGCAGTCACTTATCTCTATTTGTTTTGTATGACTAATTGCCCTGGTTCCAAGGTCTCTGGCCAGGGGATTTTTGGGAGCTGCTGCATACCCCATCCTATACACAGCAAATGTAATCTATCTGCCAAGTGCATGGAGGGAATCCATTTTTTGCATTTTATGTCATGCTACCACTAACCACCCCCATAGCTATTAATCATGCCTTTGATCCCAGCTGCAGTGGGCACAGTTATTTACCCTTGTCTATTTCAGAGTATTACCTTTGTTAGTGCCACTGGTGTGTGTGCCTATCTGAGACTCTTTGATGTTGCTTTGAGGCTCAACAGCTTGGATGATTCTTGGCCTGCAGACTGAGATTGAGAAGGTACTCTTTTTTCCCCTTCCAATATGAATTCAGCTGCTGCTAATAGGTGGGTCAGTCCATAGATGTACCAGTTGGACTTTTTAAAAAATACCCAGTATCATCAAGCAGTATAGCAAGGCCATGCATAAGGCCCTAAGACCCAGTGCTGGCAGAATTAATGTTCTGCATGCAGGTTTGTAACTGCCACCTCAGAGACATATGTGAAAAAGAGTGTTATATTGTGGCTATTTATAGAAAATAGAGATTTTAAAATGTGATGATTCCGTCTTCTTGCCTGAGTCAACTGAGAGAGAGAAAGAGAAAGAGAGAGAGAGAGGTTTAGTTCATTCCACAGAGATCTGTCAGGTAGCAACAGCAAGATCATAACAGTGGTTCTGAAGAAGAAGCATCCTCACAGGACATCCTGGAGGACTTTGGCCTAGTCAGCATGGCCCATCCACTTCATGAGAATTCACCTAAAGCTAGGGCTTCATCCATGACCAATGGCTATCTGCAGGATATCATTGTTGTATCTTCACAGGTTTCAGAGTAGCAGCCGTGTTAGTCTGTATTCGCAAAAAGAAAAGGAGTACTTGTGGCACCTTAGAGACTAACAAATTTATTAGAGCATAAGCTGATGAAGTGAGCTGTAGCTCACGAAAGCTTATGCTCTAATAAATTTGTTAGTCTCTAAGGTGCCCCAAGTACTCCTTTTCTTATTGTTGTATCTGCTAGTGCCAACCTTTCACGATATTTGTATTTAACATGGGATCTGTGGGAACCCTTTGTTCATATAGGCAGACTGTCCCCCTCAATCATATCAATCGTTTAACTAGAGCAGCTTTTTTGCAGGTCTGGATGTGAAACCAAAACTTACCCAAATAACCAATTAAGAACTCATCCTCCACATATATTAACCTATTAAGGACTCCTCAAAGTATATGATCCACCAGCACCATTCCCAAATAATATTCCTTCCCCCAAGAAGCTTCCCATAACCCAAGTAGTCTTTGGGGGGGGAAGGCTTAATAACCTGTTTCCCTTCCTCTGGACAAGACTTCACAGACCCACTAGCAGACTAAGCCTCTCTTGGAAAAACAAAGCATTTGATTGATTGTTTCCCCTTTGGCAGGTCCATGGTTTGTGAATGACAATTCCTAAATTGCTTGTCAAATGCTTCCCAGTAACTATTACCTGCCATTTATGGTTCACCTGTTGGATTACTTTTTAAACATCTTCTAGTATCTTCTAGCTCTTGACTGATCTGTTTTGAAATTTCCAGAGAAAATGCAGTGCCTTATTCAATCTTCAAAATTTCTTGGCCTTAAACTTTTTCCCCATTTATTTCAAACTTCTCCTCTTCCCCTTCAAGAGAAACATCATATTCCTCACTCTTTTTTCCCCTTCTTTTCTCATTTCCAAATTCTGCATTAAGTATGATTTGTTGTGTCTCGTAAGCCACCTAAACCATGCAGTATATATTATACCTCAGGGTAGATCATTCATTTCATAGATCCTTGATTTAGTATCCTCAGTCAAATCCTTTTATCATTA
The DNA here is from genome assembly GCF_009764565.3 of Dermochelys coriacea. Classification (NCBI taxonomy): domain Eukaryota; kingdom Metazoa; phylum Chordata; order Testudines; family Dermochelyidae; genus Dermochelys; species Dermochelys coriacea. Next base: position 86,158,694 of record NC_050075.1, on the reverse strand, counting down.
TACCTTGACTTTGGTTCTAGCTCCTTAAACACTAGAATGCTATTTCATTCTTTAATGATGAGCTCATTTTTCCCAACTGACAATATTTATCCTCTTTATCAATGCCTATCCCCTCTTCCGTCTTGACATTTGCGACTAAAAGGAACAGTTCATCATTCTAAGGCCTCCTGTCAGTCCTGTACTCAATCCAATCCTCTCCACATCTCAAAATTGTGCCCATTGCCACTGCCGTCAATCTTTGGGTTGAAAATGAATTGTTGATACATAACATTTTAGAGTAGCTATAACCAAAATTAGTAAGAAGATTTACTTCAATTTTTTCCTAAAGTGACATTTTACTAAACCTCTGTGCATCAGTAGAAAAATCCAGAATATCGAACTTTTAGTTCCCAAAACCGAGCCTTAATATCACGCTTTTCTTCTCTTTTTTTCCATGCAATTTTTACAGCAGATTCTTCTCATTCAGATTATTCCATCAGAACTCAAGAGTTACCATTGTAATACAAGATTTTACACTTTGGTATGTCACAAGCAATATATTAAGCATCACACTTGATGGTTTGTAAGTAGGTCATGAAGAAGCATACTCATTATCAATTCACACCTTTCTCATAGCTGCATTCCTGCACAACTCAGGCTTCTCATGATTTCAATATATGTTTGTGGAATCCAGGTTTTCTTTAGTTAGATGCTTAATTCTTAACTTGTATTTTTTATTCCAGTTTGTCCAAATAAAATTAGCCTTTCCAAAGGCTTCAATCAATTAGATTGTCCTCTTACAACCTGACTTCCCCAAACATATCTCTTACAGACTTTCCTTCACAGATAACATCCCATGAACTCTGCCTGGTGTTATTTTCAATGGTCCTCCTGCCACACACTTTGGTGTCATCTGTGTGTGGCTGGCAGGCTTTCACTCCCCTCCTAAAATCCTCTGTCCCATACAGACTGACGCCTGCCCAACCCATGCCACCCCACCCCCATGTCTCCAGATCTAGATGACTAACAGGGCTTCCCAGAAGAAACCACCAGTCTTGTTCTGATTAGTTGAGTGTATGCACCTTCTCCTTTGGAGTCTTGCTACTACTGCTCTTCTCGGCAGTCCTACTCATTCTGATCCTAATCATCTGGAGGGAAAGGCAGAACATGGGAGAACAGAAGAGGAAGAAAAAGAGCAATACATATTAAAGCACCAGCATATTTTGAGATATCCAATTCAATCTTTAGAGCAAATAAAAGCACCCACATCAAATTATTTTAGTTGGGGATGCATATTTAATAAATATATTATATTTCAGTGTTTACACATTGTTTAAAAATTTAGTTTTAATTGACATAAGAGTATCCCGGGTGTGCATTAATTCTTTCAGATGTAAGTCTATTGTCTGATGAATACACTCTCTGTCATGTACTATTACTTCTTACTTATTATTGCCTAACACAGCAAGGTGCTTGAGTACATGTCTAACTTTAAGCATGTGCATAGCAGAGATGCCAAACCCGCAAAAAACCCCATAGAAATTGGGCTTGTTTTTGGCTTAATTGGCTTGTGAGTTGCTTGTTGGCTAGTTTTTGGCTTGTAGCTTGTTGATTGTTGTAGCTTATTGCTTCTTTTTTTAAATCAGCTCCCAGCAAGCAGGGCCAAGGGGGGGGCAAGCAGAGGCAAGTGGTAAGCGGGGGCCAGGAGGAGAGAGTCAGGGGTGCACAGCAGGCCCACCACAGTCCCAGACTGCACCCTGGGGGGCGGGGGGAATCTAGTCACATAGAGTGTTGCGGTTCTTAGGGATTGGCTTGTTTTGGCCTTGTTTTGAAATGGGATTAGCTTGATTTTTGTCTTATTGTGAAACTCAGGGTGCTTATTTACCACATGAAAGTTGGCAACTGTGGTGCATAGTTTCATTGCAGTATTTTTCTGAATCCAGACCTATATTCTTGTTGCTTGCCTATTACAAATTTGTGGTTAAAATTTACTCAGTAATTTCTTTTTCCCAGAACATGCTGCCCTGGAAACTAAACTATTAAATTATGCCGTGTACTTAACTGGAATTTCCTAGAAATAAAAATGAGAAAATAAGAATGGTATTTTCATACTTAATTAGAATAGGTCTAGTTTCAACATGCTGAAGTAAATATACTTGAAAAGTACATATACATATAACCTTAAATGGTTGGAATTCTATTTAGATATTAGTTTTACAAATGTATCATAATTGTAGAACATAAATGAGCTCATCTATGTTCAAATCTTCCTTAAAATTAGCTTTGTTATTTTAGCTCTGGTGCTCAATAGCACTGCTATTAAAACTAAAGGTCTGACAGTATTTCCATTTACCAGCTCCATTTTTTAGGGTTTATTATCTTTTCAGTTCTGAATTTCATTAGGCTGCAAATTAACTGTCAGCATAAATATGAGTTCTGGCTCAAATCACTCCCTCCTTTGGAAAAACCTGCAGAAGGGAGGTCTGGGGGAGGTGAAACGCTGAGACATTTTTCTCGTCTGAATTCCCCCCAACCTTTTTGGTTGTTGGCAGAATTTGTCCCCTTACAAAGGGCCTGGCCTCCAAGCCCTGTGGATCCCTATGAATCTGTTGGAGGAATAGAACCACCTGTTCAGTGTCCCATGCAACCATGTCAGTGCCAGGGTCCCCTGCTGTGGTTCCAAGTTCCGTTGAGACCACATTGCCAGGAGTTCCACAGCCTGCCCCTGCAAGCCTTCCTTTTGAAGGAAGAGCTCCGCAAAAGAATTAATACAGTTTTAGGCTGTATAGACTTTGGTGTGGATTCCCTGTAGGTTTAGCAAAAGATTTTTCATTCCCCTTAGCCTGCCCCCACTCACAGATTCCTGAACACCACAAAGGACCATCCATAGAGTCAAGGGGAAAGGGAAATGGCTTTGTGGATACTCTACAGAAGCTAAGCATGTGACACCTTTTCCAATGTGAATGAGTTCTATGAACGGAGGGGTGCTTGTGCAGAAATCTACAGGCATAATCCAGTACTCTATTATGCAAACTGATATACATTGGAGGTCAGATATACATTGTGGCCTAGCTTTACACACCACACGGGATGAAGTGAGAATAAAATACCTTCATTTCTCTGCGTGGCCTGACATGGAAGGCAGAGCAAATGATGAGGAGCAGGTGAAGAAATACTGAATATATGCAGAGCCTTGACTAAGCACTGCTGAGTCAGTGTGCAGGCAGTGGGGAGTTAATCTGCTACTGATAAACAGCAGCACCAGATTAGTTATGCCCTGGAGTGGAGGGAAGATGGGAAGAAATTATGACGCTGAAGTCCTGTGAGATGCTGTCCTGGTGGTGCAAATTGGTGGCTGTCCCCCCATCGCATGGAGGCTGAGCCTACAAGCACATTCTATTAGCAAAACTAAAGGTACAGAGCAGGGGCCTCTTTCTCCCCACCCACATCTTGTGAAGTTTAAAATGTGCCCCCTGCCCCTTGCTAATGGCTTCACCAAAAATTGGGCTTACTTGTTTTCAGAACAAGTTCATACATGGAAATGGCCCCGAACATAGACTAATCATTTGATAGTTAACTTTTTAAGAAAAGAAAAGAAAAGAAAAGAAAAGAAAAGAAAAGAAAAGAAAAGAAAAGAAAAGAAAAGAAAAGAAAAGAATCAGATAGCTCAGGAGAACATGGACGGTATCTTCATAAAATGCTACCTCCATTAAACTAGTGCTGAAAGCTTCACTGGTAAAGCAAAAAAAACAAGGAGTGCTTCCTCTTTGATAGCTGCACGAAAAGGCAAAAGTAAATGACTTTGTGCTGCTGCCGTTTTGCTCAAATCATTAGCCAAAGTGAAAGGTATTTTTCTTCACTTTAAGGGAGACAGAAGCAGAATGTGTAGAGGGTAGAGAGAGCAAGAGCAAAGGCAGGTACAGTAGGTGCCATATTCTTTTGCTATTATACTATTATTACCACTAATGCTATTTATATTGTGCCATAAATGTGCATAGTTTTCTCACCGCCAACAACCAACCCACTCAAGTTAAATTTAGGATTCAGAATCTCCTGTCTTCCATAAGTCAGCACTTTGCACTAACTGCAAAGTCTCCCTCACCATTAAATAGAGTCAAGAGCACTCTTTACTCTTGCATCCTCCCAAGGCCTTTGTTTTGACTTGTCACTTATGTAAAAATTAATGTCAAGTGGGACAGATATGGAGCCTCTCACAATCAAATACCACGAAGGAGCAGCAGCTGTATGGCACGTCTATACATTTTGCATTTATTTTTAAATTTCATTATTCCTGGGTTGTTATGGTATTTTCTAAATCCCTAACTTTCAGCGGGTTTTTAAACAATGATACCTGGCCCATTGGCAGCAATTTTTCATGGACGCAAAATATCCCCTTCAAAAATTCACAATACAAATCTGCCTGGCTCTACTTTCCATTTTCTGCTTTTTTTCAAACACTGTTTAAAACTGCTACTGAAGTCTGAGTTATAAGCACCCTATTACAGCTTTCTTGTGAAGGCATAAATTATGCTGTATGGATGGGTGTTTTTATTCAAAATATTTTTAATAAGAAATGATCTCAATGGAGATGAATGGGATGTTTGCAACACTGATGTCAAAGGGACTTTGCATAATAGGAATGTTTCAAGAGACACATTTTAGAAGGAGACTATGGATGGCATATTCACCTTATAGGATCATCTATACGTAAGCAGTTGGGGCTATACATTATTTAGACTGCAAAAAGTTCCATTACTGTGTATAGATGGGTCTTGGTATAGTAAAAATTCTTTATGAGTACCGTACATTGCATAGCATCATACTGCATGGTGTCTCTGGTAGTATGATGTATACAATCAAAACATCAGTCACTGCACTGCACTACATATTTTGTGTATTTATCACTGTTTCTTTGCAAAGTGCTATGAAATTGAATGGTACACTAGCACTGCTGATTTCAGTTTTTTCATAGAAAGAACATGAAATGACATACACTATACAGAAAGATATAGCACACAGTAACATTGTTGGTGCACTAATAGGAAGACAGTAAGGTTCTGTGAGCAGTTACACAGCCGCGGGGTGGAGAGGCACAAATACATTTCAATGAATGGTATAAATTGAACCTGCGGAAATAAAGGCCTCCCACTTTGTTCTTATCACACCCTGCTATGCCTACAGATTACAACCAGTTGTTCATATGTTTTGAAAGATTAGAGGTCTATGATACAGGACTGTAAGAGTATGCATAACAGAATGAGTGAAAGGGTTGTGTGGTAGCCTGGAATTACCTTGATTTTGTGTGTTTAAATCAGTGTCTTTACATTATTTTAAGGCACTTCTGTATTTAATTATCCAAAAGTACAGCCACATATTACCATTCTGAAAGCTTTTTATTATAAATATTCATATAAGTACTGTCTGTTTTCAAACTACATTGCTCTCTAATCTTGTTTTCATAATGAAATTTATTTAAGTCTAATATAGCTGTAATGTAGAGTAATGTATCTTCTGCACCTTAAAATGAATGTTAGGAGTGTAAATTCATTATTTCATCTTCAACAGATCTCCTTTTTATCTCTCTTCTGTAGACATTAGAGTAATTTTTCCCTTGAATACACTGATGGGGATCTGAAACTAATTTTCATTCAAATGAGAACTCCTTAAAAATATACTCTTATCATATTTTGCAGCCCCTTTCAGCTGTACTAGAGTTCTTTACTTTAATCTCAGCCTTAATTTATAGATGGCATTATCAATGACATAACCTGGATGGTAAATTTCTTTCATCAGAGCAGTCTGTTACTCATGAATTTTGGTCCAATTTTTATTTTAGGTACAACCCAAAGAAAAGGAGTAGTGTAAATTGCACCACCCAGCCCTAGGAGTCAATGTGACTCAGAGACCCTAGATGAAATTCTGGTCCCAATGGAGTAAGACTTAATTAAGCTAGGATTTACCCCGAATCAAAATTACTTCCCTGCTTCTAACCTTGCACCGAAGTTATGTGAGAGGAGTAATTTCCTTCTGGCCTCTGCTAATAAGAAGTTACAACAAACCCCACACCGACTCAGTTGTGCTGGTCAGTAAGTAGGAAAGGTGTTGAGCCAAGACTCTGTCCATTCCCTGCTCAGCTACTCCTTCTAGTATGCCTTTACCTAAGGTATCGGCAGCCTGCATAGAGGTGTAAGGGGAGGTATTAATCCCTTGTGCCGCCATGTTGTACAAGTCACAATCTTGCCCTATTTGTATAAAAAAAGAAAATGAACAAAGGTACATAAAGTAACATCCCCTAGTTCTTTTATGTTGGCATTAATAGAAATGTACTCCTATGCAGAGGGCCACTATTTGGATTATATTTCACTGAAATGTAATTTAAGATTATGGATTTAAATGGTGCGTGGGCCTCCTGCTGGTCTTCTGCATAGTGGTGAATCTCACTTGCTCAGAAAATTTGCTAACAACTGTTATTCCTAAACTATGGAGTTAGTGATTTAACTTAATATTTCTCTGAAGGGAAGGCTGCTGGAAGAAACCCACTGCAATTTTACATTAGATCAATGTAATTTTATTCCTACACTTTATTTTTATCACACCCAGTTCTTTTTGTATTGCTCTGTAGACAAATTAAAAAAATGAAGTCAAATAGAGTAGTTGTCCCGAAAGCTATTATCACAAGATTGATTAACTTATACAATTTTTTTTAACAATAGATCTTTGAGAGAGAGAAAAAAATACATTTTCCCTCACTCTTAATCCATGAAAAAATATTAGACACTTATTACTCATATTGGCATGGTAAAATCAATACATGTTTCTCAAAGATGTATGCAATTTACTTTCAAAAATTTTACTTATGTGAACTTCAAGTACTCAGAGTTGCTTTGATAATTATTAACAAAGGACATGATTGCTAAAGCTAATCAAATGTGTACACTGAAAACTTTCCAAGGTTTCATAGGTTCATAAATCTCACTTCGCTGATTTTAAATCATGGTAAATTTTCCTGACTTCACTGATGTTATTCCTTATTTACAACAATGGAGTTGAAAAGAGAATATACTTGTGTCCTGACTCCCAGTCCTAACACATGGCACAAACACATATGTCTACTGGCCCAATCTGTAAAATGGGCCTGCATATTAGCAATAGGCAAAGCTACAGGATTTATGAGGGCCACAATAGTGGGAAAGTGCGTTAGCAATAGCCCATTTTACAGATGTGGGGCAAGTATGCATCTATTTGATCTATTCAGTATGTCAGCTGGGTTTGAGAGTTAATAGGAACACAAACTCTATCACTGCATGCATAATAATAATTCCATTTCAAATTGATATTTGGCTATGCAGTTGGCCAGCTGGATATACATATTGTGGCAGGGTCGGGCCAGATGGCTATAGGAGAGTAATAGAAGGCAGACATATTAGACCCAGGCTAAGTAGGTCCCTTTTCCCTGGGTAAGGTAACAGGGAAGGTTCCAGAACAATCAGAAACCTTCTGGAGACCATTAAGACAGGTTAATTAGAACACCTGCAGCCAACCAAGAAGCTGCTAGAATCAATTAAGGCAGACTAGTCAGGGCACCTGGGTTTAAAAAGGAGCTCACTTCAGTTTGTGGTGCGCGTGTAAGGAGCTGGGAGCAAGAGGCACTAGTTGCTGAGAGTGAGAACGCGGACTGTTAGAGGACTGAGGTGTACAAGCATTATCAGACACCAGGAAGAAGGTCCGATGGTGAGGATAAAGAAGGTGTTGGGAGGAGGCCATGGGGAAGTAGCCCAAGTAGTTGTAGCTGATGCACAACTGTTCCCGGAGGCACTCTAAACAGTTGCATTTCCACAGGGCCCTGGCCGGAACCCGGAGTAGAGGGCAGGCCTGGGTTCCCCCCAGATCCTCCCAAATCCTGGTCAGACACAGGAGGAGTCGACCTGGACTGTGGGTTCAGAAAAACAGTCAAGCTGAGGGCTGCCATGAAGCTCCAAGGCGAGCAAATCCGCCGATAAGTGCAAGACCCTCCAAAGTAGAGCAGGACCTTTGTCACAATATATATAACATCATATCTTTCCTCCTGGACAATTATGCATATATGTAGTCTACATATCCATATGTTCCTATTATTTGTTACCCTGGTTTTCCCCTCCTTTTACCTGTCCACTGTGTGCACTCACACGTTAGGCACTGGTCCTGCTATGTGTAGCATGCAGATAGAGTGTTTTGCCCACACAGATCCTCTGACTCCACCTACATGCTACCCACATTGCAGAATCAGGTCCTCAAATTGTGAGCTCTTTGGGGAAAGGACTGTTGTTCCACTCATCCAGCTGGTCAAAGGTAAATGGGGAAAACTGAGGGAAAATTCGGAAGTGAGACAGACACTGCCTCATATCCAAAATCTGTGTAGTCATTTGTGAGCTGAAGAAGAGCTCTGTGTAGCTTGAAACCTTGTTTTTTTCATCAGCAGGAACTGGTCCTTTAAAAGATACTACTTCTCCCAGCTTACATAGCCATTAGAAGAAAGGTTGAGAACACAAATATCTGAGCACATTTTGCAAAAGAAGTCAATCTTAATTTGAGCTGCATAGCAGATGGGGTTTGCCCAATAAATTGTCTTTTCTTCTTATCTCATGCAATTAAGCTGACTCAGGAGAGATCCTACAGAACTGGCCACCTTCCACTAAACTGCAGAATTAGGGCACCACTATTCTCCACTTTGGAGTAAATCTTCTTTCTCTTTTTTTTCTTGACAAACAGCTGAACAAAAGGCTGCACCATGTGCTAACTATCTCCCACAGCTTACTTGCAGCTTGCTCTAGCATTAGATTTCTGAAATCTGGAGGCAGATGTCAAGCTGCTTCACTCCCTGGCTGGCCCTCTTTTACCAATGGAAACCACTTTTTCTGTTGTGAGGGTCTCCTTCAGAAAGGAACACTAACTACTTGAGGCACTTGGCTGATTAATTAGCTCCAGTACTGGAAATTTTGATGGGTATGAAATATATCCACCTTTATCAGCCATCTCATAGCAGGATTTCTGGTAGACAAGGTGTACAAGGTCTTCTGCAAGTGGCTTAGATGTGATGGTCTGAGCCAGTGGAAACGTCTACAGCTTTTACATCATCCATCCATATTTTCTTTATATCATATCCATCATCATGATATATCAGCACCTAATACCACTGATGAGGGAAATGCTCCTAGGAAGGAAGTGGAAAGCTAAAGGAGCTCACAGTTTTGCAGTGTCCTCTGTCCAGGCACAGTGTAGTCTTTCTGCCATAGCCTAATGCTGGAAGATAGCATCTGAGGGACATCTGAGTAATGGCAAGCCCAGTGATCCTGAAGCAGTCTCAGATCCCAACACTTTTCTAACATCTGATACACCTACCTTGTATAGAAAGTCCCCGAAAGCAAGTTCCTCCTGTCTGTCCTGAAAAAGGCCCTCAGATAGGCAGAGTTCCCTGCTTTAACCATAGTGCAGTGGGGAGGAAGAGGACTTCCTTTCAGGTAGATGTTCAGGTGTCAGATCATGTTAAAACTCAAATTCAGGGGAAGAGAAGTCACGTTTCTCTGTCTTGTGCCTAGCATTATCATAAAAGTGTCATTCATTATCCATTTAACAAATAATAGGCATTATTTCCTGATGCCTGAGTCCTGAAAACCCTTATTACTCATGGCAGTACTCCCACTGATTCGAGGGAACTATTAGTGTGAGTAAGGGCTACTCATATGAGAGATGGGTTTATAGGATTGGCCCCATATTTTGCATTCCATTGATTCTGTGTTAGTCCTTCGTTCCCATGGCAACGTTGCTCTTGTTCAGTATTTTGATGCTAAGACAATGCAAGGAGACCTAATCATATCTTTGTGTATGCATGTATTGTGGGAAGAAGATAAAATCCTTGGCTTCTTTCTGCTTCTTGTAAAGCATTTTAATGTAGTTAGTAATGTGGTCTTTTGAATTGTTTCATATTTTTTTCTGCTAGTGTTCAGTAAACCTCTTAGCAACACCTAACTATGGAGGTGGCTGAATCTTTCTATTAATTCTAAAACCTCCATTTCTTATTAAGCCACAAGAGATAGCTCTCACTTTGTTTCCAACAGAAGGTAATTTAGACTTTTTTTTTTGTATTTAGAATGTCGCCCGCCATCCAAAATAGGCAGGCTTTCTTAATTGCTTTGTTACAAAAACAATTTATGAGTTTTTTAATGAGTTTAATTTTCTTTTAAGTTTTCTTTATAAAATGTGGCAGCATTTTGAAACAAAATAAATTAACTATGTAGTTGAGTAAGTGCTCCGTTCCGCCATCAGTAAACTAAAGACACTGCCTCTGCAAGACTTACTGTATAGAAAATATGTATACAAAAAGAGAGCCTGAGTTGGCGTGAAGAAAAGGAGAAATAAGGAAAGAGATTATTACCTGTATTCTAAAAAACATCTTCCTACCACCATACTGAGAGCTGAACCCCAATCTAGATATTCCCAGCCAAAATATTAGGGCTTGAACCACTGGTAAAGAAAGCTGACATTATGTTGTAATCACAATGTGCTTTTTACCACTCTCTTTAAAGAAACCTTAATGTTTGGTATTGGATTTGAATGTTTTTTAAAAGACAAGAATCTTTCAGAAATGTACAGCAGTGTCCGTATTTCCTTTTTCTTTAGTTTTCCTGAACCAGCGCATTGGCAATCAGTAAGAATAATTCAGGTAACGACTGTAAGAAAACAAAGATATGCTGCACAATATACAGAGTAAGTTTGGACACTTAGATAAAGCAGACAAAATCAATATGTCAGAATCAAAAATAGTTAATGAATATGATTTGTCATTGGAGGCAATGGACATAAATAGCAGCTTTGCTAGATAAGTAAATATTTCTGATCTATAGCTTGAAAGATCATGACTCATTCATGTTATTCATTTTCATCTGCATTGTGTTCTTGTAATAATATCTTCTATTAATATGGTGCCATGCACTCCAAGAGCTCTACTGTGTTTTTATTTCTTTCTATAATCACATCACCAGTCATTAAAATGTGGATATGCCTGGTAGGAAAAATGGCCACCTCTGAAGAGAACACAGTAACAGGGCAGGAAGTGAAGAGGCAGATCATATCCAAATGCAATTGTAGGGGAAACTTCAGGAAGACCGAATGACCCAAACTGGAATTTAGCAAGGACACTGGAGTAACAGTCCTGCTCTTATCAAAAAAGTCATGGAAATTTTGATTGCTACAAGTGGTTGGAAACCATTTTTACATCTCATTAGAAGCTGGCACATCTGAGAAGAAATGTGGGCAAACTGGAAGGATTATTTGAGAAAGGAATCAGCACAGGAAAAGTAGAATGAATATTCTGAACTAACTATAAAAGTTAAGATAAAAGGATAATAGATACTGTCCCATAAATTAAACTAAAGCACTTTGAGGAAGAAAGAAATCACGGCGGAATATAGTCACTCCACACTGGCACTGTACTTCCAATGCAGTGGAACATTCAAATGGTTCAATAACTGAGACAGACTGGTCTAATGTTTACTTGAGCTGATTCCTCTTGAGCCGGCTTCTGAACAGAGGCGACATTCCACAGTTCCCCAACACACAGGTATTATGACCAGTGAAATTTGATATTGTTCCTAAAAAATGACACCTCTAGGAAGTGACACTTCTAGGAATAATATGACAGTGACAGCTAATTAGTGTTTTATGATACTGTAACAATGTCATTCCTGAAAGTATCATGGTCCAAAATGATGAATTAACATGGTGGCTCTTACGGAGAGAATCCAAACAATGACAGCTCGATAGTCAAGCAGGTATCAACTGTTAGACAGACCTGTGGTTATTGCATTTGGAATTACCTGACATTTTTAAAACAATCTAGTTCATTTTTTTCATAGACAATAAACAAAGTTTGAAAAGCTACGGAATTCATCTACCTGCTCAGGAAGGCTATGGGTAATGTCAGTTTTTGCATGAATGAAATAGAGCTTCAGAAATGCTGATCATTTCATTTCCTAAAAGTCATCTTCCAAATTAGATGCTATTATGTGTGTGTGCTTGGCACTTTAGAGACATGCCTGATGACAAGATCTCAGCCCCAAAAGCTGACACTCTCAGCACACAATCCTGCAAACTCTTCCTATTGGACATTGTGATGACTACCATGTGTAGTCAATGGGACTTTGATTCCTTTCTCATATGTAGCCTTGTAGTTTGCCTCGATTCCTTGTCAGCCCCAATCTCCCATATCACTCCTATTGTAACAATATTTATATTACTTCTGTGAGCCATCAGTAGAGACTCTGCCCAATATAAAGGGCTTGTCTACACAGAGAAGTTACACTGGCTTAACTAAAGATATGATATTCAGCTGATTTAGCTAAGCTCATACAACTGTGGGTGTGAAAACACTTATATCAGTATAAAACCGGTTTCTATAAGTTTAGCTTGCACTAGATGGACTGATACAAACTTGCTTCAAATTGATATAACAGATTCCCCACAAAAAATTGCACTGGTTTAATAAATTAGTTTAACATCACACCTTTAATGAAACCGGTGCAATATTTTGTATACTAAGTATTTACAAGATAAGACCCTATATAACCAAAGCAGATAAAGACAGGATGGAGGAGGCATACAACATAAAAGCAAAGTGACTGGACTGACATACTTGGCATAGATCTTGTTAGAGAAAATCCCTCCACTATTGCTCCATCTCCTATACTCCCTTTCTAGGTAAAATAGCAGAGAAAGTGATGATAACCATATACTATATCTGCTGACATCTTAGACTGTTTGCCACAAGGTTTTAGTCTTGGCCAAATCTCAACGACAGTTCTAGTAACACTAATGGATGGATGACCTCATCATAAAGTCCAACTCTCCCAGCCTATACCCAACTTCTATTTCAGACAAAAACCAACCTAATAGAGTTTTCTTAATTTCAAGTTTAAGAACATGATCAAAATGATGATTCCACACACCCTTGTCTTATACCAAACTTTGACTTGAACCATTGTTTAATTTCCCACAATTTTTGCAGCACTGCAGAGAGTTCTTCAAAAGGTGGCAAGTGTCAAGTGGAATGATTTTAAAACAAAGAAGAAGTTAGGAGGACTAGAAGGATGTGAAATAAGGCTATAGGATTGGTATATAAAGATTATGATGGCGGGGGGACGGACACTGCAGTAGAAAAACATTTGACAGAATGCCAAAGAAAATAATGCAGACACAACCAAGATCAGCCCGACCTCACGACCAACCATTGACTTGATGGTGGGAAACTGTACACAGGGACATGACCAGGCTGGCTTCCTGGAGGAACATGTCACGGACAGGAATGAATGGTGACACTGTACTACTCCCCATGTCTGGAATGATGCTCTGAGTGGAAATAATTAAGTAGAGTTTTCTAGAATGGGGGGAAAACCAAACACTTAATCCTGTTTTGAGTCAAAAGGGTCTGCCAGCACAGAGCCAGTTTCAAGATCAGTGCCTTAGATACTACAGTAATGGAGAGTATAGAAAAATCTAAAATAATCCGCTAGATAAGGATATTAATAGTTCCATTAACATATTTTAAGCAAGCTTGCATTCTTTTACTTTATTAAACTTAATTGTGTGAAGCAGCAGCAGTACAATTGGGTGGCCTGTGAATGAAGATTTTGGGTCACCCGTGTGTATCACAAAGTTGGGGAATTGAGATTCCACCTCAGCTCTACAGAAGAAAAAGCAGCAAAAGTAAAATGCATCCCAAATAAATCAGGGAGTATGATAAATTTCGTATTTTTCAATTTGCACAACTTATATTGCCCCAGATCATTTATTTGTTACTTTACAGTGAAAAGGTGAGCCATTATGCTTATCAACTGTCTCTTCTCTCAGCAACAAGACATACTGTGTATAATACTGACGTTTCCTTTGAAGATGGTGCTGCATCACTGTCTAGAAGAGTGAAACCTTTTTTCATTGCCTCCTTTGTGGGCTAATAATGTTTTTTTAATTGAAACATGTTAGGTTTCTTTCTTGTTTTCTTGTTTCAAATAAGTCCAGCCTGTCAGAAAAATAAGAGCCTGTGTTGCTTTTTTTTCCCTGAAAGTTCAACACTTTTTCCTCTTCTTGCAAGATTTCAACTCCTTTGGCTTTGGAAAAGAAATCACTGTGGGAAAAGTACTTTCTTGAAATGATGACAGAAGCAAAATTTTATTTCTTTGTAGAAAACAGGGACATTTGAAGACAGATTTAACTACTTTGTTCTTTGTTCAAGGAATTTTGAATTCTCAGGTTCTTAGACCATTAATCCATCCCTATTTTTATTTTTTGAAGACGAGGTATTGTACTTGCAAGTTCTGTTAGAAAATACCTTTTCATCCCATCGTATGTTCCAGCTTTGTGATAATTTGCATGATAACCTGACAGTTTATGGCTTTTCCTCATTAATATTTATTTAACTCCAATATAAATAAACTCCCAAAATTATGGATCAGAATGTTATTGTGAAGCAAACTCTCCTTGGAGTGGATTCATATTAAACACAAATGATATGTAATGGGACAAATTTAATTGCACTAGTATAAATCTGGATTAACTATTTATTTCCACTCTGAGCTTTCCAGTGTTCAGAGAAACAATGCACCCTGTTTCCCCTGTGCAGAGAGGTGAGGGCAATGACCCATCCTCCTGCTTGCTCTTCTATGCCAAATGAAGGGCATCATATGCCCCAGGGGACATACCTCTAGGGCTCAGCCCTTGTGCTCAGCATGAGCTATGCAAAGTGAAAGGCTCCTTATGCTTCCCCTGCACCCGATACATGGTGGGTGGATGTGCGTTTTCTAGCCAAGAAAATCTGAATACATTTGGAGAGTAATGTTTGAGGAGAAACTGTAATGCTTGACAAAGCCCCAAACCCTTTGCTTTCCTTTCATTATAAATATAAAAAAATTAGAACCGTCAGCCAACATTTGTCCTTTATACATCATTAAAATGACAGTTACCCTCAAGGGTCAGGTTTGTGCCTCTCTCCCCTGTGTAGTCATGCAGTGAAGGGGGAGGGAGTAAGGAGACTCCCCCTCTTTGTGTGGCTCACATAAAGAGAGTCCAAAATTGCAATCCTTGTGCTCAGGGAAAACTGGAGTTATTATCAAGTTGTTGATAATACCCTGGGAGTAACACTTATAGATTCATAGATACTAAGGTCAGAAGGGACCATTCTGATCATCTAGTCTGACCTCCTGCACAACGCAGGCCACAGAATCTCACCCACCCACTCCTGCAAAAAACCTCACCTATGTCTGAGCTATTGAAGTCCTCAAATTGTGGTTTAAAGACTTCAAGGAGCAGAGAATCCTCTCTCAGGAGACCCGTGCCCCATGCTACAGAGGAAGGCGAAAAACCTCCAGGGCCTCTCCAATCTGCCCCAGAGGAAAATTCCTTCCCGACCCCAAATATGGCGATCAGCTAAACCCTGAGCATATGGGCAAGATTCACCAGCCAGATACTACAGAAAATTCTTTCCTGGATAACTCAGAGCCCATCCATCTAATATCCCATCTCAGGGGATTAGGCCTATTTACCCTGAATATTTAAAGATCAATTACTTACCAAAATCACATTATCCCATCATACCATCTCCTCCATAAACTTATCGAGTAGAATCTTAAAGCCAGATAGATCTTTTGCCCCCACTGTTTCCCTTGGAAGGCTATTCCAAAACTTCACTCCACTGATGGTTAGAAACCTTCGTCTGATTTCAAGTCTAAACTTCCTGGTGGCCAGTTTATACCCATTTGTTCTTGTGTCCACATTGGTGCTGAGCTGAAATAATTCCTCTCCCTCTCCTGTATTTATCCCTCTGATATATTTATAGAGAGCAATCATATCTCCCCTCAACCTTCTTTTAGTTAGGCTAAACAAGCCAAGCTCCTTAAGTCTCCTTTCATAAGACAAGTTTTCCATTCCTCGGATCATCCTAGTAGCCCTTCTCTGTACCTTCTCCAGTTTGAATTCATCCTTTTTAAACATGGGAGACCAGAACTGCACACAGTATTCTAGGTGAGGTCTCACCAGTACCTTATATAATGGTACTAAAACCTCCTTATCCCTACTGGAAATGCCTCTCCTGATGCATCCCAAAACCGCATTAGCTTTTTTCACAGCCATATCACATTGGCAGCTCATAGTCATCCTATGATCAACCAATACTCCAAGGTCCTTCTCCTCTTCCGTTACTTCTAATTGATGCGTCCCCAACTTATAACTAAAATTCTTGTTATTAATCCCTAAATGCATAACCTTACACTTTTCACTATTAAATTTCATCCTATTACTATTACTCCAGTTTACAAGGTCATCCAGATCTTCCTGTATAATATCCCGATCCTTCTCTGAATTGGCAATACCTCCCAGCTTTGTATCATCTGCAAACCTTATTAGCACACTCCCACTTTTTGTGCCAAGGTCAGTAATAAAAAGATTAAATAAGATTGGTCCCAAAACCGATCCCTGAGGAACTCCACTGGTAACCTCCCTCCAACCTGACAGTTCGCCTTTCAGTAGGACCCGTTGCAGTCTCCCCTTTAACCAATTCCTTATCCACCTTTTGATGTTCATATTGATCCCCATCTTCTCCAATTTAAACTAATAATTCCCCATGTGGCATGGTATCAAATGTCTTACTGAAATCTAGGTAAATTAGATCCACTGCGTTTCCTTTATCTAAAAAATCTGTTACTTTCTCAAAGAAGGAGATCAGTTTGGTTTGGCACGATCTACCTTTTGTAAAACCATGTTGTATTTTGTCCCATTTACCATTGACTTCAATGTCCTTAACTAATTTCTCTTTCAAAATTTTTTCCAGGACCTTGCATACTACAGATGTCAAACTAACTGGCCTGCAGTTACCTGGATCACTTTTTTTTCCTTTCTTAAAAATAGGAATTATATTAGCAATTCTCCAATCATTCGGTACAACTCCTGAGTTTACAGATTCATTAAAAATTCTTGCTAATGGGCTTGCAATTTCAGGTGCCAATTCCTTTAATATTCTTGGATGAAGATTATCTGGGCCCCCCAATTTAGTCCCATTAAGCTGTTTCAGTTTTGCTTCTACCTCAGATATGGTAATATCTATCTCCATATCCTCATTCCCATTTGTCATGCTACCATTATCCCTAAGATCCTCCTTAGCCTTATTAAAGACTGAGGCAAAGTATTTGTTTAGATATTGGGCCATGCCCAGATTATCTTTAACCTCCACTCCATCCTCAGTGTTAAGCGGCCCCACTTCTTCTTTCTTAGTTTTCTTCTTATTTATATGGCTATAGAACCTTTTACTATTGGTTTTAATTCCCTTTGCAAGGTCCAACTCTACTCAACTTTTAGCCTGTCTCACTTTATCCCTACATGTTCTGACCTCAATAAGGTAGCTTTCCTTGCTGATCCCTCTCATCTTCCACTCCCTGTATGCTTTCTGCTTCTTCTTAATCACCTCTCTAAGATGCTTGCTCATCCAGCTTGGTCTACAACTCCTGCCGATGAATTTTTTCCCCTTTCTTGGGATACAGGCTTTGATAGCTTCTGCAGCTTTGATTTAAAGTAATCCCAGGCCTCCTCTACCTTTAGATCCATAAATTCTTCAGTCCAATCCACTTCCCTAACTAATTTCCTTAATTTTTGAAAGTCAGCCCTTTTGAAATCAAAAACTCTAGTTGCAGATTTATTTTTGTTAATCCTTCTGTTCAGTTTGAACTCAATCAGCTCATGATCACTTGAGCCAAGATTATCCCCTACAACCATTTCTTCTATGAGGTTCTCACTACTCACCAAAATTAAATCTAAAATGGCATCCCCTTTAGTCGGTTCAGCAACTACTTGATGAAGGAATCCATCAGCTATCGCATCTAGGAAAATCTGAGCCCTATTATTATTATTAGCACTGGTCCTCCAGTCTATATCTGGGAAGTTAAAGTCTCCCATGATCACGCAGCTTCCATTAGTGTTTACTTTATTAAAGACATTAAAAAGGGCTCTATCCATATCCAAATCCATACTTCATAAACTGCATTGTGCCGTAATGAGCAGAGTTATGGTTATGTTCACTATGCACAACCGTGCTGGGGAGAGTATGCTGCACTCTTTACAGGATTTAATAACTTGCACAAGACAGCTGGGATCTCTGGAGAGCAGAATGCCTCTTGATGAGCCCCCCTTGAGCACTGCACCTCTACGCTACCCCTTTACCACATGCTGTATCTCAAAGGCACACACTAACCTAAACAATTAGTGAATTTTCTCTCCCAATATTTGTTCATTAATTGAGCAGGGATACAAATCAGAGTTATGGGATGATATCTGCTGGGAGTATTCCTCTTTGAATATCTTACTTTTCCTCGAAACCTCTGGTACCAACCCTGATTTCTACAGCTGATGAAAAACAATGGTGAATTATTTGTGAATATTTTTGGGAAAAATTTTATTTAATTTTTTCAACCAGTTTTAGTTAATAGGGTTTGAACCTATAAGACACTTTAGGAGTAAGGAGTGAGGCGCAGGAGCCCTGCCTCTTTAGGAGGCCAGCTACATTATCTCTGCACAGGGAGCAGATGTTGCTATAAAAGTTGTACCATATAGATTCTTCCCAAGTTCACCAGGAAATGGGCTGGGAGTAGAGCTTTACATATAACTGCTTTTATTTTAATGTTCTTTGACAATTCTGAAAAATAACAAGCAACATTAATTTTGTGTCAGCTTG
The DNA here is from genome assembly GCF_009764565.3 of Dermochelys coriacea. Lineage (NCBI taxonomy): Eukaryota > Metazoa > Chordata > Testudines > Dermochelyidae > Dermochelys > Dermochelys coriacea. Next base: position 86,139,970 of record NC_050075.1, on the reverse strand, counting down.
AAACTAGAATATTGAGAAATTTTTAGCAAACCAAAAAGTTAAAAAAAATTAGTTTTATGTTGAATGAAATGTTTTGTTTTTATTTCCATTTTTAAGGTCTTTCTAAAAAATAAAATTGAAGGACATTTCTAAATGAAAAGTTGTTTTGAATAAAAGTATCAAAATATTTCATTTAAAAATATTGATATAGAACATTTTGATTTTTTTTAATTGTTTCAGTGTGAACAATTTGGCAAACACAACACCAATTTGCATAACATTTTGGTGTTGCCAAATCTGAATTTTTTCGCTGAGAAAAAGCTTCTGCCAAAATTTTTGGCCCAGCTCTAGTTCAGAGTGATATACTCTCTCCTGGCACACCTTGAAGTCAATGTGGCTACTCAGATGCTTCAAGTTAAGCATGTACTTAAGTGCTTTGTTGGATCAGGGACTGAACGTTCAGTCAGCACCCTCAGGAATCAAGCCCATATTACCTAGTATAATTACCTGTGAGGTCAAGTGCATTTGGCAAATTATTTGATCAATATATTTGTTTCAGTGGTTCTAAATTTAAGAAAACTATACACATTCAGGAGGGCAGAATGGTAGTGATTGGCATCAGGGTTGCAAAGCATTCATCTGTAATACTGAACATATATTACATCCTGGGTACATTAATTAATCTTTTCTGGAGGTAATTTTTTTAATGCAGGAGGCATTGTGGTATCTTACTCACCACAATATATTTTACTAAATAATTTGAGTTAAATTGAAAATATTTCTGAAGCTCCAAAGAACTGTATTGCTGTTGAAATTGTATTTTGCACAGCTCAGTCTGCCTGGAAGGTGATAATCCTTTACCATCAACTTTGAAGGGCTGGTTTTCAGACATGAGTGAAATTGCTTCTTTTGTGAAACTTACCCATACATTGAATGGAAGTGTGGGATGATTTCAAACAACTTCAAACACTTACTAGAATGAAATTATCTTCCTACTTATCTTTTCACTTTCATTTCTGCTTATGTCTCATGCTCTCTTCCATAGAATCTCTCTCTCTCTCTTCTATATTATATATGTTTTCAGATGGCAGCCATATATTCTTGCAGTGACTATTTGCCACTACACTCCTTATCATCTTTCCTATTTTAATTATTATTAGGATATCATATTTACACATTCAGCATAGGAATTTTGTTTTCCCCCCAGAATTGGAAACATTTTTATATATATTTCAAGTGGAGGACAAGTTTCATGAAATGCTGTGTATATTTCTATCTAATGACATCCATCTATTTTCTAATTTTTTTTTGATGTATTCCTTTTTCATGAAAAGGTTTAGGAGTTATATTTTACAGTTTGGGAAATTTTAATATATTTTATTGTGCATGATAACATATTCTAATAGTTGCTACTCTTGCCTGCCTGTGTTACAAAAGTGTCAAATATTTGCTATAGTTAAAATGAACATGCAAGTTCCCGTATGAAGTTTATCTAAAGTTATCCAAACCAAATTAGGATGGAAATCTGAACAGAAAGAGTCTCTCTTATAATATGTTCATATTCCAGCTGAGTAAGAAATAGTCTCTTCTCTCATGAGATTGCTTCTTCCTGTCTCAATTTACCTCAGGAAGTAATTGAAATTTGAAACAAGCCATAACATTAAATGTAAACAGGGGTTGGTTCAGTTATCTAGTTAATAAAGGTTCTTATCATACAGTGGGCACAGCACTTGATTCAAGAGAACGCCATGTGTAACAACTCAAATTGTCAACTTTCTCCTTTTATAAAATAGTTTATCATCCATAAGGAAATAAATCCCCTTGAAAAAAAGTAGACAGCATTGGGGGCGGGGAGAGGGGAGAGGGAAGAAACTTCACAGTTTTTCCTGCCCAGCCAATATTCTTACATGTTTTGTGTTATGGCCCAAAGTGTATTAACACCGGACTATGACACCTGTGGAAGTGTGAATTTGAGGACGATTCAATGTTGTGAATTTTCCCAGTTTATCAGTTACACAAACATCTCTGCTAACTTTGTGCTGTGAAAATTCAGGTTTCAATAGCCTCAAAATTTCTCAGCTCTTAAAAAGTGTGGAGTAGTCTAACTGATTGCATATTGAGCTTCAGATACACACTGGTTCTGGACTCCTCAGGTGTGTGTGTGTGTGTGTGTGTGTGTGTGTATAAGAGAGAGAGTTAGTTTTGTGCTTCCTTATATTTTAATTGTTTTTCCATTAATATGAATGGCAGTTTAATTCAATGATTCTGATGCTGTAGGTTCTAAAGATGCCACTTGTACTATTACAGAGCAAACAGAAGCCAAATGTAGAATGAGAGAACAGATTAAAAAAACCTTATATGAGAGAACTAAGATGTACGGCCAGATCCTCAGATAGTGTAAACTACCCTCACTCCATTGGCCAATATACACCAGGAGAAGATCTGGCTTTCCCCACTTTCAAGTACTCAAAAGCTGCAAACATATACTAGCAAATATGGTTGCATGGAATGTAGTGACATCTCCATGATCATAATATAATCCTCCCATGGATCACTGATGTATTTATAAAACATGATAAGCCACATTGCCAGTAGGAGTAAAATGGCATAGACCCATTTATGAGGATTTGATTACAAAATACACCTTATGTTGGTAAAGAGATTCAAGCAGGTGAATTGATCTAGGCCACAAGAGGTGGGAAAGGTAATCTAAGGATCTGAGGCATCACAGCAATAGTGATGAGGTACACTCAGATGAAAGTGGTGAAAAGTAAAGGAGATTATGGGCACTGAAAGGCAGGGTTTCAGACATGACACAGTAAGGCACCAGGAGACATTTATTAAAGAGTAGTGGCCAAATTCCTTGCATTGTAACTCCATTCACTTCAGAGTTGCATAAGAATTTAGTCGCAAGTATCAGGGTGAAAATGAGAAGACAGGATTTCCTTTGTGGTGTGTAATTCCTGGAAAGAACAAGCTGTGTCTGGTTTAAAGAGAATGGATATCACTTAAGTAAATGTTATTGTTGACCGTCTTCTTTAGTTTTCTCTTTTCAACAAATATGATATTTTGCGGGAACACTGGAGTCTATTCAAGGTGATGTCTCTAATTGGAGATTTAAGTAAAATCAGGAAAATTTCCACTGGGAGTATGGGTGAGTGGAGAATAAGGAAAGAAAGAATATGTAAAGACAAGCATTAAAAACTGAGGTATAAATAGGAAAAGAAAAGACAGACAAACACAATGATAGGAAGGAGAAAGAGTCAAGGTACAAGGGAGGAAAAACTGAGCATGAGCAACAGATAATGATACAACAACAACAAGGTAGAAGAGAAATCAAAGTAACAAATAATAGCAGCAGATATGTACCCTTTTCCCCTTACCTCACTGAACCCTCTGAATTGCGAACTCTGCCTACTCCTCCTCCCCATTCACTTCCAGGGAAGGTGAACTTCAAAGCCTACATGAGCCATTTAGGTGGAGATTTTCAAAAGTGCCTTAGGAAATTACACACCCAAATCTTACTGATATTCAGTGAGAGCCAGGCTCCAACTTAAGCTCCTTTAAAAGCCCAACCTTAAACGATAACAAGTAAAAAAAGCAAGTTCTTCTTTTTCTCTTAAAAAGAAACATCAAGAAAATTAAATGCAAAAAAATGATGTAAACATTTGACGTAAGTAAGAATTAATGTTACAAAAAGTACTAACAGGAGCAAAGCAGGAAGACACCTGCTCCCCCTCCACTGCAGCCAGGAGTGGTGGCTGCCCCAACAGGTCCCTGTCTATGGGGGGTGGCCGTCAGCTTCAATGCATGGAAAAGGCAATGAGAGGGGCAGAAAAGGCGGAGCTGTGGGGTGGGGTGGAGACAAGGAGGCATCGCTTCAGTAAGAAAGGTGCAGTCCCTGCTTCCAGATGCAGAGCCACACTGGCTCTGCAATGCTGTGGCTGCTGCCACTTGGAAACCACTCAACACCTTTCCCCTCCCATCACAAGCAAATAGATGAAGACAGTGATTTAGCATGCAACAGGCTTCCCCTAGAAGAATACAGCAGGACATGCCCAGCCACCTCACAGCTCCTGCAGTGTCACAGCAAGGGAAGGAGGAGGGAGATGGCAGGGGGTATAGGAGTCAGGTTTCATTTTCTGGTTCATCTGTATAAACTCCCAAGAAAGTCCATCTCCATGGAAGACTTTGGGACATCACTGATAAAGCCTGCCTGAATTATTACAAATATGGTCATACAAACAACCTTTACAAAACCTGTAATTATAACAGTCTGCTAATTTAGGGCCAGAGCATATTGTTGGATCCATGCAGGCACCAGCAGCTCACACACTGTCCTGGAGAGGGGGAAAGAACTGGGCAGGAGGGCTCAGCGCCTTTGGGAGGGATGTGCTATATCTGCACCTCCCCAGTTAGCATTCCTGGGAGAAGCAGTGAACAGGTGTCTGTAGGACCCTGGGACATGCCTTGCCTCCCATAGCCAGGTCAATAAGTTGTTGCTAAATGAAATACTTCTCAATCTGCTAACACACTGTAACCCACCTAGCACAGAGTGTTTCCTCCTGTCTAGCTCAGTATGCCTCTCCCCTTTAGTGACTGCTCCATGTGAGTGGAGAAGAACCTACTAAAACAACTAGCTGGAGGAATCACCTCATTAGCTCAAGCCATAGCGGCTCATGCTTTTAGTTTTGATAATCCCAGGTTCAAAATGTAATGACCATCCACATAAGAGAGGGTGGTGTTTGTAATATGGTTGTCATAAATATATGTAAATTGTTATGAAGATATAGGAAGTAATCATAACAAATGCTCTCAAAATAGACTTTTTTTTACATTTTATCCTTCCAAAAGTCCAAGAGCTTCCAAGCCCCGCCCCCGAAAGTTGCGCTCCTCTCTCTCTGAAATCTGATATAAAGCCACTGAAAAGGGCTCAAAGTGTTTAGAGTAATAGTAACTCATCACATTTCACAAACTGTACTGCTTATATTTAAGAATATATTTGACAATGACTAGTAATTAGAACTGGTCAGAACATTTTCAATGCAATTTTTTCATCAAAATATGCTATTTTGTTGCATTTGAAACATGTTTTGGAGATGTATTTATATCAACAAAACTTTTATAGGAATGTTTCTGAAATCTAGGGTGGAATCTCTGAGTCTCTCTTCCAGAGGGAGGGGGGAAGGGGAGACCTAAATAAAAACTTGACTTTTTAGATTTGAAAATGGATATTTCGACACAATTCAATATTGAAAAAACATCTGCAAGGTTTTCTTTTTGTTCCTACATGAAACAAATACATTTTGAGATTTCAAAATTGGTCACTAAAGGCTATCTCTACTAGTAATCAAAAATATTACTTATGTGCAATATAGATGAATAAATGTTAAGAGAACCTGAGCCATATCACTGCATGATTTCTTTTGTTTCAGCTTATTAAATTTAATATTAGACCAATGTAGTTTTTGCAATCATTAGTAGCACGGACATCATTTTTATGTATCCCATAGCTATTACCTGAATAATTGAAAAGGAGTACTTGTGGCACCTTAGAGACTAACAAATTTATTAGAGCATAAGCTTTCGTGAGCTACAGCTCACTTCATCGGATGCTCACGAAAGCTTATGCTCTAATAAATTTGTTAGTCTCTAAGGTGCCACAAGTACTCCTTTTCTTTTTGCGAATACAGACTAACACGGCTGCTACTCTGAAACCTGAATAATTGAGAGTCCAAAGATCAGGAGAAGATTCTCCCCTCATATGGCATCACATCCTAGTCTCTGGGTTTACGGAGAGAAGAGACTTCATGCCAGACATGAATTATTTTCTTGTACAATTTCAAATTCAGGAGATTTTAGTCTTACAGACCTTGACCTGCCTTTGAGTCATTGTATCAAATAAGTTTCCAGAAGGAGTTTTTGGTTTCTCCTTTATCTAATGCTCAAATAGTGCAACTGAACAAAGTCTGCACATTATCTCTAAGAGGACATATGTTCAGGAACATTGAGCACATCCTGTTGCATTTGCTTTAACAAAGGCATTTGGTACCATATGCAGGGGGGTTATTTGTTTAGTTAGGATAAGCCTATTTCAGGATTCTTGTTTCTTGACTTGTAATGGTTTTTGTCTGGTAGGCTCTTTCTTCCTCACAAGGCTAATATTCCCACTGGGTTTACGATAGAAGATAAACCTGAAAAACCCACCAAAAATAATGTCGCTTTTGTGGGCACCAAAAATTCAAACTGTTCAAAGAACAAGAGCCAATGGAGCTGTTGAAATGTCTGGCAATGTTCAAAAGAACATCTCTCCATTGTGAGCTTATTCTGAATGAGAGGGGCCTGATAGTCTGGAATGTACAGCAGTTTCAGAAAGGAAGAGAGAGACTAAAGCACTAAAAAATACCTTTGAACTGTTGGTGGTTTTCTTTAAAGCAGAGAGAAACTGAGGGTATTGGCTTTTAGGCCCAAAATTTTTACTGTCGGATTTCCTTCACTGAAATTATGAACAAGGCAGAAAGGAACAGAGAAGTGGAAGAGAGAGCATAAATAGAGCAATTCCTAAAACAAGTCTCAAAGCACAAGGAACTGACTGAGTATGCTATATTGGGATATACTCATGTGTTTAAACCATATCAGGAAGGTTACATGTGCACTTTAGTCATTTCCTCTAATATAATTTTCTATCAACTTTTAAGCTGGAGAAGATGACACAAATATGAGTGACTCCCTGGTCATTTTTATTTTATAAATGTATGCAAATTCAGCACTTTTGACAGATGCCAGAGTGATGGACCTGGGAAAGGATGTCCCCTTTAACCAGAGAATAGGCATAGCAGAGGCCCAAACTCAATGCCTGTTCTCTCATCCTGCCTCAGTAAATGGTCTCATCTCTGACAGAGAGGAAATACCACTAAAGTTGAGAAGATAGGTCAGGCCTTGACTTCCCTGTCAGGAGGACAATGCCAATGAGAGTGCCAAAAATGCAACACAGGGTGATAGCTTAACACATGTGGATACTTTTTACAACAGGAGATGGACTAAGACCACCAAACACATTTCATACAGATCACCAAACAGTATCAGCTGGTGACATTTAGTCACTACCAGCCACATCTGGATTTAAAATGGCAACATAAAATTGAAATGCCCTATGCATTATCAGAAAGCACATGCTGAGCCATCCAGGCGTTGTGCTTTTATCTCGTGGGTGAAACCAGGGTTTGGATTCATCTAATATGCAGCAGTGTGGCATACCAGCACCTCTTTCATGGTGCTTTCTTGTCTTCCAGAATCTAAACATGGATTTAAAAATAAATGTAAGTCTTTAGCTGTTAGGGTGGCTTAGATAGCTTTGAAAATGTGAGCTGAATGTAACTGATGCATCTGCCTGCCATTGCAGAACCTGAATCAATAGCTCTGAGAGGTGTGAACTGCCCTATTGATACAAGTGGGTGGTAACTCAATGCCAATGAGAATACTATAAATGTCAACATTAATTATTAACTCACTAGTCAAAGCATGTAATGAAGGACAGGGAGGATTACACTAGGGAGATCTGCACAATATACTATGAATGACAGCTCATTTTGGCACCGAATGGGCTTGGGAGAATACCATTTGTTTTTTTCCACCCACAGTAAACAAAGCACCAAGCCAAACATGCGTAGCAGGCCCAAAGGAGCATCTGAGCTCACTAAAGGGGGAACCATGTTCAATTACCCCACCAGGCATACAAGCCTCACTGAAGGGAAGCTAAGGCAGAGAAGCGCAGCAAAGATTGTAGAATCATAAAAGATTAGGGTTAGGGTTGGAAGAGACCTCAGGAGGTCATCTAGTCCAACCCCCTGCTCAAAGCAGGACCAACACCAACTAAATCATCCCAGCCAGGGCTTTGTCAAGCCAGGCCTTAAAAACTTCTAAGGATGGAGATTCCACCACCTCCCTAGGTAACCCATTCCAGTACTTCATCATCCTCCTATTGAAATAGTTTTTCCTAATATCCAACCTGGACATCACCCACTGCAACTTGAGACCATTGCTCCTTATTCTGTCATCTGCCACCACTGAGAATAGCCTAGCTGCATCCTCTTTGGAACCTTTCTACATAATTGAAGGCTGCTATCAAATCCCTCCTCACTCTTCTGCAGACTAAATAAGCCCAGTTCCCTCAGCCTCTCCTTATAAATCATGTGCCCCAGCCTCTTAATAATTTCCTTTGCCCTCCACTGGACTCTCTCCAATTTGTTCACATCCTTTCTGTAGCGGGAGGCCCAAAACTGGACACAATACTCCAGATGTGGCCTCACCAGTGTTGAATAGAGGGGAATAATCACTTCCTTTGATCTGCTGGCAGTGCTCCTACTAATGCAGCCCAATATGCCGTTAGCCTTCTTGTCAACAAAGGTACACTGTTGACTCTTACATTCTTGTTCACTGTAATCCCCACGTCCTTTTCTGCAGAACTGCTGCTAAACCAGTCGGTCTCCAACCTGAAGCAGTGCATGGGATTCTTCCCTCCTCAGTTCAGGACTCTGCACTTGTCCTTGTTGAACCTCATCAGATTTTTTTTAGCCCAATCCTCCAATTTGTCTGCATCACTCTGGACCCTATCCCTACCCTCCAGCATATCTACCTCTCCCCCCATCTTAATGTCATCTGCAAATTTGTGAGGATGCAATCCATCCCATCATCCAGATCATTAATGAAGATGTTGAACCAAACCAGCCCCAAGACAGACCACTAGGGAACTCCACTTGATAGCAGCTGCCAACTAGACATCGAGCTGTTGATCACTACCTTTTGAGCCTGACGATCTAGCCAGCTTTCTATCCACCTTATCATCCATTCATCCAATCCATATCTTTTTAACTTGCTGGCAAGAATACTGTGGGGATACTATCCAAATATACTATCAAAAGCTTTGCTAAAGTCAAGATCTATCATGTCCACTGCTTTCCCCATACCTCGTCATAGAAGGCAATCAGGTTGGTCAGGCATGACTTGTCCTTGGTGAATCCATGTTGACTGTTCCTGATCACCTTCCTCTCCTCCAAGTGCTTCAAAACGGATTCCTTGAGGACCTGCTCCATGATTGGTCCAGGGACTGAGGTGAGGTGTATTAAGACCCCACCAAGGGGCACCAAGTCCAAGGAGCCCAGAGTCAGATTCCAATGCCAAAACCTGGTCATGCATCCAAGGATCGGATTAGCTCTTTTGCCCACAGCATCACATTGGGAGCTCATGTTCAGCTGATTATCCACCACATCCACCAAATCTTTCTGAGAGTAACTGCTTCCCAGGATGTACATTTACATTTAGATGTATTAAAACAATAGTGTTTGCTTGCACCCGGTTTACCATGCTACCCAGATCACTCTGGATCACTGACTTTAACTCTTCGCTATTTACCACTCCACACATTTTTGTGCAGATATTATGAGGGATGATTTTATGTTGTCTTCCAGGTCATGGATAAAAATGTTAAGTAACGTAGGGCCAAGAGCTGATCCCTGCAGGACTCCACTGGAAACACACCTGTTTGATGACGATTCTTCATTTACAATTACACCGAGACCTGTCAGTTAACCAATTTTTAATCCATTTGATGTGTGCCATGTTAGTTTTATATCATTCTATAATTATACATGATTATGTTTTGAACATAGACACAATGTACAAAAGCAAGCACGCATGGAAGAGTACCATCACATTTTTTTCCCAATCTGACCCTGGGGAAAACATTGCTATATGTTCAGACTCACTTATTTTTGGAACATTTTAGGCTAGATACAGGGGGAGGCATCAATCAGCGTAGTTCCATCGGCTTTAGTGGAGCCACACTAATTTACACCAGCTGAGAATCTTTATTTTTTGCAGCCATTTTAGTTTTGAAAAGCAAAAGCAGGCACCTGAATGTATGTGGCTGCTTCCTCCAGCTGACAATGTCTCTCAATACATATTTGCAAGTGTCATCCAAATGCTAGATCAGCAACATAGCAATAGGGAATCCAACATTTGGAGTAAAATCGACATTTTGGTGTCATCCCAGAAAAGTAATATCAGTTTTAATTTCCTTTAAAATGAAGAAACGGGAAAATAAAATCTGAATGCCCTTCACTATCCAATTTGTGTGTGATGAGTGAAAATGAAGCCTGAAGCCTTCTGAAGTGTTAGCCATACAGCACTACTTATAAGCAGATGTCCCATTTATTTTATCACGTATTACATGAGTAAATAATAAAGGAGAAACACTAAAAGCACTCTGACAGTGAGAGACCAATTACTGATTGAAACAGTATAGGACAATTTTTTTTAAAAAAGATGCCTCTGAAAGTCCAGCTCCGAAACATATGAGTTTATCCGTTTTCATTGTCAAAGACCCACTTTTCAACCCTCAATTAGCCTGGGTCCCTAGAGACCTGATGCAAAGGCTGACCACATGATTATTTGTTGTGAAGTTTTGCCATTTTTTATCAACTTGCAAATACATTTTCCCACTCTACAGCCAGGTCTATAGATGGTGCAATAATACTAATCAGATAAATGATTTGCAAGATTAAAAAAACCCTCATATGGCAAATAATTGATTTATGACTATTCCATTGTACTCTACCTGTGGCAAAGTATCTCTCAGTTACACCTGGGAAAATTCAAATGAAGTCATGCCCACCAGAAATCATCAACTGATGATGATGAGAGAGGGCCAGGGGAGATTGCTGATATATAGATTTTTAAAACATTGGAAATAACTCAGAACCACCACGTGATGCAGATAGCTAAGCTACGTAAGTCTCTATGCTTATTACTGTAACTCTCCGTCACGCTGTCTGGAGTGGCTCATGACCCTAAATGCCAACTTCAGGGCAGACTCTCAAGAAGAAGGGCAGAGACCCCAAATTCTTTGTGTGTTCTATAATTAGATTTCACCAATCCAGTAACAAGCGTGAACTCCTAAAGCATTATAGCAGTATTACCATGGAGTCACAGGCAGTCTCCTTGGGCATTCCATTCCGGCTTGCCTCCCATGCAAGCTGGACTTAGTGATAGCTGGTTGCTATACACCAAAAATCACAAAATATTCAGCTTGCTCCCAGTCCCAAGAAACCAGTCACTTGCCCAATTTGTACTTTATATCTCATACCAAAGACAATGCTTGCAGCCAGTTCTATAATAAATCATCTAAGGATTTATTAACTCAAAAGAAATGAGAGGGTTATTGTAAGGTTAATACAGTCATAGATTCATAGATTCATAGATACTAAGGTCAGAAGGGACCATTCTGATCATCTAGTCCGACCTCCTGCACAGCGCAGGCCACAGAATCTCACCCACCCACTCCTATGAAAAACCTCACCTATGTCTGAGCTATTGAAGTCCTTAAATCATGGTTCAAAGACTTCAAGGAGCAGAGAAGCCTCCCTCAAGTCAACCATGCCCCATGCTACAGAGGAAGGCGAAAAACCTCCAGGGCCTCTCCAATCTGCCCTGGAGGAAAATTCCTTGCCGACCCCAAATATGGCAATCAGCTAAACCCTGAGCATATGGGCAAGATTCACCAGCCGGATACCCAGGAAAGAATTTTCTATAGTAACTCAGATCCCATCCATCTAATATCCCATCTCAGGGGATTTGGCCTATTTACCCTGAATATTTAAAGATCAATTACTTACCAAAATCCTATTATCCCATCATACCGTCTCCTCCATAAACTTATCGAGTAGAATCTTAAAGCCAGATAGATCTTTTGCCCCCACTGCTTCCCTTGGAAGGCTATTCCAAAACTTCACTCCTCTGATGGTTAAAAACCTTCGTCTGATTTCAGGTCTAAACTTCCTGGTGGCCAGTTTATACCCATTTGTTCTTGTGTCCACATTGGTGCTGAGCTGAAATAATTCCTCTCCCTCTCCTGTATTTATCCCTCTGATATATTTATAGAGAGCAATCATATCTCCCCTCAACCTTCTTTTAGTTAAGCTAAACAAGCCAAGCTCCTTAAGTCTCCTTTCATAAGACAAGTTTTCCATTCCTCGGATCATCCTAGTAGCCCTTCTCTGTACCTGCTCCAGTTTGAATTCATCCTAACATATCATATCAAGTCAAACATATATGCACAAATGAGTTACAGTCTATGGCTTCAAAAGGTGACAGTTGTAGTAATCTGTCAGTTTGGGATGTCTTTTAGCGCTAACCCAGATTGACCCTGGGTTTCTGACCTCTACTTCTGTTTTATAGCTCCAGCCCTGTGCCAGCTATTTTTCTTTCTTTCTTCCAGAATTGAAGGTGATGGGACAAGCCCTTTTGCGCATAGCCCCTTCATGGGTGTGAGGGAGCAATTAATGAAGTCTTTGTATTGTGATGTCCCACAATGGCCCATTTAGTTTTGACAGGCCTTCTTGATGGTCAGGAGATGATTCCTCCTGACAGGGGTCACAGTTTGAGAGCAAACATTTTTTTACAGTTACAAAGCAAAAACTTAAATATTACCTTACAATATGTGATAAAGATGTTATAAGTGAGATTAATGCATGCAGGAAAGGAATTTACGGGGTGGGGATGACGGTTGGTCACCTGCGGGCAGGGCAGTAGAGTTCAAACCTATGACCAGAGAGGCGAGAACAGACATTGTGGGACACCTCTCGGAGGTCAATCGCACTGCTGTAGTCAACCACGGTGTCTACACTGGCACCACGTGCAGAAAGCTGAATGCCTCCCATTAGGGAGGGTTTTTTAAAGTTCTAAAACTGCACCGTTTCTGCACACTAAGTGGCTTGGCAGTGTGTACACCTCGGGAGTTACAGCGCAGAAAGCTGATTTACTGTGCAGAAACTTGCCAGTGTAGACAGGGCATTAGAAGCATTTCATAAGATCTAAACACATTGTTAAAAGTGCAATACCCACTGTAACCACACTAACACACAGGGGAAACAGACTGGTTTCCAGTAATTAATTTGGCAGTGTTTGGCTGAGGCCTAAAGCCTTGACAAGAGCTGGCACTTGGTCTGCCAGCGTCATAACCTCATTCTCCTTCCTCTCCACTCCTCTTGCTTGTTAACACTCACATTCTGTATTTTATCTTATATTAAGGTTATTATATCTGGCAAATGGATGTGCCTGAGCACATTCTGCACACACACAACAGGGGTCCAGGTGAGCCCAGTAGGCTGCCCATGTGCTACACATTGAAGAATTAGGGCCCTAGATTGTATATTCTACAATGCAGGAATGCGTGTGCTCCCCATCTGGCACAATGGAACTGCAATCCTGATTGTGATCTTTTAGCTACACAGCAGTACAAATAATAAATAACAATTAACAATGAAGTTACAATAGCATACCTGAGCTAAGAAGCTGGCCCCAGAACTTTAACTAAACTAACCATCTTTTACAGCTTGGATAGCATCACAACAGACAGTCATCCAAGTAACTCACTTTAAAGTATATTTATCAAATTGGTCATAGTTTCAATGAATGATACTGGCACATCAACCAACCTGTGCATGACCCAAAACAACTTGACAAGAGGCATTCCAATTGTATGAGGACAATTCAATTGTATGTGAATTTCAAAGAGATGAATTCGACCAGCAATCATTAACCCATTCATTTGTAGCAATAGAAATCAAGGGTAGATGCTAAATGTGTTTGTCTGTGTACCTGTATCCTGTTAGTTTACCAATGTAACCAAATTAGCTTTTAGATGCTAAATACTTTTCATGTCTTAATTGTGTTACATGATGTATGAGACTGTGTTCAGTTAACCTTAAGATCAAAGATATGAGATACTGCAGGAAATTAATAATATTATCTCCATTGTCTTCAGCTTATCTATCTCTATTATAATGAAGAACAGGCTAATTGCCTTATGCAAATGAGCGTAACTAGATTACCTGTTTCAGTGTAGCAGCCATGTTAGTCTGTATCCGCAAAAAAAAAAGGAGTACTTGTGGCACCTTAGAGACTCACAAATTTATTTGAGCATAAGTTTTCGTGAGCTACAGCTCACTTCATCGGATGCATTCAGTGGTTCCACTGAATGCATCCGATGAAGTGAGCTGTAGCTGTAGCTCACAAAAGCTTATGCTCAAATAAATCTGTGAGTCTCGAAGGTGCCACAAGTACTCCTTTTCTTTTTGCAGATACAGACTAACACGGCTGATTCCACTGAATGCATCGAATGAAATGAGCTGTAGCTCACAAAAGCTTATGCTTAAATAAATTTGTTAATCTCTAAGGTACCACAAGTACTCCTTTTCTTTTTGTAGATTACCTGTATGCATAGGAAATTGAATGTTAACTTCAAAGTGGTGGGTCAGTGTGTGCTCATCAAAGAAGAATCCTAAGTCACATGCTGTGCTCAAAACACTTAACAGCTTGCTTCAGCTATAAAAGTGAAACCTCTAGTCTGATTCTGCATCTCTAAGCTGCTGAATTTTAAACAGGGAATGTTTAAACCATGGAACTGAGATCTTTCAAGTAGTTATTTGGAATACCTGGAAAATACATGGAAAGACTCTGACAGACTTTACATCTGAGCTGCATTTGAAGTCTAACCTTTTGGGATGATTCCAGAAAGACTACTGCAAGCCAGTGAACTCATCCATCACTGTTACAAACCTGATATAAAGGCCTCGCAAGCATTTGTAATGTATATAAACTTTTAACTATTCAATAACTCTCTTATTTTCTTTTATTAAAAAATCTTTAGTTAGTTTACTAAGGATTGGCTGACAGTGTGATATCTGGATAAGAGCTGAGACACATATTGACCCTGGGGTAAGTGTTTGATGCTTTGGGAGAAGTAGAACTTCACATACGGTGTATGAGATTTTCAGTAACCCGTCGCTATATCAGATCTCAGAGTAGCAGCCGTGTTAGTTTGTATTCGCAAAAAAGAACAGGAGTACTTGTGGTACCTTAGAGACTAACAAATTTATTTGAGCATAAGCTTTCATGAGCTACAGCCAAATTTATATCAGATCTGTTTGTCTGGATGAGAGCCAAGGACTGGAATGCCTAAAGGGGACTATGTTTGGCTTCTTGTTAACCAGTGTGGTACTACGGAAGCTCTTTTGTTACTGGCTTGGTGAATCTAATTATGGACTAAACCACCAGTTTTGGGGATTGTCTGCCCTATTTCTTGCAGTCTGTTCTGAACGTGGCATTCTCGGTATGGTCCATCCCAGGCACAGGTCACAGATGCAAATTAATAATCAATCCAACCAGTTTGTTGAACTGACCAAACCGATAAAGTTAGTTGAGAGATAACTATAGTACAGGTAAGGGGGGGTTGCAGTGGAGATGGGGAAAAAAAACATTCTGAACAGGAAGCACTGGGGTTGCAAGTGAGAAGTTGGCAAATAAGACAACACATTTGCCTATGATAATCAGCTACACCCAAATGCCACATGATTATGCTGGGAACAGACATCGGAACAGTAGAGCATGGAGAAGCAAGGGCTTTCCGATGTGGAAGACCTTGGTGAAAAATCTCTCCTCTGTTTTTTCCACCAAATGCATCCGATGAAGTGAGCTGTAGCTCACGAAAGCTTATGCTCTAATAAATTTGTTAGTCTCTAAGGTGCCACCGGTACTCCTTTTCTTTTTGTGAAAAGAACAGTTAGACATGTGGGTGCTTCAGTTTATTGTAGGAGGTAGTGACAGCAGGGAAGGAAGAGAACTGGATCAAGAAGCACTTAAGAGAATGGGGGGGGGATCTGTGGGGGGAAGTGAATCTCAACAATGTAAATATTCACTGTTGCTGTTTTTCCTAAGCTATTCCTGTGTACAGATTCTGTGACAAGATTGTAATGAAGTATTTTCTGGAGAAGGTTACTCAGGATGTATTAATGGAGAGGTGGAATGTCAAAGTGAGAGGCCACATAGGGAATGGAAATAGCTCTGAAAGTATTAATTAATTAATTAATTGAGAGGAGTTGGCTCCAGACAAGCAAGTAGGAAAACAGAGGAAATGGGTCCAAAAGGATGTAACATGTCTGAGCAGCCCAAGACAACATTTAAAATAAACCATTCCCTGACTGCATGGATGTTATTGCTAAATTCTTTCATATATATTCCGATTCCTGGTCCTTCAGTAGTTTCATACATATTAAAGATCTACCATACTTTCATATCCAATACGTTAGTGATGGGTGGAGGCGGGGAGGGGAAGCCCTATCTGCAAATGGAAAAGAGAACCTGCGGAAGCAACACCTTCAGAGGAAAGGCACAGATAATTGTTGCTCTCTGAGGTACTAGTCAAGAAGACTCATAAAATCAATCTCCCAGTTGCCCAGTCTATTCATATGGAATACCTCATTTGTGAACAGATGGTTCTAAGTTTGGCTGATTCCGCCAGACATTTAAAAAGAATCATGACAGAATTTCAGAATTTGTTGTCATATTTCGTTTCTTTTTTCTTTTCTTTTTTTTAACCTAACAGGACACTTGCAACTGTTGATGAGCATTCGGGACATTAAGCAAACAAAAGTGCATCACATTGGCGCCCAAGACGTTGTATATCTCCAGATATATTAAAATATATAAATAAATTGAAAAAACATATTTGTCTATATATCTGACTATAACCATGGAACTAACATGATGTTCATTGTTCATGATTGTTTATTTATTCAGGGTGAAGACTGTCTTTTTAGGTATTTGTACTTTGCCTGCCACAACAAGGCCCCAGTACCAATTGGATCCTTTGAAGAATATATTATAATAAGAACAAATATCAATATAAACTTTGATGTAAATTGGTGAACAAACTGTATGCCTGAAAACTCAGTATCTTTTTCCATCCTGATGTATACTCCATCATAGCTTAAACCATAAGCTGCAATGGACTGCTGAGCCTGCACAGAGCCCCGCTGAAGTCAATACTGCCCATGCGCTATCAATTACAGGATTAGGGCCAGAATCAGTAGCAGAAATATACAGCTTTCTACACAATCTTCTAAATAAAATTTCACAGGCCGCAGGTGTTCTGGGTGGTTGGAGCAATAATTCAATATACAGTCCCCCTTTTCCAGCTATTTCCCCTCTTTTTCGGATTAAGGAATAGTAAAGTAATGAAGAGCAAGCTTTAAAAATATGGTTACTACCTAATCAGTACACTAAATTTTACTAGTTACAACTACCAATTCCTTATTGTGAACATTATCTGTTTTGTGTTAAGTAACACAGTTTGTATTGTGTTAAGTAACAGTTTGTGTGTACTCTGTGCTGTACAAAATTCCATCTGTGAAAACAACAACTGAAAATATTAATCCAAGAACAAAAAAGTTGTTTTTTGTTGCTGTAGTTTGCATTTCAACTGAATTTAGCAGTGCTTTGACAGACTAGGACACGAGCCCTCTACCTACAGAGCAAGTACCACAAAGGGAGCTTCTCCACATTGCCACACTGCTGTTCTGAAAGCCCCAGCTCTCAAGCTGAGAATGATTCAGTCTCTGTATCAATTGAAACTTTGGCCTCGATGCTAAGACTTCCCACAGTGCAGCATATTGCTACAGTATTTCTTGTAATGTGAACCCTCATCCACTCATATTACAGAACAAAAAGCAAATTAATTTTCTGTAATTTTCTATACCCCCATGCTGCTATTTGTGTTTAAATAACAGCCTACTCTCTCTCTACCCAGCTTCCCTTTATACTTAATCCTGCAGGGAAGTCATCTTACTTTTACGTTAGTGATGCTATAGTTAATTTTGATTTGGCACTTCCATTCTTAATTCCTGTTTACAACAGCCTACAAAAACTGCTTTTGGGACTGAAAATTTCTTATATTTGGTCTCAGCCAAGATTTGTGTGTGTGTGTGTATATAATTTTGAAAACTTTTAAAAAATTTAATAGATTTTTGATAGACTATTTGGATGGAGGTGGGGCATTTCCATTGCCAGATTCAGCAGATGATTTTTTAAAATTCTTGGATATCTTACCTCAAAAGTAGTTGTCTTTTAAACCTTCAAACTTGGCACTAGGATGACTGGCAAGAGAAAAAGTTTTGGAAATTAGAAAGTTTTTCCACAAGCTCCTGTACCAATATATTTTGAGAATTTCAAGGACACTAAAATCTCAGCTGATACAAATGTACACTTCTGCAAGATGGACACCAAATGGCACAATCCCAGGCAATATATACAACTGAATTATTCTCAGAGTAAAATAGAAATGCTCATACTTGGGTTCGGTAGTGAGTGGTTTCATAGATATCAGGTGAGGTAAAAACAAACAAACTTTTGGAAGCTATATTACAGAAACCATTGTGCAAGGGTCCAGCTAGAATTCAGAAAATGACCATGAAATTACAAGAGTACTTTTTAAAATGTGATCTATAGACCCAGAAAAAACCTTCTTACAGCAGACTCTTTTCAATGTTATCTATAAACTTAAAGCCAGGAGCTAAACAAAAGTTTGGAGTTTGAAGTTACTACAACTCAAGTAAAATCAATTTCTGAAACAAAATGTGACAAGCAAGCTCAAATGAGAAACACAAAAAACCAAACCTTATAACAATTTAAGACAGCAACTATAGATGGACGATAAACAGAAAAACTCAAGACATCTCCACACACAAAATCTGAGTGGGACTATCAAAATGATTTTTGGCATATTATTGGATTCCGTACAAGGGACATTGTGTCATAAGAATCAACATGAGGTCAGAAATACTAAGTATAGTCCACAAGGTCCACTTGAGTATGAATACTTTTAAGATCAGAGCCTGTTGTGACCTGTTTAGGTCAAGTGCAAATGCTACCATTGAAGACAGGATCAAGTGTGAAATTTGCAATAAAATAGGAATGAGAATGTAAAGGAACCACTGAAACCAACTGTGTCTGCTAATTGCCCTTAATCCAACACTGGTGAGATCTATTTGGATTAAATGTTAAAGAAAAACTTGTATGAATAGACTACCGCTAAAATTTCTTGGAAAGTGAGGTGTTGCTCAACACATTGAGTAGCTATTTGATAACACACTGTAAATTGCCGGCAAATGAAGAACAGATCATGGCCCACAGTACAAGAGTGGCTCATTTCACCATTTGCTGGATATTTCAACTCAACCACAGTCCAAGCCTTCAATTCTACACAAAGTCCTCATTGCTTCAGCTTCTACATACCTTGTTCAATCTCAGAGGATCTTAAGTCAGCACCTGAGATCCACTGGTGAGATTCACTGGGGCTGAGCTAACCCTGAAAGATGCTCTGCAGGAGGGCTGCTACCTTCACAACATTGTGGCATCCCAAGTTTTGTCAACAACAAAAATAAGTTTACTCACATGACTGCAAGTTGAGAATTTGCTGCTTTATTTAACTGCATCACAACAAAGTGAGGAAAACTCCCATTACCAAAAGAGGAAGCAAGAGAGAGGTGGAGCATAATAGCAACCCATAATACTCTTAATAACCCAGTTAACCCCTTGATGACCACTTTACCTCAGTTTTAGTAGAGCAGGCTGGCTGGGGGGTTGTGCACTGCTAAGGTGAGTGTGTACTGAAAGAGAGCAGATGGCACTATTCCCTCTTTCCTGCAGACTAAGTGAATCCCTTTAGAGTAGAGGGCCAGGCTGATGCAGGGAGATGTAACTTACACATTCTGGCACTAGCTTGGGTGAATCTCACCATTTAAATCCTGGCTAAAACCTTTCATTTTTAGCCTTTTGTTCTCTCCATCTTATTTTGTGGTGCTCCAACTGAAGGGTGGTGTATAAAAACAGCAAGATTGTATTGCATTTTATAGTTTCAGGGAGGAAATATGAACATCTTGTGGGTAAAAGCAATACAGAGAACGATACTTTCTCTAAAGTTGCTCTGGCTGAGTGTACATTTCCTACACAATAACACCATGAAAAAATGACCAGCCATGCAAGAGCCCACTCAGACAGCAGACTCCGCTAGAGCCCATTTGTAAAGTAACATGTTGGACAGATTGCATTCACAGCAATGAAAAGAAAACAGTGCAGAATGTTCTGGGTGCTAGTGAATAAATGAAATTTTACTGATTAATTAAACTGCTGTATTAAATCTAGATAACACACAGTCAGTCCAGTCTTCTTACAGAGCAGTCCATGGATCACCTTTTACTCACTCTGACATTTGCAATGGAAGCAACCAATCCTCTGTTTTCTCAGTCATGCATTATCTACTATCTAACAAAGCTGGAAGCTAAATTATGTAGAAGTATTTTTATCATACACTTTTCAGATCATGAGTTATTATCTTCTAGCATTTCTATTCCTTAACAACTTATGAGGGTCCAGTACCATCAGACACTCTTCTGTCAGAAGTCTTTTGGGCTAGTTTATGTCTATAGTAAGTGTCTGTGCACATGTGCAGAAAAATATACCGTGTATTATAATAGTGTCTGCCGCTATCCTATAGTTAAGAATCTGCTGGCAATTCCATTATAATCCTGTAGTTTGAAAGGTTTATAGCTTGGCTTTTATAATTTGCCAGGATGAATCTTGACGAAATTCTCAGCCCAGAATTGATTTTTTTACCCCCTCCACACAGATAAATGATATAGGATATATGCATAGTAACATGGCACCTGTGCAAAGTATTCTTATTATGCAAAAATGAACAGGTGCATAATACAATATGTTGACACGAAACATCGTAATGGCTTCTTGGAGTTGGTGTGATATGTTGTGCAAATGCTTAGTATTCTTATTACTCATCGTCAAATAGACCTTGGCAAATGAAATTGCATGTCAGTCAGTAGTAAGAGTATGAAGCATTAGTGTTATTGACATAAAGTATGTGTACTACCATGACTGAGGTAGTATTGACAGCTATGAGTTTTTCTGTAAAGACAAAACATGTTAATATTTAAAAGGAAGAAAATCAGGGCTTGGGTGGAATATCTAATCACTCTATTTTATTTCCAGTTTCTTCATATGGTTGTGTTTACTCTATTTTGAATGTCAGTTCTATTGTGAATTCATAGGGATCTAAAGGAGAAACAGTGCATATTTACTCTCAATGAGATGAAAATACTTGAACATCTTTCTCTCGTATCATGGGTCCCAGTTCTGTTATCAGATACGCAAGCTCATATCATCATATTGCTCATAAAGTCACTTTAAAATGTCTTTAATACTTGTGCAAACTATATTGTAGTTAATGATACTGGCAGTGTAAAAGCATAAAGTATCTTAAATGCTGTAGATTATTTAAATGCATTACTTTATGAGAGGGATTTTGAGGAGCTAAATTGCCATATACTTGCTGGAGTTTTTGTAAGATCCCATACTTTTTAGTTTTATTTTGTTTTGTTTTTACAAAATTTGAAAAAGGAATATAATATTTAGAAAGAGAGTACCTTTAAACAAAAACTATTTGCTTTACCTGTATTTTTTCTTCTTTTTCTATTACTAATTTTTAATTCTTGCTACTTGTGGAATGGTATTTGAAACAAAGCTCCCTTCAACACACAACACAGTTCTGTGGCTTCTTCATCCTGCTGGGTAGACTGTTATTTAGGTATAGCCCTGCAGTTTACAGCATGCCTCCCAGGCCATTTGGGTATGCCTGGGGAGAGCACACCGTGTTCTTATTAAGTCATGGAAAGCTATCATTTATCACATGCATTATATTTATTTTAACAGTACATAACAGTGCAGTGGTAGATTTAGCCAGTCACAACATATTCTGCCTCCTGCTGTCCAGAACTCACTTTCCAAAATGGAGGGTGATGTTTGGTCTCTTCAGCCAGACCCATCCTTATATAACAATGACAGATAATCCATATATACATTGCTTTCATACATACATACATTCATCCCTTCCTGACATACACCGTACTTCTTGATCAGTACATCATGGGGTCGGAACCATGGCTCTGCCTTTTCTCCACTCCTTTATGTCCCCTTTGGGCTGTCATATTCTTTGCTTTGACTCCCTAGAGACACAGCAAAGTATTGCTTCCCTCCCTCCATGCTCCTCTCCGCAACTTCAGATTAGCTGGGTCTCCATCCATTCTCCCACCTCTTCAGTTAAGGGACAGGGATCTCCTTCCCATTTCTTTCCATGAGAGTGGTCTTTCAGTGGTCCCCTCTCCTCACCCGTGCATTATCATTAGGAAGAGATAGAGTCATTGTTAATACCTCTCTGAGGCCTCTCCCGTGGGCAGGATATCTGTTTGCTTCACATGACCTGTGGTCTTTGCCCTGAGTTCACAGATGATGTCATAAATATAAAGGGAAGGGTAACCACCTTTCTGTGTACAGTGCTATAAAATCCCTCCTGGACAGAGGCAAAACCCTTTCACCTGTAAAGGGTTAAGAAGCTAAGATAACCTAGCTGGCACCTGACCAAAATGACCAATGAGGGGACAAGATATTTTCAAACTGGGACTGGGGGGAATAAAGGGTTTGTCTGTCTGTGTGATGCTTTTGCCGAGAACAGATCAGGAATGCAGCCTTACAACTCCTGTTAAGTTAGTGAGTAATCTAGCTAGAAATGCGTTAGATTTCCTTTTGTTTAATGGCTGATAAAATAGGCTGTGCTGGATGGAATGTATATTCCTGTTTTTGTGTCTTTTTGTAATTTAAGGTTTTGCCTAGAGGGATTCTCTATGTTTTGAATCTGATTGCCTTGTAAGGTATTTACCATCCTGATTTTACAGAGATGATTCTTTTACCTTTACTTTAATTAAAATTCTTCTTTTAAGAACCTGATTGCTTTTTCATTGTTCTTAAGATCCAAGAGTTTGGGTCTGTGTTCACCTATGCAAATTGGTGAAGATTCTTATCAAACCTTCCAGGAAAGGGGGTGTAGGGCTTGGGGGGATATTTTTGGGGGGAAGATGTCTCCAAATGGGCTCTTTCCCTGTTCTTTGTTTAAACGCTTGGTGGTGGCAGGATACGGTTCAAGAACAAGGCAAAGTTTGTACCTTGGGGAAGTTTTTAACCTAAGCTGGTAAGAATAAGCTTAGGGGGTCTTTCATGCAGGTCCCCACATCTGTACCCCAGAGTTCAGAGTGGGGAAGGAACCCTGACAGATGACTACCCAGTATCTACACTCAAGGTAAAAGGAGCAGTAGGCTGAGCAGTTTGTGAGGCCTCTAGACATATTCCCTGAATAAACTGCTTGCTGCTGCACCCAGGATTTCACGTTCCCAAAGTCAGAGGCTTGGATAATGGTGCTCCAGGGATCCAGCCTTAATCTGCCAACAAATTGAAAGTTTCTCTATAAAATAAATTGTGATCAACTGTTAGACTAGTTCTTGCCTGTGTAAACTTCCTCTCAGCCAGCTATTGATAACAACTAGGCATGGATGCAAAGTAAGGACCACAAGAGTCGTGAGATAACTCTACCCAAGTGAAACACAACAGGAGAAAGATGACTGTACATGGTAGCCAACTATTGAAGAGAAGCACAGAATCAGCTGCTCTCTGGGCTTTGCCAGTACTACATAACTGCAGGGACCTTAGCAGAGCAGGGGTTACAGGCACATTGCATTGTTGTGACCCATTTCTGGGCAGACTTTCCATCATCACAGAACTTGAGCTAGGTTACCATGGCCAGAACCAACCTTAACATGGGAGTGAATCAATTTCAAACTTTGTTTATCGTCCCCAGAGCCTCTTTTCTGTGTCTAGGTTAACAAAGTATTGAATAATTTATTGCCTGTTTATTTTCAAAATACTTGTCTTTGTGTATTTTGTATGATTTGTACCACTGGCATCCTTACATATAATTTTCTAAGGTCTTGTTATACGTTTATACGTACATCTACAGTACAACTAGTGAGAAATCCACTAAAAATAAAAATAAAAAAATAAATTGCCCAAAAAACCTCTCCTCTGAAGCAGCAGTGACCTGTAAAATTGCAAAATGGGATGATGGAAGCAGCACCAATAATTTTATCAGACCATCTGCAATGGGATAAGGGAAATCGGCAGAATAAGTCTAAAACAAAAACAGTGAATCACAGTTGGTGGAGGAAGCACAAATCAGTATCTTTTTCTCACTGCATCTTCTATAGTGAACTGTTCAAGACCTATACTGGAAAAATGAGAAATCAATGCAACCATCATAGAAAGAAAACTATCTATGGAAAGATAATGCAGTTTGACTGTGGAAGGTGCTAGGTGCAAGGACTCAATGGACAAAAGTATGTAGAGTTATTAAGCATATCTGAATATGACTATCCGCCTAGTAAACAAAGTTCTCTAGGCCCTCAAAAGATTGTCACTGCAACTGCTAATCTTATTCAACAATTTCCTCACATTCTTCCTGTTATGCACTAGGGGGTGCAAATGACTTATGGTCATTGGAACACCAGTTGTGTCTAAAATGAGGATTTTCTGAAAATCAACCACGATTGATTTAGCACCAATATCACATCTGCCTCATCAAAGATGGGAGTACTAAGGAAAAAACAACTTCAGGTGTTTTTACCACAATGCCATCTAGAGTTACTCAGAGGAGCTCTGTGTGAGTTGATGGTAGACATGCTATTGGTTAGTCCTTGTAGTGTTGCTATAGGTCCTGACTAATGGTGGAAGGAGTCCCTCAAATTCTCTGTACAGACAAGACAAAGCCACCACAATTAACAAGCCATTTTGAAGCTATTCAAACCCCAAGATATGTTTATACAATGCTGGGTCACACTCAGTAACCAAATCTCGAAACAGGCTGAGTATAAATATAGTCCCAAAGCAAGTGACATGTGGACAAATACTTGTCTACAAGAATGTCACAACTTACTGGGTACCCTTCCAAAAAACATCGGCATTAGCCACTAGCAACGACTTTCAGAATCAAACTGTATTTTGCATCTCTGGCATTCACAAAGATCTCAGAGCAGTCAACATGCTATCACTGAAACCAATCAGTATGTGCCTTACCTCCCAAGGTCCCTCTCTAGTTTTATTATTACTAATAACAGAGACATGGTTGCAAGACCATGGCCAATTCACACATGCTCTCTGTTATAGATTGCCTGAACATGCTGTAGCATGATTTTTTTCTGAAGTCTCACGACAGAATTAAGAGTTTTCTGGCAGAAGCTCTGGGAATCTGCACCCATTTGCGTCACTCAATAATTAAAATCTCTGGGAACTGTACGAGGAAATTTATTTAACTCACGCCAAAATTAAAATAAGGGTCAGCCTGATCAAACTGGACTTCTTACAGGCTGAAAAAGCTGAGCAGCAAAAATCCATCCCTGAATTGCCAAGGACACATGAATTATGCTATTCTGACTCCGGAGAATAAGATATTTTGCATCATGTGGTGAATGCAATGAGCAAAATTATTTATGTGTAGGTTAGCACACTACCTCCTACTTACTCTCCATTACACTCAAACTGTACTATGCTTAGACTCAGAGTTACTTAAGGTCTATCAACACTATCAATGTCTAAATTTGCATAACTTAAGTAGTGAGGGGGCAGAAAGAAGATATAAATTTAAGGCCAGGTCAGTTTACTTTAAATTGCATCTTCTTGGCTCTTCTGACTTTAAGTTACAATACATTTGACATCAGGAATGAAGTATAAGGAATTCTCTTTTAGTTTAAGGGGTGCCAAGTCTACACACTCTCTCTGAATTTGGCCCTGTGAGCTTAAGTGCACCTAAATAGGTTAGTAAGTCTAACGGCTTGTCTATACCGCTTTGCAGTTTGGACTATGGGAGTGTGAATACCAGTGCGCACCAAAGTGCTTCTCTATAACTCCACCATGTGGACGCTGCATGCTCAGACTAAATTTACTAAAATTTTCACATTTATAGAATTTTCTTCAAACAGAATCACATTAATGCGAACTAGGAACCTTTTAGTTCATGCCTGCAGTGCCCACTGTGGGGCAGTATAGACATGGCCTAAGTAAACGTGAAGGGAATCTAAACATGTAATAGACATACTGAGTGGAAAGAAAAGGAGTACTTGTGGCACCCTAGAGACTAACAAATTTATCTGAGCATAAGCTTTCGTGAGCTACAGCAGTGTAAAAAAGTGTAAGAAACGTTTCTTCCCTTTGGATTTGCATAAACTCACCACTGGATTGTCTGGTATTAGTGAAAACTAGGCTGGTATCAGTCAGATAACTTTCCTTGAACATTCTTTTAGAAAATACACTGAGAAAAATCTTAGCAAGATTTTCAAAGGTGAAGCTAGGGAACATTTGATACAACATATTTTAAAATGAAATAATATTTTCCAACCTGGAAGAATGTCCCACTCATTTCGAGCTTCTTAACTTGACCCAAAGTCAAACAATTCTCAAGTTCCATTTCCTGTTTATATTATGCATTTGCAAACATGCTCTTAGAAGAATGTATAGGTCTGATACAAACCAATAAGCATCATCTGAGTAGAAAACAAAAAACAGCAATTAAAGCTAAAATCTTTCCACAGCATCTCCTGCTTATTTATCTTCCTAAGCATTGCTGAATGAATTATTTCTTAATTTTTATTGCTGTAAAATGATACAAAGTGTCATAAATAAAACAAAGAAAACCATGTAATGGTGTTTTATCTATCAAACTTTGAGATACAAAGGATCTAACAATGGGCTAAATTCCACCCTGATATACACCAAATGCATACCCATTCTCCATACCTCAGAAACTTCATTCTTCTCACAAATGGTTTTGAAAATCACACAGCTTTGTCCTAACCCCATTGAAGTCAATGACTTCTGTGGAAGCAGAGTTCAGACAATGCTGTGCATTTTTGAAAATTCACCCAGAGTAAATTATTTTGTGATGCCCTATTTTTATGCCTTTGTTTGAAATTTGACTTTAATTAAGCTTGTGTAAACTTCCAAGCAGGGAGAGCATGAATGATTTCCAAGCAGGGAGAGCATGAAGCTCTCCTGACTCCAGTTGTCAGCATCAAAAGAGAGAAATCAATCATCTCTCATTCTGAAGAGGAGAAAAAGCACATCTGGGATCTATCTCATGGTCATACCATTGAACCATCATAATGGTGAACATTTCTGGACTCTGGTTGTGGGCCAGGCAAATTAGTTACAGCCTGATCCAAAGCCTCATTTGAAGTAACTGGGTGTCTTTCCATTCATTTTAATGGGCTTTGGATCTAGCACTTACACATGACTAGCTAATCCATGACTCATCATATACATTCTGATGACGTAAAATATTTTGGACTATATGCCAATCAATTGGAATGAGTACAATGAAAGACAAATAATTACCCGTTCATTATTTATTGCATGAAAGTATATGACAGACACAGTTACAAGACTTTCAAATTCTATGATAAAATATTTAAAATTGAAATTGGTGTGCAGATATGGTCCATTTTTTATACCACATCTGTGAATATCCCTAGAAATATAACATTTTTGGAACTGGTTTACAGTGACAAGGAGCCCTGGAATGTAAAAGTATCAAGCATTCCTCACATTAAAAATTAACCCATTGACAGTAACTGAACAACTGGATAATGTTCCCACTTGGCAATGGTATCCCATAAAAATGCCTACAGCTTTAGAGGAGAAAAATACAGTTGTGGGTGGAATGCCTAGAATGACAATGCTGCCTGTCTAAATGTTTGTCAGCCTGTCTGACAGATTTACTACATAATACTATTTCAAACTCTCCGCAGTCCAAATCTCCTATGGGAAGAGAAACGTCATTAGGTGGTAGTCATTCATAAACAGACCGCTGATCAAAGATTTAATTCTCCACAAGGTAGGAACATAGTGAGTGATTTCATTGCAAGGGGGATGAATAATGCGAACCAGGGGAAAAGAGGCTTCATGAAGCAATCCTTCTACCATAATATATTGTTTAATTGGAATAGTCTTCTACCTATCTCCATCTCAGAATAAAGGCTGTTCTTATGCTCCCAATGCTATCTGGAAAGGAGGCTTTCTGCATGAAGGGAGCCTCTGCTATCTCATTAACAGGGAAATTAGTGACACTGCACTGCCAAGACTGACTGTTATCAATCCAGGATTGAAAACACTGGGGGCTTCATTGAGTCATTTGACCTCATCTACTATTATCCCCCAAACTCCAACATGATTAAACAAATGAAAGTTTTCTTACACTGGCCTTTTCCTCAAATCCTTTTCTTCAAGTTTTTGCCCGATCTTTCTCTTTTGTTGGCCCTTTGATAAGACATCACTAGCAACAGATAAATGCTACCACAGGGGGAACTGGAGTCAAAGTTTCAGAAGAATCAAGGCTGCAGACAACCATTTATAAATATTGTATTAGAACATTCTATGAAGTGGTTCCACTGATTGCTGAGGATGTTACTATTGCCATCTCTCATAAGCAATGCTGAATCAGCCACTGAACGAGCATCTGTGACTTTGTGGTGGACAGTCCCCATTTTAACTTAGCCTAATGACTAAAAATGGTGATTGTGAAATTCAGTGCGGTCTCCTGTCACCTTAGAGAGCAGTAGCTCATGACTGACAAATTTAACACTTATGCAAAGTCTACATTCTACAGAGTTATTATTTTCCTATTTAGAGTGATTTTTATGTGCTGTCTTCACATGAAAGGGCCATTTGTGTTTTTACATGTCCAAATTTTCCAGTGGAGATATATATATATATATATATATATATATATATATATATATATATATGTATATATATACATGTATGTATGTATTGTGGGGGTATAGGCAGGGGGATTTCCTGATCAGGGTGAATCTTTGCAGCTTCTTCCATTGGGTTTTCTTTTCTAATCCGAAGCTCAGATTCAATTTTGGACCTATTTGGGCCCAATTTTGTTTCTTTCGTCTTCTATTCCCTGTGACTGTGCCCCCATAAGGCTTTATGGAAATATGCTTATGAATATATATATATATATATGACATAACTGGAAAATGTTTTATACTACTTATGCCATGTAACATATCTATGTAAAGGTTATGATCTACGTAATCTATTAATACTATTTGTATGCATGTATCATTTTTGTGTTCGAAGTTATGAATATTGGGCGTGTACTGGCTTGATTTTTAAATAGCCTTTGTAAGCACTTGGTCAGCTTCTTGAGAAAGGAATGTGCAAGTCAAATGCCCAATCAAGAAGCACTTAACGGACAATGGATCTTGAAGATGCCAATCCAAATCTGAGCTTTCCCAAGGTTGTGGCTTGGCTGGTAAGAAACTCAGTCATACATGGACATATTACTTGTCCATGACTCCAAAACTCCATTTTGTAGCTGGATTCTACACAGGGGAAAGGGGGAGGGGTCCACCCACAGGAGAAAGTCTATTAAACCCCTGGGAAACCCCTCCATTTTGTCTTCAGCTGGCTAAGGAGACAGCCTCTCCACCCCCAAGGATACCTGAAAGAAACTGGAACAAAGGACAGTAACTACAGGGGGTGTGAGTGCTTGCTGGACCCAGACTAGAAGAAGGCTAGTCTGTAAAAGAGGCTTATTGGAACATCTCTGAGGATGAGATTTTATCGGTATTCAGCTTCTTACTGTATTAGCATAGATTTGAGGGTTTTATTTTGTTTTGCTTGGTAATTCACTTTGTTCTGTCTGTTACTACTTGGATCCACTTAAATCCTACTTTCTGTATTTAATAAAATAACTTTTTACTTATTAATTAACCCAGAGTATGTATTAATATACATGATATGTGCAAACAGCTGCACATATCTCTCTGTCAGTGTTATAGAGGGTGAACAATTTATGAGTTTATCCTGTATAAGCTTTATACAGGGTAAAACGGATTTATTTAGGGTTTGGACATCATTGGGAGTTGAGTGTTAAAGACAGGAACACTTCCTAATTTGCTTTCAGCTAAGTCCGCAGCTTTGGTGTACGTGGTTCAGACCCTAAGTCTGTGTTGGAGCAGATTGGCATGTCTGGCTCCACAAGACAGGGTGCTGGAGTCCCAAGCTGACAGGGAAAGCAGGGGCAGAAGTAGTCTTGGCACATCATTTGCAGTCCCAAGGGGATTTCTGTGACCCAACCCGTCACATTTCCCACTCCAGAAATCTTCTTTGATGACTGCAACAGTACTCACCAGCCTCTTGTGTAATAAACCTTCTGGCTTGGGCATGCTAGGTCTGGGCCACTCACAGCCTGTCTTGGAAACACACATCTGTTTAAGTGGCATAATGAAACTGCACTCCTCGCATACCAAATGGTGAGCAAGATTCCATTTGAAAAGGCAGTGATTTGCTTGCACACAACAATTATCTATTGGCAAGACCATTAGGGATTTACTGACACAGAGCTCATTTGAAGCTAGCCTTAAAGTAACATGTTCACTGATGAGGCATTTCTTAGAGTTTCTAGGCTATATATAATCTCAGCAAATGTAAATACATCAGACTCCATCCTGGTGTCTTGATGTACAACTGTTACAACAAATAAGTACTAAACATATAATGGGATGTTATCTTCACTCACTTCACACCTGCTGCCCTTCCCATTGATTTCAGTGGAAGCGGGATTGGGTACTTCATTTCTTCCTGCTGAATTCTGAGCAAGACTCCCCGTTTTCCGTTATCTTGAGTTGAGAAGTTTTTCACAGAATTGTTAGAAAGTGTATTTAAATCAGGGATCGGCAACCTTTGGCATATGACCCATCAGGGAAATCTCCTGGTGGGCCAGGACAGATTGTTTACCTGCAACATCCGTAGGTTCAGCTGATTGCAGCTCCCACTGGCCGCTGTTTGCTGTTCCAGGCCAATGGGGGCTGCTGGAAGCAATGCAGGCTGAGGGATGTGCTGGCCGCCACTTCCCACAGCCCCCATTGGCCTGGAATGGTGAACCACAGCCAGTGGGAGATGCAATCAGCCGAACCTGCGGATGCTGCAGGTAAACAAACTTTCCTGTCCCACCAGTGGAATTCCCTGACGGGACGAATGCCAAAAGTTGGTGATCCCTGATTTAAATTGTTTCTACAGAAAAGCCCTAACTGACAATCAGTGATTGATTCCTTATTGTAGAGCTATCCTGCATTCCTAATTCAGGCAAAACTCCCAGTGACGTATTCAGATTCTGGATCTGTATTCTGATGCACGTCACAATAGTATCAAACATCAAACACCTGGAGCTAGATTCAAATCTGTTACGTGACTAAAAATCTGCAGTAAATCAATTTATTTTAGTGGAGTTACTGATGTAACTAGGATCAGAGAGTGGCCAATAATCTAATTCCATTTATCAGTATGTGTTTATCAATATAGATATCGATATCAATATTTATCTGTTTTTGCTGAAACTTTTTGAAAGTATTCAACCTGAGGCAGATACCAAGCATTGAAAATTTCCAGCAGCTAAAGCTTGGCAAAATTATAAGCAATTGAAAAGGGAGGTTATAATGGGAAGTATTAGGCACCCTTCATTATGGGCACGGCTACATGTTCTACCTATGTAATAAATAGGCTTCGGAAGAGAACTAGTGTTTTGAGGTATTTTTGGCCTTGCTCTATGGGAAATGGAGAGCATCATCAGTAGGTTTGGACAGGTAAAGTTAACAAGGAATGACATTTGGTGTCATCATTTGTACTAATTTGCTGTGGAACTAGCATAGTAAGATCTTAAGATGGAATTTAATGTATTTCCATTTGCATGGATGTGAAATCTACATATAGACACATGCAGTCTACTGAAATATTAGTCTAGATTATTTTATTTTGATTCAGTATCTAAATAACTCATTGTTTAAAAAATTAATATGGGTGCTTGGTCTATTTTTTTCATATGACTAGATGCTTTTCTTACAAAAATCATCAAATATTATTTCGTTTAAGGGAAGTGGGGTGCAGTGAGATCTTCGCAAGTGTTAAAAGAAACATTATCTTGAAGTCATTGCCTCAGGAAACAACACTAACTTAATTTTCCATGTCTTAGTAATAGAATAAAAAATTACTCTTATTTGTATGCATTGCCAAGGCATAAACTCTAATACTGAAATCTAGCTAGAGAATTGATATGGACCATTAAGACAAAAACATATCTTACATTCACACATCAAATACCCACAAATGGATCTGACTTATTTAAATCGATTTTAAAATTATGCTTATTTTTGGAATATAAGTAGAATATTTATCAGAATGAAGAAGAAAAATTGTAAGGGATAGCACATTGTGTGACATCTTTAGTATTCCATAGTGAGTAAGCAACAAACAGCTAATATGCTGTGTGCCCTTTAAATCCGAAAGGTCACCTGCCAACTCATTCCCATTTTTCCTTCAATGGGTTATGAGATACAGATCAATTAGAGTATTCCTGGGATAAGCAGAAATAGTCATGACATCTATCATAAATAGTGCATTTTGCAATTGAGAATGGGTATAGTTATTGTACTTGGTCTTTCAGACTGTAACAAACTTTCAAACTGTACTCTCAAATTATATATATTCTAGACAGTATGAAAAGAATATGTAGTCCTAATTAATATTATCCTAAAGCAAACAGTACCCACATTGATATAATACACCAGAGTACTAATTCTTTGTATTTCTATTGTGCCATCCACCTGAATTTTGCAAAGTGTTTTGAAGCATTAATGAATTTAGCCTCAAATCATGCCTTTGACATAGGCACAGTAGCTATTTCTATTCCTGTTTTTCAGACAAAGGAAATGAGTCCCAGAAAGTGTATGTGACTTAACTTCACCCAAGATCATGCAAGTCTGTTGTAGAGTCAGGGATAGAACCCTGACCACATAATCCTAAATCCTGGGCTTTAGTCACAAGGACAGCCTACCTTCCAAATTTTTGCAGGAATATTTGTAGCAAAACATTTGTTTCCAGTTCCACTGCAGATAGCCAACTGGCAGAAAGCTAATCATTGGCAATACAAATCTAAAATGACAACTGGTTTATATTTGTCTTTCAGAGGCACCATGGGCCTGATCCAAATCCTACTGAAACCAATGACAGCTTTTCCACTGACTGAAATGGGTTTTGGATTAGGCCTATGTCAGGCATAGTGTATGCATTTATCTTTGTCTGTCAGATCATTTTCTTTATCTTTGTACAGAGAGATGAGAGGCTCAACAGTAGTTTGTTTTTTATAGACAGTTTAAAGTTACGGCAGTTGTCTTTCCTGGGAAAATGTTCTAATTGTACCTATAATAATCTTGATTGTCAGTTTGCTTTTTCATCAGGATGAGATTTTAGGAGGCATTTGGGAAAGAGGGAATATATACACACATTTGAGCTATGGCTATTGATATTTTCTTTTACTTCAGTTAAACTTTTTTCCTCTCACTCTTCTTATTTGGCTTATCCTCCCAGGCCTTCATCCTCTCAATAGAAGAAAATCAGATAAATTGCCTTAGACAATGCTGACTTCATAGTAAATCCTGTAGAAATGTTGACTGTATTAAACATGTTTTAAATGTTCCTTAGACTCATTTAGAACTGATAGCAATATCACATGGAACAAAGAAATAGACAATTTATAATTGCTGATTTTAGCCATCAGCACACAAAATGGAAGGAAATAAGTACTGTGGGAAGCAGAAGAGTCTAAAATTATTGGATTTTTTCTCACTGTACTGCAGGCTTATGTGACAACTAAGACATAAAGCTGTGGATAATTATGTAATTACCAGTTAGGAGCTATCAAACACTACTCACTTGAGTCTACAGCTTATTGGGAAGTAAAACAAATCCTATCAATTACTACTGATCTAAGGCATATTCAGAGTGGGTGAAACTCCAGTCAGATAGCAACAGATACTGTACTACCTATGTATTACCTCAGATGATGTGTCTGTACTACCGTATATGCCAATTACTGTAAAATGACTCATCTGCTGTTATTTCCAAGTGTGAAAATGCATAGAAATTTTTAGTGGCCAATTTATCCTTTATTTCTTAGCTTATATTATCCTCTGTAATACTAAGACTGCTCTGTCACCATTCATAGAACCTGACTTTGTAAAGTGATGAGCATCTCCTGGTAAGACCTGAATGCCCTCGGTTCAGGCTGACTTCATTGGGATTTGAGAGCACTCAAGTAATTTTTATTGTCAGTCTCCAGATGAGCATGAAATATCTTAGACATACTATCCAGACTAAACATAGGGGAAAAAATATACGGTTAAAGACAAAGTCTCTAGATGCATATGCTGTGAAAAATCATCGTTCATTCACGAGGTATTAAATTAATAGAAATATGTATTGTTAGTATAATAAAACATCAGTCATCAACCTCACAAATATTGAATTAAACATTCACCCACAACATGTATGTGTCCAGGTTATTGTTCCACATCCTTATACCTATCAGTGTCCAGTTACAGCACTAATGTACCAGACATCTGATGTGAAACAACGGTCATCAGTCAGAGGCAAATAAATTGTAAGCACCTCCATAAGTATGGTCCACCACATATTTCTTATGCAATGTGCAGAGGAGCAGATGAAATGCTTAAAATGTGAAGATATGACTTTCATGAAGTATGTGTGTTTCATTATTATATTGACAGAAGGACTGACTCTGTTCTGAAAGATAAGTGCCAGAATTCAAATATAAGGATGGGATCTGTAGGTCTGATTTGTCTCTGCTGCTGTAGGTCAATGAGAATTTTACTAGTGACTTCAATAGAAGCAGAGTTAAGCCATTGTTGAGTGCTTTTGAAAAATCGCACCTTAAATGTGTACACAATTTTCCAAAGAGGAATTCATTCACCCATATATTTCTGATCAGCACATTTTACCCAGGCCTTTGAGTGAAACCCCAGAGGAAATATAGATAATATTGGTGTGCAACACAGTAACCATTAATTAAAGTGAGTAGTAAATATTTTTATTGCAAAACATCTCAAAACACAAGTTTATGGTATAGTCTATAAGTAACTAGACAAAAGAAGTCAGCATTGTTCTTTAATTCTGGGTGTAATTACAATATACCACCTGTAAAAGGAAATGTAACATTCATATAAATGCTAAATGAATTCTGATATCTGTACTATCAGAGTGATTACCAAATACATTTATAATTATGAGATCCTTAAGTATTACCAGATATAAAAGATCGAACATACATCATTATCAGGGAATATGAGATGAAATGACAGAGTATATCAACATACCATGCTGCAATGATAAAGATCATGTTACCACTGAATTTTTCATATCCTCCAAAGGTCAAAATCACTTTACCATAAAATTTTCAATGTCACAAAGTTTATAAATTGTAAATGTGTTTTTGTTCTAGTCTAGTCATGCACACAAATTATTGGAACACTTAAATTACTATAACATCAAATAGCAAAATCAGGATGTGATAGTTGTGATCTTGACATTAGTCGGAATATTTCTGAAAAATCTAATCCATTGGAGATGGTAATAATTACTGTAAAATTGCTTCTGAAACTAATTTGTTCATGCAGTGATAAATGAAAGAGAATTACATTTCCCATTTCTTTTTTGTACAAAGGAGAGAAATGACACCGGCCTCTTTTAAATATTTGGGTTTTACTTAGGTTTTGATCCTTCTTTGAAATTTGCTAATCAAGGACCTTGTTAAAGAAGCAGACTTCATGCTTGAAATGTTATTGAGCTTTAGTCAAGACACTAATTTTAAACAGAGGCTCAGAGTAGTCCTACTTTTCTTTGCCTATTACAGTGGTGTAGTCTATAGATATGTCTGCAAACACACCCAAACATATAAAATCCACAGTGTTGTTACAATGACTTTTTTTAGCTCTCAGATGCTGGATGAGAGGTCATTGGCTTGGAATGATTAGCTGTTGAGATGATTGACTGCACCATATCTGATCAGCCTCTTGTCAATGAATAGTGTTGACACATGCTGTTTTCTAAGAATAACCACAGGCTTTCTATGTCCTATTAGTGCCTGCTCTGGCTTTGGTGATCTGATGCTTTCATACTCAGCAGCAGACTCTTAAGATAGTTTACCTCTACAGACTCAAGAGGATCCTTTAAGATACCAATGAAAGAAGGATTCTGGCTTTTCTATTCCCCATTGTCCTTTGCTGCTTGGATAGCTCTGGACTTACAATTTTTTGTTTTTGTTTTGTGAATACACTGTTTCTTGCTTAGTACTGTCAAAATTATCTTTATTCAGTTTCAAACTGACAGATCAAAGACAAACCTTACAATTTGTCATACAGCCAACAGA
Source organism: Dermochelys coriacea (assembly GCF_009764565.3). Classification (NCBI taxonomy): domain Eukaryota; kingdom Metazoa; phylum Chordata; order Testudines; family Dermochelyidae; genus Dermochelys; species Dermochelys coriacea. The sequence goes on along the minus strand of NC_050075.1, from coordinate 86,103,915 downwards.
AAATGTGAATAGTTCTTCACTTGTCATCTTTTAGCACCAGCCAACTACAAGGGAGTTTGGACTTTTGGAGTCTGGCTATATTTATTCAGTTTTATTTTGGGTGCGAACACGTGTGTACATGTCACCTCAGATGAAGGGTGTTGCTGTAATAAGATACTGAAACTGACTTCATGGACTAATTATATCTCAGATCTCTAGGAGAGGTTCACAGAGAGCTGATCTCTGCAAAAAGGTGGGTTCAGTATTTCCAAATAGATTCTTTGCCTTTGGTTTCATAGTTCCCTACCCCTCGCTGTTTCTGCAAGGCTGATATTCAGTGAGGTAGAGATTCAGCTGTAAACACCTCATTCAACTGAGCACTGTTACTCTCCCCTTTCATAGGGTTTTCCAAATAAAGTGAAGATCTAGTCCTTATTAATACACCTGGATGATCATTGTCACTTGTGGGGAGCATTGCCTAGTGATCAGGGGATTTAGCCCTTCAACATGCAGGGAGTGGGGAGAGGTTGGTACCTTCAACATGCGAGGGTGTGTGGGGAGGTTGGTAGGGGATCTTGGCCCCCTCACTCTGCTCCAGAACCCCGTGAGGGTGACCAAAGTGTCTGACAGCCAGGAGCATCTTAAGGCTGCCCTCCCTTGACCACTTCCTAACACCCCACTAGTGCCCTAAGTTTGCAGGCTGTAACAGAAAAGGGTGAAGGGGGTCAGCCTACCACTTGGTGCCTCTTCACAGCCAGATGTGTCATGGTAACTCTCTCCCCCTTGGGGTGGCAGCTGCCTCCTCTTGTGCCTTGGCCCTCAGGCCAGTCAGTTCTAAGACTCTTCAGTTTCCAGGGTAATCCATTAAAAAAAAAAAGGGAAATTAACACAAACAGTCAGTGTGTGAGAGAGGGAAGTGCTCCCTCTCAGGAAATAACAGAAACAAGGCCTGCCTTCCCTCAGCGAGGGACCTTCAGGCAGTTGTTGATAGGAGAGATCCTGACTTCCCTCAGCCTTTTCCTGCGGACCTGCAAGGTAAAGGTCCTTTCTCTTCTCTGCTTTTCCCTCAAGTGAGCTGTTCTACTCCCTTTTAACTCCTTTTCCAATCTTTGTATCTATTACAGGTGTGACGGGGTGGGACTGGCTGAGCCCAGTGTGGGGTCTGTATATTCCATCACAACCTCTTTTGTAGGCCTTAAATATAAGACATACTTGCTTTCACATAATTGCTGACTCAGCCGGATGAATTCATCAAAGCCAAATGCGTCCCTTGTGCAATTCTGCTGGCTTTAGAAAGGAGGGGTAAATCTGGCTCCAATATTTTAATATTATTTGCAAAATGCATTAAAATCTCTCATCACTATAAGTTAAAGTAGAAGTTTAAGTTGTATCATTGGCAAGGTATTATTTTAAAATATGCTTCATGACATTAGGCACTCAGGTACCATGGCAATGAGCATAGGATGGATGGGTAGGCAGAGAGGTAGTGAAATAATAAAGGTGTATTTGTGCACAAGCCTGGACTTGACGTTTCTATGTAATGTGTACTGTACTTCTATAGCTCTTCCTCTTTTGTGATTATAGCTTTCAGAGCAATAAACCCACAGATCCAGTTTTAAGCTACACTCTACAAGTGCTAAGAGCATAATTTTTTTTCATTGCATCCATTAACACATAAGGATAAAGTTGTTAGGAAATGAGAGAGAGAGAGAGTATATTGGGGTTTTTTAGAGTTAAGGTTTTTTAACTATCATCACCATCAAATGTATCTATTGAAAACAGTATTTGGAAGCAAATCAAGCTGTTTTTGAAATAAATGGATTCATAGTAGCCTCTTATTTTTTCTATTGTATGATGATTTCCTACATTCTGTGTAATATAATCTTGTAAGAAAACCCAACCATTTTTGTAAGTCATGTTCAGTCTTGACTAAGATAGCATTTGTTTTGGGGGTTGTTTTGTACTTCACATTTCAGCAAGAAAAGATTTAGCAAAATATGGGAGCAAAAATGTATTTATTCTTCAAGCATGAATAGCACAGTCGCTTAATTTTATTTACTACTGGACGAATGTGCCTATAACACCATTTGCATTCAAATGCACATATTTGATAGATCTCGCTAAGAAAACAAGGTATGTATTGGTATCCACGACAACCAAGCCAAGGGTATGTGAACAATGCTATTTAGCATTATGTAAATTTTTAAAAACTGACATACTGTTAAAGTCAAGAATTTATGTATGCATAAGTATTAAATTCATTATTTGCCTCTGTGATTAAGTATATTTTTGAATTATGTGACCAAGAGACTGGAAGGTATTCGCCACCAGAATATTTCCACAAGAAGGGCCAAATTATGCCTGTCCAGCGAGAGATTCTGGCTGCCACCTGAATGGGGGTGCTAAAGGAAAGGAAAAAGGAACATACCACACCTTTATCTCACAGCAAACCCATGCAAGAGGCAGCCATCATTTTCTTGCTGGTGCCAGGAAGTTTAAGGAGATCTTGCTTGCTTCCCATGCAGCAGTCATTACCAAGACCCTGCACCCATTGAAGCCAGTTGCAAAGTTCCCATTGGCTTCAGTGGTGCAGGACTGGACCCTAATGATGCGAATGGGGACCTGTCTGGCCCAGGAATGGGTGAGAGCATTTACACACACACTCTGGCACACCAACGAAAGGCTGAAGGAAGCATGTGGCTGATATTAGGAATTGCAAAAAGTGATGCACACAGTGTTCATCCATGGTCCCAGTAGTATTATTAAGATTTTATTGGCATAATGCCTCCTTCCACAAGACACAAATGACACCTTTGCCATGAGCAAGGGGCAGAGTCCCTATCTGCATTACGGTCTTCCCCCAGAGCACCAGTGTAGCTATGTTAGCCAATCTACTGGGGAGCAGAACCCAAGCACTGTCTACTCCTGCCCATCTGCAAAGTTGGGGTAAGTAGCAGCCTCATGGAGACTGCTTTCTCCCCCATATTGCTACTTATAATCTGGGTAGCTGGTGCAAGGGGCTAAGGACTGCCCAATGTCCTCTTGTTCCTTGGCTGTTGCACAAGCTGGGCCCAAACCTGGCTCATACTGTTCTGGAGGAGAGTGGTATCCCCTGTTCTTAATGTTTCACAGCAAATGGATCCAATTTAGTTCTATGTTGTCAGTTCCTAGAAACTTTTCATTCCCCAAATCCTCAGTATCTATCCATATTTTCTTTACAGGTCTATGGAATGAATTTAGTCATGTAAGTATTGTGTCTTAATATAGCTCTTAAGCAAAGCAAATCTTAACATGGCAGGGTGAAATCAGAGTCTCACAGAGTTGTCATGTAAATAGCACATCCACTAAACAGCTGAGAACGTTAAAAAGACAATGTCAATATGGAGAGAAAATCCTCAGTCTTAGTTAAAATATCTGTTTGAGCTGGAGTCTCCTGTCACATCAGGAAGCAGCAGTGCAGAATTACTTTGAGTAGGTATTAAATAAAAATAAATTTGAAAGTTTTGTCCCTTCCAACATCACACAGATAAAATACTTTTGTTATAAACTCCTGGAAACAGGTTCTTAATGGAACTATTGGCACTACCTTAATGATAATAAGAAAAGGAGTACTTGTGGCACCTTAGAGACTAACAAATTTATTAGAGCATAAGCTTTCGTGAGCTACAGCATCCGATGAAGTGAGCTGTAGCTCACGAAAGCTTATGCTCTAATAAATTTGTTAGTCTCTAAGGTGCCACAAGTACTCCTTTTCTTTTTGCGAATACAGACTAACACGGCTGCTACTCTGAAACTTAATGATAATGGTGCAAATAGGCCACTGTTATGTATTTACTAAAATGAATTAAAGAATACAAGATTCTGTTTAATACTGGCAATCAGACATAGGGCAGTTAATACCAGCCAACCCTCAAAGCCACAGATAGCTCTGCTGGGTGTTCTTACCAGTCTAGCAGCCTCAGAGCTCTGAGGTAGTTCAGAGACTTCTCTCAGCCTCATAGCATTAATGACAGATGCCAATCATGGTGAATCTTAACTTTTCTTTTCTGCTTAACATGATACACACAATAGTTTGTCCTCAAATTATTATAAGTTGACAGAATTCAAGTTCACTTTTCTTTATGTTTTACTTCAAAAAAGGTATAGAAATGCTTGATTCTCTATCTCGCTCATATTTACAAAAGGTGAAACTTGCCGTGGCGTGAAGGACATGTGAAAGGTCCTCCATCACGTCACTTAATCCCCATTATGTTGTATGAAGTAGGGTGAAGGAACAAACACAGAAGCTAAAGAAGAGAGCCTCCTGCATGCTGCTGAGACAGACTCCACACTAGATGGAAATACATTGGCACAGGACAGGCGATTGGAGAAGTTGAGAAGAGGGGTACAGAATCCATGCTGATGTGGAGCTAGTGTCCCATGCTCCCAGCAAAGGATGCAGCAGACATTGTTCCAGTCTATAGGCAGCTGTAGAGCTCTGGCAATGCAACCCTGCAAACTGCATTCAGGCTGGGGGGTGGTACATTCCAGTCTTCCAACTCCTGTTTTTCTTCCCAGATCCTTAGTATTCTGGTTTTGTGCATGGAGAGGCGAATTCTACCCTAAAATCCTGTATCGCTGCATAAGGCCATAACCAGCTGCATCTCCCATTGATGTCAATTGCTGTTGGTTGTGTTCAACCACACTCAGGATTTTACCCATAAATTGATATGGTGACTTTGTACCTTCCCAAACAGAAAGCAAGTCAGAACTGGATAGAAAAAGATGAAACAGCAAAATACGCCTGTCAACTAGGAAAACATTTTTCTTAAGGATTTCTAAAATTGTGTCCAGATGTGTTCTGAGTCCTCTGCCTTCTGTCAAATTTGGTGAGAAAGGCTATGGCCGTCAACCATTGGTGTTAGACAAAGGAAGAAAGACTGTGTGAAAAAGGTAAGTATTTGCACAGGAAACTGGGGGAATAGCTGGTATTTCAAATGTCTATCTCTTCCCTGCCATTTTATTGCTGCTGTGAGAAGGTAGTAAAGTAGGACCCATTTCATCACATAGCAGAGAGGCCTTAAACTCCAATTGTGAAATGGCAGTCCCTACATGTTTGGCTGGCTAGTTCTTGCCAGCTTACGGTCTAACTGATCACCATACTAATCACTAACTGATCGTCAAGAAAGAATTTTCCCCAGGTCAGATTGGCAGTGGCCTTGGGATTTTTCGCCTTATTTGCAGTGTGAGGTTTGGGTCACATGCCAAGTTCTTCTGGGTATATCTCACTTAATCAATTTCTTGTTGTTGCAGGTACCTGAAGCATTGGTACATCACTGTTCCACCTGCAGCACATAATTGTTTAGTCACCTGAGGGCTGTCATACCTTGGTCGAATTTCTGGTTTTGAGTTTAAGGTGCTGGGTGGTGTTTGTGGCCTGTGACATGCAGGAATCAGAATAGCTGATCTGGTGTTCCATTCTGGGCATAAGTTCTATGACTCTATGATGTAACTTTTATGCTGATGCATGAATAAATGGCATGGGGAAATTCTGAGCTGCATCAATTACTTACTGACTCCTGTATGTTCTGTGGTAAAACACTGAGTATCCATGTAATTCTGTTGTGATTGAAGTGATCTCTACCATAAATCAATAAATTTTGTCTCTTGTCCAATAACACAAAATACTCGAGCTACTACAGCCCTTTATCAGCTGGGTTGATTCACAGCAGCTGACATTCTGAAGAGTTTATAGTTGCATCAATATGAACATCTATCACAACTCTGCATTCTTGTCCTCATACATTATTGTACTGTTTTCTAAGATTTAAATATTCATCACTTTTGTACAATGAGTAAGGGACTGGTTCATAGGTTGCTTCCCTAGTTGACATAACACACCCATTTCTTTTGTATCAAGTGGAGCTGAACATTTGGAGAAAGGCATAAATTAATTTGATATGTAGTCTGCAGTAGCAAAGTGTATTATGGAGATGATTATACAATTCACACTTCCTGTACTAAAGTGTATGCGCCTTAATAAAAACCCAACTAAACTGCATATGGAAAATGCAACACTGAAGATTTATCTATTTTTCTCTATTCTTTTATAGCCTTGGTTTTGTTCTCTTTTTTTACTCCTTTTTGCTTTTATGTTTGCAAGTGATAAATTCTTCCATGTTTTACATTTCATATTTAGTTTATCTCTCTATTTTGTATTCATTTTGCATTGAAAATGGAACGAGTCTTTAGAATAATACAGCTGATATTGAATTTTTAAATTGCTATTGGGTATATACTGCATAAGAAGGTTATCTGATCTCTAACTTAATCATGTGAGAATATTGCTAAAGGGGAAATGGGCTTGGTAACAATGAGACACCTATGCTTTCATAAAATTTATTTAACTATAAACCCATTATAAAGCATTAATATAGAATTCTCTTACTTTCTGTCACAGTTAGGTCAGATTTATTGTATACTGTTACTGAATTCATAAAAAAATAGAAGAATTTGAAAATAAAAAATGTTTCTATACTTGATGCTATTTAAACTTCTCTATAAATATCACCGCATTGAGGATTTCCTAGTTACAAAAGTAGGTAAAATAAACAGTGTGCTTTTTTGTAGCTTAAGAAGTTAAGATTTGGGAGCCAGATAGGGCATTGTATATTTGTTCTACCAGAAATAAAGGAAGTATAAAATGTGATGAAAAACAATAGATTAAACCTTAAATATTCCAGTATCTTGTAAAACATTTGACACAAAATTGCAACATTTGTAAATTTTGCAATCACTTCATTTGCATTTCCGCCTCAGCTATAAAAATAAGCAAATCACTTTCTCATTGTACCCCTTATATTGGCAGTACACTATTTGTATTGTTTTAATGCTTTGTCTAAACATTCATCCTATGTACTTTAATGGAGTTACTGTAACATAAACTTATTATGGTGCTATGCTGTTACTTAGCAAAACAAGTAGCAATACTGTTGATGGAAATCCTCTGTTTCACCAACAGACCAGATAGTACAGATATTCCACAGGGAAAAAAGAACATGATTCTATTAAACACAGTCTGCCAATAAACTGTTACTTTTCTCTACCAAATAATTCCTAGTGCCATACTTGAAATTTAAATGCTGCCCTGTGGCTATAATGATGAAAATCAAGAGCAACTCCACTGGCATTAATGGATTACTCTGGATTCACATCAGGGTACCTGAGCAGATTTTGACCCAAGATATTGACTCTTAACCATGCAATGCAAAATGAGGAAGTTTCTACTATTGGTCCAATGCACAGACAATCAGATAGGTAAACGATAAAACATAAACCTCCTGCAGGTGCCAATGGAGCAAAACACTGGACTGGGAGTCAGGTGACCTGAGTTCCAGCATCATTTCAGCCACAGACTTTCCCTGTGACCTTTGACAAGTCATTTAGGTCCAGTTTTTCAAAAATGGTATAGTATTTTATTATGGGTGTCTCAGTTTTTAGATGCCCAACTTTGAGACTCTGGAGGTCCTAATTTTCAGAGATTCTGGTAGTCCACAGCTCCTGTCAACTTCAATTAGAGTTTATGAGTGCTCAGTTCCTCTAATAATCAGGAATAATAATAATAATAATAATCTAATAATCCAATAATAATGATCATTGAGAACCCCAACATAAAATAGTCTTATCTGGCACAACAAGGGAGCTCTCAGGCGGAATCCCTCCTTGAGCTCCCCCTGAGATAGAGCAGGTAGAGGAGGGAGACAAGGAAAGAAGAGGGTCAAGGAAGAAAGTAAAGCTGGTTGGAAAAGTTGTGGAAAAACATTTGCTGGAAATTGCAGATTCATCAAAATCAAAGCATTTTGCAGAGATAGTTCGATCTCAAGTCCAACTAGAATCTTGCCTGCCAGGCAGGTTTTGAAACCTTCCTGGTTTCCTGCCAGTTCACTAGCTTTGCTCTTCAAAAGCCAATGTGGCAGGCTGCTGGGGAGCCTGGCTCCCAGGCTCATGGCCCCTTGGCAGCTTAGGGCTTCCATGATTCCAAAGTAGCCCAGCAGTTGGACTGCCCAGAGCCAGGCTCCATTCCCTGTCTTGGAGAATTTCAAAATTCTAGGGATTTGTTCCAAATCAATATGAGATCAAATTTCAAAATATCAATATCCTCTATGAAGCAGAATTCCTTTTCTCCTCACAGCTCAAAAAGAAAGTCATTTTATTGGGTTGGTTGGAGAGATTGAAGGGAAGAACACCTCAAAAAGTTAGAACCTGCTTCAACTGAGCACTCAAAATCTGCAAAGTCAAAGGAGCTATGCCAATTTAAACCAGCTGAGGATCTGATCCTTTGAAATTCACACATCATGACTGTGTCCTTAGTAGCCCCCTCTACACTATGTGTGTAGAAACAATAAGCACATTGACATGTGCTCAGAATGTAGTGTCAGCCTATATTTGAACTTTTCTGCGTCTTTTGGTTGCATCAAAACCTTATTACTAAACATAATTTGTGATGTGGTACACTAGTATAGTATGATATTTGTAAGCCTTGTGCATCTTTTATGTATGCAGACAATTTGCCTTTTGAAATAAGATTTCCTATTTGATGCATTTCTGTATTTCAAAGTACTGGACTTTTCTGTGTAATATTTGGCCTTTAGGACACACCAATTTCAATAACAAGATATGATAAAGTATGTCACCATGGCCGCATCTGCAAATTTATAAGTTTCATGGAATTCTTGCAGGTTCCTATTTATTAATGTTCTTGCATAACAATTATTGCTTTTTTTAAAATGGCTGAACTGTTTTTACTGATGGCTTTACATGAGGAAATCATCATTTGTTTCTGAGTTTGCATTAAGTGTGGTCTTTTTATATAACTAAGAATATTCACAATCTCAATGTTTTAGCCTGCAAAACAACAGTGATTACAAAGAAAATGTTAACTAATCTTTGAATAGCTAATTGTTTTGAAAGGCAAATCTTGACTGGTGCAAAGCACCTCCTACAAAGGCACAAATGTCCCCAACTCCAATTGACTTCAGTGGAAATTGAGGACATGCAATACCATCCTAAAAATCCATTTGGGGCCTTTTATATCATGTCAGTTTGTTGAAGCAGAATGAGACAGTTTTGTATTTCTATGCATCATGCCACATTTATTTTTTACTAAATTGAGCCCATAATATTTTCTGTCTTCATAGGAACATCAGAATTTCCATGATGGATCCGTCCATCCAGTCCATTATCCTTTCTGGCCAATGGTCAATACTAATGATTCAGAGGAAGATGCCAAAACCCCTTTATAGATAGTTATGGACTAACCTGTGCAGAGAAAAAGCAATAGTCAAGAAGTGGTTAAATATGCCCTGAAGCTTGAGGGATTAAATCCTTTCTACATATTTCTATTTAAAATAAACGTGGATATTCTTATTATAATCAATGTCTTATCTTTGTTTAATCCTGTCAAATGCTTGACTTCAGTGACAACTTTCAGCAGGGAATTCCAAGGATTAATCATGCTTAGTGCAAAAGAAACATTTCCTTTTATCAGTTTTAAATTTGTTGTCTCTTGTTGCATTGGGTGTCACCTTGTGTTGCTTGACCTCCCTTGAAATGTACGCGCTTGTTACATATGTAACTGTAACAGGATCCCCAGGGTACAGCCTGGAACTGTGGGACCACTGTGCTTCCTTAACTCTCCAGCCTGGGTCATTTCATACAATGCTATGTCAAGGACAAGCAACAAAACCGTTCCAGGCGCTGTGATCACTCAGCCAAGAGCATATGGAGCCCACACCCAGCTAAATTGCATGAATGCTACCTGAGCCACTGATGAATCATACAGAGAGAGGCATCAGCCAATCACCCTACCCCCCCACATCCTAGAAATGTACCATCTTATACTGCTCAAGACTCCCTTGGACAGTGCAAGCTCATTAATTAGTTTGCCACTTCTTCAAAGCTGAGATTCCCCAAGCATTTTAACCCAACACACATTGTTTTAGGTAAAATATAAAACAGATCTATTAACTACAGAAAGATAGATTCTAAGTGATTATAAGAAGCAGGCACAGAGATCAAAATTAATTACTTAAGGACATGTCTTCACTAGCAATGTTAAAGTGCTGCCGCACTGTGTAGTTGTGGCACCAGCGCTGAGAGAGAGAGCTCTCACAGCACTATAAAAAACCACCTCCATGAGGGGAGTAGCTACCAGCACTGGGAGTGTGGCTTCCAGCGCTGGTGCATTGTCTACACTGCCATTCTACAGTACTGAAACTTGCAGCGCTCGGAGGGGGTGTGTGTTTTTTTCACACTTCAAGCGAGAAATTTGCAGCACTGAAAAGTGACAGAGTAGACAAGGCCTAAGAAATAAAAATAGAAACAGAATCTAAATTCTAACTTTAACAGAATAAGGAAGATTTGAATCAAACATTCTCTGACCCTAATAGATGTTACGGGCAGCTCACAATTTCTAATACACAGACTGAACTCCTTTCCAGACTGGGACCAATCTCCCCAGTTAAAATCTTTGTTTTCCAGATGATCTTCCAGCTGTTGAGATGGGGAAGGAGAGAGGCCAAGTGATGATGTCACTGTCCCTATTTTATACTTTCTTTCAGCTGCTAGAAAAGGCCTTGCCCAGTCTCCATTGACCATTGTGTACATGCCCTCTCTAAGGAGCCTCTTGGAGAGTGGATTCTTCTTGATGGGCCATTAACGCCTGTCTGGCCAATGATAGCTGCTCCTTTGTTGCATCTGATAGGACAGCTGTGGACATCTCCCAACCTCACAACATATTTCGGTAATACATATAGCAATACTTCATAACTTCACATACAATTATAGTATATACAAGCCAACATGATATTAATGTTCAGCAAATCAAAACATCTAAAATGATACCTCACAAAGCATACTTTGTACAAAACATATACAAATGTACAAAACATATACAAATCATATACAAATCATATGATAGTAGTGAATAAAAGTGAACTCTTTTAAAATCAAGGCATTACCCTAGCATGAAACCATAGCAGAAAATTAGGCTACCTATGTGTAATATTATTATATTACTAGCTATGCTGATTTAGGTTTACAGAAGTTCCAGAAGAGTCTTAAAGAGTTTACAGAAGTTTCAAAGTCTTAAAGCACAGAATATAAACAACTTCTTACAAAATTAGGACAAAATTATATGCAGAAAATGCAAATACCTTAAATATTAGCAATCCATGATGCTTACATGTTCCTGCATTGAAAATATGATTGATATAAAGGGCATTGCCATGTTTGTTGTCGCAAAAATCTATCCGGGTGCAGATAGAGACATAGGATTACTGACCAGCAGTATCATACAAAGCCTTTTTCTGCAAATTATTGCTCATTTACATCAAGTCTTATGAGTACGTCTACTTCATGATTGGGTCCATGTGTTTGAATATACAGGGCAAGATCCTCAGCTGATGTAAACTGGTAAAATTCCATGGAAGTCAGTTGAAGTATACAAATTTACACCAGTTGAGGGTCTGCCCGATTCATCTTTGACCTCATAAAGTCTTCAGATGTGATTGATCCTCAGTTGGTGTAAATTGGCATGGCTCCATTGAAGTAAATGAAACTGCACTAATGATTTACAGTAGGTCAGTATTTGGCCCATTATATTCTTAGATCTAATTTTGTGCTTGCGATGGAGCTTTGACTTTGTCTCATTAAGTTGTTTTGACAGGAATGACCAAACTGGAAAATAAAAGCCCATGATCAAGAATATTTGTCTGAAAATTGAGAGAAATATGTAATACCTCACATATTTGACCTTTAAAATAGTCTGTGTTTTGACTGGCTCTCCAATTTACCTTTTCCTCACAGGTTATTGAGATTTAAATAGTGAGTAGAAGTAACCATCAAATCAAATAACAGAACCCTCCATACATCAAGTTATTGTGGTTTTAATGTTATTCATCAAGAAATATATCTGATTCCTTAAAATCTAGACACTTCTCTTCAAGGTTGCTTTAAAAAAAAACATGAAAACTATTCTTATGGCAAAGTCTGCAAAAAGAGAAAGGAAACATTAGAAATCCCTCTCATTGTCATTTTGATGGGTTTCAGATACTATCTCTCAAGCATAGGAGGAATGGAGAAGGTACATTGCTATTCCTGGCTATTTAGATAAGGGGTATTAACTACAAGCTGTGTTACTGCGGTGTTGACAGACTATAAGCACCAAGTATTATGTACTTCATATCATCTCTACAAGGCCAAATCAATGCCCCAGTGAAAGGGCTTTGTGTATGGGCTACCTGTAGGATTCTCAAAACCTGTGTTCAGCCTCTGAGGAAGTTCTGGCCAGTAGATAATGGAGCTACACTGCACAGAACTCTCTGGAACAGAATGTTAAATGACCGAGGTAAATGTGGTCTCCATCCTCTACTTCAAAGGATAATTTGAAAGCAAAAAATGTAATCCAAAAATTCTATTTACCATATGTATACATCATCTAAATTAGGTCAGCCAAGCAGACAATCAGTTGTAAAGCTCAGAACTGATACATATTTCATAGCATTTGCTATTCTTATTGTAACCATCACCCATTAGTCCATTTGTTCCTATTTCCTGCCCCTCTAGGAGTGGCCAGTGCATGATAATTCAGAGCAAGGTACTAAAACAACCAAAATACACCATTTCATAGTGTTAAAGCAATATTTTAGAGCACTACTGTAGTACATTTTAAATAAGAGAAAGCAGGAGAAGGTTCCTCAATCCTATAGGCAATCATATTTGGTCCTGAAGCATCAAATTTGATTACTGTCATTATCTTTAATATCATTACTATAACTTCTAGCTGCCCTAATCGTCTGATTAGATGAGCTGCTATGACCCTGAATCCAGTCAGGTGATATATGTTACATAATTCAGCTGTGACAGGAAGGTGAACAAGGTGTAAACTTCAGCTCAGCTTTCTCCTACCCCTTACAGATTCTCAGGGTAAAGGTTCTGAAAGTGAAGAGGTTGCATGGAAGATGGAGGGGCGAGAATGCTTTTGGGAAGGGCAGGCTCTACACCTGTAATCTTAAAAGTTTGGGAAGCTTTCTGTTCACTCTCTGCTTGTGTTTGCTTATAGTTCTTTCCTGTTATAATCACTAACCATTTAAGAAAAGGCTTGCTGATGGTAACTGTATTCTTCTATTTTCAGGACTACTATGACTTTTACTTTGCTTCCCATAGCTCCACATGGGACATGAGAAGCACAGAACAGCAGATTGCAAAGTACTGTAGCCTCTCCCCCTTCCTTCCATTAGCTTGATCTCAACATGCCCCCCGAGAGCAGGACTGTCACAGGGGAGCCCTCCTATTGTAGGAGTAATCTCTGGGGACCATTTATGCTCTGGAGTGGTGTGAAGAGCTGTGTGCAACAAAGAATCATCATCATTACATTTATTTTGCCAAATCCCTCAACATGTTTAAATACATCTGGAATCTCTCACCTGTGCTCCATGGATTTTACTAAACAAAACAACTGAGCTTCATCAGAAAACTTCACCCACTCACAATCCGCACCCTCCCCCAAATCCTTAATAAATTTAGCATACAAACCATCTTTGCTCCTAATGCAGGGCTCTTAAATAGCCTCCAGGCTGAGACTATGTTTCTAAAGTCTTTGTGTGTGTGTGTGTCTATGTGTCTCAGCCTTCTGTTAACCATTTCCCCGACAGTTTTGATATCTGTCTGTTTAAAGCTCATTGTCACCATGTTACCCTTTGAGAAGACACCTCTGTTATTCCTAGGAAAAATCCTAACATCTTAAGGTTGCTACAGAGAGTGAGACAAAGAAGAAAATGAACAACAAGAAAGTTAGCTTTTAAAATGCATACATACAAAAATGTGCTACATTGGGAGGTTGGGTGCTGCAGTAGATAGCACTAGAGCTGGTTCAAGAAATTTTGACAAAACCGTATTCAGTTGGAACATGCAGTTCTGCTGGAATCAAGATGTTTTGCAAAAATGGGTTGATTTCAGTGGAATTTCATTTTGGGAGAAAAATGTTTTTGATGATGTCATAAACAGAGTTGGATGAATAACTGATTTTTTGATTCAGTGGCCATTCCATAAAAATTGGGGGAGGGAGACCCAAATTCAAATCCCACTTCTAATGATTATTTCATTATTTACACACAGTGTAGAAACTTCAACAGGAGAGACTGCGAAAGGTCTACTGCCAGAGCAGGCACTAGCCTAGTGAATAGAGCACTCACCATGGAGAAGTCCCTGGGTCTCCAACATTCCAGATGAGTGACCTAACCACTAGGCTAAAAGTTATAAGGGGACCTGCACTCCCACCATCTCTTCCTCCAGCTGTTTTCTGAATGGCACCTAAATCCCCTTATCGTTATCATCCTGTGAATCTAAACCAAACACTGGTTTTGGCCAAAACTATTAGGCAAATTTGTTAATAGGTTTAGGTTGACCAAAACTGCACACTTCAGTGAATAAACTATTCATCCGCACAATTTCACCAAGCTCTAGTCATAACATTTCAACATCTTCAGAATGAAATGTACTCAGATTTTTTTGTTTTGAAATTACTAATATATTACAAAAAGGTCAAAATCAAAATGAAATGGTTTGCTCAGCTGGAAATGATTTTTCCCCCCAGAATTTTCCTTCAAGGAGAATTTGGAAATTTTCAGGTTTTGTTCCAATTCACAACAAAGTCAGTGTTTGAAATCTTGCAGTGCTTCATGAATAGAACTTGCATCCTTTGCACATCTCTAGGTAGGACACTGCCCTGGTTCTCGGAGACCTATTCTGTTCCTCACTCTGCCACTAACCGGTTGCATGAACTTGAGCAATTCACCCCACTTCTTTGTGCCTCTGTTTCCCCTCCTATCTATTCTCTGTGTTGTGTATATAAGAAGTTATTTGGGAGCAGAGACTGTTTATATGACTGGGCCCTGATTTTGGGTGGGGCACCTAGGCATTGCAGTAATCTAAATAATGATGATAAGGTGCGTCGTGGGGCTCAGAGTTATGCTTATTATTTGAAAGTCTAAGGTGAATTCTCACACATACAGATTTTTGTTAGAGAAAGTCTGAACTGTAAGGGCCTTTGACTCTGTATTTATGTTACTCTTTAACTCTGAGACAAAACAGTGGCATTGTGCTGATGGCCCAAATAAGTGTTGATAGAGAGATGATGACTTCAGAGCATTTGAAAATCCCTCCCCTTCTCCATTACTGGAGTTGACTGTAGAACACTTCTGGAAAGTTCCACTGGCATTGCTTGATTTGGTCCTCATGCCCGTGCTTGCTTGCTTGCACTAATTATATTTCTGCAGCATACCATAGGTGCTACTGCTGAGAACACAGAGTGTCCTGTGCTCATTTAGAACAGTTCTACTTAGCGTTGGAGAGACAGCTCCGCCAGAAGCCAAGCGGAGTTAATCAAGCAATTTGTGCTTTTCCTTGCTGTGCAGCTATGGGTTTGAAAGAATCGCAAACCTGCTTTTTACCCAAGGACAAAAAGAATGAAAGAAATCACCCAGAACCCCTTCTCCTGACATACAAGTGGAAGGGGAGAACAAAGGTTCCTTCCTTTCTACACCACACCACTTTTTCCTGTTTTCCCCAAACCTTTAGGAACTGGCCAGTCTGGAAGTGAAACGCCTCAGGGAGCAAGTGTCCTAAGACTGAAGGAGATGTCCAGGGTTTCTGCTTTGGAAATATGAATGCCCTAATCTCAGATGCTGAGAAAAAAAAATAAGGGCAGATTTTCCAGTGCCCCAACCTTCCATTTTGCAGTTTGTGCCTTACAAAAATGAATTATGGGTGCAAATTGGCATATCTGCACCTCCAGTTATCTAATAGTGGGTGCAAATCATGCAGCGAATATCATAAGTTGTCTGATTTGCCCTGCAGTTGAATTGTGGGTACAAAAATGTTTCTACAATTAATTTTTGTGGGTGTAAAATGGGAGTGCAAATTGGGCATGTACAAATTGTATCTGCAAAGGGGGAACTTTGGTCTTTTGAAAGTCTTGCTCATTGTGAAAACAGCACATATATCAAGATTACATGAATTTCAGTGAAAAATAGTGTCTGACTCCATGGTTAAGGATTGTGTTTATTTAGAATCTTCCTGACTAGATAGCCTCATGATATGAGATAAACAATTCCTCTTTATGAGGTTCCAGGGAGGACACTGGTCAGACCAATTCTTCTTCATGAGGGCTCAAGGGAAAGCACCAGTCAGACAATCTAGTATAAGGATAATTAGTACTTTGCTTTAAACAACTCCCTTAAATCATTTGCTACTCATCCACTATTTATGCTGCCTGTTGATTGGTTGCCCCTGGTCATTTAAACCCCTATGAGGTCATTTGACCAGCTCTGTTTGACTCACACCAGCACAGAAAAAAATGAACAGACGGCCCCAATCAGCAATAGGCAGCAATGTAGTTGCTCATAGCCTTTATTTTGTCCAGAGAATGTTAGACCTCCTGTGACACCCGCATTTTTGTTTACAGCAATAATAATAGAAAATAAGGCAATTTTAGTGATCGCTATGTTGAAGATTTTAAAATTAATTTGGACTGTGGCAAACAAGGATGCTGTAGACAGTTTGTGCATGAGCTGCCCTCTGATGGCACATAGACCATTTTCTCCCTGTTTCAGTTCACCTGACAATTTTGAATTAGACAACATGAGATGTCTGATTCTCCATGCAGGCTGCTAAACTGAAAGAAACACTGAGTTGCGAAGGGGTGGGAGGAGAACTGCTCTGAGGGTTCCACATGATTCCTCTTTCCTAGGGAAACCACTTTTTTCTTTTCTCTACAGATTCACAGCAGCTTCTGTAACATGGAAATCATTTGTTTAATTTTTTTTATTATTATTTGAACTCCAGGGTTAGAGTCATTAAAACAGCCAGATCTGGTCATTTTTGTTTTCTCTTCTCATTTTAAACCCATGTTATTTTATAATCATGTTTAAAGGAAATCAGGGTGAGGGACTACAATGGGATTGGGGGAGTGAGATACAAGCATGGAGTTATTTTAGTTTAGTGATATATTCATCCCCATATAGTTTGGGACCTACAAGCAGTTGCTGTTTAAATCAGCATAAGCAAACAATTAATACACAGTATTATCTGATATGCCAGTTTTCCCCCATGTATTGGCAAATACTAGGTTTTCACTGTCAGTGACTAGAAGAGATCACCACTTTATACTTTATCTAGACTATTTCAGTCTACAGAGATACTTGGGTTTCCAGCATCTGTTTAAATGGGAGTAATTTAGAGGGAAAGCATTACAAGGAAGGGTTTTCTGAAATTCGCTTTCCCTCTACAGCCGGTTGAAATTTTACTTTTTTGATGAAAAATGGCTCCTTTTGTCAAAATTTTTCCTTTTCAGTGGATTTTTCCAGTTTCTCATTGAAAAATTGGACACTACAATTTTTTTCCAAAAACGATTTTCAAAACTAAACACTTTTGAAAACAGTTTTAAGTTTCATGTTTTCACAAACAAAGAAAGATTCAGGAAGGTTTGACAAAAACAAACATGCTAAAATCATTCAAAATTTCCTGCAAAAGATCACTGACATTTTTCAATCAGTTCTGTGCACCTCCCTTGCAGTGACAGAGTCCGAGTTCATTGGACTTCAGAGAACGCTGCAAAACCTGGGGAAGAGATTTTTATAAGAAGGGTGTCAGAGTAGTAGCCGTGTTAGTGTGTATTCACAAAAAGAAAAAGGAGGACTTGTGGCACCTTAGAGACTAACAAATGTATTTGAGCATAAGCTTTCGTGAGCTACAGCTCACTTCATCGGATGCAGTACTTTCCACTGAATGCATCCGATG
The DNA here is from genome assembly GCF_009764565.3 of Dermochelys coriacea. Lineage (NCBI taxonomy): Eukaryota > Metazoa > Chordata > Testudines > Dermochelyidae > Dermochelys > Dermochelys coriacea. Next base: position 86,086,101 of record NC_050075.1, on the reverse strand, counting down.
AAGTGAACTGTAGCTCACGAAAGCTTATGCTCAAATAAATTTGTTAGTCTCTAAGGTGCCACAAGTACTCCTTTTCTTTTTATAAGAGGGGTGGGTATTCTTGTATGTGGAGGTTTAAGAGTCTCCTTTTGATGACTATATTTTTAATGTAATCATTACATTTGTCTAGCTATTATGAAACATTAATAAATTAAATCCACAAACTGGGGAGGATAAAACTAGAGCATTATTTTTATTTTAACTACAATATTTGTTTGCACTAGACTTCTGCTACTCCTGCCACCTATAGCCTCCAACCCAGTGTCTCTTTTTAGAAGGTTGTATGTATCCGATGAAGTGAGCTGTAGTTCACGAAAGCTTATGCTCAACTAAATTTGTTAGTCTCTAAGGTGCCACAAGTACTCCTTTTTTTTTAGAAGGGATTTGTCCCACCCTTTCCTACTGTATTCTTTTAATTGGATGTTGAAAAGGGAATTTACAAATGTAACTCTTTTTTATTTTTAACTGGTATTGCCTAATTCTGTGAACTGCTGAGCACTGTCTCCTGGAGATCAAGAAAATAAGCGGACAGAATTATTTAGACAATAATTTGGAAAAAAAACCTCTCCGTTGTCATTCTGGACTCCATTGAAGTCAATGTAAATTTTACCACTGACCTCAGTATGGCCAGGAGTTTGACCCTTATATTTATCTTCGTGTCCAACCAATAGTTTAACAGACTTTCATTGTCTAAATCTAGTCATACTGTACAATTGGGTACAACATTTGGCTACTACAAAGTCTATCTATTCTTAATCTGTTTTTTTCTTATCTTTTGGGCTGTGTCAGTGTGTGTACAATGGCTTCATAATCCTGTCCAAGTGAGACAAGGTTTTGCCTTTGACTTCAGTCAACAAACTTCTGACAACCTTAACTCACAATGAGTAATACCTTACTCTACACATATTCCCATTGAAATAAGTTCGGCTCTTTGTGGAGTAAAAGGTTATCCCTATGGTAGTAAGGATATCATAATCTGGCACACTGTGAGAAGGATCAGGTCTCATATGGCTAAAAATAACAGTTTCAAACCTGGGTGCCTGACATCTGGCTTCTAAATCCATATTTAGAGGTCTAATTTTCAGAGGTGCTGAACACAGGCAGCTCCCACTAACTTTGAACATTGTCTTTCTATCTAATTTCTTAAAATCAATAAGAATTTGTTTTGACAATCTATTTGTTAAGCAGTGATCTGGTAGAATTCTTCATTTGGGGGGAGGAAGGCTAAGAAAATCATCATATCTGATTTTATTATAAATCAGGTCATTAAGTAGGAGATAATGGACCAGATCCCCAGTTCCAGCTGAGACCCAGAGATTACAGGGGAATGGTCACTCTAAAACACCTTTCTTTACTGGTTTCTCAGCCTGACCAACCCCAGCCATAATTTAGAACAGCTTCAAGTAGCTAAATTTACACTGGTTAGCACAGATTTCAGAGTAGCAGCCTTATTAGTCTGTATCCCAAAAAAGAACAGGAGTACTTGTTGCACCTTAGAGACTAAAATTTATTAGAGCATAAGCTTTTGCAGGCTGCAGCCCACTTCATTGGATGCATAGAATGGAACATATATATATATATATATATATATATATATATATATATACACACACATACAGATAAGTTGGAAGTTATCATACAAACTGTGAGAGGCTAATTAGTTAAGATGAGCTATTATCAGCAGGAGAAAAAAACTTTTGTGGTGATAATCAAGATGGCCCATTTAGACAGTTACAAAAAGGTGTGAGGACTTAACTTGAGGAAATAGATTCAATATGTGTAATGACCCAGCCACTCCCAGCTTCTATTCAAACCCAGGTTAATGGTATCTAGTTTGCATATTAATTCAAGCTCAGCAGTTTATCGTTTTCTGTTTTTGAAGCTATTCTGTTGCAAAATTGCCACCCTTAAATCTTTTATTGAGTGCCCACAGAGGTTGAAGTGTTCTCCTACCAGTTTTTGAATGTTATGATTCCTGATGTCAGATCTGTGTCCATTTATTCTTTTGCATAGAAACTGTCCAGTTTGGCCAATGTACATGGCAGAGGGGCATTGCTGGCACATGATGGCATATATCACGTTGGTAGATGTACAGATGAATGAGCCCCTGATGGTGTGGCTAATGTGATTAGGTCCTATGATGGTGTCACTTGAATAAATATGTGGACAGAGTTGGCATCAGGCTTTGTTGCAAGGATAGGTTCCTGGACTAGTGTTTTTGTTGTGTGGTGTGTGGTTGCTGGTGAGTATTTGCTTCACTGCTCCATCATCTGTGAAATTCTGATGTGCAGGTCTATTCCTTCTGACTCTGACCCTGGCCCATTCAAGTAGAGCCCTATGCTGGGACTGGAAGCAGAGGAAAGTAGGTGGTAGCTGCAGCACACAAAGGGATAGAGTTGGGTTCCAGGATCTGGCCCACGGTGGGACTGGGTAGCTATCAAAAATAGGAGAGAACAAAGAGTATTTTACACATTTTGTTTCCATGGATTCCAAAATGTACCAGAGAATATTCATAAAGTTTAATTTTTCTCTTTCAGTTGTACCATGTGCAGTTTGTTAGGACCCATTTATACATTAAGTGCTTTCTAAGGAGTCATTTCTGTTTTTAATACAGACTGGTATATTTTTTCTGAATGTATATACATAATTCCAACTGGCATTAATGGGGTAGTTGCATGTATGCACTAAAGGTATCCTCTGATCAGATCGCTTCTAAGTCAGATAAAGTCCAGCATTTCATATTACATGTAGATGCAAACTGAAACATAAGATTTTTCTCCATAATGTACACTAAAAATTCAGTGACTAGCAGCTGATGCAAAATATGTTTTCAAATAAGTAAACCAGATATGAAATCAGGAATCAGTAAGTCATAAAGTAATTTTGCATGATACTGATAAACCTGTTTTTCTGGCACATATGGAATAACTAGCTCACTCTAATTCCTTATAAATAACAGCTAACAGCTTGAGAGGCATCCTTTATGTGATTTATTTTTATTACTCTGTCTCCTCCATCCTTGATGCGCTGATGACATTAGGAGAGAGTGTGTATTTTGCATTCTTTCTCGCTTTCCTCCTCTCCGTTCTCTTAGAGCATGGCTATCATTCAAAAAGTAAAGACATACATTGTGTACATAAAAAGTACTGCATAAGTTAACACGGCTAGAGATCATCCCATTAGTAACTTTTATGTAATTTATTTCATTCATCCAGCCTCATACATCTCTGTTGTTACTTTTTAATCATCACTCCCACTAGGCATTGTTTTCCTATGAAGACAGTAACTAAATGAGCTGATTTCAGAGTAGAAGCCGTGTTAGTCTGTATTCGCAAAAAGAAAAGGAGTACTTGTGGCACCTTAGAGACTAACAAATTTATTAGAGCATAAGCTTTTGTGAGCTACAGCTCACTTCATTGGATGCATTTGGTGGACCAAATGCATCCAATGAAGTGAGCTGTAGCTCACGAAAGCTTATGCTCTAATAAATTTGTTAGTAAATGAGCTGAGAATTAGCTCTATATTACATCAGCAGTGGGCACTGCAGATATTATGGACACATTAAAAAAGAAATTCAAATGAAACAACCAAGAACATGTTGTCTCCTATTTCAGGAATTGATCCTGATTCTGCAGTTTAGTGGCTGAACAGTACTCCGGAGGCAGATATGATATGAGATTTGCCACAAACAAGTTATTATATGAGATCAGTAAGTGAAATAAGATTACTGTTACCCCTTAATTTCATTTTTCATTGTTTTTTGAAGACGGACTAAGTTGAAAGAGGATTGATCCCCCATTGTAGTAACAATGTCAGAGTGATTTCAGGTTTCGGAGTAGCAGCCGTGTTAGTCTGTATTCGCAAAAAGAAAAGGAGTACTTGTGGCACCTTAGAGACTAACAAATTTTGAGCTGTAGCTCACGAAAGCTTATGCTCTAATAAATTTGTTAGAGTGAAGTGATTTCAGACTCTCTTTCTGATACCTAGAAGCTCTAGCACTCAATATGACTTACCATAGCTTGGACCTATACCCTTGTGTCTGGTTAAGGACAGAGGAAAGCTGCTGACTCCATTACAGATGGAAGTAGTTAATGCTTTTAGTTAGAGAGCAATGGTATACATGCCCTTCAATGTGCAGCAGTCAAATTTTCTTACTGTAAACACTATGATAACCAGCAGCCAGTCATTCATTTTCACTCTTTGGGAAAGACTATTGAGCAGTAAACATTAGAGCAGCTGCAGTCCCAGCTGCATCAGTCTGCATTCCTTTTTCCATCTCAGAGGAGCAAATGAATGACCATGTTTTATTATATGATCATTTCAAAGGAAGCCTAATCAGGGCACATTATAGTGGTCTAATCTGGATGTGATGAAGGCCTGGATAAGTGTGGCAAAAGCCACATAACAGAGAAGCAGCCAATGTTTTCCCATGGAGGTCTGTGTTGCACCAATAGTCAAGCAGGCCTCCATGAAAATCACAAAAGTGAGAGTGTGCTAATAAAATTTGCATATGACAAAGCTGGGAGGTACTGGCAATACAGAGGAGGACTGGAATATCATACAAGAATATCGGGAGGACTTTGAAAACTGGAGTAATAGAAATGGAATGAAATGTAATACTGTAAAGTGCAATGTCATGCATTTTGGGAACTCACAACAAGAAAACGTGCTATAAGCTTGGAACATTTCAGTTGGAAGCAGATGAGGAGAAGAAAGACCTGGGTGTATTGGTTGATCACAGGGTGACTATGAGCCCATGTGATGGGGAGAGCTCTGAATTATTACAGAAAATTCTCTCTCAGATGTCTGGCTGGTGGATTTTGTCAGCATGCTCAGGGTCCAATTGATTGCCATGTTTGTGGCTGGAAAGGAATTTTTCTGCATTAAGATTGGCAAAGACATGGGGAAGCGGGGTTCACCTTCCTCTACAGGAGGTTTAAACTAGTGTAAATGGTAGATTCTCTGTAACTGGAAGTCTTTAAATCATTATTTGAGGAGTTCAGAAACTCAGCCAGAGTTATGGGTCTATTATACAAGTGGGTGGCTGAAGTTCTGGCCTGCAATGTGCAGGCTACATGATCACGATGATCCCTTCTGGCCTTAAAGTCTATGCAGAGATTAGTCAATAGTCACATCTCAGCAAATGATGCACCTATTTCACCAGTGGCAATGAAGCTCCCTGAGTAAGATGCACGAACCACCAAGCAGTTCCCAAGGATATAGCTCATTGTCCAGGAGTACCTCCTCATTTTCACCTGGGTATATATTTCATCATGGTATATGACTTGAACAGACAATTGGGTAATTCAGAGAAAACATGGTTTCTCCAGTATCGCTGGCTTTCTGTGTGTCTCTTGAGTTATTGCATGAGCCATACTGAAAGTCACTTTATGGAGGATTCCCATGTTCCCCAAGTTCTATCAAGACACTCTTCAGCTTCCCCACCTAACAGTGCTGCTTTTTAGTGTTTCTCTCTGTAACTTCCTCTTCTATAGTCTCCCTACTCCATCTGCATACACTCTGTCCCAATTCCCACACTGCAGATGTGAAGGAGATCTTATATTGCAAAAAGCTCTTATTCCCTTATTATACTTCACCAGATGGCTCTTGCCTTAAAAAACAAGGTCTAACCTTTGGCCCTCTATGTGCTCACCCACACACCATCTATGGAGCAGAAACATGTGGCCACCAGGGAATGAAATAAGTAGCTCATGGAATGAAAGAATAAAACATCAGTAAGTGATTTTCAGCCTAATATTTCTGTGTTGAAGGCACAAATAAAAACTAATCATACCCTTCATAAGAATATGAATATTATGTAAGTAAAACTTAAAAACTTAAAAAACCCTCAGAGAGAAAAGAAAAAAGCAGAGAAAAGGAAAGGGTTAGACCTGTGATTGACCTGTCTGAATGCTTAAACATCTCAAGAAAGCTCCATTATGCAGTATTAGCTTGGGTTGGCTATTAATTTGTGGATCTTCAAGGACAGATTAGCAAGATACAAACTCACACAGCATTAGGACACAGAAGCATTAGTCAGAAATATTGCAGAAATATGGAAAAACACCTTCACACACTAGAGATTTTCTATTTGCCTAACAAGAGCAGACACCCTCTGAACTGGCTAGCCTACTATAAGAACAAAAGTAGTTCGCTATGCCAGCAGAATTGTGGATTTTCACTTTGAAAGGATATATTCTTTTAGCAACCAAAGCTACCAGGGGAAGATATTTTTGCACAAATTTAATTGGACTAAGCTTTATATCCAAAAATAAAAAACTAAATCCTGAGGTAAAATTATATCAAATTATACTGATGGGGGGGAGGGGGCGGCATGTCCTACATTTGTCATGTTTCATAGACAGATAAACACACAGTATGGTAAGAAGAGGGCTATGTTATATAAGGAAAATTTATATAAAGAAACTACATAAGCTTGGTCTAAAAATTAACAGAAAAAAAAGTTATCACAGCATGAACCTTGATTTTAATGTATTCATTCAATCATTGAATCATAGGATTGGAAGGGACTTAGGACTTCATAGGACTAAGTTCTGCCATGAGTGCAGGGGACTGGAAGGGACAACGAGTGGTCATCTAGTCCAGTCCCTTGCACTCATGGCAGGACTAAGTAATATCTAGATCATCCCTGACAGGTGTTTGCCTAACCTGCTCTTAAAAATCTGCAATGATGGAGAATCCACAACCTCCCTAGGCAATTTAGTCCAGTGCTTAACCACCCTGACAGTTAGGAAGTTTTTCCTAATGTCCAACCTAAACTGCCCTTGCTGCAATTTATTGGAATTCCTTACTGGAACTGGGTTATCAGCTGAAAATATAATCATTGGGTGACTGATCGAATGTCCATCACGTCAATGGAATGACTGAGGAACTTCAGAAAGCACTGGACTGGGCCTTTGCATCACAATTCACTAAATGTCCTGTTGAAACCAACAAGCCCTAATGGAGCTTCATTTAACAAATAGGCAGGAGAAACAACAAACTAAAAGGAAATTACAACAATATGTACAATAACAAAGGTAATGAAAGTACTAAATGGAGATCTGTGTATAATAAAATCACAACGAGAGCCACAAAAAAAACGGTAAATTTGTTCTGCAGCAGATCTGTGTGGCTATAGAATAGATAATTAAAGATGAATAAATATGTATTAAACAACTTTGAGTGACAGTGTGTTTTCCTTTTTAAAATGTAAGTTTCTTTTCTTTTTTTAAACTTGGCATTGTGAGCTCTCTGATAAAAGAAATGTAATTCAAAGATAAGACTGACACTTCATCCTTATCTTGCAAAGAAAGGCACAGATGGCATGAGCTGAAGAAAGCTTGTGCCTTAACTTCAAGTTTTCTTCTGGCTTCTGCTAGTTTCCATCACAACATTTACATTTATTTAAATTTGATTTTGCATCTGGATTTTCTGTGTACATTAGTGGGATGGCAGTGGAGAACAGGAGTAAAAAGAGAGAAAGAACACACAGAAATACAGTATCTTAGGGAATGTTTAACCATGCATGAGTCTTTCTGTTCAATCCACATGATTTTGGTCTACCATGGGGCAAATATTTGAAGGAAGAAGTCCAAGCGCTGCACCTGAAGATATGCAAATTGTGCATGCAAGGACTATGTCTGCACACACAAATAACTCAACTGCAATCCTCTTAATGCAAGAGGCTGTGTAGCCATTTGTGAGTACAGTTGCCTCATTTGCACACCCCATCACAGTCATTCTAAAAGCTTTGGAGTAGATGCAATAGAAAACACACATTGGTCAAGTAATTTCCTTCACAACTGTATCTGCTCAAGTTCTAAGAAAGAAAGAAAGAAAGAAAGAAAGAAAGAAAGAAAGAAAGAAAGAAAGAAATTGAGGCTACGGAGAAGTTAGGAGAGGTCCCGTATTCATTAATGCTACATACCAGCCCAACTCAGGCTCTTCCCATATCATGTTTCTCATTAAATTATTAAATGTGGGGTTGGTTAGCTAAAGTACAGACTCAACACTCTTACAAATGTATATGATTTATAATCAAAACAGAATTTAAAGATAAATATGAAGTTTCAGAAAATACAATCAAGATGATGGGATTTATAGAGTTTAAATGGAAGATTTGAACATATGTTAAAACTTATAAAAAACTAATAGACAAAACTGAAGTAAATGAAAGTCTTAAAATATGGTAGTCAATTTATTCTGACAGGCTTCAGAGTAGTAGCCGCATTAGTCTGTATTCGCAAAAAGAAAAGGAGTACTTGTGGCACCTTAGAACTAACAAATTTATTTGAGCATAAGCTTTTGTGAGCTACAGCTCACTTCATCGGATGTATTTTCCACTGAATGCATCCAATGTAGTGAGCTGTAGCTCACGAAAGCTTATGCTCAAATAAATTTGTTAGTCTCTAAGGTGCCACAAGTACTCCTTTTCTTTTTGCGAATTTATTCTGAGTCTATAATATTCTGGGTCGGTGATTTTGGTACCAATATGGTATTCTTTATCCTAACAGTCTTATCTGTTTTCCAATCAAACGTTAAATCCATAAAAAGTTAGTTATTACTGCTCAACCAACTGTAATTCTAAAATAAGAATTTATAGATGAAAACAACCAGTTAACTATCAAATTGTCAATTCGTTCTGAAATTTCATTTCCACATAAAGATAATATATAGCCAAGCCTTTTCATTTCATGCAAATATGACACATTAACCTCTGATATGAACTTAATTCAAAACTACTTCTAATTTCTCTTGAAATTCACCAGTAGGTGTAACAATAGGTAATTTGTAACCCTATTCTTAGTTTATTATAAGCATTTATGTTATTCTGATCAAATGTTAAGGCCATAGTAAACTCTTTAGTTTATCATTTATAACTCATTAATTCAAGCTTCTTTCTCTTTGCTGAAAAGCTGTTAGTTGTGTCTGATATCTCAAATCTTGTATTATCTTGAAAAATCTCTAGGCTACAAATGCTCTCAGCATTCATGCTTTCTTTCATCTATATTTTCAATGCACATAAATAGTTTTTCATTTAAATAGGGCTACACTGAAGTATTGTAATGAATTTTTCAATCTCCACACTCTAAATTACTCCTCAAAAGGGGCCATGGCCTCATGACATGACACGGCTGTTTCCCTCCGGATCTGTCCAATGCAATGAGATCCCAGATTCTCATGTCAATCTTGGAGGCTTTGAGGTTGGCCTTCAAGATGACCTTATATCTGAGGATGGGTCAAACCTTAGAGCAGATTCCCATGCTCATTTGGAAGTAGAGCACTGCTCTTGGTATGCGGGAAACCTCCATGTGGACCATGTGTCCAACCCAGAAAAATTGAGCCCTAATGAACATGTTCTTGATGCCAGTGATTTGACTCAAGGACTTCACTGTTGGGGATCCTTCTGTCCTGCCACCTGATGATGCAGATGGATATTAGGCCATGAAGGTGTAAGCTCTTCAGCTGTTCAATATGGCATTGGTAAAGCGTCCATGTCTTGCAGCTGTAGAGGAGTGAGATGAGTACGACTGTGCTCTCATTGTTTACCTGCTGTGTCCACAGGTTCAGCCAATTGCGGCTCCCAGTGGCCACAGTTCACTGCTCCAGGCCATTGGGAGCTGCTGGAAGTGGTGTGGGCCAATGGACGTACTGGCCGCCACCTCCAGCAGCTCCCATTGGCCTGGAGCAGCGAACCGCGGCCTTTGGGAGCCATGATTGGCCACACCTGGGGATGCAGCAGGTCAACAAACCTGCCCAGCCCATCAGGGGCTTTCCCTGCACAAGCGGTGGAACAAGTTTGGGAACCACTGAGTTAGACAGTTCACAATGGCAGCTCTCTCAAAAAAGGTAGAAACTTCAGTTCACATTAGTTCAATATGGGCTTATAGCTGTAGTCTTCTCTGTGCTGGCTGTGATTTTCCTTTACAGACTGAAAAGGAAGAGAACAGGTAAGGTGCTTATCTGTGATAAAGTCTTAGTAGTTGCCAGTAGGAGGGATCTTCTGTGACTAGCTGACAAACCCAGCCTTTGATGAGTTTGATCTCATATTATATACAAGTCTTTTTGGATTTATGGAAGTGATCTGATGAATCTATTAAGCATCTTTCATTCTTATTTTAATGGATCCCTTTTTGAAACACTGATGTGAACCAATCAGAATACAAACCTCTCTTTATTTGAGATGATCAGGATCGGAATATGAGTTATAGATTCATAGATTCATAGATACTAAGGTCAGAAGGGACCATTCTGATCATCTAGTCTGACGTCCTGCACAGCGCAGGCCACAGAATCTCACCCACCCACTACTCTGAAAAACCTCACCCATGTCTGAGCTATTGAAGTCCTTAAATCATGGTTTAAAGACTTCAAGGAGCAGAGAAGCCTCCCTCAAGTCAACCATGCCCCATGCTACAGAGGAAGGCGAAAAACCTCCAGGGCCTCTCCAATCTGCCCTGGAGGAAAATTCCTTGCCGACCCCAAATATGGCAATCAGCTAAACCCTGAGCATATGGGCAAGATTCACCAGCCAGATACTACAGAAAATTCTTTCCTGGCTAACTCAGATCCCATCCATCTAATATCCCATCTCAGGGGATTTGGCCTATTTACCCTGAATATTTAAAGATCAATTACTTACCAAATCCCATTATCCCATCATACCATCTCTTCCATAAACTTATCAAGTAGAATCTTAAAACCAGATAGATCTTTTGCCCCCACTGCTTCCCTTGGAAGGCTATTCCAAAACTTCACTCCTCTGATGGTTAAAAACCTTCGTCTGATTTCAAGTCTAAACTTCCTGGTGGCCAGTTTATACCCATTTGTTCTTGTGTCCACATTGGTGCTGAGCTGAAATAATTCCTCTCCCTCTCCTGTATTTATCCCTCTGATATATTTATAGAGAGCAATCATATCTCCCCTCAACCTTCTTTTAGTTAGGCTAAACAAGCCCAGCTCCTTAAGTCTCCTTTCATAAGACAAGTTTTCCATTCCTCGGATCATCCTAGTAGCCCTTCTCTGTACCTGCTCCAGCTTGAATTCATCCTTTTTAAACATGGGAGACCAGAACTGCACACAGTATTCTAGGTGAGGTCTCACCAGTGCCTTGTATAATGGTACTAAAACCTCCTTATCCCTACTGGAAATGCCTCTCTTGATGCATCCCAAAACCGCATTAGCTTTTTTCACAGCCATATCACATTGGCAGCTCATAGTCATCCTATGATCAACCAATACTCCAAGGTCCTTCTCCTCTTCCGTTACTTCTAATTGATGCGTCCCCAGCTTATAACTAAAATTCTTGTTATTAATCCCTAAATGCATAACCTTACACTTCTCGCTATTAAATTTCATCCTATTACTATTACTCCAGTTTACAAGTTCATCCAGATCCTCCTGTATAATATCCTGATCCTTCTTTGAATTGGCAATACCTCCCAGCTTTGTATCATCTGCAAACTTTATAAGCACACTCCTACTTTTTGTGCCAAGGTCAGTAATAAAAAGATTAAATAAGATTGGTCCCAAAACCGATCCCTGAGGAACTCCACTGGTAACCTCCCTCCAACCTGACAGTTCGCCTTTCAGTAGGACCCGTTGCAGTCTCCCCTTTAACCAATTCCTTATCCACCTTTTGATGTTCATGTTGATCCCCATCTTCTCCAATTTAACTAATAATTCCCCATGTGGCACGGTATCAAATGCCTTACTGAAATCTAGGTAAATTAGATCCACTGCATTTCCTTTATCTAAAAAATCTGTTACCTTTTCAAAAAAGGAGATTAGGTTGGTTTGGCAAGATCTACCTTTTGTAAAACCATGTTGTATTTTGTCCCATTTACCATTGACTTCAATGTCCTTAACTAATTTCTCCTTCAAAATTTTTTCCAGGACCTTGCATACTACAGATGTCAAACTAACTGACCTGTAGTTACCTGGATCACTTTTTTTTCCTTTCTTAAAAATAGGAACTATATTAGCAATTCTCCAATCATTCGGTACTACTCCTGAGTTTACAGATTCATTAAAAATTCTTGCTAATGGGCTTGCAATTTCAGGTGCCAATTCCTTTAATATTCTTGGATGAAAATTATCTGGGCCCCCCGATTTAGTCCCATTAAGCTGTTTCAGTTTTGCTTCTCCCTCAGATATGGTAATATCTACCTCTATATCCTCATTCCCATTTGTCATGCTACCATTATCCCTAAGATCCTCTTTAGCCTGATTAAAGACTGAGGCAAAGTATTTGTTTAGATATTGGGCCATGCCTAGGTTATCTTTAACCTCCACTCCATCCTCAGTGTTAAGCGGCCCCACTTCTTCTTTCTTAGTTTTCTTCTTATTTATATGGCTATAGAACCTTTTACTATTGGTTTTAATTCCCTTTGCAAGGTCCAACTCTACTCGACTTTTAGCCCATCTCAGTTTATCCCTACATGTTCTGACCTCAATTAGGTAGCTTTCCTTGCTGATCCCTCTCATCTTCCACTCCCTGTATGCTTTCTGCTTCTTCTTAATCACCTCTCTAAGATGCTTGCTCATCCAGCTTGGTCTACAACTCCTTCCTATGAATTTTTTCCCCTTTCTTGGGATACAGGCTTCCGATAGCTTCTGCAGCTTTGATTTAAAGTAATCCCAGGCCTCCTCGACCTTTAGATCCATAAATTCTTCAGTCCAATCCACTTCCCTAACTAATTTCCTTCATTTTTGAAAGTCAGCCCTTTTGAAATCAAAAACCTTAGTTGCAGATTTATTTTTGTTAATCCTTCCATTTAGTTTGAACTTAATTAGCTCATGATCACTTGAGCCAAGATTGTCCCCTACAACCATTTCTTCTATGAGGTCCTTGCTACTCACCAAAATTAAATCTAAAATGGCATCCCCTCTAGTCGGTTCAGCAACTACTTGATGAAGGAATCCATCAGCTATCACATCTAGGAAAACCTGAGCCCTATTATTATTACTAGCACTGGTCCTCCAGTCTATATCTGGGAAGTTAAAGTCTCCCATGATCACGCAGTTTCCATTAGTATTTACTTTATTAAAGACATTAAAAAGGGCTCTATCCATATCCAAATTAGATCCCGGAGGTCTATAGCACACCCCAAGCACTATCATAGGAGAGGCTTTACTAGTTTTCTTCCCCAATGTAATTTTTGCCCACACGGACTCTGTCTTATCCATTGCATCGCTTCTTATTTCTTTACATTCTACCTCATCATTGATATACAATGCTACTCCACCACCTTTACCTTTGTTTCTGTCTTTCCTAAACAGCACATACCCTTCAATACCTGTAGTCCAGTCATGACTACTATTCCACCATGTTTCTGTTATCCCTATAATATCTGGTTTCACTTCGTGCACCAGTAGCTCTAGTTCCTCCATTTTGTTACCTAGGCTCCTCGCATTGGTGTATAAATATCTTAATTTTTGCTGTTTGGCCTCGCTCACATTTTGTACCCTATTAGGCACAGTCATTCTACAGCCAGTATAACCTATTAGACTAGTATCCACACCACCCTCGCTCCTTATATACATTCTCCTACCCACAGCTGTATCCTTTCTTACTTCGTCTTCTTCCCTCTCAATGCTAAAATCTGGTGTGGAGATTTCCTGGACATCTCCCATCCATCTCCCAACTTAAGTTGTGCTTAATGTGTCAACTTTACACAGTCCAGTAAGAAAACTGTGTCTCTTTAGTGGTTTAATATTTGTAATTCTAGTAGGTTTGATTGCCAGAACCCATGGATCTGTAAATCTTCATGTGCAAATTACATTGCATACTCATGTGTAAAAGGCATGGCATGACTTTACAATTCTACTGTCAGAACTTCAACAGTTTAAAAAAGCAATGGACACTATCTCAAAGCACCTTTTCCTCAGATCTCCTGTTTTGCTATTTCCATAGATAGCTCAGGAGAATTTCTTTGCAAAGCTTCCATGGGGTTCCGCTCTCTGAAATGGTATAACCTCATTGGCTAACTTTTCATTGCTGGGGAGAATTGCTCAGTCAACAATTTTATTTCTATTGACTTCAAGGACATTTAGATCAGGTCCTTAGTCCTTATAACACATTTTAGTTGGGTTCATCTTGAAGATTTTCACTTCCTATTGGATTTTCAGTGTAAAAATAATGGCCTGATTTCCCATTGACGTCTTTTGGAGATAAGAGTAGTCAGCACTTCTGAAAATCAGGCCATTATAAATGCTTAGCCCTATCTTTGATGTACCATAGATACCTTTACTCATTACATGTATTAATCAATCAACATTCTTATTTAAAATGAAAATACATTATCAAGATACTTTGTTGATATGGTCTCCTAGGAACAGAGCTTCTTCTTACCAACTCTTTTCATTCAAGGGATCTTCAAGGGTTCAGGGTGCTTTACCGTCAATGCCCATATAATGACAGGTTTCAGAGTAGCAGCCGTGTTAGTCTGTATTCGCAAAAAGAAAAGGAGTACTTGTGGCACCTTAGAGACTAACAAATTTATTAGAGCATAAGCTTTCGTGAGCTACAGCTCACTTCATCGGATGCATTTGGTGGAAAAAACAGAGGAGAGATTTATATACACACACACAGAGAACATGAAACAATGGGTTTATCATACACACTGTAAGGAGAGTGATCACTTAAGATAAGCCATCACCCACAGCAGGGGGGGGAAAGGAGGAAAACCTTCCATGGTGACAAGCAGGTAGGCTAATTCCAGCAGTTAACAAGAATATCAGAGGAACAATCCTGCTGTCAGGGTGCCAATGCAAACAGATGGACATCATACCGAAAGGACTGAAGGTAAAAAATCCATTACAATCTACATACCACACAGACTGTGCTGACAGCTTGTGCCACACACTCTCAAGGAAACTGCGGAACCACCTGATTAACATCCTCTACAGCAAACAGGGAAAGATTAAGAATGAGCTCTCAAAACTGGATACTCTCATAAAGAACCAACCTTCCACGCAAACTTCCTCGTGGCTGGACTTTACAAAAACTAGACAAGCCATTTACAAAATACACTTTGATTCTCTACAAAAGAAAAAGGACACTAAGCTATCTAAATTACTATATGCCACAAGGGGCCACAACAATGGTTCCCGTAACCCACCCAGCAATATTGTTAATCTATCCAACTATACTCTTAGCCCAGCGGAAGAATCTGTCCTATCTCGGGTCCTCTCCTTTTGCCCCTCCACCCCCACGAACATGATACAGTTCTGTGGTGACCTAGAATCCTATTTTCGACGTCTCAGACTCAAGGAATATTTCCAACACACCTCTGACCAACATATTAACCCACAGAGACCTTCCTGCCAACACTACAAAAAGAAGGATTCTGGGTGGACGCCTCCTGAAGGTCGAAACAGCAGCCTGGATTTCTACATAGACTGCTTCCGCCGACGTGCACGAGCTGAAATTGTGGAAAAGCAGCATCGCTTACCCCATAACCTCAGCCATGCAGAACACAGTGCCATCCACAGCCTCAGAAACAACTCTGACATCATAATCAAAAAGGCTGACAAAGGAGGTGCTGTCGTCATCATGAATAGGTCGGAGTATGAACAAGAGGCTACTAGGCAGCTCTCCAACACCACTTTCTACAAGCCATTACCCTCTGATCCCACTGAGAGTTACCAAAAGAAACTACAGCATTTGCTCAAGAAACTCCCTGAAAAAGCACAAGAACAAATCCGCACAGACACACCCCTGGAGCCCCGACCTGGGGTATTCTATCTGCTACCCAAGATCCATAAACCTGGAAATCCTGGACGCCCCATCATCTCAGGCATTGGCACCCTGACAGCAGGATTGTCTGGCTATGTAGACTCCCTCCTCAGGCCCTTCGTTACCAGCACTCCCAGCTATCTTCGAGACACCACCGATTTCCTGAGGAAACTACAGTCCATTGGTGATCTTCCTAAAAACACCATCCTAGCCACTATGGATGTAGAAGCCCTCTACACCAACATTCCACACAAAGATGGACTACAAGCCGTCAGGAACAGTATCCCCGATACTGTCACGGCTAACCTGGTGGCAGAACTTTGTGACTTTGTCCTGACCCATAACTATTTCACATTTGGTGACAATGTATACCTTCAAATCAGCGGCACTGCGATGGGTACCCGCATGGCCCCACAGTATGCCAACATTTTTATGGCTGACTTAGAACAACGCTTCCTCAGCTCTCGTCCCCTAATGCCCCTACTCTACTTGCGCTACATTGATGACATCTTCATCATCTGGACCCATGGAAAAGAAGCTCTTGAGGAATTCCACCATGATTTCAACAATTTCCATCCCACCATCAACCTCAGCCTGGACCAGTCCACACAAGAGATCCACTTCTTGGACACTACGGTGCTAATAAGCGATGGTCACATAAACACCACCCTATATCGGAAACCTACTGACCGCTATTCCTACCTACATGCCTCTAGCTTTCATCCAGATCATACCACTCGATCCATTGTCTACAGCCAAGCGCTACGATATAACCGCATTTGCTCCAACCCCTCAGACAGAGACAAACACCTACAAGATCTCTATCATGCATTCCTACAACTACAATACCCACCTGCTGAAGTGAAGAAACAGATTGACAGAGCCAGAAGAGTACCCAGAAGTCACCTACTACAGGACAGGCCCAACAAAGAAAACAACAGAACGCCACTAGCCATCACCTTCAGCCCCCAACTAAAACCTCTCCAACGCATCATCAAGGATCTACAACCTATCCTGAAGGACGAGCCATCGCTCTCTCAGATCTTGGGAGATAGACCAGTCCTTGCTTACAGACAGCCCCCCAATCTGAAGCAAATACTCACCAGCAACCACACACCACACAACAGAACCACTAACCCAGGAACCTATCCTTGCAACAAAGCCCGTTGCCAACTCTGTCCACATATCTATTCAGGGGATACCATCATAGGGCCTAATCACACCAGCCACACTATCAGAGGCTCGTTCACCTGCGCATCTACCAATGTGATATATGCCATCATGTGCCAGCAATGCCCCTCTGCCATGTACATTGGCCAAACTGGACAGTCTCTACGTAAAAGAATGAATGGACACAAATCAGACGTCAAGAATTATAACATTCAAAAACCAGTTGGAGAACACTTCAATCTCTCTGGTCACTCGATCACAGACCTAAGAGTGGCTATACTTCAACAAAAAAGCTTCAAAAACAGACTCCAACGAGAGACTGCTGAATTGGAATTAATTTGCAAACTGGATACAATTAACTCAGGCTTGAATAGAGACTGGGAATGGATGAGTCATTACACAAAGTAAAACTATTTCCCCATGGTATTTCTCCCCCCCACCCCACCCCCCACTGTTCCTCTGATATTCTTGTTAACTGCTGGAATTAGCCTACCTGCTTGTCACCATGGAAGGTTTTCCTCCTTTCCCCCCCCTGCTGTGGGTGATGGCTTATCTTAAGTGATCACTCTCCTTACAGTGTGTATGATAAACCCATTGTTTCATGTTCTCTGTGTGTGTGTATATAAATCTCTCCTCTGTTTTTTCCACCAAATGCATCCGATGAAGTGAGCTGTAGCTCACGAAAGCTTATGCTCTAATAAATTTGTTAATCTCTAAGGTGCCACAAGTACTCCTTTTCTTTTTGTGAATGCCCATATAGTTTCTCAAACGTAATCAGTCTTCTCCTAGATAGCACTGATTTCTAATAGAAGAATTTGATTAATTCTCCCCTCTTCTTGGCCACAGTAATAACTTGAAATCAACATTCTATCATACTTCAATGTAAACTAGACCACAGAAATGAAAAGGAGAAGTTCCTTCATCATAAACACACCAGGGCGAAGATATTCAGCAGTGACTAGTGATTTGGGGTTCCTCAAGTTTTCGACACCTAATCTGAGACATCTTAGAAAGGCTTGATTTCCAGAGACTAAGTGTTCAGCACTTTCTGAAAATCAGTCTCTTTTACAGTGTATCGAGGTTAGCACTCAGATAATGAGGCATCTTAAAGCTATTACACACTTTTGAAAATCATAGTGCAGGAGTTTGTGGTTAACAGGGAAGTAGTTTCTCAATCTGGAAATTCATCTGCTGTGATGCATAGGAAAACAGCTTCCATATCCTGTACCAAGGAATTCAGGCCTATTATCCACTATATATCACATTATTAATTATTCAAAGAGCTGGGTGAAATTTTGCAGATGAAACTTTTTCTTGATGAGAAATGCAGATGTGGGTCAACCAAAACTCACTGAATTATTTCAGCCAAAAAAAAATCAAATTAAAATTAAAGTCAAATTTGTTTTTGTGATTTAAAACACTTTTCTTTAAAACATTTCCTTCAATTTTATTTTATAAAAAGGTAATAAAACCTCAAAATCAAATCAAAACATTTAGTTTGAGGTTGAAACAAACATTTTTTTTTACTTGATTTTTTTTGTGACTATTTTTTCACTGAAAAATTCTTAAGTTCCTTTTTCTTGCAGGTCGACGCAAAATGACTTTTTCTTTGTTAAAAAAATGAAGGGGGTTATTATGGATATTGTCGCAACATATTTTACACATGCACCTAGGACTTCCATCTCTAAAAATGTATTCCTGTGTGACTCATTCAGGCTGTGCAAGCCCAAACATGATGTTACTTCACCAAGTTCAATAGGCCAGAATAGACAAGTGTTTTATGACATTTCAGTGGGACTTAAGCATACGCTTAAAGTTAAAAATGCATTTAAGTGCTTCACTGAGTAGGAATGGACTTGGGCGCGTGCCTAAATGATTTGTTGAACTGGGACGTAAGGAAGGTCCTCAGGTTTTGGCCCAATATATAAAGGAGTACAGTACATTTATAGACATTTTAGGCCACATTTTGCCTTTGGATATGTTTGTACAACCCCCTTTTGACTCGCATGGCTACAACTGAGAGCAGAATTTGACTCAAAGGTTCTCGTCCATCCTCCCCGTGGAAGGAAAAGGCCTGGGTAGGGACCGTCGAATCGTGGAGGTCAACGAATGGCTACGCAGGTGGTGTCGGAGAGAAGGCTTTGGATTCTTTGACCATGGGATGGTGTTCCATGAAGGAGGAGTGCTGGGCAGAGACGGGCTCCATCTTACGAAGAGAGGGAAGAACATCTTTGCCAGCAGGCTGGCTAACCTAGTGAGGAGGGCTTTAAACTAGGTTCACCGGGGGAAGGAGACCAAAGCCCTGAGGTAAGTGGGAAAGCGGGATACCGGGAGGAAGCACAGGCAGGAAGGTCTGTGAGGGGAGGGCTCCTGCCTCATACTGGGAATGAGGGGCGATCAACAGGTTATCTCAAGTGCTTATATACAAATGCACAAAGCCTTGGAAACAAGCAGGGAGAACTGGAGGTCCTGGTGATGTCAAGGAATTATGACGTGATTGGAATAACAGAGACTTGGTGGGATAACTCACATGACTGGAGTACAGTCATGGATGGTTATAAACTGTTCAGGAAGGACAGGCAGGGCAGAAAAGGTGGGGGAGTAGCACTGTATGTAAGGGAGCAGTATGACTGCTCAGAGCTCCGGTACGAAACTGTGGAAAAACCTGAGTGTCTCTGGATTAAGTTTAGAAGTGTGTGCAACAAGAGTGATGTCATGGTGGGAGTCTGCTATAGACCACCGGACCAGGGGGATGAGGTGGATGAGGCTTTCTTCCGGCAACTCACGGAAGCTACTAGATCGCATGCCCTGATTCTCATGGGTGACTTTAATTTTCCTGATATCTGCTGGGAGAGCAATACAGCGGTGCATAGACAATCCAGGAAGTTTTTGGAAAGCGTAGGGGACAATTTCCTGGTGCAAGTGCTAGGGGAGCCAACTAGGGGGAGCGCTTTTCTTGACCTGCTGCTCACAAACCGGGTAGAATTAGTGGGGGAAGCAAAAGTGGATGGGAATCTGGGAGGCAGTGACCATGAGTTGGTTGAGTTCAGGATCCTGACGCAGGGAAGAAAGGTAAGCAGCAGGATACGGACCCTGGACTTCAGGAAAGCAGACTTTGACTCCCTCAGGGAACAGATGGCCAGGATCCCCTGGGGGACTAACATGAAAGGGAAGGGAGTCCAGGAGAGCTGGCTGTATTTCAAGGAATCCCTGTTGAGGTTACAGGGACAAACCATCCCGATGAGTCGAAAGAATAGTAATATGGCAGGCGACCAGCTTGGCTTAATGGTGAAATCCTAGCGGATCTTAAACATAAAAAAGAAGCTTACAAGAAGTGGAAGGTTGGACATATGACCAGGGAAGAGTATAAAAATATTGCTCGGGCATGTAGGAAAGATATCAGGAGGGCCAAATCGCACCTGGAGCTGCAGCTAGCAAGAGATGTCAAGAGTAACAAGAAGGGTTTCTTCAGGTATGTTGGCAACAAGAAGAAAGCCAAGGAAAGTGTGGGCCCCTTACTGAATGAGGGAGGCAAGCTAGTGACAGAGGATGTGGAAAAAGCTAATGTACTCAATGCTTTTTTTGCCTCTGTTTTCACTAACAAGGTCAGCTCCCAGACTGCTGTGCTGGGCATCACAAAATGGGGAAGAGATGGCCAGCCCTCTGTAGAGATAGAGGTGGTTAGGGACTATTTAGAAAAGCTGGACGTGCACAAGTCCATGGGGCCGGACGAATTGCATCCGAGAGTGCTGAGGGAATTGGCGGCTGTGATTGCAGAGCCCTTGGCCATTATCTTTGAAAACTCGTGGCGAACGGGGGAAGTCCCGGATGACTGGAAAAAGGCTAATGTAGTGCCCATCTTTAAAAAAGGGAAGAAGGAGGATCCTGGGAACTACAGGCCGGTCAGCCTCACCTCAGTCCCTGGAAAAATCATGGAGCAGGTCCTCAAAGAATCAATCCTGAAGCACTTAGAGGAGAGGAAAGTGATCAGGAACAGTCAGCATGGATTCACCAAGGGAAGGTCATGCCTGACTAATCTAATCGCCTTTTATGATGAGATTACTGGTTCTGTGGATGAAGGGAAAGCAGTGGATGTATTGTTTCTTGACTTTAGCAAAGCTTTTGACACGGTCTCCCACAGCATTCTTGTCAGCAAGTTAAGGAAGTATGGGCTGGATGAATGCACTATAAGGTGGGTAGAAAGCTGGCTAGATTGTCGGGCTCAACGGGTAGTGATCAATGGCTCCATGTCTAGTTGGCAGCCGGTGTCAAGTGGAGTGCCCCAGGGGTCGGTCCTGGGGCCCGTTTTGTTCAATATCTTCATAAATGATCTGGAGGATGGTGTGGATTGCACTCTCAGCAAATTTGCGGATGATACTAAACTGGGAGGAGTGGTAGATACGCTGGAGGGGAGGGATAGGATACAGAAGGACCTAGACAAATTGGAAGATTGGGCCAAAAGAAATCTAATGAGGTTCAATAAGGATAAGTGCAGGGTCCTGCACTTAGGATGGAAGAATCCAATGCACCGCTACAGACTAGGGACCGAATGGCTCGGCAGCAGTTCTGCGGAAAAGGACCTAGGGGTGACAGTGGACGAGAAGCTGGATATGAGTCAGCAGTGTGCCCTTGTTGCCAAGAAGGCCAATGGCATTTTGGGATGTATAAGTAGGGGCATAGCGAGCAGATCGAGGGACGTGATCGTTCCCCTCTATTCGACACTGGTGAGGCCTCATCTGGAGTACTGTGTCCAGTTTTGTGCCCCACACTACAAGAAGGATGTGGATAAATTGGAAAGAGTACAGCGAAGGGCAACAAAAATGATTAGGGGTCTAGAGCACATGACTTATGAGGAGAGGCTGAGGGAGCTGGGATTGTTTAGTCTGCAGAAGAGAAGAATGAGGGGGGATTTGATAGCTGCTTTCAACTACCTGAAAGGGGGTTTCAAAGAGGATGGCTCTAGACTGTTCTCAATGGTAGCAGATGACAGAACGAGGAGTAATGGTCTCAAGTTGCAATGGGGGAGGTTTAGATTGGATATTAGGAAAAACTTTTTCACTAAGAGGGTGGTGAAACACTGGAATGCGTTACCTAGGGAGGTGGTAGAATCTCCTTCCCTAGAGGTTTTTAAGGTCAGGCTTGACAAAGCCCTGGCTAGGATGATTTAACTGGGACTTGGTCCTGCTTTGAGCAGGGGGTTGGACTAGATGACCTTCTGGGGTCCCTTCCAACCCTGATATTCTATGATTCTATGATTCTTATTCAGGAGAAAGGCAGCATCACCAGCTGCCAGAACACAGAAACCCCATGTGCAATGCAGTCATGGTGTTTGCTCCTTGTTTTCTTATTCCAAAGTAGTTGTTCCCCTTTCTTAGCAACTGTATAATGTGTGTGTGTGTGTGTGTGTGTGTACGATATCATGCAGCTATCCAATTCTGCTCCCTTTCCCAGGCAGTCATACACAAGAGAATGACATCAAGGGGTACACTGTTCCTGAGGTGCTTGTTTCTAATGGTAGCATATGTATAACTGATGGAGAGAGCTAAAACCTCCCAGTTGGAGCATCTTTGAAAACACGAGTGTTACACATGTGTATCTATTTTAATAGACTTTTTGGCAGATGGCACTATCTGAGCTGAGCATCAGTTTTCAACAGAGGCTTCTGCTGAAATACATTCTTCTCAATACATAAAATAATCTACATTTTGGATAATTCATATGCTATCTGAGATCAAAATAAGCCCATAATGGTATTTCATTCATTGTCGATGCTAGAGTCAACGGAATAATAAAAAACATTAACTTGCTAATATTTTAATTTACAATAGTACCATGTCCATTTTGCTAAGATTCATGGGATCATATTAATAGTTACTCACAAGTACTCAGTATTCCTGGAAATGTTTGCAAATTCCAAGGATTTCACAAACTGAATGTGAATTTAGAAAATTCATCACGGAATTTGTACATTATTATTCACTAAGCACCACTTGCTATTTATTTTTCTTCTGTTTAAAAAGTTTCAGACATCCAATGAGGGAGCAGAAACAATACCATGTGATCAACTGCACAACCGAAATAATGAATTCAGTGACTGTCTAAAGAGAAGAATTCATAAACAACATATTATCTAAAAAAATCTCTCTCAGCTGTTTGGCCAATATTTATTTGTGAACTTTTAAGCTATTTTCAGAGCATAACTTATTGTCTTCTCTTGCTCTTCAGTTCATCCCTTTCTTACCATGTGTTCAGTTTTCTCTGATCTGGGAACAAGGACAGCCAGAACCATATACCCAGACAACTCTTCATGAACCACCAGCAAGTGCTCTATAGACCAGTTTGGGAAACTCTAACCTAGAAGAATCCTTACACTTCTCACCCTGGCCGGGGGGCTGAAGAACAAATATGACAGATGTTAGTCTCATTGCTTAATTCACTACTGGAAGGCACTCAGGTATTATTGTGATAAGTGCAGAATATGAACCTATACAGAACAGAATAGAATAACATAGAAATAAAACAATGCTTAGACTATGACATTTTATTGTAACTTAGCAGAAACATCATGCTACTTCATGATACTTAGTTCACAGTGGTGTTGTGAAGAATAATTAATGAATATTTGTAGAGCACTTTGAAAAATCTAAATTACTATATAAGAGCTAAATATTATTAGCATCTTCCACTACATAAAACAGGTTGCAAAGGAGAGTCTCTATCCCCCTTCAGACTGAATTTCTCGCCTCATTTATACTTGTCATTAAGGGTCAGAGCATCTTCGCAAAATGGACTAACCCACAAGGTCACTTAATTAGATAGATAACAGTTTGTGTCACAACTAATCAGACTTTGTTACAAAAGAATCTCTTCTGCAATAGGAGGTTAAATGCATCTGGGTTTTATGTGTGTGTGAATATTTTAAAAATGTGCTAATCTCCTAAAAATAAAATTGTCTGAACTCTGTGTTATGCAGTATGAGTCATTTGTTATTATGCTTCTTCAGCCCAAATGGTCATTTTATTTTTCAAAACCCTGATCAACGAAAATGGTCAGTTAGAAAACCTCACAGTTGCTTTTTTTTTCCCCTTCTGTCTTCATTCAGATTCCCCCAAACCAACTTCTTTTTAAAACATCAAAAGAATTATGGTTATCTAGCCTGAATCCTGGATCATAAAGGCAATGGGAGTTCTGCCATTTATTTCAGTGGGAGGAGGCCTGTGGGGTCTGGGTTCTTAATTGAGGACAAGTTCTTCTGGTACATTGAAGGACTCTAGATTGTAATTTTTTAGTTTTACATTTTATGAGCCAGATTGTGATACTGTCCTCATGATAAATAGTACCTTATCCCACTGAAAACAGTATTGATGTTTAAGTCAATGGGAGTATTGATGTGCTTAAAGTGAGGTTCATGATTAACTACATTGCTGAATGGAGGATGTCTAATACTGTAATCATAAAACCTCAAAAATAACAGATGTAAAAACATAACTGTTTGATCTGAACATTTTCACTGTGGCAATACCCAATGATAATCAATGGAGTCTGAAAAGAAAATGGAACAGTCTCTCAGTGGTGTGATATTACAATCTATTTATTTTTACTGTACAACTGGACAGACTGCACTGTTTATTACAGTCTGCGTGAACATGCATAAGAGACTGCCTTCTGCCTTTATGTGTTTTAACTTTGATTTTCTTGGATTATTCATGACCATTATGTTTGAGTCTTATTTTTCTTTAATACCAATGTTATTTTATTTTTAGAAGAGAGAAAGTGTGAGTGCAAATTATATCTTAAAATACACTCACGGCTGTGTATTCTAAGTTAGATTTTGCTTTAAAAACTTATAAAATTGATGTGTACTATAGTTTGATAACCTTTAAAAGGCAAATTCCTGACTTTAAAATATAACATGTTTGCTTTTAATAGTAATTGAAGGTAATAGCTGTGTCCTCACTTATACCAACACAATTTTGTGTTGGGTATATTTTATATTTGTATCTTTTTTCCCCTCTTTATTCAATAAACTGTTGCATGTGAAAAAGGTTACACTGGATGGATGGAGATTGGCATCTGAACAAAGCCAGTTAGGTTGGGGCTTGATGTGTTAGTGAGCTTTTCCTGAGAATGGATAAGACTGAAAACATATTGAAAAAAAGGTAAAAGGCAAAACTCTCACTTGTGAGACAGAGTTACTGAGGTTGAATAAAAATAAAAAATACAATTAGGAAGACAATACATTACTAGATAGCTCTTTGTTGTTGGGCTCTAAGCTGATAGAATGTTGGTATTTTATTTAACCCAGAAAAAAAGCAAGCAGGAATATAGAGTGGCAGCATAAAAAAGTAATATTCCCTTTGACTGCAAACACCTGTCCTATTCGATTTATATGTAATAGTTTCCAGAAAGTAGCATTCTTCTTTAACTGTGTCCTGAGATGAGGGAAATTTGCCTTCTAGAGATTTGTCAACCCCAGACAATAGAACCTTGGTTAGAGTACTGAACAAAAAGACTATACACAAAAGGCCAAAAATAATCCTGAACACAAAATGGGGCAATAAAATAACAGATTACAGAACCTGTGAATGTGCTATGTTGACCTAGGCCAAGTTCTGTGCTAAGATGGTGAGGTGAAGGAAAGCCAAAGGTGTAAGGAAAGTCTTTGGAAGCTAGAAGGTACCATAGATAAACTGTTTAGGAAAGGATTTTTGACACTTATATATAACTAATCATGGGAGAGCACTACATTTTCAAAAGTGGATTCAGACTCCCTCCCCCCAAAAAAATAATTCCACAGAAAAATGGGTACTACAGTTAATCATGCATTATTTGATTTGTGTGTGTCAATGCCCATTTGTAAGAGCAAATGCAGGTTATGTGTATAAATTGGTATGAGTGAAAAATGTTGGGACAATTTATTTTTGGCCTCTGAACAGAAACATGAGCATTACCCATCAAGTGGAAGTTAAAAGTTGTAAAGTGAAGAGTGGAAACAGAAAAATAAGCAAAATGTGCAATAGCAATGTAGTTTATCCAGATTATTATATTTTACAGATTGGCACATGCTCAACTTCATATTCCCTATTTTCCTTACAAAATGTGTATGTCATTTTACTGCAGACGAATGTTGCCCAATCAAGGTGAAAGTGGAATGAAGTAGCACACTGAATTTTGGAACATAATACGCTAACTGTAGAACAGAGGAACATAGCAAACCAGTGCATAAGTAAAGCTGAAAGATGTTCAGTGTCGCTTTGATTCCTATTTTTCCAGTAAAGCTTATGAAGCCCACGTACTAGAGTTTGCTGCAAATATTCTCTGGGAAGTTAACCATCACATTTTGTGGGAGAAGTCCCATTTATGCGGTAGCTTATGCTCTGATCTTGCAATGAGATTGTGCAGGCTGACTCCTGTACCCATGTGGAATCCCACTGCATGGGTGAATAATACTGACATGCTCTAACAAAGGCATCACTTTTGTTCAGGAGAGTTGCACTTTAGGTACCTAAGGGGCAGATTGTAAAAAGACAATTCAATATACTGAACTTTTTTGAAAACCTGGCTACTTTATCTTGGTGGCTAAATGGGAGCTGAGCTCATTTGAAAATGGTAAATGAAGCTCTGTGTGGATGCAGGGGTCTGCCTGTGTGGTAAACCCTACAGAATCATGGACTTTATAAGTAACATGCATTTTTAAGTGCTATTACTTTCTGAATGATGGGCACTGCTCATAACCTTTCTGATTAAATAAACAGTAGCCAGACAAAAACTGTCATATTTCACAATCTACATACCTTTATGCCAAAGGTGCTGGAGGATTCCGAGAGCTCTCTATGTATTAAAATATCCTCTTCTACACATGGCTAGTAACTACAGTCATGGAGCTTTAAAACTGTGACAGTTCTGCCCAAGGGGGAGTGTCTTTGTTACAGGCTCTATAGGTGTCTTCAGTGCAGAGTCCATAGGGTGATCAGTACCTGAATTAGCCTAGCCTGGGTGTGAGCAGCCGCACTGCTAAGACAGACCCAAGGGACTCTTCCGCTTTGTGTCAGCTACTATGAAATTGTAGCTTTAAAATTCTGAAAACAATGGGAGTTTTCCATATAGCTGTTAATGTCATAGAGGTATGTGGAATCTTCCATTGACCTCCATTTCATGGGTGCATTAGACATGTAGGGTAGGATTTTCAAAACAATTACGTTGGACTACTTCTACTCCCATTGAAGTCAAGAGTTAAGCTCTCATTAACTTCAATTGCTTTTGAGAATGCTCCCCTTCTTCTGAATGCATATGTATATGCGTTTGTAGGGGGATCAGATTCCAAAATTTGGAGAGTGGTTGCTTTCTGTATGGTATTTGAACCGCACCACCAGCTCCAAACACCTTCTCACCATGGGAGGTCTGAAATCTGGATTTGAATGTTGTGACTTGAACTCGTCTCTAACATAATTCCAGCTTGTGTAAAGTTATTCAGATAGGTTGAACATTTATTTTAATTGCTCATCCAATAATGCATGATCCTATCCAGTGGGAAGAATAATTAATGTCTATTCTGCAATGGAACTGATCAAGTCAAACCACTTCCTTACTTTTATGCATATGATCAAATGAGGTTTAGTACAATTGACCATGAATATGCTACCCCAACTCATTATTTATTATTGTTAATTTTAACAAATATACAGAGCATCAGCATACAGGTAATTCAATTTCTAGTGCATTTGTTTTCCTTTAAAAGATGACATCATGGTAATAATTGATGGCTCTGTTATTATGACAGATGGCAGAGCTTCTTTTAATTATTATTATTTTTAATTTAAAGCTTCTCTTATTGACATTTTTAACACATCCGTGGGTGTTTTGTAAAATATTACTATTTGATCCTGACAATGTTTCTTGCTAAAGCTACATAGTCACATTATCTTCTCACAACTACTTTTGGTCTCATCAAGCTGCTCATCCAGCAACAATCAAATATGAACAGTGACACTGTCCAGCACTTGTACAGCCTACCATTTACAAGCCAATGACAAGAGCAAGATTTTTTCTACAAGATTAAATTTGAGACAAAGACAAACTGTGATGAAACATTAGAAATAATTTATGATGGCAGATGATGATGAAGTTGTACAATATTATCTGACAGGAATATGGAATTGATCCTGGCTTTTACAGGACTGAGAAATCAAGCAGTTTGTCTTTGAGCTGCTTCAGTGAAATGCTTCCCATCTGCTTTTCAAGATATGAACAAAACTGGGTAAGCTTGTCATACAAATGCTGCTACGGTAAAGTCACTGTGAAAGATTTTAGTTGACAATTATTAAAATCAGTAATCAAATTCTGGTCTCATATATGTGAATGTATATTATACAGTACATTTTTTAATGTATATGTAGTTAGGTACTTGCAAAATAAGATCCTTATGTATGCATGGATATATCAAAAGCAGGTCTCCTGACCAGGTTTATAAAAGCATGGAAACTCCCAATACAGAAGAGATCTCCATAGCTGACTTTGTGGACTGTGGAAAGGGCATGGACATGTTGGGGGATGCTATATATCTCTGCACATATATGCACATAGCAACAAATCCATGAAAGGAGAGCAATAGACACATTCTCTGCCCTTTCCCATATCCACAGTGTCTGCAGCCCAGCTACACAAGTAGAATCTGCCGGCCACTTTGCTCACCTTGTTAATTTCCTCCACAGTCTAAACCCTTTTACTGACAAGCTCAGGATCTGACTCCAATGGCACACAAAGCTGAAATCATAAATGGACCCTACATTATACAGTAATTCAATGACAGATGACTAAGACAAGTCTAAATTGTTCCATATTTTCATTTACCACCGCAGGGCACTGCCCTGATATTGGCCAGTGCAAGTTTGCCTTTGACTTCTATGGATGCAGGAATAGGCAGTTGTGCATATCCATTGTCTCCTGTGGGTGAGAGAAAAGGTGGGTTTGTATTATGCAGTAAAATATATCCCACTGAACCGAGGTTTGGGTGATTTTATGCAGCAGCACAGAAATTCCTCTTTATTGGATAATGTATCCTAGGAGCCCAATGTAAATTTTAGTGTGAGCTGTGAACCTCCCCTCACCATCAGTAACCCTGTGGTAGCCTCTTTAAGCAGGCACTATGATTCAAAGAAGCTGATTGATATTTATATATGAAAAGTAACTGTTCACTTCAGCTAATACTTTTGCTGCAGCCATTTCTGATGTGGTAAATCTGCCCTGCACATTCTCAAACATCTAACATGCCAGGAAGATCAAAATAATTTGAAATGATCCAAAAGAAGAAACCACTGTTACTAAATGTAATCAAACCCTAATATTTTTCTCAGTGGGTCCATAATTTTAAAGATACATTTTAAAAGGGAAAAACAGGGGTGGGTATAGGAGGCATGAATCTGAAACAAGATCCTTACACACACAGCATCACTGTGAATACTAGGTATTTATGTCCTGGGTTATAGTAATTTATATTACATTGGTATTCAGTGGAGTATCCTATTAGTTTCCACCATTCCTTCATCTAAATGACATTACATTTGGATCTAACAGGTGTAGGTCCAGTCAGAATAGGACCCTAGGACAGTAACTAAAGGCAAAAGCCATGACCAAATTAAGGATAAATGTTCAAAAATAACACACTGGAAATGTGTGTTTAAAATACCCATTGACAAATGTACCTGTTAGTGTCTGCATCTGCCTTTGCCATTTTTGGAAATGTATTACTTAGCATTGGACTGAGCTGGAATCTATTATGTGAACTGAAGTGAGAAGAATGAAGCATGGTCTCCATGCTATTCACACACTGGTCATTTCAAATTTCTCACCTCACTACCCAAATTGCTTTCTAAAGACCTGATGTCTTCAAAGTTCACTGAAGTCAATGGAAGTCTGTCAGTTAACTCAGTAGGCTTTGGATCAAGCCCTAACTTTCTGGAAGGCCTGTAGATGGAAGTGATCATAGTATTTGAATTTAGTAATAACTTTTTTTTATTAACTGCTTCAATAATATTCTCAAACTGAGTCCCCAAAGCATTAGATCTAAAATAGTTTTTTATATCACTTTAATCATAAACCCTAGTATGTATAAACAGAAAAATATATTCTCCCTCCCTTACATCTGAAAGGTCAGCTATCCATCGCAGATCCCTCACTGCCTTGAAGGCAGCATGAGATCATATCAGTCTGACGTTCATCAACATTGATTTATCAATTCTCTAGCTATCAGTGGTACAATCTTTACAGTATGCTGTTCACAAAAGCTATGATATATTTGCAGAAGGATAAATATTAAGGATCTCTTATGGCTGCTATAGTAAGTAGGAGTTCTAAAGCCTTAACTAATAGAATTAGGGTTGTCAAGCGATTAATCGTGCTGTTAAACAATAATTGTTAGGTGGGACAATTACCTCCTGTGTCTTACATACAACACTTCTGTTAATACATTCTAGAATGATATTACATTTTTTTGCTGTTGCATCACGTTGTTGACTCATATTCAATTTGTAATCCACTATAACCCCCAGATCCTCTTCAGCAGTACTACCACCCAGCCAGTTATTCCCCATTTTCTAGTTGTACATTTGCTTTTTCCTGCCTAAGTGAAGAACTTTGTCTTTATTGAATTTAATCTTGTTGAATTCAGACCATTTCTCCAGTTTGTCAAGATTGGAGGATAGGATTAGAATTCAAAACAAAGTGCTTACTACCCCTCCCAGCTTGGTATAATCTGCAAATTTTATAAGCATACTCTCCACTCAATTATCCAATATTTAATAAAAATATTGAATACAACTGGACCCAGGACTGATCACTGTAGGACCTGACTAGATACGCCCTCCCACTTTGAGAGTGAATCATTAATAACCACACTTTTGAGTAGAATCTTTCAACCAATTGGGCACCCAACTTACAGTAATTTCATCCAAAGCACAATTCCCTAGTTAGCTTATGAGAATGTCATATGGAAATGTGACAAAAATCAAGATATATCACATTTTACTGCCTTCCCTCCATCACCCATCCACCAGGACACTAATCCTGTCAAAGAAATGTTTCCATCATTTCAGAATGTTCTGTTCTTCTGAATCACGTTAGTCCATTGTATAGCACAAAGACACAAAAGCACAGCATATTGTAGCAACGCGCTCCATCAGGGAAGACACAGCATACACAGCCATTCTCTTGTTGTCTGCAGAAAATGGATGATTTATCCAGTTTTTACACCAGAATTTTTTAACCTGATTTTCAAAGCACAATCCTGCTTCTAGTCCACAAGCAGCTGCCACACATCAAAAAGAGTCAAACCGTTTTCAAGTACAGCTCAGTAATTAAATAAGAGAGTGTAAAAAGAGAACCAAAGTGAATCTGGGCCTAGATTCAGTATCAGAAGCACAAGGCCAAAAACTGTATCCTGCAAGGTCTTACAATTAGCAAGATGTTTCTCAGAATTCATGCAGAGGGGATCAACTTTTGACTTAAACTTTATCACATCCTCATGGCACGGGATTCTTTTTAACCTGGAGATATCTCTGACTTCTAATGTAAATTACTGTAACTGTATAGTACAGGAATGGTAATTTTAACTGTCGGATTGCTACAGTTTAAGAGTACAACTTAAACTGTAACAAATAGTTGGCCCTTTTTTCAGTATAAATGACTGCTAATTAATTAATTACTCAAAATATATGGTACAAAGAGAGAGAGAAAAGCAGTAAAAAAATGTTACCGCCCAGGAATATACTCAGTTTGTACATGAATTTATATGGCTGTTATTCCAAGAAGTTATAGTGGTGAGTTTTTATGTAGAAGCAGCTCTGGAAAAAGACCCGGTTTTCTAAACAGTGGAGAAAATATGGCAGTGCTCTGATTATTATTATTGATGATAATAAGGCTGAGCAATTGTTTGCACTTATATAGCACCTCTCTTCCGAGGAATTCAGAGTACTTTATAGGCTGGATAAAAGGCCCGTTGAAGTTAATGTGAGTCCTTCCATTCTCTTCAGTGGGATTTGGATCAGGCCCTGTACAAAGTATTATTTTACTTATTTTGCAGCTGAATAAAATAATGCACCAAGAAGCTATACGAGATGCTCAGGGTAATACCGTTATACAGCCAATGCGGAAGCTGAGAATAGAACCAAGGCATCAACAGAGCCCACTGTTGCTTTCTAGTAACCTATGAGAAACATTTATATTTAGATGGTACAATTAGGTCTTACACCCTGTAAGCATTGCAGCCACTGGAGGATAGCATGAGCATACACGCTTGACATTCATAGATTTTGTAGCTTTTAGGCCAGAAGGGATCCATTCTGATGATCTGCTTAACACAGGCCACAGAATTTCATCCAGTAATTCCTGTAACAAGTGCATAATTTCTGACTGAGCTGAGCTATTCTTTTAGAAGAAGAAATCCAATCTTGATTTTAAAAGACATTATGTGATGGAAAATTGACCACATTTGTAGGTAAATTGCTCCAATGGCTGATTACACTCACTGTTGAAAAATTGGGGCCAACTCTGAATTTGTCCACCTTCAGCTTTCCACCACTGGTGCTTGTCATGCTGTTAAAGAGCTGTCTGCTTTCATCTCATTGTTCCTTCTCATCGAGGGAAGTGTACGAACATCCGTTGTAGAGTGAGAGGAGGACAGTGTACTAATATCATTGTTGTTGGGGCAAACATCATTGCAGCTGGTGTGTGTACCTGCCACCCTTCATTTGTAAGAAACAGCTAAGCTCCTTTTTGAAGCAATACCGCTTTCCACCTCAAACATGGCACATAGCACTGCCGCAAACAAAGGTTTGTTGTGTATTGTTTTTGTGGGGCCAGGGAGTGAGACTGAGAAATAACACCATAGAAACAGAACAGACATAGAGAAGGAGCAGAAAGCCAAACACAGCCTGGTGAGCACTAGGAATGTGGCCCTGAGAAAAGCCTAGATAGAGAACTTTTGGGCTGGCTAAAAGGAGCTTGGAGCGGTGGGCAAAAAAACCTGTCTCCTGTTGTTTGATTCCTATGTGGGTTAGGGGAACTGGATTTTGTACATTCTTTGTAAATAAAACAGGATGTTAAAGATACCTGGCTGCATCATTAATTTCTCCTCCTAATGGAAACAACCCGTAGGGTCCTTTGCCTAACTGCACAGGTCAAAAGGAGTAGCAATACAAATAGGTTTTCTATGCATGAGCAGGTAACTCCTTTTATTATGTGATGCTACCAGTAGGCAGAGTCATAAGCTAGCAAGGTGATTGTCCAGTTATATAGAAAAGAAGGTCAACATTTCCTGCCTGAATGCATACTTTACCTGAAGAAATATACTCTCAAAAATTTCAAGTGCTCTAACCTGAACCCCTCTATAAAATAAAGTAAGCACAGTTAAATGTATTAGCTTCTCAGGGATGATATTAAAAAGGATTGATTTGAGTACACAAAGTTGGACAGTGTAAAATAAAATTATTTTACACTGTAAATATTTATCATGTTCATTAAAGAGCATAAAGTTACCCTGGACAATGGTCTCCACAGTTCCAACTAGTACAAATTAATGGTCAAATGCTTTCTGCAAGTTAAATCTCCCAGTTTGTGTGGTGCAGACTTGATAGGTGAATATAATGTGCTTGTAAAATTTATTTGTCAGAAAATTGGTTCCTGAGAAGGAAACATCCATATTTACTACTTCCATTTGTTGTTGTTGTTGTTGAGTTTCTTTAGCTTCTGCCTATAGTGAAGACAGGTGAAAAGTGTAGATTCATAGCAGGACCACCACGGAGGGAGAATCAAATCTTGAAGAATTCCACAGGGAATCAATAAAATCCACATTGCAATTAGAGATAGGCTTGAACTTGGTCCTTCAGACCCAACCCACCACTCCATTGTTAGGAAAATTTATATCTGGATCTGAACTTTGCAGCACCTGTAAATATCTAACCACAATACATTGTCTTCCCTAGGGATGCTTTGGATCTTCAGATAATTTGTAAACTATGTGCTTCATGTAGTGGCTGATAGTGCCTGCTTTTCAACATAAGACATTTTCAGAGCTATTCATCCCAGTATTTCTGCCCTTGTAATATTTGGTTTGTCTGTAAGTCCTTTCCTCCTGCTTTTATTTTACCTATCCAAGTCTATCCTGACTCTAAAAAGATTTGGGGATCATGATGGATAATCAGCTGAATGTAATCTTCCAGTGCTATGCTGTGACCAAAAGAGCTAATGTGATCACTGAATGTATAAACCGGGGGATCTTAAGTAGGAGTACAGAGATTATTTGACCTCTGTATTTGACACTGGTGTGACCTCTGCTAGAATACTGCATCCAGTTCTGGTGTTCACAATTCAAGAAGGATGTTGAAAAATTGGGAAAGGTTTATAAAAGAGCTATGAAAATGATTAAAGGATTACAAAACCTGTTTTATACTGATAGACTCAAGGAGCAAAATCTATTTAGTTTAACAAAGAGAAGGTTAAGAATATCTTGACTAGAGTCTGTAACTACCTACATGGGGAATATATATTTAATAATGGGCTCTTCAATCTAGCAGAGAAAGGCATAATATGATCTAATGGCAGGAAGTGGAAGCTAGACAAATTCAGACTGAAAATAAGGTGTAAATTTTTGAACAGCGAGAGTAATTAACCATTGGAACAATTTACCAAAGGTTGTCATAGATCCTCCATCATTGACCATTTTAACATGAAGATTGGATTTTTTTTCTAAAAGATATTCTGGGGATGTTCTATCGCCTTTGTTATACAGGAGGGTCCGATCTGATGATCCTGGCCTTGGAATCTATGAATCATTCCCCTCTTTCCTCAGAATAAGCATGTTTCTTGAACTCATACTGCAATTGCCTTCGCCAGTAACTAATTCCATTTGTTTAATAAACTTTGAATAAAATACATCACATTAAATTCCTGTTTCCTGACTTTCAGATTTCCCCTTTACCCAATAAGGTCAAATTCTAGACTGTAAACTCTTGGGTAAAAGGATTTCTGTTTACTGTGTGTATGTTCCATGCCTACCACAATAGGAAGATTTTCCTGGTCTTCTAGGTGTTGGAAAGATAATATAATTTGCACATGAGTGCCATTATCTTCAGTGGGAGTTATAAGAAAATGTCTGAGAACAGAATTTGCCTCATACTTGCCAAACCCCTTACAAGTGTATAATATGCATCACTATCAGCTTTTGTAATCCTTTACCTAATTTTAATTTCTTATTTTCAAGTGATAAATACAGTTTCTTTAAATTTTCCTCATATCTTCTTCAACCTTTTTGTTGCCCATCAAAGAGGCCCTGGCAGAAGCACTAACTGTCTGTGGCATGGTGTTTGTAATACATGTATTTTGTTAATAACTGTTTTGTTTCATGCAGCACAAGCTATCTTGTTCCAAATCATTCAGAAAACTACCCCAGGCATTTGGACAGTGAAAGTGTCACAAAATCTCCCGTACTATTGTTACTTTTTCTGGTAGAGAGTGCAGTCAAAACCCATTGCACAAATTCTTTTTGGGTCTGCTTCGAAGTGCTTGGCTTCCTGCTCTCCCACGGAAATATTTTTACACTTTGAAACCTTGCTCCTTTCCCAACAAGAATGTTCCACTTCTGTGGAAATGGCAAACTCACTTAAAAAAAGTAAGACTTAAAAACATATAATCTTACAATGAATGAGGGCTTTGAAAAAGGATCCATCAAATCCATTCCATCAAAAGAAAAACCATCTCAATCCTGCACTTTATAGCCTTTTTGAGATTATAAATCTGCTTGTTTAAAGAAAAAAATAATCTCACTGGTGTCTGCTCTTTATAAAACAGTTAAGAAAGCCAGGCAAGGTTTCAAGAGAAACCAGAAAGATTATTTCTTAACTTGTCTTTTTAGGCATCATGTTTTCAATACCATCATTTGGTCAACTGGCTGAATACAAAGTTTGCAGGCTATCATGTCAAGTGTGTACAAGTAATATCAAATGACATCTATATACCATTTTAATATTAGTGGTGCATTAATGACATACTTTGACTAATGGCAATGAAATGTTAGTGTTTCCTAACTATTTATCCAAGTTGCCTTAATGGTGCTGATTTGATGAATCACGTGTATCAACAAATAGGCTATAGCAAGCACTGTCAAGGAGCACTACAAAGTAACTCCATAGAAAAGTATATACATGCAAAAGGGCATGGGGAAAATGTAATGGTGGTGGGTGTAATTATGATTGTAATCTGTATCAATGAGGCATATTCTTGCATTTCTGTTGCTCACTTGGGTAAGTGGTGTTTTCCATGGTTTGCTTATCTTCCTCTTAAAAAGCAAAAGTTGAGAGAAAATAGCAAATAAGACTGTGTAAGGTGATAAGATAGACATAAGGATGGGGAGGCTTATGAAAGCAGTATGTGCTTTAGAAGTATACTAAAGTAGACATGGGCCAGAGCCGCATAGTTTGATTACAGAGATGGATCTTGAACTTCCTACATTTTTCAGGTCTCAAGGATTTGATTTGGCCTATTAGGAAGGGGGCACCAGTGGAGTTGAAGTCTGGATCTGAATCCAGAGCTGAACTTCAAGAAAGTTTGTAGATGTTTGGAACTGGCTTTGGGTTCAGAACTACCTCTATATAAACAGTGGGAGTCTTATTAAATTGAGTTAATATTGATAATAGTAAAGTCTTCTAGGATATTATTCTGAACTATGGACATCAATTGGAACATTGCCATTGACTTCAGTGAACACAGTTTCCGGTACTCAGCATCCATAGACCCCAGAGCACGTTACAAAGGATCAGTATTATCCCCATTTTATAGATAGGAAAAGTGAGTCACAGAGCAATGGAGCAACTGACACAAGTTTATATCATGTCTCTCTTTCTCACACATTCACCCTCCACCCCAAAATGCTGACTTAGCAATGGGATGTTGATTTCAATTGAAATTCTGTGTGGAAGATTTAAAGGATCAGATTCCATTTGCATAGTAATAAATAGAAGGATAAATTATGTTTCAAAAATGAAAACTTTCCTTGTATTATAATAAGTGTCTATGTCTAACAATGTGATAGAGAGAATTAGTCTCATTCAGTATTCTGTAGGTCATTTGAAACCTATTATCACACACACAAATACACGAAACACAACATCCACTTTATAAGACATTGTCTTTAAACTTTGCATCATGGTTTGCTGAACATCACATGCATAAAATATATAGGTTCAAAATGTTACTTTTATATTAAGTAGTATCTATCTCATCCAAGATACAATCTATTAACCAGATTTCAGGTAAAGTCCAATATGGTTATAAAGGACAGGAATTACAGACATTGTAAAAATGTACAGAAAAAAATGACTTTAAGAAACATTTATAGCTTTTCCAGAGAAAATGGGTGTCTTTTAACAACAGTGCATCCTTTATTCTTTCCCAGATAAGTTGCATAATATGAGAGTGAATTTCCATGCCTAGTTAGAGCTCATTATTCAGTGAAGTCACAGGGTATCAGGATTTCTTTCATGGTTTTTTTTTAATTTGCCCTTTAACTGTATGTTGGGTAAAATATTTTCAATGAACTGTGTGTTGTTCTCACTTATCTATACTTGTTTGGAAAAATGTAATCAATCTGGTATGGATGCTCAGAGTATTTTTTAATCATAAAACCGACTTCCAACTGTGTTTTCAGTTTTAATAATACTGATTTAGTGTCATAAAACCATACATAGGTGTAATATTCCATTTACAAACTTTCATAAATAAAACAAATAGACAAAGCTTGTAACCATGAAAGGTTAAAAACTATATTGAGAAAATTACAAGATAGGGAAAGATATAAGCTCATCTAAAACCAATTATAAAATCTCTTTCTTAAAATTTTCTTATTCTAATTTGATCACTATTAAGTCTTTTTCTTTAAATGTTTGCCAGCACTATTTGTTGCTTCAGTTAGGCACAGCTTGTGACCTTAATCTGAGTAGAAGTCAAATCATAATGTGATACTTGTGAATGCATAAATAAAAGCCTTTTTCTGTTTCTCATTTATACGGACAGGATTTGCAAATGCTATCTTTGTATAAAAAAAGTCTGATGGGAGATGTCTGTTTAATCTGAATCCTGGTAACTGCAGATGACCTGATATTTCCTTTCTGCTTTCAAGCTGATGTGAAATCAAACTGCTGATGTTACAAGAATGTTCAACCAAAAACGAAGGACCAGGTCCTCAACTGGTGTAAATCAGTGCCACTTCATAGCGGAATATTGGTTTGCACTAGCTAGGAACCTGGCCCTAATTCTTTTAACTGAGCCCAGTGTAATCTGGACCTTTCTTGGTACTATAGGTAAAATAGGAAGGACTTCGAAACCCACAGGAAATGAGAAACTGAATTTCAGCATTTACAGTTTTATAGGATCTTAGGTAAACTATGGTATCCCAGAGAGCTTAGTACCGAAACCACACCATCTCTTTTCAACAAGGCTGTCAATTAATCAGTTAATGCATGTGAGTAATGCAAAACAAATTAACTAGATTAAAAATGGTTGTGATTAACTGCAGTTTTAATTGCATTATTAAACAAAAACAGAATACCAATTTAAATATATTATAAATATTTTGGATGTTTTTCTACATTTTCAAATATATTGATTTCAATTACAGTACAGTATACAAAGTGTACAGTCCTCACTCTGTATTATTATTTTTCATTACAAATATTTGCACTGTAAAATAAGAAAAACTAAAGAAATAGTATTTTTTCAATTCACCTCATACAAGTCCATTCAGCCCTTCTTCTTGTTCAGCCAATCATTAAGACAAACAAGTTTGTTTACATTTATAGGAGATAATGCTTCCTGTTTCTTAGTTACAATGTTGCCTGAAAGTGAGAACAGGCGTTCGCATGGTAGCCAGCGTTGCAAAGTATTTACAAGCCAGATGCTCTAAACATTCATATGCCCCTTCATGCTTCAACGTGTAGGTTCTAAAGTTTTATATTGTTTTGCTTTTGAGTGCATTTATGTAAAAAATATTAATGTGTAGGTTGCACTTTCACAATAAAGAGATTGCACTACAGTACTTGTATGAGGTGAATTTAAAATATTATTTCTTTTGTTTATCTTTTTTTATAGTGCAAACATTTGTAATCAATAATATAAAGTGAGCACTGTACACTTTGTGTTCTATGTTGTAATTAAAATCAATATTTGAAAATGTAGAAAAACATTCAAAATATTTATAATAAATTTAAATTGGTATCCTCTAATATTCTTTAACAGTGTGATTAAAACTGAGATTAACTGCAACTAATTTTTTTATCTCGCAATTAATTGTGATTTTTTAAAAATCATTTGACTGCCTTTGTTTTCAAGAAATAATGTGCATACAGTGCCTGGCACAATGGGGTCCTAGCCCTGACTGGAGCTACTACAACACAAATAATAGTAATAATAATAATAATAATAAACTAATAATATCCTCAGGGAAAAAAGAGCAGTCAGAAAATGGATCTATTTCAAAGTCACATCTGAGAAGAGATCCTTAAGGCAGATTTCTCAGATTACAAATCTTGGTCACATTTTGCAACAGATAAAAGATCTGAAGATGTGCTGCTCAAAAGATAGCACCAACTGCCCAAAGACTGATTTATTCATAATTATTTGTATTAAGATAGCCCTTGGAGCAGAGGTGGACAAGGCTTGACAACAGGCTTGACAAAGCCCTGGCTAGGATGATTTAACTGGGACTTGGTCCTGCTTTGAGCAGGGGGTTGGACTAGATGACCTTCTGGGGTCCCTTCCAACCCTGATATTCTATGATTCTGTGATTCTATGGACAAACTATGGCCTGCGGGACAATCCTGCCCTGCTCCTGAGCTCCTGGCCTGGGAGGCTAGCCCCCGGCTACTCCCATGCTGTGCCCCCTCCCCCGCAGCCTCAGCGCACCGTGCCACCAGCTCTCTGGCCTGCCGCTCCTGCCAGGCAGCACGGGCAG
The DNA here is from genome assembly GCF_009764565.3 of Dermochelys coriacea. NCBI lineage: Eukaryota > Metazoa > Chordata > Testudines > Dermochelyidae > Dermochelys > Dermochelys coriacea. The sequence goes on along the minus strand of NC_050075.1, from coordinate 86,046,154 downwards.
TGTGGCTGGCTCTGGCCAGGTGGCGTGGCTGCGAGCTCCTGCTGCTCTGAGCAGCATGATAAGGGGACAGAGAACAGGGGGTGGTTGGATGGGAAGGAGGTTTCAGCGGGGTGTCAGAGGATGGGGGATAGGCATGGGAGTCCCGGGGGGCCTGCCTAGGGATGCGGATGTGGATGGGGTCGGGGCAGTCAGGGGACAGGGAGAAGGGTGGGGTTGGATAGGAGGTGGGGTCCTGGGGGGCGGTTAGGGGTGAGGGTCCTGGGAGGGGGCAGTCAGGGGACAAGGAGCAGAGGGGGTTGGAGGGGTTGGGGTTCTGAGGGGGGCAGTCAGGGGGGCGGAAAGTGGGAGAGGGCGGATCGCGGGCGGGGGCCAGGCCATTTGGGGAGGCACAGCCTTCCCTATCCTGCTCTCCATAGAGTTTCACAACATCGATGTGGCCCTCGAGCCAAAAAGTTTGCCCACCCCTGCCTTAGAGGCCGAAAGAAGTCAGGGTCCTAGGCAAGCCGGGGCATCATCCCATAATCAAGCAAGATCAGGGTTCCCTTGTGCTAGGTGCTATACAAACACCTGGTCGGACAAACTCCCTGTTCTTAAAAGATTACAATCTAAGTAGACAAAATGGAAAAGGAGTGGGCGAAAGAAAGCATTGTTATCATTGTTTTACACGTGGGAAAAAATGAGGACCAAAGAGACTAAGTGACTTGCCCAAAGTCTATGGCAGAGCAAAAAACTGAACCCAGATTTCTTGAGTCTTAGGCTTGTGCCTAAACCAGAAAACCCTCCTTTCTTCTCAAAAGCCCAGTTCGCTCATCAGTATATTAATACTTGTTATTGTCACACCCATTTCAAGAACATCCATCACCATAGCAACTAGGCACTCTGATATATGTAGACTGACACATTTGGACTAAATTCTGTGGAATGCAAAGTGTTTAAGTAAATGTAAAATTAGGCCCATTCAGTATTAACCATCATAATCCAGAGTTTGAAAAGTCCGTTTGAAGAGTTTTCCATCAGAGATAAGCTAGAAGATTTGTTTCCATTAAGGAAATTGTAATATTTTGTGTTTGCAAATAATCAAAAGTAGAAAAGAAAAAGAAAAATACCTTAGCCTGAAGACATGTCTGTGGTCTGATCCTTTTCCATGAGACCTTCCTGCTGTTCCAATTCAGACACAGCATAAGAACCTATTTCAAAAAAGCACAGCATTGTGTTGTGCATACTCCTTAGCTTTCACCAGCGCTTCTATAATTGTTTGTTTCTCATCGATTCATAAATTGTTCATGACTCTGAATATCAAAAATGCTCTGATGACTTCTGTAGATGAAAGATTTATCACCATGTTTAGTCCAGAGGGAGATAACATTTTAGACCAAGAGAACAGAATGACCTCTCTCTGGTCAACTGGGATGTTTCTGCCAGATACAGTCTATGAAGAATATAACTATTTGCCATTAGCAGATTCAATAGTATTACAAAGCACATCAGCTGGAAAACTTCTATCTTTTTTAAGTAAGGAAATCTATGGGTGCTAAGATCAGGAGCTCTTGGTCTAAAAATGTTATATTAGACAGACAAATAAAAAGGCAGACAGACTTTATAGCCTAACCTTTGAAGTAGGTCAGAAGGTTAGTTATGAGTATGGCTACTCTTATAAAGACACTACAATATTCTACTGTAAAACCTCAAACTACTGTAGTTATTGTTTTACGATAGTGTTTTGAAGAATTATAATATTATATTGTAGTATGTATTTCTAAGGGTAGGCATTTATCTTCATTCTTTCTCCACCACTACACCCTGGAAGGCTAAGCTTATGTACTTTTTTCACTAGTACAAGGTCCCCATTAAAAAGCCTACTTAAAAAACCACATGGTGGGATCTGAAAATGTTCCAGAGTATTTTGAATAAGAAATAACTATGGTAACTCAGATACTGTGATGTGATAACAGGACAAATACTCATGATGAAATGCAAATCTTGAGTAAACTGATACTTTTTAAAATACAGCACAATCCTTTAAGAGGGTGAGCATTTCCTGGGTAGTGCTGAGTGCCTTCAGTGCTCTTTAAAGTGAATGGGTTTGAGGATGCCCTGAGCCACATTAAAGGTGTTCGGCACCTCACAGAATCAGCCCACCAAGAATGGAACTCCCAGTGTGAAACATTATGCAAATATACAGTAGCAGTATAGTATAGTGCACTGTGCCAAATATATTGTAGCAATATGATTTATTTTAAACTCGCATTTTCATAAATCATCCAAGTTTGGGATTTCCTGATCTGTATCCTATACCCAGAAACTATAGGAATTGGGGCCTTTCAGGTACCTACAATTCAGATTTTTGATCAATTTGACATAATTGCATCAGTCATCACTTGTTTCAAAATTGCAAGGGAAAGTCAGTAGTGTTAAAATGCTCATACTGAGGAGTAAAGAATTAGAGCTGCCCCTCTACTGCTGGTTGGAAATGGGCAACAGGTTTTCAGTATTCTTTACATGTGCAGTGTCTCTAATTCTGCAGTGCCCTTGCAGAGATATTAAAATGACTAAAATTCATTACAAACCCTTAATTGCCAGTTTCTCCGGAAAATAGATGTTTGTATGCATGCATCATAATAGCTGCCATTTATTATGATGGAGTTCTTGTGCTGCATAACTTTAAATAAGCAGCTATGTTTTTATAAAGTTTGTAAAAGCATAATTAGTCCTGCAGGCACAATATTTTCAGACTTCAAATGCTTGTTCTCCAGCTGTACTGTTTGGGTTTGAATTTCAGGAGGCAGCTGATTGCAGTCTCCATTGAAGTCCAGGGCTTTGGTTTTTTGCTGTGTGCGGGGGCGGGGTTGTGTAATGATTCACTCTCACTCACAATATATGCACACTCAGAGGTGTAGTACAACACATTCCTCAGTTTTCTTTGTTACATGCATCTGTCACTGTCGCAAAAAAGAAAAGAAAAGAAAGCCATGTGAATCAGTTCTTTCCAATTAATTCTATTGGGGTTTAATATATGATTTTTCCATGTAATTTTTATATTTCTTTGAAAGATTGAGGAGCATTAAAAAGAGACAGTCACATACATTAAAAAACTGAAAAAGAAATGTTATTATATTAAAAAAGAAAGATAAGAAAAGAAAACCATGACAGATGTGACCTATTAATAAGTCTCTGGCTAACAAAAGGAAGGAATAAGATTTTACTCAGTATTTGCCTAGAGTACCCTTGGCAACAAAAAGTTTACTTTGGGTTGAATCATCCAAATAGATCTCTCTCTTTGAACACGCTGATAGTGTTAGCACAGTAGTAAGCACATTGTTAGGGTGATAATGAAATCGAGCCTAGATAGTCCATTCTTGCCCTGGTGGAGTGGGGAGATTTAGACATGTAGTGTCAGCCTTAGGAGTGCAGCTTAATTTAATCTATGATCAATTCCACCCTTTCTCAGAGAAGCTGGGTTTTCTGAGCATCCTTCTCCCCCATCCCTGAGAATATCTGGGCCCAGTCACCATAGCGATCAGTCGTCTTTGTAACAGGACTCAGATATGAAGTCTTCCTTCTGCCTGGTACTAGTTTTTCCCAGTTGGCCTGCTACGCCATCTAGACAGCACAGCCTCAATATAATCTCCAGATGCTAATATATGCACCAGAAAAGAACACATTTAATGCTTAAAGAATTGTTGCCTGCATCTAAACTGTGGCTGGTACTGCTAAACTACTTCAGGATAAATCCAAGTCCATTCTAGCCTCACCCGAGAATTACCTTTTATTGTGTCATTCTAGTACCTGAGGGGAGAAATTGGGCAACAGGATTTTTGCATGCCCAGATGATTAAAAAAAAATCAATTTCCATCCCATTTCATCTATAAATAGTCATTAAACACAGCTACAGTCAGTGCTCTTGGGATTCTATAATAATTTCTCACCAGCTAATCACCCGGCTCCCTTGAAGAACAAGATCCTTCCAGGCCAGGAACACCCTAGTATACATTTAACAGATGAATAACACTGGGGAACTCAACCATTAGTTCAACTTTCCTTGCATCTGTTCATGCCCTATGTGACCTCTGAATACACAGGAAGGATTCAGATTCTCCAAAATGTATGAAGTCACGTCTGTGACCAAAATTTTTCAGAGCCTGGTGTGTTTATAAATTAATATTCTTTTTCCATTTGTTTAGATCCCTTTCTTTTTGCTCAGCCCTGTTTAAACTTCCATGCTGTCTCCATGGCACTGCAAATATTCTTGTTAATTTATCAAGTCAAATCACATGGTGTTTTGAAAACAGTATAATTTTTGTGTGAGTTACAAAATACTAGCCTATTGAGGATTATAAACTGTTTGAAAACTTTTATATCCAAAGTGCAGTGTCTAAGATTCTAAGTATATCAGGTTATAATTAGCCTATGTTTTCAGATGTAGGATGATACACGATGCTTATTTTCAAACAAATGAATTATTTTCCCATTGGCATTGACTTGTGATTTATTTCCTTATTGACCAACTTGTAAGAGATCTCTTTTTAATATGGGTTACTGTCACACTTAGACTTTAAGAGAGGTCCATGTACTGCTTAGACTATAGTAAAAGAGTGACTTTTTAAAAATTTATTTTACCCTTTAAAGTGTAAACTGCTTCAACCTTAGTTCAATTGTTTCAGTAGAGGAACTTCATAGCTGGTTACTGAAATCATAGAACATTTTGACAGCTAATGCGTAAATTCAGAGCTGCCAAGACATTGTCTTTCCAAAGCTATGGAAGCCATGGAAAATTCCTGTAGCATTGATAAGCTTATTTGTCTTCAGAGATTCTGAATAAACACAATATTTTAAACTGAAAAAGTGTGATTTTTGAACTTTATGACTGCAGACCCTTTTAACAGATGTAATTATGATTTATATCACTTAGTTGAATTCATTTTAGAATAATGCAAAACTTTACATTCTAAATGATAAAACAGTATTGTAAACAAGCTGAGAGTTAATATGAAAAAACATTATCTCCAAATTTAAATGGCCTGAATTTTTGAAAGCAGCCCCCATTATTTCAGTTGCAGTTTTTCCTTCCATTTGTCAGATTGCACCTGGAAATCAGGTGAGTAGGTATTTGAATGTGTGCGTTAAACTGTGCCCATGATTTTGTACCTGCAGTATTGCAGAGCAGGTTGAGTTAATGTGCAACAGAAACACAGGGCTGTTGTGTAAGCAATGCAAGTTTTGTGCTACAACATGGATACTCCATAAAATGTTGTAGCTGAATTCATGGAAATCCTCTGATGTTTTGGTCCTTAATGTGTTAAAAGTCAGTGACATCTTTTGCAAAGGCAGTTTTCCTGCTGACCATTAGTGTTCAGATATTGATGATGGGAGCTAGACAGACAGATTAAACAAGTTGTTATATGATATTATATCACAGGAATCCCAAGCATTCTTAGTCTATAAACTCTCCGGGGCAGAGACCATCTTTTTGTTCTGAATTTTTACAGTGCCTAGCACAATGGGGTTCTGGTCCATGATTAGAGCTACTAGAAGCTGTGGGATAATACAATTAATAATGTAATAATGATATTAGGAACCGTGTTGATTAGAAATTTGTTGTCTGGAATAGTGTCTTGCGTCAGAGACTAGAATATAAAAGGGTTTCACAAAAGACATAGTGCATGGCTCGACAGTAATTAAAATGGCAAGCAAATGGAAAAATCAAAACAAAAATCGGAATTAGTATTTCCCTGCTTGAGAGAGCTTTCTTGAAAGGGTAGTATGTCCGGTATACAACGTAGTCAGGCACTTGGTTAAGCAAAAAACAGTCACAGATTTAGTATTTAATTGTTTACGTTTCATAATTAAAGATGCTGCCAAAAATCTGAATGTGCATCTGAATGACACTATGGGTAAAATTAAATGCTGGCATTACAAAGGAATTATTCCAGGAATTAATCAAGCCCTCTTTTCCAGGAGCAGCCTTCTCTAATATGATAATAATTTGTGGGCTGCACGAGTCTCTTCTTTCATGCAGACTGTCCACTCTGTCTTCTAACAAACATTAATGACCATGATTACAGCCTCTGTTTTTGTGCTTGCAATGCTGTTCTAAGCTCCAAGAATACACAGCATCTGTTCATTAAGTGACAGAACATAGTTGCTTAGATAAACCTGCATAGAAGTCTACTTAGAACCTACGATTGGCTGTGGATGCAAAACTAGAAAAATGGTTTGTTGACTTTTGAATACCTAGGCTTAAATTAATTGTGGGCTGTATGATTAGCCCAATTAACACTCTCTCTCTCTCTCTCTCTCTCTGCTTCTTTACCTTTAGGGCTAATGAAGAGAATTAACAAATGATTTCTCACAACCCTATTGGTATATTTTACTCATTTTTTTCCCTAAGCCAGTGCAGTAAAAACCATATACTTATAGGGTATGACCATTTCACCGGTGATATCATAGTGGCAATATATGTAATTTTATTATCTGCCTAGAACATTATATTACAGATGTACAGGAAAATTCCCTGCTGGGAGGTATATAGACCTGTAATCACATTCACTATGAGCTTGAAGCTTGTACTTAATTCAGAGCATTATAGTGACCTCTGCTTTTAATTAATTAATTCCTGAATTTCCATATATTAAATAGTTGCATCTTACATGATCTCTGACAAACAGGCTGCACCGTATACTCTGTGGGATAGGCTAGATAGAAAATGAATTGGATTTTACTTGCTAAAATTCAGTGGTGTCAAATCCTTAATTTTAATTTCAGATGATTTTTCTGTTCATTATCTTTTAGCTGCCTTATCTGCAGTAGTTTCCCACTTGTTTCCACTACATGGGATCCATCTTTAGCCTCAAAAATAATTTAATCAGTCTCCTTAACAATACACAGCTGAGTCTAGTGTATTAGCAAATACCATACAGGTGACTGGCTATTTTATATTATTCAATTTATTTTTAATTTCACAGAACGTTCAAGACTGCCCATTTCTACAGTAAATTCTAATCTTTTGCAAGCATTTAGCAATCTGTAGGAGAAATGAATGCATCAGAACAAAAGAGTCTTAACAAGCTGCAACAGATTTTCAATAGCAGGCTGTGTTAGAGGTTAGTTATGCTCCTTCATTTGCTATAGCAACGGAATACTTTAGCTGAAATGTGTATCAAGTCACACCATTTTTCTGATCAGTTTTTCTTTAACCTCTCAGAGCGCCTGGCAGTCTGTAAGTATCTCTTAATAGTGTCTTGTTATGAAAATTCCTTTCTGGGCAGCATCCAGAGATAAAAATCTTTCACTCAGTAAAAAGTAAATGGGCTTTCACTGATGCATTTGTAAAGCAATTTAGTATGTAATTAGTCAGGCAGAAAGAACGAACATTTTTAGTTCTTGTTTGCTTTATAACTAACAAAAGGGAATTTGGTACATGAATTTTGAAATGTAGGCATTTCAAAATGCAGCTGGGAAAGACAAGCAGATATCTTAGCAGAGATAGCATCATGAATGAGGGTTACAAAATGGATATTTTTCCCCATAATATAAGAGATTGTCCTTAGAAAGTCTGGGGGTTTTTTGAGTATTGCAATGTGGAGAGGTCATTTATTGGGCAGGTATCAATCTGTGCCTGCGGTCAAGCAGGATGGCTATGCAGCCAAGTTTTGTGCAGGGAGTTCCTCTAGAGTCTAGAGTCAATTCTTGACTTGCTGTGTCTCTTCAGGCAAGCCCCTTAGTACCTCTGTGCCTGAGTTCCTTATCTCTAAAAGGAGGATAACTTCCTTTCTCTCACCCTTTTTCCTTGTTGTTTATTTAGATTGTAAGCTCTTCAGGGCAGGGACTATCCCTTAGTATGAGTTTACACAATGCCTAGCAAAACAGGGTACACTAGGCACTACTGAAACAATAATTAAGTATATCTGTGACCTGATCTGCATCCATATGCAATCTGTGATTACAACTCCCTACAAGAAAAGACAGAAGCCAGCTTTATAAACCTGGTGCCGCATGACTTGCTGTGGGAGTTCTGACTATGAGTGGCCCTTGCTAAATCAGGCCCCCTCCAGAGTAAAGTCAGGAAAAAGAAGACCTTTCAGGAACTGCTAGACCATTTTGCTGAGGCCTAAGATCTGGAACCTACATGTTTCAGGAGAAAGCTGACCGAATCTTGGATATTCTGTAGCCCAGGCAGCTGGAACTTGTTTCCATCTTAACATATGAGAATACCCTGGATCTGGCAAAGGGCCTCTCGCTAGCCCATGCTTCGGTTCCTCCTAACCTGAAGCAGGCTGGCCATTTGTATCAGAACGCAGAACTGCTGTGAGCATTTTTTATTCTCAACTGACTCCATGCTTTTGTGGTGGTAACAATCCTATATCTGTGGTAAAAAATCAAAGATACTAAGTAGCTGAACCTCTGGAACAAAGAAATCCAATGGCCCACATTTTGCAGGAATTCAGACTAGATGATCATAGAGGTCCCTTCTGGCCTTAAAATTTATAGATTTTTATATTCATAAAGCATATGGTTTTCTGCACACTGCAGATGACAATCTCCAATTTAGTCTTGCTCTGCAGTACATTCACAATATAAACAGTGTTATTCAGTAATGAAGTCAGGAGCCATTATGTTATTCCTGATTGGATGACTTATGTAACTAACCAACACAATAAAAAAGAAAACTATTTGTGAATTTTACCATCAACTAGGCAGTTTGATATTTGCATTCACCAATTATTTAGGCATCCAGCCTAAAAATTCTCCTTGTGTATATTTGTGCCTGAGCCCTCAGATATGTGCAGAAAGCAAACATGAAAGGTTTGTGCATGTGGTCAAATCAAAATTAATTTTTGAATTTGAAAGAATGCTTAGAGACAATTATTTCCCACTATTCGCTCAGCTCTGATTAAAACGCATAGTTTCCTGCAGCAAGCAATCTCATAGAACCAATAGCACCTCATGGAAAACACTGAACTTTTCATTTGTCACCACTGTTTTAGTGCCTTGTCATGCCAATGCCAGGTATAATGTACAGTATTACGGACTGCGGTGCCAACCAGGTGATTAAAAACAAGTGAGTATTCAGTATTCATTTCAAAAGTGAAAGTGAGACAGCACTTTGACTTGCCTGAGAGGCAAATTCAATGTTCTATAAACAACAGCTATTAGCCATACAGAATTTGTTAGTCTCTAAGATGCCACAAGTACTCCTCGTTCTTTCCACTCAGTTTTGGTACATTTTAATACTTCTCAAGTACACAAGTAATATCATCTGACTACGGTTGGTCCTTAGGAGTGGCCCCCATTGGAGAGAGCTCTCCCTAAGCTTTTGAAAAAGTTTTATAGGTTAAATGGAAAAGTCAGATGCTAACATGGATTCTAACTAACAACCACTGAAAGAAACCTGGAGTTTCAGCATGTGCTAGCTCAGTTGGTGCCAAAGAGAATCCTATCTAAAGCATTTTGTTAACTACACATGTTGTGAGAACACCAAGTTTCGACTGTTTATGTAGCAGCTTGATGAACAGATCACAGTCAGAATATTCTGTTTGGGCTATGAGATAATATAAGCCAATGGGCAGATAAACTAGCTGGTTAAAGTGAAATAAGCCCAAACTACAATTCCAACCAAGGCCTTTCCTCAGGGCTGGCTTTATTGACTTAAAGGAGACTCCAGAACAAGTTACACAAAACACGTGCCAAGAAAGCTCTTTCCAGATTTCTGAAAGCTGGGTGGGGAGAGAACTTGTGCTTTCAGTGGGTAGGCATTCCTGCATATTTTTTAAGCATCCTACCAGGCCCTCAAGAAGGGACTTCTCTCTTGTCTCCACCCTCACCTGCACAAAACCAAACCAGGAACATTCCTTTATATAGTTTCCAGCAGGCAGTTACATGACAGCTGGGACCTTTCCATCATGTTCCCTATTTGAAGATTACAGCTCCCAGTGACCCCCAGGCTTAATGAGCATATGTCTCCATAAAAGGTGTGTGGGCTGCATTTGTGCTTACAGACCAGAGCTCTGTTAAATATGTCCCCCCGCAACATTGTTTTATAACATACTCTACTCTCTTACTGTTGATCACAGTATAGATGTTGCAATTTAAATATGAAAACAAGTTACACATGTATTAGCTCTCCCAGAAACCTTATCATCCATCAGTAGAACATTGTCTGGCACACAGCTCTAAGTTACTGTGTTAATACTAATAGGTAGACGCACTGAAAAACTCTTGGCCAGCATCATCTATGAACAAGGATGTAAAAGAAGGATGGCATATTTCCCAATCACTATCTTAGAAGGTGCTATACAAACTTCACCTGCCAACAGAGATCAGAGGCCCATCATTCATAGCCAGAAGAAACCAAGATAATATCTCAATCAGGGGCTTGTTAGACCTTAGTCTAAGAGTTACATGGTGCCTGTGATTTGGAAACAGTATTGGCAAGTAAATGGTCACTCTGATGCCTGGAATTATTGCAGCCTGCATCTACTAAAAACAAATATTATACCAGGATACATTAGAGGACAATAGTGAAGGAAAGAAAATATTAAAACTAGAGAGAAATGTTAACATGTAGATTATAACTTTCCTTCCTCCATGAAAATATATTTAAAATCATTGAAAGATATTAAGTTCTGAATTTGGTTTAGCACATTTAAGCATTAATTACAATGATTTCATATCTCATTTATATGTGGGTCTTAGAAGAACTTCTAATGAAAGTAAAGTAAAGAAAGTAAAGTAGGTCTGTCAAGCGATTAAAAAAGTAATTGTGATTAAAGTTGCACTGTTAATATTAGAATACCATTTATTTAAATATTTTGGATGTTTTCTACATTTTCAAATATATTGATTTCAATTACAACACAGAATACAAAGTGTAAAGTGCTCACTATATATTTATGTTTGATTACAAATGTTTGCACTGTAAAAATGATAAAAGAAATAGTATTTTTCAATTCCCCCATTACAAGTACTGTAGTGCAATATCTTTATCATGAAAGTTGAACTTACGAGAGATAATGCTGCCCGCTTCTTGTTTACAATGCCACCTGAAAGTCAGAAAAGGCATTTGCATGGCACTGTTGTAGCCAGTGTTGCAAGATATTATGTGCCAGATGTGCTAAAGATTCATAAGTCCTTTCATGCTTCAACCACCATTCCAGAGGACATGCGTTCATGCTGATGACAGGTTCTGCTCAATAACAATCCAAAGCAGAGTGAACCTGAAGCATGTTCATTTTCAGTATCTCAATCAGATGCCACCAGCAGACGATTGATTTTCTTTTTTGGTGGTTTGGGTTCTGTAGTTTCTGCATCGCAGTGTTGCTCTTTTAAGACTTCTGAGAGCATGCTCCACACCTCAGCCCTCTCAGATTTTTGAAGGCACTTCAGATTCTTAAACCTCGGGCTGAGTGCTGTATCTATCCTTAGAATTTTCACATTGGTACCTTCTTTGCATTTTGTCAAATCTGCAGTAAATGTGTTCTTAAAATGAATAACATGTGCTGAGCCATCGTCCAAGACTGCTATAACATGAACTTTATGGCAGAATGTGGGTAAAACAGAACAGGAGACATACAGTTCTCCCCAAGGAGTTCAGTCACAAATTTAATTAAAGCTTTTATTTTAAACAGGCATCCTCAGGATGGAAGCATGTCCTTTGGAATGGTAGTTGAAGCATGAAGAGACATATGAATCTTTAGCACATCTGGCACGTAAATACCTTGCAACGCTGGCTACAACAGTGCCATGCAAACGCCTCTTCTCACTTTCAGGTGATATTGTAAATAAGAAACAAGCAGCATTATCTCCCGTAAAAGTAAATAAACTTGTTTCTCTTAGCGATTGGCTGACAAGAAGTAGGACTGAGTGGACTTGTAGGCTGTAAACTTTTACATTGTTCTTGAGTGCAGTTATATAAATCTACAATTGTAAATTGCACTTTCACGATAAAGAGATTGCACTACAGTACTTGTATGAGGTGAATTGAAAAATACTATTTTTCTTTATCATTTTTACAGTGCAAATATTTGTAATCAAAAATAAATATAAAGTGAACACTATACACTTTGTATTCTGTGTTGTAATTGAAATCAATATATTTGAAAATGTAGAAAAACATCCAAAAATATAATAAGTTTTAGTTAGTATTTTATTATTGTTTAACACTACAATTAAAGGTGCGGTTAATCATGATTAATTTTTTTGAATTAATCACATGAGTTAACTGCAGTTAATTGACAGCCCTAAAGGAAAGTAAGGCTGAGGAAATTCTTAGCTCTGACTATCTGAATCTACTTCTGTTTCATTAATATATGTATATATGTGATGTATCATTAATATTATTACATATTTGTAATTCACTTCAGTAGCAGGGTCAGTCTATCAAAGGATATATTTTTCTCAGGCTTAGCATGATCATTAATATATTGATGAGTAATATATCAGGCAAGTAAACTGTGGACCTGATCTAAAGCACTTTGAAGTCAATAGAAAGATTTCCATTAACTTAAGTGGGCTTTGGAACAGACCCTAAGATCTGATACCTGCAAACACTTATTGACTTCAGTGGGATTATTCACTTACATAATGTTAGTGAACACCTGCATAAGTGTTTACAGGATTCATTCAGGGCTATTCATTAAAAAAAAAGTTCATATTTGTAACAAGGGGTTTTCTCCACCTGATTTGTATGGTACTCAAAACAAAAGTGCAAATTGAAAAGGCTTTGTACTTTTTCCATTTAATTAGATCTCTTATTTTTCACACATTAAAGGCCATCTCTGAATTATGCACACAGGAGAAATGTAATACCTAAAGAAATAGCATTGAAGAGGGTCAGCTGAAACAAGGATATTCTTGAATCTAGTGTATGAAATATAAATTTAAATATATTAAATACTAAAATATATTAAATCTTTTTTAAAAAAGACCAGTAAATTACCACAGCCTCCAGGCAGTAATTTCAGAGAAACAATTACAGGTGGTTTATGTTTCTGCTGCAGTGTCTTCTTCTTTTGTGTTAATGTTTGAAAATTAAGTGGATTTAGCATTGTAAAAATTGTCAGATTGGCAGGCATAGAATTACTCTATCAACTGGAGACCTCTGTCCACAGAACAGACTTCCCTGCAACAAGCTGCAAACTTGATCTGGAGGGACTATCTCTAAGGCTGAACCGGTAGGTCAGTTAACATGCCACTTCAGTGCTTGGCCTCTGCTAATTAAATGCCAATTAATTTTATTTGTCAGGGCGATTTGTGATATGACTAGATTGCTAGGAATTGAGCTGAGACCATCCAAATCATTTCATTTATGCTATGGAACAACCATTAGATAGTTATAATTTTTGACCTTTTGTGGGCTGAGCTGAATTCTGACTGGTGCTCAGAGATTATATGAAAAGTGTAGTTAATTCTCAATACCTTTATCCATACAGCCCCACAATATATTAGTCTAACCATTCTATGGATAATACTGTAATTAAAAAACCCACCTCACTAAGTCTCAGAGCTCAGGTCAGCTGTATCAGGTTTATGGGGCTTTGGCAGTTGGGCTATAAAATTGCACGGTACATGTTTGGGCTTGGGCTGGAGCCTGGACTCTGAGACTCTGCAAGGTGGGAGGGTCTCAGAGCCCAGCACCAGCTGGAGTCTGGAACATCTACACTGTAATTTTATAGCCCTGCATCTCGAATCAGCTGACTCCGGCCAGCTCTGGCTATGCTGCATGTCTTTTATTGAAGTGTAGACATACCCCTAGCATCCTGGAACCATACATTCCCATCTTTTCTCTAGAAATGGAGAGAACTCAGAGTTATTCAGTCAAATTCAACATAAGGACAGGAAATACATGTGATCCATGAAATTTTAAGTATCAGGACTGCACCATGTAATGAACATTGTATAGGCACTGAGGCTGCAGGAACCAGAGTAAAGCCACATATCTCATTATTGTTGTGTTTATGTTTTGTATTGCATCATGGAGTCATTTATCAAGCCAAAATAACAATTAAGCCAGTCTGAAAATAACAGTTAAGATGGGATTTGAAATATCATGGAAAGCCCTCTTTCACGTTATTTCAGCCACATAAATAATTCCTTGAAGCTTGGAAAACATCGTATAAATATAATTACAAATGAAAACAAAGGTCCAGATTCTGCTCTAGTTATGTCAGTGTAAATCCAGATTGACTCCATGAAGTCAGTGACAATCAGAGCAGAATCTGGTTAGATCCCATACATATCACAAAACAAGTGTATGTCACAATCAGATTACATGTTTAAGCGCACAAATATGGTTTAATGTGACTTATTTTAGGCAACCATGATTGCTAATTTTGGTCCTGACCATGAAAAATTACTCATTCATTTGTTTGTCCTATATGGCTGGGATGCCAAGGTTTCTAATTGTATAAACCATTTGTTTCTAGCCCTGGCAGGTCACAAGGACCTTAAAATTACATGCCTGCCTTTCAGACTGCCTGCTTACTTTAATACCTCATTCCAATTCCGACATGATTTTAACGTCTAGTATCTCAATAACTAAGTAATGGTGAAAAACAGTGCTTCATCTAATCTGACTGACCCACCTTTCAACGGGTATCAGTGGTCGTAGTAATCATAGGTGATGACTCCATGAGTGCTCCGGGGTTGGAGCACCCACCGGCAGCCCTGCCGGTCAGCTCCTTTCCCACCCCACAGTGCCTCTAACCCACCGGCAGGCCCTGCCAATTAGCTCCTCTCCCTCCCTCCCAGTGCCTCCTGCCCACTGCAATCAGCTGTTCAACTGAGTGCAGGAGGTGGTGGGGGGAGAAGGAGGAGTGGAACTGGGGCATGCTCAGGGGAGGGGGCAGGTTGGGGTCGGGTGGGGGCTTGGGGGAAGGGGTGGAGTGGGGGCAAGGCCTGGGGCGGAGCGGGGGTTGAGCACCCCCCAGTAAATCACAAAGTCAGTGCCTGTGGTAGTAATAGTAAAGATTTATATAAAGCATTAACTTCTCTTTCTCTCTTGCTCCATCACATGACAAGAGGTTGGCAACAAAATGGTAGCAGTCAAATGTGTATAGGGAAAAGAAAGATTGCAATCAGAATGCCTGGTTTAAGACCTTGCATTTCATGACCCTCAGGGCTAGGTACATCAGTAAAGCTTTTTAAGCACTGGTCCAGAAACAATGAACAGAAAAAAAAAATATTGCTCCTTGTTTTCCTTGTGTAAGGGACTGCGGAAGACTTTGTTACGGCCTAGCCAGAGAACTTCTGCTTTCTTGAGCTGAGAGGTTACTGTGGGACATAGATAGCTGCTTCGTTATTGTAGGAGATAGTTTTTGAAGGACACAGCTGCTTTGCATGGCCCTTTGCCAGGTAGTAGAAAGCCCCCCTTTCAGAAGCACTTAACTTTATATTCATGAGTTGTTTTTGTGTAATGCTTATTAATGCTGACTGTCTGACCCTCCGTCGGACTCCGTCCCAGGCAAAGCTCTGGTGTGCTGGTTCCCCGCCTCCGTGACTGCAACGCTTGGAGTCCCCGTTGCGGGTGGGTCACTAACCTTCAGTAAAGCCAATAACTCACAGCTGTGTGTAAGCCTCGTTTTCTCAGTGTGTAAGCCTCGTTTTCTCAGAGTACTCCTGCCGGACCTGTGGTGCTTCGAGCACCTTGGCCCTGAACATTTGGCGCAGCGAACAGGGTACTCTGAGAAGCGATGCCTCTTTGGTTAAAGGTAGGAAAAGTGGGGAAGCCGTCGCTGTCCCTACAGCATATACCAGGATGGCCCCCGATGAAGCGCTGGGGGCCGGTAGCGCAGATTATGGCCCAGTGGGCTGCCCCGACGGATTGGTCAGAGTTTCAACAGGCTGCGGGGGTTACACCCGTGCAGCTGGTAGAGGGGTTACAACGGTTACGAGCGAACCGGCACTCTGGGATGGAGCGGCGGGCGAGGGGGGAGCTAGGGTGGCTCCTGCTGACCGTCGTCTGGGCCCAGGATGAGGAGGTACTCCGCTTACAGCGGGCACTGGAAGGGAAGACTCAGGAATGCACGGCACAGGCGGAGGCCCGGGCCGGGCCTCAAGAAGTCGTCACTGCCCAGGCAGAGCGCGCCCAGGAGCTGACACGACGCTGCGAAGTGTTGGTTGCCCGAATAGCGAATAAAAGGCACCTAAGGCACGGGTGGCAGCCGGTAACCATCGCCCAGGTGCATGTGGTGACCACTGCCCCCTCCTGGGACCCCCGAGACTTGGATGGGACTCCTTATCCTCAAAGGAGGGGGAGGGAGGAGTCCCCGCCGTGGCTCTGGCGCACCTGGTCCAGGAGTTGCGGGTGCAAGGAGGCGCCCTACAACCAGAAGTTGTCTGCACGTTTAAAACGAGTGAGTTGCAGGAAATTGTGAAAACGTTCCAACAGGAGCCCGGGGAGAGCGTCCTGCAGTAACTCGTGAGGGTCTCGGACAATGCAGGTAACACGGTTTTGTTGCTTTCCTATGAATTTCAATAGTTGGGGATCCTATCGCAAGACTCTCAGGTATGTGCACAATTGGCAAACCTGCCATGGCTGCAGGCCGGGGGGCAAGACATCGAAAGCCCCTCTTTGTACCACTGGCTGGCGGTTGCAGTGGAGGCGGCCTACCCTTCAGTGGGGGAGTTGGAGGCACAGGCGCGCCTGTGGAAGACTGTTCTGGAAGGGGTGCAAACCCTCCGTCAATTGGGAATGTCCTGGGCTGTCTCCACGGGTGGGGAGATGGGTCCAGAC
The DNA here is from genome assembly GCF_009764565.3 of Dermochelys coriacea. Taxonomy (NCBI): domain Eukaryota; kingdom Metazoa; phylum Chordata; order Testudines; family Dermochelyidae; genus Dermochelys; species Dermochelys coriacea. The sequence goes on along the minus strand of NC_050075.1, from coordinate 86,029,425 downwards.
AATGTACCGGTAACAAAATCAATTAAAGCCACAATGTTACGCCTGGCCCCGATGAGTTAAAACCTTCTGTCCTCGCCGTCATCATGGCAGAGAATGGGCATGTGGGAGACTTGGCAGCCACCCTTATGTAATTGGAAGCCACCTTGGCAGGTGCTAGGCCAAGAGCCATACGGGCTGCAAAGGGGCAGCAAGGTGGGGGACAGGAGAAAGGGGAGTTGCGGGTACCCTGGAAGACCTTGTGGCTAGATCTCTTGCAGGCTGGTATCCCTCGCAAGAAAATCAATGGAAAGCCGACGGCGGACTTATACAAGTGGTGAATGCAGCTGCCCACTACCAAACGTAGTGCCGGAGAAAAGGGAAGAAAAGTGTGGAGCGAACCAAGCCCGCGGAGCCCTCTGCTCCACCAGCCAAGTGGAAAGTGCTGCGCCCATACTGAGGGCGTGGCAGGTCCTCAGTTCTGTGTGTCGCGGCAGCCACACACGGGAGGGAGCGGGGGAACGAACGCCCCTATGTATCCCTAGCGATTCGCTGGCCGAGGGGAGGAGTCCAACACGTGTTGGTGTTGATAGATACGGGCGCTGAGGTTACCATCTTGCACTCCATGCAGACCCAGGGCCGAGCCACTGTTGTTAAAGGCCTCAAGGAGCGGAGACCCCAGCGTATGAGGTTACTGTCACTCTAACCCTGGGGAAGGCTCCCCCATTCCAGGAACCTGTTTTGGTGGCCGCTATTGGAGAATACATACTGGGCATCGACGTCCTGCGGGGTCGCTCTGTGGATACCCAGTACGGCCTCTTTGCATTTGGACATCCCCGGTATTTAAGTGTGCCTCGGGTACGGGAGGTATGGGCATTGACAATCCTATAGGGCTCCCTTCATTGGGAGCCCTTGGTGTTGCTTCTCCCAACTGCTGTAGTATCTAAACAACAGTATCGCCTCCCTGAAGGGGAGGAGGAGATCAACCAAACAATCAGCGCGCTGTTATAGGCCAAGATTATTCGATCCACGTTAAGCCCATACAATAGCCCCCTTTGGCCAGCGCGAAAACCGGATGGGACTTGGCATACAATGGTAGACTATCGCGAGTTGAACAGGGTCACCCCTCCGCTGACAGCGGTCGTGCCAGATATGGTGACCCTAATCGAGCACATCGTGGCAGCTGCCTTGCCCTGGCACGCTGTAATTGACCTCACAAATGCCTTCTTTTCTATTGTCATCACCCCTGAGAGTCAGGAGCAGTTTACTTTTTCGTGGCAGGCCCGCCAATATACTTTCCGTGTTCTGCCACAGGGCTGGAAGCACTCCCCAACTATTTGCCACCAGTTGGTGAGTGCTGACCTTGCCCGAATACAGCTGCCGGACGTGGCCCGTTGTTACTATTACATTAACGACGTGATGGTATCCGGCCCCTCCCGTAAACTGGTGGCGGATGCGTTACACACAGTCGTTACTGGCTTGGAGGCACACTGATGGACTCTGAACCCGCAGAAAATACAGGGCCACCGGTAGTCTATCTAGGTATTATGTGCGTGGGACCAAATCGGCAAATTTCTCGGAAGGTGCAACAAACGGTGCAGGGTTATCCCCCACCCCAGACGAAGAAAGAGTTGCATGCTTTCCTCGTCTACTTGGGTTCTGGTGTGCCTTCATTCCTCATCTAGCCTTCCTTATGCGGCCTTTGCAGGCCTTAGTATGAAAGGCAGCACCTGGCAATGGCAGCGGAGCCATCAAACTGCCTTTGACCTGTGTAAAGAGGTCCTGCTCACTCATGCTCGGCTCCACGCTCCACAGCCTGGGGTCCCCTTCAAGCTTGAGGTCACCCCGGTGGTGGATGTGGCCTCTTGGGGGCTATGGCAGCAGGTAGGGGCCCAGCAAAAGGAACCAATCGGGTTCTGGTCCTGTACGTTGAAGGGGGCTGAACCCGAATACACTCCCCTGGAAAAGCAAATCCTGGCAGTGGTCTGGGCATTGCAGAATAGTGAGCGCGTAACGGGCCCCACCCTGGTCATCATGCACACGCCCATTCCCCTGGGGCACTGGGTACAGGCAAAATTGGCCCAAACGCAAACGGGTTGCACAGAGTGCAACCTACTTTAAGTGGAAGCATTACCTGCAACAGCGCATGCTGCTGGGCCGGCCCTCCCTTTCTACCCCACATGCCCTGTTACAGGGGGCCGTCACGTTCGAGCATGTGCCCTCCCTCACGGAGGAGCTGCCCCCAGTGGAAAACCCCATGCCAGCCTCTCCAATAGAGGAGGACCAACTGTCCACCGAGGAGCAGGAACATGCATGGTTCACGGACGGGTCAGCCTCCTATACAGCGCAGGGAGCCAGGTAATGGTGGGCCATAGCCTATGCCTCCTATGCAAGTGTCGTGGCAATGGCTTGGGGAACGGCTGGCTCCAGCCAGTGGGCTGAATTGCGGGCTGCCACCCTAGCAATTGAGGGTGCCCCACCACAGGTTTACCTTTATACGAACAGCTGGGTATTATACAAGGGGCTCTGGACCTGAATAACTGCGTGGGAGGTGAAGGGTTGGAAACTTGCAGGCCGACCCCTGTGGGGAGCAGCGCTCTGGCAGCAGCTCCTGCGCTATGCCCAACGGGCCCCTCTGGCTGTGCGACATGTAGACGCCCACACAAAGGCTAAATCTCCAGGTCCACTGGAATGTGGCGGCCGATGCCATGGCGTGGAGGGAGGTCTTGCAGCGGTGAAATGGTACCATGTGGAAGAAGGCCACCAAGGAGCCCAAGCAACTCAAATCATGGCTCTCCACCAAGGCACCTCCCTGCCCTTGGCAGCCTGTTGGACGGTTCGTGCCAGTTGTCCAGTTTGCTCCCGCTTGGCACCCATTCCCCTCCTGGGACCAACCGGCAGAATTGCTCGGGCTGCAGGTCCCTGTCAGGATTGGCAAGTGGACTATATTGGCCCTTGCCTTAAGAGCGTGCTGGCAGTATGCCTTTACGGCTGTGGATACATATACTGGCCTGCTGTTTGTATATCCCAGCGCCACCACGGCCGCACTACTACGTTGGCTGCACTACAGCAACTGTGCACCTGCTATGAAACTCCACACACTTTCCAGAGCAACCAGGGAACCCACTTTACGGGCCCATGCCGTATGGACCTGGGCCGCAGACGTGGCGGTGGACTGGCACTACCATCTTGCTTATACGCCTACCGCGAGTGGCCTTATTGAACGCCTGAACGGGCTCTTGAAGGATCAGATCCGTCGCCTCACCCCCACCCATACGCTCTGCAGGTGGTCTGAGGTGCTGGAGCAGGCTGTCTGGCTACTCAACAATCGTTCGTTGGGTGGCCAGATGCCCTTCCAGTGGTCTGGTCTTTCCCCCTGCCGTACATGCCCACCTACGGGTGAGTCTCATACAGGCGCTGGGTGCAATCACCCCGTGCAAGGCGTAATTACCTTTTACGCACCACACCCTTATGCCCTGCAGACAGGGGGTGAACCCCTGATCCTCCCAGTCGCAGCTCCAATGTGAGCCACCATGCTTATTTTTCATCACACCATTGATTTCAGGTTTACGATTTTATCCTCCATATTGGTTAAGTTCGGACCGCTCATTGGGTGCCCTCTCTTGCACCAGCGCTGCAACAGAGGCACTGCAATGGGAACGAGGGAGGCCTGTGTAACCTGTTTCCTTTACCTCCCGCAGGCCTAGAAACCGGCACCCTGAGCGAGACCAAGTGGCACGTATTAGCTAACATGTGGTGGACAGTACCACAGCGGAAATCGCAAGCCACCGTAGTCCTTACCACCGGGGAAGGATGGGCATACATACTCCCGAAGGGAAAACACTATGCTCGCATGGTCTCACTTTCCTGCTTGTTGCGGTGCTCCTTATGAGCCTCACTGCTGAAGGAGCTGCCACCTCCTCCGTAAATGCCTGTTTGGTGTTAGCCCAAAGTGCTGTTAATGCAACATCGTTTTGCTTACCGCATACGTATGCTGTGGGTGCCGTAATGGAAACCTGTTTCATCGGTGTCTGAACTGACCTGACCCTCGCCCTGACCCTATTCCTTACTAAGACAATTAATAAAACTATTACATATACGAATTTGTATGCTTTGGGTCCCACCCAATATAATCTAGACGCGTCTATGTATTCATTTCATCTGGCCAATGTAACTGTTGCCTTCTTTTGTATGTTTTTTGTAAATGCCAGGCATGTTGGGGAAAAATCACACCAATGTGAAGTTAACCTGTAATGAAAGCACTAAGGTTTCATTTGCATACGGGCATATAAAATTGCCCACAGGATGGTTTCTCTTATGTGGCAGGACCGCTTATTCTTTCATTACAGCTAATAGTTCAGGGGGCCCCTGCGCCCTTGGCCATGTGGCCCTCCTCATCTTTCCACATCTTTCACAAGTCTCTGCCCGCCATCGGAGAGACACCATCCCTCTTGATTCCACCTGTAAAGCCAACGTAACATTATTTTCCAAGGCCGAAGCTGCGGCCCTTGCTTTTTCGTTGATTGGCATTCCTGGGTTGGTGCATCATTATCATGTGGTGAAACACCTTGCGTGTGTTGTCGCAAAAGCCATCAACCTAACCTCTACAGTCCTCGCACTCCTTTCACACAAGTTGGGCGAGGTACGCCAGGAAATACTGCAAAATAGGCTAGCTATTAATTATTTGTTACTCCGACATGGCCATCCATGCCAGGAGTTTGCTGGTATGTGCTGCCTTAATGTAATGAATGCCGGGCCCTCCATTGAGGCCGATTTACAACGACTCAGTCAGTTGACAATAGAAATCCGCCAACAGCAAGAAAACACCTGGCTTTGGTCCTGGCTCTTCACGTTCCAGGGTTGGGCCGCCCATCTTGTTCAAGGCCTACTTATTGGCCTTATTTGCCTTATTGGCTTATATTTTTGCTGCCGTTGCAGTCGTGGCCTAGTCTCCCAGTGCTGTGTGCGGTTTTTCCTCCGCACTGCATCCAAATGGTTCTTAGCGTCGCTCAAGAAAACAAGGGGAGGAGTGTAAGGGACTGTGGAAGACTTTGTTATGGCCTAGCCAGGGAACTTCCGCTTTCTCGAGCCAAGAGGCAACTGTGGGACATAGATACCTGCTTTGTTACTGTGGGATAGAGAGAGTTTTTGAAGGACACAGCTGCTTTGTTATTGTAGGAGATAGTTTCTTGAAGGACACAGTTGCTTTTGCATGTCCCTTTGCCAGGTAGTAGAAAGCCCCCCTTTAAGAAACACATAACTTTATATTCATGAGCTGTTTTTATGTAATGCTTATTAATGCTGACCGTCTGACCCTCCGTCGGACTCCGTCCCAGGCAAAGCTCCAGTGTGCTGGGTTCCCCGCCTCCGTGACTGCAATGCTTGGAGTCCCTGTACGGGTGGGTCACTAACCTTCAATAAAGCCAATAACTCACAGCTATGTGTAAGCCTCGTTTTTCTCAGAGTACTCCTGCCAGGCCTATGGTGCTTTGAGCACCTTGGCCCAGAACACCTTGGTAGTTAATAAAGAAGACCATTTTTTTATCACTTACTTATCTGCTAATATGAACACAAAGCCAAAGTGGAATGAACATACTTAGGCATTTCAAAATGTATGTGGGGTTTTGTGCTCCTATATAATCTTTCAGATATAATTGAAAGTATTGTAAATAAGACTATGTCTAGTAATAATAATGGGCTATATCCGAAAATGCCAGTGGGAGATTTCTTCTGTAAAGGGGAGTAAAAAATGAGAGAGACTTCACAATTTGGCCCCATTAATATATCATAATCTAGTATGCCTAATAGTGAAAATGAATTGTATATTACCTCAAAAACATTTATGAAAAAAACCAATGAATTCTTAAATGGCACAATTATTCCTTAGACACTCGGACTGAAATTAAAACTAGTATTCTATCTGCAAGCTTCAGTTTTATTTCATTTCAATTATAAGGTTTCATTCTTGCTATTAATTTCCATTGTCCTTTTGAATCTAATAATTTTATCACAGTAAGACTCAGTAGTGGAGGAGAACAGAGGCTTTCCAATTTTAGGTATGGATCATTTTCAGAAATAAAAAAGCAACTGAAACGTTAATAAAATGCATCCACAGATTGCTTATAAATTGTAAAAATACACTTATATATAGATAATCAAGTGAGTCTAATTTAGATGAACTTCTGCTCACCTACAATGATTATTTTCTATGATTTTCAATGATTGTTTAATTTTTCTAGACTAGCTGATTTACTCTTCTTAGAAAAAAAGAGATAATCTGTGGTGGAGCTGACCTCAATGCTCCTCCTGCTCAACTCAAAAAAATAAATGTACATCCTGAAAATCCAAGTCAAGGACTGCAGGCTCTTAGGGATTTTCAGCTCATGATAAGTTTCCTGGCTTCTTGTGTTCCCTTCCTTCACAAACTGCAAATGGTCTGACCTGCTAAGGCGGTGCTTGCCAGCACTAGCCTACCTGACCAATCAGAGTAGGAACTAAAAAGATCAAAAGAAGTTTGAACAGAGCCATTTAATGATTTACCTTCATTTTTTGTCTCCCTCTCCTGGACGCTCAAGTGATTGCTAATGCATATCTGAAGAAGACCAAACTCTTCAGACCCAAGAAATAACAGGATAAACCAAAAGTGGAGCTCTTTTCAAAACAAAATGACATCTCCAGCTTCAGCTTTCTGCAGGAAGCTTTCTCTCCTGTCCTTCCAGGAAAAAAAGTCATCTTCAACAGATGTACAAGATCAGTTGTTGAGTAATGCGCATACAAAATACCTTCTCACAGTCTGAGCATAAGAGAGATGAGGGTTCAATGGTTTTATCTGGATTGAAACACAATATGTGGGCATATTGATATAATACACTGGTTTAGCACACGTGATCTTGTCTGCCTCAGAGGCTTTATTAAATGATTTTTACATCCTGCTACTTATTCACTGTTTAACTAAGCTTTGAGTAGTAGGCTCTTATAGTCAGAAGAAAAGCTGACTAGTGGGGGACATGATCACATGCACTAAACCCCACTTTAGACTCCAGTCCAGCAAAACTTCTAAGCATGTAAGTAGTTCATCGGCTTCAATGGAATTACTCACATGCGTACAATTACACGCATGCTTAGCTGCACGGGACTCTTATATACTCTCTATATTAGGCAAGTTTATCCCAGGCATCTCAGAGCCAAAAGAGTTCAAGTCCCATCCAGGTTTCAGTGTCTAATGAATCATGACCACATATGCACCGGGAGATGGTCATTAGTAGAGATCAAACTAAGGACCTCCTGCACCAAACCCCCAAGCTTCTAGCACTGGAGCAAAAGAATTACCTCTTAATGAGAGAAAAAGTAGCCCCTTGTTCCAAACATGGAGCCAACCACTCAAGGGAAACATGATCATATACACTAAACCACTGTATCCGGAACATGGGCACACTTACCATGCTATTTTTAGCTGGGATTTGGGGTCAGCCAGTGTGCATATAGGATATTTGCAACATTTAGATCTGGGATTGGATTGCAAACCTCCTTGTCATTTCCCATAAAGTGCAGAAGTACTTGGATATGAGGCTTTGGTTTGGGATCATCTCTGCAATATATACAATAAAGATGGGTAGTAGAAAACCCCAAAATAATAATGTAAGTAAAATAAACAAGAATTTGTCATGGCTTCAAAGTATGCTATCACTGCTTTATTGGGACATAAGTATACTTCATTCCCTCCTGAGCTGTGCTGGCCACTCCAGCTGCAGCAAAGTAGCTGGGCCAAAGGCTTCACATGGAGAAGTGGATAGGTCAGGGAGCATCTGAGAACTGGCCTGGTAAAAGATAAGATAGCAATATATAATAAATGCTTAGGTCCAATATATCTTTCATATCACGAGACACATAAAGCAACACTTCCAGGGACTGTGAAATGGTGCTGGTAATTATGCACTAGTCATTGCTTCTACTGATATTTACAATAGGAACAAAGCTGTAGCCTACACTCACCTCATGAGATGCTTCCCAGCTCAAAGCTGTTACCAGCTATACCTGTTGAGTCAGACATCAGGATCAGTACTATACCAAATAAAACCACTCTTAAAGCCAACATATGCAGATACATAGTTTTCTCATCCACCACTCAGCAAGAATTTATTTACACTGTAGCCCATTTTCCCCTATTTTCTCTCTTCCTCTTATTTTTTCCTTCTTCTTCTATTTTTTTCCTCCTTCTTCGTCCCCTTCTCTTTGGGCTATAGGTTCCTCTTTGCCTACTTTCTTATATATTTTTCTTTATTTTAATAGCTTTTCTTTCTCTCACTTCATATTCCTTCTCTGGTCTGTTCTTCCCATTCCTTCATGTCTCCTTCTTTTCTCCACCATTATCTATCTGTTCTTTTCCTTTCATTTCCCTGTCTGTTCTTCCTTCTCTTTTGTTCTCTCTTTCCCTACCTTTAGCTCTCCTTTCTCTTCTTCCTACTGACATCAAATTCATATCCACCTCTACCACCCCAGATTGCAGGCTTCCAGTGCTGCTGTAACCTGTGCCAGTGCATTAGCCCCTGGAGGATTATTGGGCTGGGCGAGGATTTGCTGACCACACACCTCTCCCACTCCCTACGCCTAAAGGATAGAAGCTTGGTGCCGAGCCAGCTATTCTGGATCTACATCAACTGGGGATGTTTCTGTGCAAAAGAAATCCTCATCTGTTCTGTTAGTGTAGATTTCTGGAGACTGAGGGTCTATCTTCTAAATGTATGCTGCAAGTATTCAATTGGTCCTGCACATTTGGAGCTGTTTTTCAGGCCCCTAAAATATTTGCTTGCATGTGAGGGTTGGGGAATAAAATTCAGCTGTTAGAGGAAGAATCACTCTATTGACAGAAGAAGATAATGAATTGGAGAACAAAGTAACCTTTCCACCAGCTGAAAAATCTAGTATTTATTAGAGGAAATATTTTTTGAGAAGGCAGATGGGAAAATCATTAGAATATGCAGTTCAGCATTTTGTCAGTTTTCCCCATTATGCCACCAGCTGACATTAGAATAAAATCTTCTCTGATTATCTTTAAATCCCTCTTAAAGGAGGCTTTGAAAATGAATTAAGAATCTGCCCCACCAGTAGTTCAGGTATTCGATCCTTTTTAGTGATCTCCTTTGGCAACACAGGAGTTGACACCTATAGATATAGGGGGAAGTTTGTGGGCCATCTCTCTTCCAGGAGATGATAGATCTTTTATTATAACTTTCCTCTTTTTGTCTGCCCCTGAGTGGATGTTAAGGTTGAAACACCAATGGACAAATATTTATTTTGTGGAGCTCTATTAAAGTTTTAGCTTTTCTAGATGTAACACCAGTTAGAGTCAATCACATGAAGGAGATTTTAGCTTTGATTTGGAGGTTAAACACCTTAAGAAAGGGTGTATAGTTTTCTATCTTTGCCATTGACAAGTAAAATTTGTGAACCAGGCCTTTCCACATTTTATCTGATTTTTGCAAAGTGAAATAGAGAAACCCTGAGGCCTTTTCCCTTCTCTTGAAGCTATAATTCCAGGATTAGCTGATGAATCTAAACCTGTAAATATGTAAACTCCTGGGGTGAAATCCTGCCCCTGTTGAAGTCAGTGGGAGTTTTGTGATTTAATGGGGCCAGAATTTTATCCTGTTTAACATATTAACCTGAGAGATTATTGATTATTATTAATAATATTCCTTTGCATTTTGTGCACCTAGAAATCCGTCATGTACCAGGACCCCAAATGTACAGACAGATGAAAAAGTTGGTCCCTGCCAAAGAGCTGATAATTAATAAATTAGAGTAATATGTCTAATGGTTAAGACTCAATGGCATCTCTTGTGAGGCTGATCTGTGCCTGAGATGGGACTCATTACCTGAATAGCACTGTGAGGAGGTGTTATGTCTTTACAAAGGACAATACCTGGTGTGCATGGAGAGGAGTGTGGTACAAAGTGCCAGTGACTACATCTGTGTAACCAGCAATTACCATAGCAATGTCATCCCTCACTAGGATACACCCTTGCAGGGTGCAATTAGGAGCAATGCTACCTCCTTCCTATTGGAGAAGGGCAGGAGGGAACAAGCAGTCTGGACTGACATTACTTTTGCAGCAAGGGAAGGGTAGCTCCTTTTTCTGTGTCAGACCATCTCACTTACTGCATCCTGCTCATCCAAAGTCTACTACTGTCTACTGAGCATCTCCTCCTAGGGCATTGCTATTAGCTGCTCCCTTTCCTGGAACACTGCCTGTGAACAGGTCAGCCAGGCAGAATGAGAATGTGTTTGAGTTTTTTCTTTCCTAATACACCCACCAAGAGTATAACTTTAATGGTTGCTAAGGCCTTCATCCTGCAAACATTTACATGCATGCTGAATTTCAAGCATATGAGCAGCCCCACTGAAGCCAAGGTTATTGGGGCCTAAGGCATTCAAAAAAATAAATAATGGTCACTCTCACTTTAAACAATTCCCTTGGCTGATTGCTAGCCTAGTTACTGAAGCCAGGCAAGGAATGAGATCTGCATATTCTGGACATATGTGCCCACATTCCTAGACTATTGGAAAAGCTAGGGTAAAACTCCAGTATATATAAGATGTCCTTATCTGGAATCATCTGTTCACACAGTCTGCCCCAAACACTTGGACCTAAGGGGAATTCACTCACTAGTGATATTCTTCCAGTGGCACTGGCTCTCTTTTTGATGGGTTCCCTGGGGGTGCTACCTGGAACTGGGGTACCACAGAGCCCTCTGACCCACCAGCCTGGGCTCCCTCTCTCACTGTGCTGCTGTGACAAGCTGCAGACCTGCTCCTGGTCTTAAACTTCCACCAGCATACACACACGTAGGGACACACCCAGCTGCAGTTACCTGAAGGCTCTCGGACCAGCCACTGCATGAAGCAACAGTAGAAAGGCTAAAGTCAAGGCAACTCTCAACTCCCCAGGCACGAACCTCCCCGCTTTGAGCATAAACCCAAAATTATACTGTCTTGCACTGCACAGGCATTTGTACAGTGTAAGCTCATAGATTCCCCCTCCCCATCCCCCTGACAACGTGGAGAGGAATATGCAACAGCCTTTGCCCCTTGAGCTACAATTTCCTATGCATTTCACTCAAACTCACTGATTTAGATAAAGCAAAAACAAGTGTATTAACTACAAAAGATAGATTTTAAGTGATTATAAGAGATAGCAAACAGATTAAAGCAGATTACCTAGTAAATAAACAAAAACACAAACTAAGCCTAAAATACGAAAAAGAGGATATGAATTAACAAATTATTATCCTGACTGATGATACAAGAAGGCTACAGATTCTTAAGGCACAAGGTATACTTGCTTTGCAGCTTGGAATCCCCAGATTTTCATACACAGGCTAGAAATCCTTTTATCCTGGGTCCAGTACTTCCCCAAGTTCATTCTTTGTTCCTCAGGTGTTTCCAGGAGTCTTCTTATGTAGGGAGTGAAACAACAGATGATGTCACTCCCTGCCTTATATATAGCTTTAGCATACGGTGGGAACCCTTTTGTCTCAAATCTCAGTTTGTGGAAAAACACTGACATCCCAAGATGGAGTCCAGAGTCATGTGGCCCGGTCACATGCCCTTACATACCTTGCTGAGTCATAACAACCACTACTTACAGGCTGTCTGGAACATTCACAGGAAAATTAAGTTCTTCCAGGGTCTATTGTCTTTCCTGATGGGGCAGCAGCACTGTCTGGCTTATTCATTGTTGCACCTAAAAGGCTGGCTGTGGGTGTTTTCCAGAGTAAGCCCATTTGAAATATCTAGTCAATATCCATAACTTCTGGAACAAAAATGATACATGCATACAAATAGGATCATCAAATTCAGCAAATCAAAAAACTTTTTCAATGACATTTCACATGACTTATCTTATACAAAATGCATCATAATTATGCCATAATCATCATAACAATACTATTATGAATATGGGGTGCAGTGTCATTCTTAATTTATGCCTAGCCTTTGTGATTGCAAAGGCCAAAACAATGAAAAAGCATCCTGGTGTCTGTTTTATTTTAAAACTGGAAAGAACTCTAGATTATTTTATATTTTACTTAACAACTTTATTAGAAATCATGAATAATATGAGTCTTATTATTACAAGGACAAATGGGCTTAAAAGATACATGCAAAGAAAACAGATATTAAGTTGGTCAAGGGAATATATTAAAATTAATGAATGCTGGATAAACTTGAAAGGTTTCAAGGTTCTGTTCAAAGTAAGATCTCTCCACTCTCCCATTAAAACCTTGATCCTCCCCTGCATCTCGTTGACCTGTCTATGTTGCAGATACAAAAATAGCTTAAACCAATTGTAGCTTCATAGTAAAAGGATCAAACTGTATTGTCTCTCTCATAAAGAAAAACTGAGTTCTGCTGTCTTTGCATTAAATAAACACAATGATTTTAATCAAAACAAATTCAAATAGAGGAAAACTAACTGCGTAGTTTGCAAATTGGTTCTCACACACGAGAACAATGATTTCCCACCACCCACTGCTCTTAATTTAAAGTGATAGAACCACAACAAAGTGAGAAAGGAAAATGCAGAGGAAGAGAAACAAAGACTAGTCCTGAAAGATTGGAATTGGAGGGGCGGGAAGTGTTTTTACTGTGCCTGCTGTCTCCTTCCAGTGGTAATGGTTGCAGTGCTAATACCATCCTCAGAAGTAGTGCTAGTAATAATAACCTCCTCAAAGCTATTCAGGTGTGCTGTAACTGAAAGGCTGTTTGTCCGCTTGCCCATAAGTTGGTGACAAAATAGGACCTCTTTGCCCTTACGGCTGCCTGACTTATTCTGATGACTCAGATATCATTAATATGAGGTATGACCTAGGTAGAAAATGTTCTACCTGGAATGTAATGTCTAGTTTCTTTATATTCTAAAAGCATTTGGAGCTGCAAGCCAGACTCCTCTGTAATGGAGTAAAGTTTCAGACCAAAGGAAATTATTTCTGCCACTTTCCAGTGTAAGGATAGTGGGCCAGATTCTGCACACAGTTATACCAGTGTAAATCCAGAGTAACCCTAGTAACTTCAGAGGAAAGAATATCCTGATTACTCATTATTATTTAGTTGTATTATGGTGGTACCTAGGAGTCCCAGTCATGGGCCAAGGCCCCATTGTGCTAGATGCTGCACAAATGCATTAAAAAAAGAAGGTCCCTGCCCCATAAAGTTTCCAATCTAAGACTTCGTGCTACTTGGTTTCTTAGTCTTTACATTCCATTAATACACGTTCTTGTATTTAATTTCCCTGGTCTGTATTTGTTTTAAGAAGAAAGGGAGGAAGGTGAGGAGGGTGATTCACAGCTATCTGTCTTTAAAAAATTACAAACTCTATTGCCTTTGGAGGAAAATTTGTAACTTGCTTGACTCAGAGCTATTCTGCTTGTGTCTGTGCTGAAGTACCTTATCTGGATTAAGTGCTTTAATGCTGGACCTGTGTTTAATGTTCCTAATAACTCTAACAAAGTTGACTTGAATGGAGCCATCCTGACTGAGCTTTGTTCTTTGATGTGAAGACATTTGACCTGTGGATTTTACAGTCTTGTAGATTCCTTGAACCAAAGGATATCTGGCTTGTGGAGCTCACAAGCTGAAAAAACTTTGCCAGCAGAGCAGGGCATCCTTAAATGGATGTCATTAACTGGATCTTTAACATGCATTTATAAAATCACAATAGGAAAATTCTAATCATATGCACAAAAATGAACTTTGATCATACATAACTTTAAAAGCACTAACACCTATTTCTCACAAACTTAGCTTGCTTTTCAGTGCACAATAAAATATGGTCAAATAAGTTAATTTTGAACTTCCCAGCTTCTGGCATTTTAAAAACTTGTTTGGTACAATGTCCAGGTGAGACTTAATAGCAAAATCTGTTTCTCACTCATACAGTTAAAAATCACTACCAATATTGTTTAAAACTTTGAATGAAAAAAATACCCTTGGGGTGAGACCAAGTCTGGCATATTTTAGCCCTAAATAAATTTGTTTCAGAAAGTTATAGGCAAGCTAAAAGAGGTAAGTCCGTGAGAACTGAAATTTGGAACTTAATTTTAGCTGTAGCAGCACAACTCTAGTTGTTTTTATTCCATTTTATTGTATGATAACTGTGTGAAATGAAGCTATGAGTTAATATTGGTTCTTATTATAGGCAATCTTTCCCATTAAGGCTCATTCAAGAAGATATCGTTGTCAAGACATACTTAAGCATTGCTTATTCTATCCTGAAAAGGGATGTACGTAAGTGCTTTACTGAATCAGAAGTGAAAACAGGGTCACTGGTGACTGGTTGGCCGAAGAATTGGTAGTGGATTGTGGAATGGGATATATACATAGTCTTTCACATCCAGGTTACATGTGCAAATACAGTCCAAACTGGTACTCCGTGAAGTTATTGTCATTCGCTGACTGCTTTATGGCCAATGTCAAATGAGTGTCTTTGGCATCCATCCAGTTCCTAACATCTACTATCAAAATTGGCACTTTAGGTGGCAATTTCAGGAGAGAGGTCAGTGATTGAGGCTTACAGAACTGCTAGATATGATGCCCTTCAGGCCAGGGATGAATTAGTATGGGGAAACGTGTGTTGTCACTGCTTCTGATTCTTCTGTTCTATAACAACAGGACTTTGTTTTCCAATTTCCCAATCCAGTACCCTTCAAACCACTGAATTACATACAAAATTATATATTTACCTCTGACTGCTGAGTGAAAAAATCTATTTCCTTTTATTATTATTTGTATCATAGTAGCACCCAGGAGCCTCAGTCATGGAGCCGGGACTCATTGTGCTAGGCACTATACAAACATGAAACAGAAAAGACTGTGCCTGCCTCATAGGTCTTAGTACTCTAATAATTGGTGTCCTAAATTTATTTTTATAAGTGTTTAATATGAAATAATGTTCATTTGTGAATTGTGCTTTGATCTGACATTTATAAGGACTGTTTTGTACTTTTTTTAAACATTGTAGCTACGATTCTATTTGATTTGTATGACATAGTTAACCACCCAAGCTCACACATTGTACATCCTGGGGGAAAAAATAAAATCTCTCTTTAAGGCTCTACTACAGTGTACTCTTTAAAAAATGCAATTTCAGGGTTTAAGAAGCCTGCTAATTGTTTATGTAATCTTACTCCTGCCCAATTCAGTCATATTTCACTTTGATCAACTCCAACATTTACTTGAGCAACACTACAATAAAAGTTAAATTGTTAAGTGTTGCTACCCTTACTACGACTCAGTGAATTAGGTTTCCTTGATAGGCTGAAAGATTTAAATAGCAATGATTGTTCCAAAGCTGAAAACATTTATCTACACAAACCATTTTCACTTGTACAATTCAAGATGAATGAATCATATTTACTGTGATCTTGGTAATTATTTGTTATACTCTTGAACTGAGTGTGAATGGAATAGTTCTATTTCATTTTTGTGTTGCTATTCCCAGGACACCTTATAAATGCAATGGCATACCTCAAGGGTCTGGTCCAACTGAGAAAAAAATACAAAAAATTGGGGTGAAAAAAGCTTAAGCAGAAACTGTGACTAATGGGGCTTTAACAAAGTTATCCATTTTGCATTTAAGCCACTAATGACGTGGTACTGAGAACGGCATACATAAATTGAAAGGCTGTTACCACAACACTCTTGAAAATGTTATATTTACATGGCAACCAGCTTATTATATTTACATGAACATCTGCTGCAGGTCACTAAACCCCTAAAAAACAGATGGACATGAAGAAAGAGCTGTTATTAACAAAGCTATATGTTGATTAAATCAGCATGTGGTTAATTTAAATGATTGCTGATCATTATTGGGATCTGTAAGACTTTTCAAAATCAAATCTACTTTAGCTGACATGTTGATTGGCCACAGAGCCAAAGACAACTGTGGCTGCTTGTTAGTATGCAATTATGGTAGTCTTGCAGAGTGAACAAATCATAATTTTCCTTCCTACAGTGTAAAGGCCTGCTTCTGCTCCCATTGACGCCAATGTGAGAAAAGTAATTAATTAATGATTGTAGGCTATCAACAAGGGTCAAATTCTCCATTGCCTTAAACTTGCAAATTGGGTATAAAATTTGCTACCTCAGAGTGGTAAGATTTACCCACACTTTGTGGTGGTGTAATGACTACACAGGGGAAGGGCAATGGCATTTTTATGATGAGGAAGTATTATCCTGAGTGCTGTATCTGTGGTGGATAATTCAGCAGAGGAGATATTGCAGCTTAAGAATAATATCCTGGTGGAATACTTGTAACCACTTTCATTTTCGTACAGCTGGTATGAGCCATACAGTGGAACTGTGCCTTCTCTTATCTTACCCCCATTTGAAAAAGTCACTTGTGTACTCTCCTTTGGGCTCCTTGGTCTTCAACTTGTCACCCACCAGTTGCAAATCAATGCAGATTTGCACAAGCACATACATTATGAACTTGGACTTGGTTGCTCTTTTTCCCTTTAGTTTGCTAAAAAAAGTAGAAGACAAAATATTCCTGACAAAGAAAGCCCTTTACTTGCTGAGAGACCTAAGAATTGTTAGTATATGGGATAGTGAGGGGTAGTGTTTGCCACCAGAGAACGCGATTTACTTTTATAAATTAAGCTGACCATCTCTCTCTCTCACCATTGATGAGGCACTGTACCAATTTCAGCTTAATGAGCAGAGCCAGCTGGAAAATATTGATAAAAAAATGATATTTTTACATTAAAAGAGGTGGGTGGGGAAACTGTTTAAAACATTTTCATTTGTCCCCCTCTGTTTTCTCACTTTATTGAATATAATTACTCAGGTTGAAATATAGCCAAGACAGAAGAGCTGACACACCTACTCTTACAGAAAGTGTTATCTTTAATGACCACAGATAATGGAGGCCTTGATTTAGAACTCAGCCAAAAGATGGTACCTTACCAACACAGGTTTCCCAGCATTGCTCTGGGTTATTTGTTCAATACTGATTCAGAAGTGAGCATGCCCCCTATTCAATCACCAGCATCACTTAGCTGTTCCTTGGATGTCTCCCACTTCAGTGCAACATGCTTAGTTTGTAGGATCTAATAGACTCATAATATAAGGTGTAGGCTTCCAACAAAATAATGTATTTTAGCTGGTGATTATGAAAATATCGCTGGCACATAAATCCAAAGTAGATGTTTAAATAAGTTGCCTGATTTTCAGAAGTATTGAAAATCCACAATTGAAAAACAGGCCTAAAATATTTAGATATCTAAGCTTGGAGCAATGTTTGAACTTGTTGGCCATGTTTTTTTGAAATGTTACTGATTTGTGGTTTGCAAATATTAGAACTAGGTTTAAAACATTTGAAAAAGATGTGGAAAATATTAAAAATTTGAAGTTTTTCAATTTTTCACTATATTCTACTAAAACATTATATTTTTATCAAAAATATTATAGAAGTTATCAAAATACTTATTGACATTTTGTTTACCAAAAGGTTTTTGACAACTTGAAAATTTAATTAACAATTTTGACAATTCTTTCAATAAAATCAGTTCATTATTTTTTAGAAAGGCCATTTTTTTTTTTAAACACAAAATCTTTCAACCAGATTTTGACATGTAAATTTTTGGCAGTTGGGCACACCCTACCATATCTGGCATTAATTTCAGTTCAAGTTAAACTCCTTTCGAATTTGAAAGAGATTTCTACTTGTAATTATGGCAGAATAGGTCCTAAAGATAGTTACACTAACAAAATGATGGATGGGGTTTGGTTGTAGGAATCCTATTAATGTCAAAGGGATTAGTGCATCTAAATCCCAGTGTTTAATTTTGAAAATCAACAAAAACAAATTTTCTGTTGATGTAAATAGGCACTACTCCATTGAGTTTATTTCATTTTCACAACCAGAGAATTTCCATCCAAAACTAAGTCAGATCAAACAAGGTGCAGAATTTGAGTGATGGCAGAGGAGGGTTCATCCATCTTTCTAGTTACCATTGTGGGTAACACAGGCTACTAAACAACTTAAAGTATTTCTGGAAAAGAGAAACGCGACAAGTTGACCTTTACTCAGTAAGTGAAAAAAAAAAGTTTTCATGCTGTATATTTATATAATTTAAACAACAAGCTGCCACAAAGGGAAGGTCAGTTCAACAGGGTTAACTGAGATCTAGACAATTCGAAGTTTTCTATGGAAAACAAAACAAAAAACCTACACCCACTCTTCCTGGAGTTTCTGCAGGGTATTAATTTGCTCCATTCTAGTAGTGTCCATCAAATTACATTCACAGGACACAATATATACAAAAGCTTCTTTTCAAAATGACAGAAAAGCACTGCAGAGCTCTCTGAACATGATAAAGGAAGCTGCTCTTGAGGCTGTTTCTACCACATGATGTCAGGATGCAGTACTGGGGAGTTCCTCATACTGTTCAAAAGAAGATCTGTAGAGAAATTGTCCCAATCCAGTAAATATATTAAAATTAGGGGCCTGATTCTCTCGTGCCTTGCGTGTTCATGGTTGTAAAATGCCATCATTTTAATTTCGCAGAGTTTTACATCACTTTGGACAAATGTAAATGGATCCCCAAGGAGCAAGGCAGTGGGAAGTCAGTCCCACTGATCTATAACTACGGTATTACTGTACTACAGGAAGCACAGTAACTATAAAATTTTTACCTGAAAACTATAGTATGAAAAGAATATGCTAGAGCAAACCAAAGGGAGGATTCTTTTTATGACAAAATGTTTCTAATGCACAGTAAAATACCAATGATTACACTAAAATATATGGCTAAATCCTCAAGTCTTTGACTCAGACAACTTTCCTAGTGACTGGAAGGCAATGGTAGTTGAGAATGAACACCACGACTCAGGATCAGGCTGTATCTGCTGATTGTACTCCAGTGTTGACCATAGTTGAATGAATAATATGAATAATAATAATACCTTTTATAATAGCTGATGTGATAGCATATCATGTTGAAGTGTTCCAGTCCACAGACCAGATGTTCCAGAGCTCTTGTCTCATGAATGTTGCCAGTCCATGTTTTGGGTACTGTTGGCCTGCCGCTGAGTGATAATGTGACATTTGATGCTTTTTAGTTATCCATTAAGAGAGACTCTTTTAGCACAAGGACATAAATTTTCTGTTTGCATAACAGTTTGGTTAAATCATCATATTTTTCAGGAGGGCAACCTGTGCTTTGAACTGACATACAAGTATGTATGAGCCTATGTTTTGATTTCTTCCCTGGAAAATCATTTCACTTGAGATCATTTTTTGAGTTGCTTTTTAGACTGCAAGGCCATTGATTGGTGTTTAGTCACCAGATTGATGGCATTGGCAATGCAGAAGGTTGCCATCTTCCTCCTATTACAATAGCTTATGTTTCAATATTTACTCTGGGTAATATTTCAAAAGTGCCTGAGGGAGTCAAGTACCCAGCTTTCATTGACCTTGAATGGGAGTTCAGCACCTAACCCACTTAAGTGCTTTTAAAAATCCCACAGTATCGTTTTTTATTTCTACACATAGTTATGTCCATGGAGCACTTCCAGTTGGTCCATAGTACAGGTCATGGTGGTGAAGCACCTGTCCACCTCTGATTTTGCTTGATAGTTTTGCTGAATCCAGGACTTTCAGGGATTCCAGAAGCTTTGTTGAAAAAACAAAGAAAAAAACCCAAATCCGTTGCACAGTTGTTTCATGCCAGTATTTGTCAAGTGTTTCTTTGGTGTAAAATTCCCAAGTCAGTAGATCAGGAGAAGAAGTCAGAAGTGCAGCTGGTTGGGACATTTTGACAAAAATATTCGTTGTTGAAAAATGCTAATTTATTGAAACTGAATTTTTTGTGGAAAAAGGATCAGTTTCAACAAATTTCTCAAATTGAAAAAAGTTTCACAATTGTCAAAATGTTTTGTTTCAACATTTTTAATTGAAAAATTCCTACTTTCAGTTCAAAATGACTTTTTGCTTTGAAATTTAAGCTAATAAAACTAAAAATCAATTTAAAAATACATAGTCAAAATTTTAAAAAAGGGAGTTAGCAAAACAAAATGTTTGCTTGTGACCCAAATCAAAACAGTTTTCAGATTTTTGTTCACAGAAATAAAAAGAGTTTGACTTTTTGTCACAATTTAAGACAGGAAAATCTCAACATTTTTCACAGGAAATCTATTTCCCTTTCAGCTCTACTCAAAACATCTCTGGGGCCTGCCCATACTCAAAGTGGACACTCTTAAGACTTGCTACTTATTTACATATGTACAATATTCCTTATACTTAAGATAGGGCAATCAGGGACTGAAGGCCATCTTAATAAAGGTGGCTTAAAATTGAATTTGCTCAGGGAATTCTGTAAGTGAAATCAGATTTGTATGATAACATCTGTTATTGTTTATGAAACAAAGTAAAGGTATACATGTTTTATATTTTAAAATATTATAATACAAATGCTTAAAACAAAGTTGTGAAAGTTCATTTGTAGCTGAAATATTCATTTACCAGTCACCCTGGGCCAGTGACCCTCAACTTTTTCCATAGGGGAATCCCCTGGTGCCCCTCTTTCATATAGCCAGAATCCCTTTGCCACTTAGCAACAGGGAAAAACACAGGGTAAGTATGATCCCTGACTCCTGTATGTGACCACCATGGGGGTTGTGATCCGTAGATTGAGAACCCCTGCCCAAGACACAAGTGAAATGTAACTGTAAATTGTATTATATTTAAATACTGTCTGGTGTTTCAAAAGTTTTATTAAAGCTAATGTTAAAATGACACAATATACCGGCTAAGGAAAGAGTGTCTGTACATCTGGGTAGAGTGCTTAAATTATCCAAAAGTACAAAGTTTGGTTTAAAAGTCATACAATACATATAGTACATAATCAGCAATAACCTAAATTTAGATTAATAAATTCAATGATACAGTTTAGCTATTCACATTCAAATATTCGGATACACTCATGAAAAGTTATACAGAAAGTTGGTTGCAGAAAGCAAATATAGCAATGAGTGTAGATTGTCCCTAAGTAGTTGAGCATGTAGGATAGGTTTCCCTCAGTAGACACAATCCATCAGAGAAGTATTCTAATTACCTTCAAGACTTCGCTTCTTACTAAACACAATCTAAACCAATTACCAAACTATGCAAGTTGCAATCTGTTATACAAAATCCCAGTGTAAATACTACACAGTCAAATTCAAAGTGTTTCAGCTCATGCCTTGGAAGAGGGTCCTGTCATAACTAAGACAATTCTAAGCAATCCCTGACTGAGGTGGATTGGTAGTTTATAAATGAAAGTGCTTTAACATTGCAGCATGCCTGGTGTAGTCATTTAGCCACCACCGAAATCAATGGGAGCAGCACTGGGTAATATAGACAGACGTAGATGTTCAATTGCATTTTTGTTTCTGCAAATACTGGAGTAATGGTGTTTTGTTAGCTAAACTACTTTGCAAGTTTTAATACTATGAGCAAACAACGTCTGCATCACCACTATAGTAAGTTTTACTGTAGCAATCCACTATAATTTTTCAATAGTACATTTTCTCATGGAATAATCTACAGTAACAAAGTATGATTTTATGAAGTATTTAAAACATAGTCTAGTCAAAGAGGAAACATGCAGAAGCGACCTTATCACTAAGCAGAAATAGCTCCAATTAAAAGGAAAATAAAATTCTAAAACACTAAATGTAAGACTCACAGATAAGAAATGATGCCATATGCTACATCATATCTTTATTCTCATTCAGCAATTACAGGGATCAACAAAATATTGTTAGCAATCATTTCAGTTAGCACGGATGCTACTGCAGAGATTAGATTAATTAAACTGATAAATCCTAAGTACGGATCAAAAACATCCAACAACGGGAAAGATAACTGAATAAGAGACAGGAAGTGCTGCCAATAACATTTTCAAAGCTCCCACCAGTCCAGCATAATTGGCAAGCCTACCATGTTTAAATAAAAAAAAATAAAAGGAAACAGAAAAAGTGCCAGGTGAGTACAGAGGGTAAATCTAATTTTCTTGTGAAATGAACATTGAAAACAAAAAGGACATGTGAGTGCAAAAGCAGAACTCACAAGATGTATCTGGGTGAGGCACTGTTTCCTCTCTCTACCATGAACACTGTCTTCAAGCTGCACTAATTTTGTGTAGATAATGGGGCAGAGGAAGTCAGAGACAGAAAAGACCTTTCAGATCTTATTTGCAAATGAACAGTATAGAGTCTGTATCCTGCCATCTATGTTTATGGAAAACTTCCATTGACTTTAATGGGACTTCTGACTAAGGTCTGACAGTAGGATGCTACCACACATTTTCCAGATAATATGAGGCTGTTACCACACTAGATAACACAAGACTTTTATATTTTGAAATTAAATAATACGGATTTCCTAGAGTTCCTAATTTACAGTAATGTCAGATTTAGAATTTTGTTGTAATCTGTAACATCTTTTTTTCTCTAATATAGGATTATAAATAGTAGCTATACTAAATGTTCACTATGTGGTTCTCTTAATTATGAAGACATAAAGGAAGAGACCCAGGTTCTGATCATCAGGAAAGAGGAGTAAAAGAAAGCATCAAGAAAGATCAGAATCAAGAAAGTTTAGAAACCTTCATAATAAACTTGTGGAACTCACTGTCATTGGCTATTGAGGCTGAGTGCTTAATAGAATTTTTTAAAAAAATTAGACATACATATGAATAATGAGAATGGGGCATAAGCAAGCTAGGGAGTCTGGCTAGGAAAAAAATTCACTGTTGATGGGGGTTTAATAATTGTCCATTAAAGTTTCTCTTACGCATATCAGAGCAAGTATAGCAGACTTCTTGGACCACTGGGACTGACATAGTACAATTCCTGTGTTTCTGAGTAATCGGAAGAAACTCAACTGGAAAAATGAAAACTATTATACTGCGGCAGTTAAGGAGGAGGGACACAAAACCCCCACAAATATTGAGTAGGAGACAGAAACCTGGAAAGGTAGTGAAGGATGAAAGAGACATAAGGGCTGGAGTGGACAGAGAATTAGATATGAAAATGCAATGCACTTTGGCAGCAAAAAAGGTCAATGTAATTTGGAACTTCATATGCCAAGACTTCCCATCACAGAGCAAGAAGGTAATAGCCTAGTAGTGATTTTGTAGAGTTAAGAGCTTTGAATAAGTTTCAAATACACATCCAGACATTTGGATGTTTAACCAAACCAAACCACAGAACATTTTTTGATTTTCCTTTGATTCCTAACATCTTTATTTTGGGTATTTTATGTACTCATTCATATCTCAATCTATTATAAAAATGAATCTTTCAAGAGAAGCAGCTATGATTTCCAAGAGACTATGTTAAGCTTGGAAATCACCAGAATCCTAGAGCTGGAACTGGCTTTAATGAAAAAAATTACTTTAGTTTTAGGAGCAGAAACATTTCAGGAGGCTAAGAATATCTGGTCCTCATTTCTGGAAATTTACACTTAGCTCCTTCTCTAAAAACATATTGTAGTAGGCCCATGTACATTAATTTAGTTAGCATTTCTCCTAGTGTCCATCACCCAGGCTGCTGGGCAATTTACATCAATAACAACCACTTCCAAAAAGACACAAAATAACATTTTTAACTTAAAATGCCTAATAGCAAGACTCCCTTCTTCATAATCCCATCCTCTGCCATTAACTAAACTATGGCTCAACA
The DNA here is from genome assembly GCF_009764565.3 of Dermochelys coriacea. NCBI lineage: Eukaryota > Metazoa > Chordata > Testudines > Dermochelyidae > Dermochelys > Dermochelys coriacea. Next base: position 86,005,722 of record NC_050075.1, on the reverse strand, counting down.
AAAAGTGTGACCAAATAAATAATACTTACTGCACATTTTGCTTTGAAACTTGTGTTATGGAAGATTGAAGAGATTAGAGACATATCTACATGGGAACATCCAGAAAAATTAATCCAAATTAACTAAAGTTGTGAATTTGAAGTGAATTGCATTAAAACCCTGTCTGAACACCCTCATTCGGAATTAAAATGGCTTTTTATTTGGTTTAGTTTAATTCACTTACACAGTGAACTAAGATAAACCAAAGACCACTTTAATTCTGAATAACAGTGTCCATGTAGAGATTTAATGAATTTTAACTAATCAACTTCAAATTCACACTTTTATTTTATTTAGATTTACTTTCTGGAATGTCGTTATGTACACAACCCCTACATTTCAGAGGCATTGAGCTCCATTGAGAGCCCTCTGGTTTAACCCCAAGGATTCAGTTGATAACCTGAGGAAACCAGTGGATCACTATTCCCACCAGGACACAACAAGAGATTTCTCAGATACTTAGATCATTTGAGAGTTTACAGAGAATAGCCAACACTTTGAATTGCTGTTGGAATTGAACAGGTTTCCAGTGCAGAGTGCAAATCACTGTTATATGCTTATTCAGTAGCAGCCTTCTTCACTTAAAATAAGGGTTGATGCATTCTTCACAGGCTGAAGCTTCTGGTTGCTTTCTGAAATGTTCTAAGAGCTACAATAGAGAATATTGATGGAGAGAATGAATTCAGTGTTTTTTTTCTTTTTAAATAGCTGACTGTGTCAATTGTAACAAATCTATGTGAAAGCAGCATTTGAATCCATTGCAAGTCTTTCTGGTATTTAATGCCTTAAGTATATGATTTTATGGGGCAATATATTGTAAGAGTTATTCATTTCTGAAATGTGTAGATGCTGCACTCTCTTTACATCTAAAATTATATCTTTCAGCTGTTCATTATTGTCTCATAACTAAATCTTCAGTGTCAAGAAAGTTAAAATCACTTCAGCCTCGATATTCACTAGCAATTTTCTTTGAAGAAGGCAGAAATTTATTTGGCTTGACCTAATGATTGAATAAATTGATTTTCTTCAAGCTGTCTGATAAAATAGATGTATTTACTTCCATTGTACTCTAAAATTATATTAGAAATGCTTCTTGTAAGTACAAATAATTAAGGAAGCTTTTTAATGACCTTAAGTTATTGGAATAAAATCAGTGGTAAAAGCATACTTGTTCTTTGAGAGTCATCTTATTGTTGGGATGTGAGGGATTCCCAGTATTTCGTTCAAGGGATTAGAAACAAAATTCCTCTAGGCATTTCACTTTAGTGGATAAAAAACACACACATTCATTTGGAAAATTTAACCAACTATAAATGACATAATACTTCTTAATAACTGTAGAGCAAAACCATGATTAAAATAAAAATCACTCAAGTGGCTTTTTTTAAAGACTCAAATAAGGCAGCTGCTGATTATTGTAATATGCATGTTCTGTGTTATACAAATTTCAGAGGAAATAATGATGGGTAAATCATGGAAGAGTCAAAGGTGGTCATGGTTCCTATTTTGTACCTAAACAGATAAGATTGTGTAGATTGTGGGTGAAAGTTTCAGCCCCATTCTGATCCCTGATCGCTGATCAAAGGACTGAGTGTCATAAAAGGGCTCTAAAACCCACAGATCCAGCTGTGGGAGAATTCCCTCAGTGCTAGAAGTGAGGAACAGCCACATGGTCTCTTCTGGGGAAGTCTTCAGAAACCCAGTGTAAAGAGAATTCTAGGAGCAGGGCTGGAAGTAAGAGGGGATTCTGCGTAGTCAGTGACAGGCTGCCTTAACTTTGGCAGTCCTTCAGGGTCCACTCTAGATCATGATTGCACCCTCAATCTGGAGGTGGCTTTGAGCTGCCTTAGTCCCTTGTCCCCCTGGCCTGTGAGTTCTATGGCATGCTATCCACTCCTGGCGCAGAGCTGTGTGTGCCTGACCCTAGGCCTTGTGACAGAAAGAGTCAATTTCTCAACATTGAACAAAGAGCTATTTTAATAATATGTGTCCTAAAGCTTCGTCTGTTTCATTGTTGAGCTTCAGCCTTATCCTGCCAACCTTCCTGCTACAGAACGAGTACTCATATTCTCAAAATTCATGTATCCTGCCACAGATGGGGCACAGGTGCAGTTCAGGTTGATGCACTAGATCAGTGGTTCTCAAACTGTGGGTTGGGACCCCAAAGTGGATCCCAACCCCATTTTAATGGGGCTTAGCCTTGCTGGGGCCCAGGGCTAAAGCCAAAGCCCGAGCATCACCGCATAGGACTGAAACCCAAGCCAGTGGGGCTCAGGTTACAGACCCTCTGCCTGGGGCTGAATTCTTTTGGCTTCAGCTTTGCCTCCTCCCCCCACCAGGGGAGGTGAGGATCAGGCTTTGGCTTTGGATCACACTGCCACCCGGGGCGGTGAAGCTTGAGTGGGCTCAGGCTTCGCTCCCCCATCCTGGGGTCATGTAGTGATTTTTGTTCTCAGAAGGGGGTCATGGTGCAATGAAGTTTGAGAACCCTGCACTAGATGCAACTATAGATGCAATTGGCACTTTGTTTTACACACATACAAGTGGTTATTTCAAAAAATGTACACTATTATTTGCTCTATCACTGCATCATTTGATTGGCAGCTATAGATTCCCAATACTCTGTGTCAATTACCCTGCAATATAGCTGCAAGTTCTGTCTGAGCATATTTTTCACATCTTTTCTATGCTGATGTTGTTTCTACTTTCCATAGCCTCAACTGTATTAATAATTAGTATTTTTCATCCTTCCATCTCAAGGCCTTTCATCTATTTGAAATGCAGCTCTCATTCATCAATGAAATTCAAATCCATCCAGTTCGCTAGACTGTCAATAAGTTATATCTTCATCATTATATGTGTAGCAGCATATATAACAGTATAACAGCAACACTGTGCTGGATATTTCATCATGCCACTTTGGATGTACTCAGGATGTCTTTTATAGAAGTTTGCTAGCACATTCACATGACTTTAGTAACAAGTTCTTGTCTTAGTGCCATATGTCTGAATGGGAAATACAGCTGCACTGTCCAACTTGATCTTTTCACAAAGGCAAGTGCTATGGGGAATATGATCAAAGGGCTTAACGAACTTTATGGAGTTAACTAAACCAAATATCCATGATCTTTCAAGTGTGACGCGAACTGGAGGGAAAAAAAGCTGGAAAAAAGTATTAAGGGTTTTTTTACTTGATAGTGTGAGACAGAAGGAGAAGGACTGAGACTAAAATGAAAAGGCAAGGGTAGAAGAGAGACTTGGGGAAGAAGATTCAGGTATCATACCACCTGGGTGAGAGGGAGTAGATGGCTCATAAGCTAAATAGGGTTGGGGGGGATAGGAGACCTCTGTTTGCCATTGACTGACAACATGGCCACTTGTGGATATCAAAGATCCCATGGCACTTTCTCAAAGAGTATGGATGTTAACCTGTTGTCCTGGACAAACTCTAGTGTGGGTACATTTGACTGATTGGAGAACATGTTCTTTGTGTGCTCTCCTAAACTGCTGTTAAACAATCACCACAATTCATTCAAAGTGGTGGATGAAGTGAACCCTATGTAAAGACTTTTTTTAATTGTTAATTTAATTGTAAAGTATTTGCGTACCCTTCAGGATGAGTGGTGCTATGCAAATGTCATTTTATTATAAAAAACAAAGCCTTTCTCCACTAGGTCAACAATTCAAATACAAATATCCATTTTACAAAATCACTGTCACAATTATTACCCTTCCGGTCATTTTCAGGAGAGGAGCCAAGAGATGCCAATTGAGCATGAAGAGTGAATTACCCTCTTGCTAGAGATTAAGGGATGAAACCATCACTAAGGCAGTATGGGGAAGTTTGAACACCTACTATCTGTCCTGTGTTTCTACCATGGATAATTGGACGATTTCATTTTTCCTGAACTATTCATTTGACATCTTTTATAAGCACTAAATTAGCTAAATTTAAAAGTAACAATATTTCCTTGGTGTTTGGCTGCATAGTGTCCTAATCTGTTTTATACCAATATTTGATCAATTTCACTATACTGTATTTATAGATTATTTCCAGTCTGTCCTATGTGTATGCACACGCATGTGTATGTGTGTGGAAAGAAAGAGAGAGAGTTAAAAAACAAAAACCAGGGCTAGCTGAGCCCAGTGTGTGCACAGTTCTCAAGGAAAGGAGATGTCTATTCCTTGTTCCTCCCTGGCCCTGTAGGAAAGGATTAAAGGTAGAGAAGCACTGTATATCATACTGTTGCATGGGACTGTATTGGTATTGGTACTGGTGATGAATGTAAATAAAAACACACAAAGTTGCCACTCAATGGACAGAGTCTGAGAGGTCCCTGGGGCATCTGAAGATGGGGACAGAACAGTGAGAAAGTTCATCTACTGTTAGTGCTGACAACAAATTTTCTGAGAACTGTTTTCTCTATGATATTGGAAATGGGAATAAGGCTACTTATGAAGATAGTTCTAATGTGGTTAAAGAAAATCCTCAGGAAGAAGATCCTCCAGCACTATGGGTTCCTGTTCCAGGTTGAGACATTTGGTGTTACCATAATATAACTATCTACTACTTACTCCCTAATAGAAACATCAGATTAAGGGGGAAGTACTCATAACACAAATACTTCGCTCTTATATAGACAGAACTTCCCTGGATCAGGGGCTCTCAAGCACTTAAAAAATAGTAAACTAATCCTCAAGCCACTCTGTGAATTAGCTATTATTCGAATTAATTTAACAAATAGGGAAGAAAGGAAAAATGCAGAGTCAAAGTTCACACAGGAGTTATTGATAGATAGAGGAATATATTCCTATAGCCCTAGCTCCACATTCTCTGCTACAATCACCAGACAACACTCTCTGTAAACTGAGCCATTTTCATTGCCAAATTGGCTGTTTATAAAATACAGACTGAATAAACTGTAGATGCTGGCACAGATGCCAAAAGGCAACATAACATCCTCTCTACAGTAAACCAGAATGTTTTTTAGGAAACTGGACATGAGTCCAATCACTAGGCTTAAGTGTATACTTCCATGACTAGTACCAGTGTCATTGTTAAATTCTCATATGTCTGCTCCTAAGCCAAGCAGTATTACACCAATGCTAAATCAGGTGGCATTGTTCAAATAAAGAGAGATATTTCTCAAAGAAGACTTTGAATGGGATGAAGAACTGGGATTGCCCTAAGCAATGGACATGATGGGCATTAGCCTTCTAACTTGCTTGACAAAGTTTGTCAAGTTCATGAAGGGAACAGGATTGATATCCAGATCATCACTAATGTCCAGGCTTTGAGTTTGGGTGGTTCATGATTTTAAAACTTTAAAGTCCTATGAAATTTGACTCTGAGCCCAAACAGTTCTCTGCTTTCCCTGCCCTAGATTTTTATTCTTAGTTCTTGCCCTCTTTTATTCACATAATAAGAAAATCTGTTCGCCTTTACACCTTGCAAATCCAGAATAACTATTGGTTTCAGTGGAGTTTCTCTTGATTTACACCCAGGGTAATGGAGCAGAATTAGGTCAATTGGATGCAGCAATACACCTGACAAGTAATTTTTAAAAAATAAAATGGCAAGATTAAAAACGTTGATCAAAACACCCTATTTTGCCAGTTTCTACAAATACCTGAGTAAACTGTCATCAATTATTAGTCCTTTCCCAGTAAGCAACAGCATGAAATAAATTTGTATCTTTCTGGCTGCCTGAAAGAAGATGAAAAATCTGAAAAATGCATCTAATTATCGTGTATGGTACAACAACAAATGAACATTAGTATATGGCATTAACTAATGGAACAGCAAATAATGCTAAAAGAATCTTACTTGAAATTGCTGTTAAGTATTCTTCTAGTCTATACAAATAGCAGCATCCACTAATGATAGTGCTAAAATGGTGTGCTGGTTATTACAACATGGTTTGAAGCCCTTAAAGTGTCCCAAATGACAACAGTTGCAGCTGGATGTGAAGACAAAGGTCAGAAATAATGGACCTTTGCCTTTAAGCATTTTATAATAATGCAGAGCAAACTCAAGGGAGTCCCTTCTATTTGGCTGGGGAAACAAAGCTTTCCTTCATTTCCTGACTGTGCACCTTTGATTCCTGCAGTGATTCCTGCTCCCCACATTGCACTCCAGTGCGGCTAATTACTGGTAGCTGCCAAGTTTATATTTGAAGCCTGGCCATTAAAAATTCTATTTAAGTCATAGTGCTCAGCGTTTAGCAGTAATAGAAGTAGCATTAAGATGCATTACAAAGAGGAGACTAATCTGAAGGCCAAAAAACAAACAAACAAACGTCATCATTTGATATGGTTGGGTTTTTTGAATTACATTTATTAACAATTCAGTTTTAAAGCAACTACAGTGACATATGCCAAGGTTGCTACACAGATCAGACAGATGAAAGGCAGGAAATTAGAAGTTCAGATAACTTACCTTCTGAACTTAACTCACACACACAAAATACTAATCTTAAAAGTGAAGTTAAAAGGTAGAACAGCGGCAGATCATCAGCTGGTGTAAATTAAGTGTAAATCAATTGAGGGAAACCAATTTACAATTGAGGACCTTTCCCAATGTGGAATCATCTGGCTTTTGACAGCTTGTATCCAAAATGTATTGTGATATAGAAGTGTTCTTTTGATATTTTATCAAGCTGAACTCAAGGGCTAATATGTCTCAACCTGATTCTGACCTTGGTTACACTGGTGCAAATCCAAAGTGACTCCACTGACGGTGCTAACATTATTCTTGATTTACATCAGGGTAGCTGAGATTAGATTTGATGACATACTATTTGTATTTTTTCACATTTGGGAGCCCAAATTCATATACAAATAGAGGGTCAGTTCTGACACAGTCACCTGGCACTGAATCCTCAACTGGTATAACTCATAGGTCCATTGAAAATCCGTGGACCTATGTCAAGTTCCGACAGTTGGGGCTGTGGATCCCAAGCAGTACACCATACTCCACAGATATCAAACCCCAAGTTGTCGTCATGTAAAAGGCAACATTTACCCACAGTTACCTCACAACAGTATTGAAGTATCACAGTGTTTTCATATAGTTAGAATAAAAAATAACTGCAGTGTTGTCTATTAGATGTGGCCAAACAAAACTACAGAAGGCCCTGGTATATCATGCATACCTTTTTAAACTGAACGAAAAATATATACACTGACTAGTCCATAAGCCCATTGTGGCACAAGCATGACAGTCACACTTCAGCAGCTCCAGAGAGCTCAAGAAAATACTATGGAAGTCAGTGACGCTATGACAATTTACACCAGTGGAAGTTCTGGCTCCCTGCCTATCGCTACTTCTCTAAAGAATGTTCCATTGTACTAAGAATTTTGTTGTATGTAGCAAATACATAAACCTCAGAAGATATGCCTTTTAGATACAATTGCCTTTTAGATCAAGCATATGCCTTTTAGATACAATTGAATCAGATCTTCTAAAATACTACAATACGTGTATGCAGCGATGAGCTGCCAAAAGCTGAAGAACCGATTCCTTCAGTCACTCCGGGTCTTCAGCGGCACTTCGGCAGTGGGTTACTCACGCTCTCTGGGTCTTCAGTGGCACTGAAGGACCTGCCGCCAAAGTGCTGCCGAAGACCCGGAGCGAGTAAGGGGCCTGCCACCGAAGTGCCACTGAAGACCCGGAGCGCCGCCGGATGAGTAAAAATTAAAAACGGTGGACAGGACAGTCCTGTGGGCAGGATGTGGCCCACAGGCCGTAGTTTGCCCACCCCTTTAACAACCAGTTCTAAACCGGCTTTAAAATTTAACAACCGGTTCGCTCGAACCGGTGCGAACCGGTTCCAGCTCACCACTGCGTGTATGACACAGGGAGCCTGATTTTATACCAATTTTACCACATATAACTCCATTTACTTCAGTGGAATTACTGCTGATATACACCAGTGCAAGTGAGAGGAAAATCAAGCTCACTGAATGGAAGATTGTTTCAAGCAGGTCCATTTAGGTGATTTAGTTGGTGTTGGTCCTGCTTTGAGCAGGGGGTTGGACTAGATGACCTCCTGAGGTCCTTTCCAACCCTGATACTCATTGATTCTATGATTCATTCCCAAATGTTAATCTGCTATGTCTGTCATGTAATCACCTTTAAGAACTCATATGTCTTTTTAAAAACAAAACGTGAATGGTTCATTATTATTCATTACCAGAGATTTCTTAGAATTAGATGGAAATGGGAAGTGAATGTTTGTAGGAAGCAAATGTTATACAATTTGGTAGCGAGCAGTGGGCAAGTAAGTTCAGCATCTTCTCTAACTACTGCATCAAGAAAAATCGCACAAGAAATAAAACAGTAAAAATAACAAGAATGAAAATAAAATTTCAAGATGTTCAATCAGCAGCCAAAAGGCTTCCAAGAGCCAAGTGTGTCATTATGAAAACCTTCCTCTCAGTCCTGCATGGTCAGTCTCCCCACATGCACAGAGCTCCCTTGGATGTCAAGCACGGATGTCAGTGGGACCTCCATGCATATACGGAGAGCAAAAACTGGCTCTAAGAGCTGAAGTTACCATTCAATGTGAATTCAATGTGCTCTTTGGAAAAGCAAGGAAATAACTGACCCCACACATCAGCTAATCCTTGGCCCTTGTTCCAACTCCTTTGCAGTGGATACCTTAAGCAATGTAGAGCCCAGGACTGGCGAAACGGAAAGGTCACATTTAAGGCCATCTTTCTCCACCTCTCCCACCCAGTTCTGACAAAACACCTGAAAGTGAAGGGCCTTGTTCATCATGCTCCACAGAGAGATCCAATTCTTCTATACTGGCGCATGCCCATCTACTTTGGTAGAGGTTGTCTTTGAGGCACATATTGTGGGAAACAATGCATATGGTTACCGTCAATCACAAAGGCCAGCAGCACTGTAAAGTGAACAGGAATCTCATCCCTAAAACCTAACATATTCAGAGATAAGCCTATCCTGCCCACGATGCCCTCACATTCAGTTGTATCTGGATTCAAAAAGACGTGCATCCCAGTGCTCATTCGTTTCAAGATATGCATAATGTCATTTGGACATGGATATGATTGTCTACTAACAAATGAGCTATGCATCCAATGAGCAATGCTGCAGCTGGTCAAAGGCTCTGAAGAAGCAATGATCCCCACAACACCATCAATATCTGCCTTTGTCCCCTGTGCACAATGGAAGAAGTTGAAGTTAAAGCTTCCTTAGGTCCCAATTCAGCGAACCAGTTAAGAACCTGCTTTCCTTCAGGTATGTGCTTAAGTCCCAATGGTCTTCAGTATGAGTTTAAAGTTAAGCAGGTATTTAAATGCTTTGCTGAATAAGGATGAACTGGTGAACTGGCACCTTAGGCAACTTTTGCCTTCATTAGTCTGCAAGGGAGTGGCAGCACAATGAGCAAGGAATTTAGCCTTAACAATATGTTCTTTTGAGAAAGCCTCAGTCCATTCTTCTGTAGAGCACTTACCAGATGAACTGCATCTCTGATCCTTCTTGGTCTCATCAAGTGCACCTCCTCCCAGGTCTCAGGGCTGAAGCCATCACCTGGCTCCAGCTGGATCACACTATTCTCCCCTCTCTGCCCAGCCCCAGCTATTAACCATAGTTACCTCAGCAGGCCTGACTTAGACTCAGACCCTGCATTTCTGTTTCTCAGAGACCAATGACAGTGGTTAATACAATGATCAGAAAGCCTTCTTAGGGCAAAGTATCATTTATTTAGAACCAAAACATTTAAAAGAAAACAGATCTTAACAACAACAGCACAGACTGTATGCATAGCAAGTTTTCCCCTAAGGATGTGGGAAGAGCCAAGTTATTTAGAAAAAAGAAAAGGAGTACTTGTGGCACCTGAGAGACTAACAAATTTATTAGAGCATAAGCTTTCGTGAGCTACAGCTCACTTCATCGGATGCATTTGGTGGAAAAAACAGAGGAGAGATTTATATACACACACAGAGAACATGAAACAATGGGTTTATCATACACACTGTAAGGAGAGTGATCACTTAAGATAAGCCATCACCAACAGCAGGGGGGGGAAGGAGGAAAACCTTTCATGCTTGTCACCATGAAAGGTTTTCCTCCTTCCCCCCCCTGCTGTTGGTGATGGCTTATCTTAAGTGATCACTCTCCTTACAGTGTGTATGATAAACCCATTGTTTCGTGTTCTCTGTGTGTGTGTATATAAATCTCTCCTCTGTTTTTTCCACCAAATGCATCCGATGAAGTGAGCTGTAGCTCACGAAAGCTTATGCTCAAATAAATTTGTTAGTCTCTAAGGTGCCACAAGTACTCCTTTTCTTTTTGCGAATACAGACTAACACGGCTGCTACTCTGAAAGTTATTTAGAGCATCTCTCTCTGTGTCAACCAGTCTCCCTAGACAGCCTCTGACAAGAGACCCCTTTCTTCCCTTAGAAGGGCATTTTGCAGTGTTCTTTTGACCTCCAGGCTCCCAGCTTTGGCCAAAGCAAGGCTTACAGCTTGCTGGAGATAGGATTCAGGGTCTTTAAAGCTAACAGCTTGCCCAATTGTCTTCCAAGTATGTGATTGAGGCTGCTTATCAAGATCTGTTGGGTGGTTTTCCTGTTTGCTCTTCCCACAGCCCCCTATTTAGATCAATACATTCATACAGAAAATTCGAATAACCCACCAACCACAGTTAGACAGTAACTTTACCTCACTGACCAGGTCACTTACAATATTCATACCATTATTACACATCAGTTTTCATAGATTAACACATAGCAGTTCTGCATCCAACACAGGCACTACCAAACCCCTTACACTCAAGGTCACGTGTGAAGGGCGCATAGAGTAGCATTGTCTGTATTTGTGCATGAAATTTACACCTGTATAGAGACAGTTAAGAGTAACTTACATGCTTGCTTGTCAAATAGGCACCATGAACCAGATGGTATGTATGCTCACAATGTAAAATCCTGGCCCCAATTACATCAATGGGAAAACTTCCATTGACTTCAAGAGGGTCAATATCACCCACAGCGAACAGCAGGATTTCATTCACAGTATACAATCTCACCATGTAGAATATATAAAATGGTAAATATCCCTACCCACACACACATCATAAAGAGAGAAATACTCACACAGAACCATTTTGAAAGGCCAGATCCTCAGCTAGTGTAAATTAGGAATGCTTTCTTGACTTCAGTGAAGCTATGCTGATTTACACCAGCTGAGGGTCTGGCCCACCTACAATTACAAAGGGAAGTACCACAATTTACAATTTAGTTTTCCACAGATATATTGGGTGTCATTCTTTCTTTTCTAAGTATAAAGTCTATTGCACTACACTACTGACTGCCACTCTTTTCTTTAAAATATATATATATATGTTTTGGTTCTTAAACCATACCCTTCATCAAGGTATCTGGACACTTCTTGTGGTATACCGTATGTTGTTCTCTCAACAAAAGTGCTAATAGCTTAGTAAGTTAATTAAAATAAAATGTGAAAGGCTTTTAATAAATAACAGCAGCACAGCCTTTGGCCTCATGACATCTGTTAAAATATATCACGAAGTATGTTGATTTTGATGTAAAATGTAGTCTTTTACCTTTAGCCATTTTTTAAACTCATTTATAAGAGACATTCAAAGAAAGGCAATCATTAATCATACCTTTGTCAAAAGCAACTGCCCAAGCAATTACTAAATAAAATCTACAGAACCTGGACTAACTGTTCAAATGCAAATGTTCTGAGATCAGTGATAAAAGCTTGAAATTATCTGCCTTATTTGCATGTTGTTTTCTTCAAAACAGCCTTCCTGTAGTTCAGTATGGCCACCCACTACAGTGTACTGGGGAATATATTGCTAAAATTATATAAATGAGGTAGAGAAAAATAATATTGTCCAAGCCTTTGTATTGTCTATAAATCTTAAATGTCTAATTTCAGAATGTCGATTATTAACATAATCCCCATTCAGAAAAAAAAATAATCCCAAAGCTATTGAAATCAGTGAGATCCAGATCTCCAGTGTATATCTTTCATTTCAAATCAAATGAAAAAGTACTTGTGTAAAAAAAATGAATCCCACAGATATTACTTGGGCCATATCACACCTGCAATTTTTAAGTAAAAGTCTTAATTCTTTCAATTGACATCAGCCATACAGCAGCAGCAGCAGAAATGCATGTTCAGGACTTTTATTCTATATTTCTGCTATTCCCATTTCATTAGACATGTTGCTTCATACATTTGTCCATGTTTGTTACATGCTGCTTTCCCTCAACAGTCTGTAAACCATTTATGGCACATGCATGCCCAGTGTAAAATGAGACTAAGTGTGGGACAATGGCTTTACTCTCAGCTGAATCAACAAACCATCACTGCAAAATCCAATGGCATCAACCAGTGACAATGCAGACTTTTTCATAGGAGCCCCACACCAGCTTCTCTCCATACTTTGTCTGACAGTCTAGCTGTTCATCATAGCTTTCACTTTTGATCACGTTTCCTTATAATTGGCCAAATCCTGAGCTGACCTAAATGGAACTATGCAGACCTATAGGTGAGGATCTTGCCCTGCACATGCTGTAGTTTGTTTACCTTTCAGTCATTTGGGGGTTATAGTTTAAAAATATTCTACAAAAATGGTTATACTGGGCTTTAAGCTTTTGACCTTGCTCTGATTGAAGTCAATAGCAAAAGTTCCATTAACTTTAATGGTCCAGGAGTAGACATTAAATACTTAAATGTTTCTATGGAAAATAGGTAGGGAGTAGGTACCTATTAGAGGCTCTGGACCAGATCCTCGGTCCCAATAAGGTTGACTTGGATTGTTGTAACTGCACATAGCAAATTTAAAACTATGCGGAATTGGTCAGGCATAGAGCTAGATGAAAATTTTCAGAAAAAAATTGCAGAAAAATGCAGTTTCAGGTTAACCAAAACTATTCACAAAATCAAGTTGAATTCAGTGAATTATTTCATCCGGGGGGCAAAAAATGAAAAAAATTGAAAGTGTCAAAATGAAATGTTTCAACGTTTCTTTTCAAAATGACTTTTAGCTAGGTTTATTTTAAAAAAAAACATGTTGACTCCATTTCTTCTTGGCTGTCTATAATACTCCTGCAGAAGTAAATACTCAAATCCTGGAGCTTTGGGATAGCTCAGATTTTATGATCCATGTCCACATTTAACAAACTATTGAGAATATGAAATCCCTATCTGATTAATGCTATGTTTGATATTTGATGCACCTAACAAGCTTTATTCTCATCTCACTTACAATGGTGTATTGCTTTCAAAGGAGTTACTCTAATTTCCTTGGTATTAGAGGACAATCAGGCTCAGGGAAACAAAAAGTGGACTTGAACTGATCTTTCTTATTGCTGTTTGTCTTGCTTTTTGAAGAGTCTTTATGGTGTATTATTGAACTACTTCATGGTATTGTACGTAGCTCCTGCTGAAGAAACAGTCTCACTTGTTTTATTCTGAAAACAGTTTGAAACTGTTGCTAAATGTGCATTTTAAATGAATGTCTGTTCATTTGATTTCCAATTTGCCTAGAGGAGCGGGCTTTGTAGTAAAGGGGTCTCAGGACATGAAACAGTCATATGCAAATCAGCTGTGAATAATCTGGGTAGCTAGTAATTTCAATATGTCAAAATATTAGATTTGCATCCCTCTGTGGATATCAGCATTTAAAGCAAAAACAACATCCCTTATTTCACTCTGATAATGACTTTCAGCTATGTACTCCCAAAGTGTACTTGTTGAATCATTCAGTGAAGAGTTATCACTTCTTAAAGGAGGCTGGACTGTACACAGATTGGAACCCAGTGTTTTATATTATTGAATGACAGTGCAAAGAGGAATATTTGTAGAGCCATACCTCAGATGCCATGGCTTGCCAGATTGAGGAATTTGTTAGTTCCTTATATATCTCACTGATCTGTATGTCCAACCACACCTCTACAGCTGTTTATTTCTGGCAACACCCTCTATCAATGGCTGGCTGTTTGCACGCTATGCCTATTCTTCATGGTCTGTTCCTCCCACAATCAGATTTATGGAGTTTTTTCTGGACTAAAAATTAATCTGTTTTGGTGTTGCCATTCAGGCTGTCATTGCTGACCTCTCAGATATAAGCATGAAGGTCATTATTATACAGGCAAGTGATTAATGGAAAAAATCATTTGCTGACTTATTCTGTATGCTGTAATGAATATACTACGTTATAAACATGAATTTGAAAGGGAACACTATTTGTAAGGGAAATCTGTGTCCTGTTTGTTTGAAATAAGGTTTTATATGACAAATAATTTAGAGCTAGATTCAATCCTGGTGAAAAAATTGGTGCCTGCTAACAAAAGAGTTAGATTTTGCCATCATCTCTAAAGTATTTTGTAACAATGTAACACGAGCAGTTGATAAGAGAAAATGATTTTATCCAACTGTGTTATGGGCATAAAATCTTAATAATGAATAAATTAAAAGGCCATTTAAATGATAATTCTTTCCTGTGTTTTATTTAGAAATATTTTGCATGAAGTGTGTAATCAGTCAAATTTCTCTGTTTACATTTGGAAAGTTGCATACATTCATTCACATTGTATTTTCAAAATCTCTCGAACATTTCCCTGGGCATTGGGTCTATCATATACAATCAATGCACCATGTGCTCTGAACTGAGCTGGCCATAAATTCTTCAGCAAAGTCCCCTTATTTCTGTAATGTCAGTGCATTTTTTTACAAATTGATGTTTTTTATTGAATGAAATATGAAAATAGATAATACATCAGGACAGTAACCTCTCTATTTTATTTTGATATTGTATTTGTGTTCTCCTTGAATTTCATGTTTTCACTGTACTCTAATTTTGCACAAAACACAACTCCCTCACAGAAGTGGTTACAGGAAGGTAGAAGTTCTGGCAGCAGAATCAAGGGCAGCTGGGAGTTTGCCACCAGTAAAGCATGGGAAAACTGTTCAGGATTAGATGTTTCTGCTAAAATAATTGGTAGCAAAAGGGTTAACAATGCTGACATTTAAACCATCCTCTTCATGTTTCCAAGTTAACATCCTCCTGTGGAGATAAATGGGGCTAAAGAAAATGTATGTGGTGGAGCACAATTCTGCAACAAGGAGGCAAATTCTGCAGCCACAGAATTTCAGCAACGTATGGAACCATAATTGTTATTTTCTGGATATAATGTTGAAAAATTTAACTTGTGTTGCAGGTGACTCTCTGATAAATAGTTCAGATTGCTGCCAATGCAGATAAAGTAGAGATATGCCCTAAATATGCCATTTCAAAAGGCTCTTTTCAACTTATGACACCTTTTGGGTTCTCAAAAAGAAAAGGAGTACTTGTGGCACCTTACAGACTAACAAATTTATTTGAACATAAGCTTTTGTGAACTACAGCTCACTTCATCGGATGCATGATGCTTATGCTCAAATAAATTTGTTAGTCTCTAAGGGTATGTCTACAGTACAAAATTAGGTCAAATTTATAGAAGTCGGTTTTGTAGAAAGCATTTTTACACAGTCGAGTGTGTGTGTCCCCACACAAATGTTCTAAGTGCATGTAGTCGGCAGACTGTGTCCACAGTATCGAGGCAACCGTCGACTTCCGGAGCTTTGCACTGTGGGTAACTTTCCCACAGTTCGTGCAGTCTCCACCGCCCATTTGAATTCTGGGTAGAAATCCCAGCACCTAATGGGGCTAAAACATAGAAGCGGGTGGTTCTGGGTACATATCATCAGTCCCCCATTCCCTCCCTCCCTCCCTCCGTAAAAGCAAGGGCAGACAATCGTTTTGCACCTTTTTTCTTGAGTTACCTGTACAGACACCATACCACGGCAAGCATGGAGCCCGCTCAGCTAATCGTCACCGTGTCTCCTGGGTGCTGGCGAACATGGTACTGCATTGCTATGCAGCAGCAGTTTATTGCCTTTGGGCAGCAGACAGTGCAGTATGACTGGTAGCCGTCGTCGACGTAGTCCTGGGTGCTCTTTTAACCGGGTGCCTGGGCAAACATGGGAGTGACTCAGCCAGGTCATTTCCCTTGTTTCGTCTCATGGCGATTGAGTCCTACCGGCAGTGCACTGTCTTTTAATCTGCAGCTAGAGAAGATGATGTCCAGTAGTCATACTGCACCATCTTCTGCCAAGCACCCAGAAGGTGATGATGGCTAGCGGTCGTACTGCACAGTCTGCTGCCAGCATGATGCATAAAGATAGATGAAGTGGCTCAAAACAAGAAATACACCAGATTTGTTTTGTATTCATTTTCTCCTCCCTCCCTCCCTCTGTGAAATCAACGGCCTACTAAACCCAGTTTTGAGTTCTATCCTTGAGGCAGCCATTCAGTTTCTCATATAGCCACCCCCTTTGTTGATTTTAATTCCCTGTAAGCCAACCCTGTAAGCCATGTTGTCAGTCACCCCTCCCTCCGTCAGGGCAACAGCAGACAATCGTTCCGCGCCTTTTTTCTGTGCAGATGCCATACCGCGGCAAGCATGGAGCACACTCAGATCACTTTGGCAATTAGGAGTACATTAAATACGCATTATCCAGCTGTATATGCAGCACCAGAACCTGGCAAAGCAAAACTGGGCGAGTAGACAATGTCAGCGCGGTGACGAGAGTGATGAGGACATGGACACGGACACAGACTTCTCTCAAAGCATGGGCCCTGCCAACATGGCCATCATGGTGCTAATCGGGCAGGTTTATGCGGTGGAACGCCGATTCTGGGCTTGGGAAACAAGCACAGACTGATGGGACTGCATAGTGTTGCAGGTCTGGGATGATTCCCAGGGGCTGCGAAATTTTCGCATGCGTAAGGGCACTTTCATGGAACTTTGTGACTTGCTTTCCCCTGCCCTGAGGTGCAAGAATACCAAGATGAGAGCAGCCCTCACAGTTGAGAAGCGAGAGGCAATAGCCCTGTGGAAGCTTGCAATGCCAGACAACTACCGGTCAGTCAGGAATCAATTTGGAGTGGGCAAATCTACTGTGGGGGCTGCTGTGATGCAAGTAGCCAACACAATCAAAGATCTGCTGACATCAAGGGTAGAGATCCTGGGAAATGTGCAGGTCAAAGTGGATGGCTTTGCTGCAATGGGATTCCCTAACTGTGGTGGAGCCATAGATGGAACCCATATCCCTATCTTGGCACCAGAGCACCAAGCCAGCGAGTACATAAACCACAAGGGGTACTTTTCAATAGTGCTGCAAGCAGTGGTGGATCACAAGGGATGTTTCACCAACATCAACGTGGGATGGCCGGGAAAGGTACATGACGCTCACATCTTCAGGAACTCTGGTCTGTTTCAAAAGCTGCAGAACAGGACTTTCTTCCCAGACCATAAAATAACTGTTGGGGATGTTGAAATGTCTATAGATATCCTTGGGGACCCAGCCTACCCCTTAATGCCATGGCTCATGAAGCCATACATAGGCAGCCTGGAGAGTAGTCAGGAGCTGTTCAACTACAGGCTGAGCAAGTGCAGAATGGTGGTAGAATGTGCATTTGGATGTTTAAAAGCACGCTGGCACAGTTTACTGACTCGGTTAGACCTCATCAAAACCAATATTCCCACTGTTATTACTGCTTGCTGTGCGCTCCACAATATCTGTGAGAGTAAGGGGGAGACGTTTATGGCGGGGTGGGAGGTTGAGGCAAATCACCTGGCTGCTGGTTACGCACAGCCAGACACCAGGGCAGTTAGAAGAGCAAAGGAGGGTGCGGTGCACATCAGAGAAGCTTTGAAAACCAGTTTCGTAACTGGCCAGGCTACGGTGTGAAAGTTCCATTTGTTTCTCCTTGATGAAACCCCCGCCATATTCACTCTACTTCCCTGTAAGCTAACCACTTCCCCACCTCCCTTCGATACCGCTTGTAGAGGCAATAAAGTCATTGTTGCTTCACATTCATGCATTCTTTGTTAATTCATCACACAAATAGGGGGATAATTACCAAAGTAGCCCAGGAGGGGTGCTGGAGAAGGGAAGGACAAGGCCACACCGCACTTTAAAAGTTTAAAACTTATTGAATGCCAGCCTTCTGTTACTTGGGCAATCCTCTGGGGGTGGAGTGGCTGGAGGCCCCACCACCGCGTTCTTGGGCATCTGGGTGAGGAGGCTATGGAACTTGGGGAGGAGGGCGTTTGGTTACACAGGGGCTGTAGCGGCGGTCTGTGCTCCTGCTGCCTTTCCTGCAGCTCACCATACACTGGAGCATATTAGTTTGATCCTCCAGCAGCCTCAGCATTGAATCCTGCCTGCTCCATCATGCCACCGCCACCTTTCAGCTTCAGCCTTCTCTTTAGCCCACCACCTCTCCTCCCGGTCATTTTGTGCTTTCCTGATCTCTGACATTGACTGCGTCCATGCATTCGTCTGTGCTATGTCAGTGTGGGAGGACAGCATGAGCTCAGAGAACATTTCAGCACGAGTGCATTTTTTTCGCCTTCTAATCTTCGCTTGCCTCTGGGAAGGAGAAGATCCTGTGATCCTTGAAACACATGCAGGTGGAGAAAAAAAAAGGGGACAGTGGTATTTGAAAAGACACATTTTATAGAACAATGGGTACACTCTTTCATGGTAAAACTTGCTGTTAACATTACACACATAGCACATGTGCTTTTGTTACAAGGTCGTATTTTGCCTCCCCCACCGTGTGGCTAACAATGGGGAAGATTTCTGTTCAGCATAGGCAAACAGCCCAGCAGAAATGGGCACCTGAATGTCCCCTTAAGAAAAGCACCCTATTTCAACCAGGTGACTATGAATGATATCACTCTCCTGAGGATAACACAGAGAGATAAAGAACGGATGTTGTTTGAACGCCAGCAAACATACACTGCAATGCTTTGTTCTACAATGATTCCCGAGTACGTGCCAGGAGTGGTAAAGTGTCCTACTATGGTGGATGGAATAAGGCTGCCCTCCCCAGAAACCTTTTGCAAAGGCTTTGGGAGTATATCTAGGAGAGCCACGAATGCCAGGGCAAATTAATCATTAAACATGCTGGCTTTTGAACCTTTTATAGTATTTTAAAAAGGTACACTCACCAGAGGTCCCTTCTCTGCCTGGTGGGTCCAGGAGGCAGCCTTGGGTGGGTTCGGGGGGTACTGGCTACAGGTCCAGGGTGAGAAACCGTTCCTGGCTGTTGGGAAAACCGGTTTCTCTGCTTTTTTGCTGTGAGCTATCTACAGCCTCATCATCATCGTCTTCCTCGTTCCCAAAACCTGCTTCTATGTTGCCTCCATCTCCATTGAAGGAGTCAAACAACACAGCTGGGGTAGTGGTGGCTGAACCCCCTAAAATGGCATGCAGCTCATCATAGAAACAGCATGTTTGGGGCTCTGACCTGGAGCGGCCGTTTGCCTCTCTGGTTTTCTGGTAGGCTTCCTCAGCTCCTTAAGTTTCATGCGGCACTGCTTCTGGTCTCTGTTATGGCCTCTGTCCTTCATGCCCTAGGAGATTTTCACAAATGTTTTGGCATTTGAAAACTGGAACGTAGTTCTGATAGCACAGATTCCTCTCCCCATACAGCAATCAGATCCCATACCTCCCGTTCGGTCCATGCTGGAGCTCTTTTGCGATTCTGGGACTCCATCATGGCCACCTCTGCTGATGAGCTATGCATGGTCACCTGCAGCTTGCCACACTGGCCAAACAGGAAATTGAAATTCAAAAGTTCGCGGGCCTTTTCCTGTCTACCTGGTCAGTGCATCTGAGTTGAGAGTGCTGTCCAGAGCGGTCACAATGGAGCACTCTGGGATAGCTCCCGGAGGCCAATACCATCTAATTGCGTCCACAGTACCCCAAATTCGACCCAGCAAAATTGATTTCAGTGCTAATCCCCTTGTCGGGGGTGGAGTAAGAAAATCGATTTTAAGAGCCCTTTAATTAAAAAAAAAAGGGCTTCATCATGTGGACGGGTGCAGGGTTACATCTATTTAATGCTGCTAAATTCGACCTCAACGCCTAGTGTAGACCAGGGCTAAGGTGCCACAAGTATTCCTTTTCTTTTTGCGGATACAGACTAACACGGCTGCTCCTCTGAAACCTTTTGGGTTCTGCACCTTTGTGTTCTATAATTGTATGCACCAAACTACAATAGACTATCCCATTGATTTTCACAGTACATACACAGAAACCAGCAGGTTGCCATTCAATGCATACATCAGCTACACTGCAAAATTCAGCTGGACTGAAACTAGCCAGGTTTTATTGAAAATTAATAGGGGAGCTTTGTTTTATTTTATTTTTTCCTAAACTAAATGAAATATTCACAGACTAACGTGTGTTGCATTCATTATAGATAAGGGCTTTTTGCATTATGGCTTGGGGTGATTTGATATATAACTTTCCTTAACAGTATCTGTCCATGTGCTTTACAGTGCTGCAAATACAGGATATGCCTGTAGCCCATAGCTCTGATATTTTTATTTGGAACCTCTCTTGTATACCCCTGTGAAGTGAATTGTGACATCTTTTGAAATAAAACCCTTCTTGCAGGAATAAAGAAAACTTGAAAGAAGAGTAAGGGTGTTCCACTATTTTTAGCATGGCACAGTGTTCTATTTTAGAAAATGGCAGTCAGCAAACCCTTTGTGATCGCTTTACACCTCAGAGGCAGAAATCCAACAACATCCTACATGCTTATATCGCTTTTTTTAAATCCTCTCACAAGTTGCATAGTGTAGCTATCTAGATACCATCAAGACAGTTAAGAAAAAAAAAACCCCAAAAGATCTGGAAATTTGTTGGGAATCAGTTAGCCTGGGGCTATAGAATGTGAAGGAGGGTGGTTGTTGATCTACAACATTAATAAGGGCCTTGATTCAGCCAGGTATGTATAAGCCCATGTGTAACTTCAAGCGCACGAGTAGTTATCCATTGGACTTAAATTATAATTAATACCATGGTGGTGAAAAGAGAACAAGGGTTTATCTCTTTCTAATAAAAACCACCACCAGTGATCATTTCCACTTGATGCACCACATATAAATACCTTGATCAGGACCATCCCTGAATCACTCCACCAGCATTGACGTGCTTTAATCCCATGAAGTACTGTACTTAGTTATAAACCTGGCATATCAGACTTTGTCCCAGTCATCCTCTGAGACCCACTTGTTATTTGTAACCAGAGTAAGGAATTATTCAGTACTTAGAGTACATCCCTTTTTACAATGGTACGATTGCAACTTTTGGGATCTCATGCTACTCAAACTGCTAGAGTAACAGAGATCAGAACCTGCAGGTTTCAGTACAGTATCTTGCTTGTTACCATTTCCAGAAGTAATTCCATACTTTTGGAATCCTGATGAGCTCATGTTGTAATTCATGGAAGGCAGACAGAGCCTATGAAGTAGTGCTCTAGAAATGATATGACATGACCTCCACTGCTCCCCACACATAGGTCAAATATTCAGGAATAGCCATGAGTTTGGGGCTCTCCAGTTTAGTCTATTTTATTTAAAAACTTCAGGCCTAATGAACTCCTGCTGAGGTAAAATTTGTTTAAGTGAGTGTAGAATCTAGCTCATTTGCCTGTTTTCAGACTTATTAGTGTGTGGTTTTATCATTCCTCTGGGAAAAGTTCATACATTCAAAAATATGAAAGAAAGTATGCAATTATGTTTTCATCTGCCTTAGTGAAAAGTCAGATCTGAAATGAAGGTAGTAGCCCTATTGAACCACAGACACAACTGTAAATATTGCCAGTGAATTGTTACCTATACTTCCTTGTTTCATTAAAATATCTTGGGGTGGGGGGGCTGGATAATATATTTCATTTGTGTCATCATGTTTTGCTGAATCAAATCAACACTTCTGCAATGTGGAACAAAATGGAATCTGAATCTAAGGGCATCTCTGGCAATAGTATTAAATATGACAAGGCAAGTACAAACCTGTCTAATAGCTGAAGACTTTTGACTTTTTAAGATGTTCAATTGAACATTTAAAAGGTTTAGTCTCATATCAAATCTAGAAAGCACCCCTGGGGCAGGCTGAAGTAACTATGCCATTAGGCACCGAGTTGCAAATTGCCTATTAAGTCTGACTGAAACTGTAAAATTGCTTTTCACAATGCAAATTAATGTAAATAAGAACAATTGGTTACACATATCACAGAGTATCAAACTGTCGACAGATGATGAGTACTGTTTTTTTCTCCTGAATTAGCATTACTTTAATGTTATATTTAGTGCATGGTTAAGAGGTCTGGATGTTTTTATGATACATTCCACAAATATGTCTTCTATTATGTGAAATAGAGACTTTTTATGCAAGTCAATGATATTTTCTTTCAGATCTAACAGAAATATCACAACACAACCCATTTACCTTCAGACATTCAGTTATATGATCCTCCTTCAGAAGAGGAGGAGAGACCATGAAACACTTATCAGTTAAAAAGTATTAGGTGGAGGAAAAAAATGTTGCAAGACTCAAAAGCATTAAATGATCAAAGCCCTTTTGTAAGCCCTCTGGGCTGCAGTAGCTCTATATAGCAAGAGCTTACATTGCCACTTCTCAGAGCTTTTGCTGTGTCATTTTTTTAAAATTTTGTTCTACAAAGGGTGCAAATCAAAAATGCCCCCTTCCTTTGTTTCATCTTAGGTTAAATTGATTTACAGTATGCGAGCACTACCAACTTCACTGCTTTACAAAACAGAACAATGTCATCATGAAGAGATATACACATGTTTCAGTTTTTGTTGTCTACTTCTGTTTGGCAAATCTATCTTTCATGAAGGTTTCATGTTATGACACTAGGGCAGATGTACTGCAGTAGTCAGAGCAGATCCTACCTATTACATTTTGTGCTTGCTTCTTAGAAAAATCTCTGATAAGATATCAATAATTCTGGTTAATTTTGTAACGATAACTTTAACATCTGGCAGATATTTCTTGAGTTAATTACTTTTTGCAATACAAAGTAAATGACCTGGTACTGACTGTATGATTATTACTTAACTTTGTAGAGGAATACAAGAACTGTAAATTGGATACATTAATAGAACATTTTACCTCAGTCATATTGGTAACAGCAAAAAAAAAAATTTGTAT
Source organism: Dermochelys coriacea (assembly GCF_009764565.3). NCBI lineage: Eukaryota > Metazoa > Chordata > Testudines > Dermochelyidae > Dermochelys > Dermochelys coriacea. The sequence goes on along the minus strand of NC_050075.1, from coordinate 85,982,598 downwards.
TCTTCTCAATACTGTTTTGGCAATAAGAGGGCTTCCTGCAATATGTTTTGTATTCTAACTCTGGCCCAGCAAAGTATTTAAGTATGTGATTAGCTTTATGTTCTCAAATCATGAGAGTGGCTTAAAAATCATGAGATTTGTTTAAAAAAATTAAATTTGGGGTTGTTTTTATTTGCGTTTTGGGTTTTGAACCTTTAAGATACGTATGTTCATGCTTTTATCCACAGTGAGGAGGGTTAAACTTTTTTCTAAACTGAAAACAGATTCTCACTTAATTTCAGGAATTCAGGAGCAAGGGTTTAAGAAAAACACCAAATAGGGTGACCAGATGTCCCAATTTTATAGGGACAGTCCCAATATTTGGGGCTTTTTCTTACATAGGCACCTATTACCAAGCTGCCGATTTTTCACATTTGCTCCCTAACACCAAGTGTCAAAGAGATTTATGAAAAATCACAAGAGTTAGCAACACAGCAGGCAAGATCAAGACCAGAATGAAACCGATGCAGATCCTGATACAGTTGCTTTGTAACATCTGCCCCAGCCTCCTTCCTCCATTACTAATGATGCTGTGTTTGAAGCATTTCTCCTTCTCTTGCAACACTGTCTTGAAATACAAACTTTTTGGAGGAAACTTATTGACTTACACACCCACACACACACACACACCACACACACATACACAGCACCCTTAAACCTGAAACAAAATTAAATTTCCCTTTCCATTCAAATGTGAAAAAATAAAATGGCCACTGGCAGGGACTGATTTTCCTCCATCTTTTGGGAATTTTCTACAGTATTTTGCTCGCTCACTCGCTCTCTGATGAGCATATTGGTAAATAGTGATTCATTGCCCACAAAGAATATTAACTTACCACACTTTTGAAAACATTGATCTATGTTTTAGGTTAGTTGCTTTAACATACCTTGAGTTTTGTTCAGGTCTTGCTGTCTTGGTTTTGTTAGATGATTTAGAATTCCTTTTTAATCTTATTACTCCCTCTCTGGGACCCAGTGCTAAGGGATTTCTGAATTCATTCATCAACTAAGCCATATTGTTGTAAGACAAAAACTTAGAACTTACTGATACTTTGTAGGTAACAGCATAATTTAAACAAATTACAGCTGCTGAATGTGCAATGTGAAGATAAAACTGCATTAGCCTCTTATTACACAGTGGGCCATACTGGCCCCCGTGAGGGTTAATCTCATAGAAAAGACTGGACATTTAGTACCTTTACACTCCAAGGGGCAGATCCTCAGCTGGTGTAAGTCAGTATAGCTCCATTGATGTTGATTATGTTAATTTACACCAGCTGGAGATCTATTTCTTTAAATAATTTCCGTGCATCATTGAAGGGGAGCTAGGAATTCCCCTACCCTGGAACGGCCATTTATTTTCAGCCTTACAGAAACCACATTTTTGAGGGATCCCCAAATGCTAGCACCATTCCCACAGTGACCATGTGCGTCTACACTGCCTCCCAGCAGCTATCAAGCCTTGCTCCTCTCCCCCTCAACTTCCTTGACAGACTGATTGCAATGGAGCAGTAGACTGTGCTTGGATAAGGCATCTTCACTGTACCGTGTTTGAGAATGCCTGCCTTCCTTACAATCTCCATCCCCAAAATCTCCATATTTGCCAAAATACGTGGGGGGAAAAGGTCTAGGCCTCCATGTATTTGAGTTACTTCCTTTAAGCATGTGTAGATGAAGCTAGTATCCTACACCAAGATTTGTATCTAACCCAAATCTGATCCCTCATTTCCACCTCTCAGGCTTGTTGCCCAAAACTCCCGGATTAGGGCTGATGAAAAATTTTTCCCTCTAAACTTTTTATCCCAGTGGAAAATTAGGTTTTCAGCTAAACAGCAATTTTCATAAAAAGTGTCTGCTTACCTCAAACTTTCAATTTTTCCATCAGAAAACCAAAAAAACCCAAACTGCTTTTTTGCTCCTTGTGTGTTTTCAGCTGAAATTTTCAACAAAAAGTCTGAAACAAACTTTCTAACCAGGGCTATAAATTATTGTCTTCTTGAATAACAGGTGATATTTAAATAGAAGGTTGTTAGATACTCTGTCTCAATTTATTTCTGCAGTGACTGGGGGGCAGATACTGTTATACCCAGGTACTCTGAGGATTTTCTCATGACTCCTCATATCAGGGAAACATGTCAACAAATAATAAAATTATTATTTTATACTAAAAGTACAGACTCTGAATCCTGAAGTACTGTATTTTGAGTGACATACTATTCTGTGAATAGTTGGTGAGTCAGCTAAAGATAAAATTAAAAACAGAATAATTTCTAAAGGGATATTAATATTATTATTATGAATTATTATTTCAGAAATCTGGGAACCAAGACCTCCTCTCCCCTCCTCACATAAAAAATGATTTATTTAATGCATTTTTTAATTAAATTCTTAACAGATGGACAGAGCACCAGAAGGGTAGCATTAGGGAGTCAGCAGGTGGACGGAGAAGCCAGGAATGGACTGGCACTGATCAGATTAACAAACCTAAATATCTTGAGATGAGCACAAGCTGCCCAGAGTATAGACAGGCACTGACAAATAAACAAGCTAAAATAACTTGGAAATGCAGAGATTTCATGGTCCTATTTCCCAAACCCAGGGACCTGCCTGATGGTCAATGGTGTGCCACAAAGCCTTTAGAATGTCTACTCTTCTGCTTGCTTTCTCTGTCAGGTCAAGGAACAGGAGATTGGGCAATGGGAGAATGATTCCTAGGACCTGTGACAGTCAGGGCCCCCACCCTCCAACACACACACCTCTCTCTCTGCCTTGACCTGACAGGGAAAGCAAGCAGAAAAGTAAACATTCTAAAGGCTGGATATGTAGAACAACTTTTTGCTACTCCAACTGTAACTGATTCCCATCCACCATTATCAAATTTCCATACATAGGGCCAGCGTAAGGAAGTTTGAGTGAGATGATTGTTTAAGTTATTTGCTATAAATGACTTATTTACAGTGTGTGCGTATACACACGTACGTACAAGTAAGTAAAAGTTTTTACTGCACGGGAGTGTATCTCTAGGTTCCCTTCATCCCCGCTTCCTTTTGAGGAAATGGATTCCACCTCCTTGCTCATTTCTGCTGGACCTATCAGCTTCAAGGCTATCTTTGTGAGGGGAAAGGCAAGCATTTTAGGTTTAAAAAAATAAAGAGCTGAGATTCTCTTACACATTTCTAGTTGCTTCATTGGAGGATGCTCATGTCTGAGGTCTTCACGTGGAAGAGTATTTTGACTTCTCAGAGACTACACCAACCTAGTTTAAGTTTTACCCCTTTAGTTTGTCTGCTTGTTTACATTTTGGTGCCAATCAATCATTGAGTACCAAGCCATAAAGTTGGGTTCTTGCTCATTTACAAGCTTACTACATGTGGTGCCCAGCAATTAAATGTGCCGTTAGCTTTTTGCAGCTGTGTAACTATAAGGTTGTGCTTTAGTTTATTGTTAGGAAGGAGTACACATCTTCCATTATATAAAGCATTTGCTGTTTTGGAAGAATACTATAACAGGTTTTCTCTGTTCACTAACTGAAGAGAATCTAACCAGCTGGCCAAAATGTAGTTATAATTGTGATTGACAATTCACTTAGCAGTCAATTTTTAAAGGTGAAATACTAGTATATAAAGACGCCATCAACTTTAAATTTAGTCAATTACAAAAAAAGATTTAAAAGTAGTTTCAAATACTACAGCTGCTGCTTGGTCCTCCTGCTGATTTTCATGCTGTATAGGCACAATTTTACTATTTTTTAAAAAAAAGTTTTTTCCTATCCCTGTCGCAGGGTGACGACTCACTGCTGTGGCACCTCCTGCTGGTTGTCCAGGAAATTAGCTCTTTTCAGCCAGGAGCACGCTCTGCCAGTCAGTGTCTCGCCTGCCACTGGCCCTGTGCCCCTCCCAGACCCCAGTGTCCTTCTAGTTTAGGGTTCTGCCCCCAGCAATAAGCCCTCAGTCTGGGTCTCCCTCCCTGGGGGAACCCCCAACCCCATATCCCTCCCTTGCCTCAGTGGTTACTATCAGTTATTTTCTAGCCCCTGCTCCCTAGGGCAGACTACAGTCTGTACCACTCATCTTTGGCCGGGGGGGGGGGGTTGTCAGACAAGCTACCCCCATCTAGGTCTGGGCTTCTCCTCTGCAGCTTTAGTACCCTTTTGGGGGCCTTTACCTCGGCCTGCAGCTCAGCTCAGCTCAGCTCAGCTCGGCTAGGCTAGGCTAGGCTAGGCTGTGAGTGCGAGTGCGAGTATCTCCTTCTAGCCCACTGCCTCTTATAAGGGCCAGTGGGCCCTAATACACAGGCTACAGCTGTGGCTGTTTTCCCTTTCAGTCCTCTCCTGGGCAGGAGGGGTATCCAGCTGCAGGAGGGAAGGTCAGTCTGCTTGGGCTGCCCTGCTGGCTGGAGCGCTCTCCCTCTCTGGGTGGCTGCTGCTGCTGTTTAGAGCGCCCTCCCTGGGCTGTTGCTGCTGGCTAGAGCTCTCTGCTTCCCTCCTTGGAGGACTGCTGCTGGCTAGGACCCCTTCTGGGAACTACTGCTGCTGCCGCAAGGACGGGGGGCTTTGCCGGCCTGCCCTCCCATCCCTCTGGAGGGAGGAGAAGCGAGGACCCCACCACCGTAGTCACCCCTTCTGCCTGGGTCCTCACCTGGCTGGTTGCCACCCGCTTGTTGCTGCTGCTCCTCAGCTTGCTGCCTCATTGAGGAGGAGGAAGGCTGCTGCGAGGAATTGTGGAGGGGGTTGGTTATTGGACTAAGTGATTTTAACAGCTGTGCTCCTGGGGTGGTGGTAGCCTTTTGCTGCTGTGGGGGGCTGGGGGAGAGGCGTGGAGCCCTTCCCAGTCCTCCTGCCTCCCCTGCCAATCATCTTCTTCCACCCCGCCCCTCCACCAACCCAGCTGACCCTCAACACCTGCTGCTTGCTCCTCGACGGGTCTGCTTGCTTCTTTGCCCACTACCATCCGGGACTGTTTCCAGCAGCGAGCAAGGACTTGAGTGAGTCCCACAAGAGCTCATGGGTGCACTTCCCTCCCCTTTTTTGGACTTGGCCCCCCTCCCTCAGTTGCATGTGGCTGGGGGGCCTCCCCCCATCCCTAGCCCAGTTTTCTCCTCCCTTCCTCCTGTAGCTCCCTGGAAGATTTTTCCCTGGTTGTTTGCCTGTCCCACCCTGACCCCATCCTAGGTTCCTGAGTTTGTGTGCCTACCCCGCCCCAACCCTTGCAAGTTTGTTGCTTTGCCTGCCCTGCCCTTCCCCAGGAGTTTGGTTGCCCCCCTTGTGCTCTACTTGCCCCGCTCTCAGTTGTTTGCTGTTCCCCCCTGACTCCTACTGACCCCTGCTCCGCCTGACCCGCAGTTTGGTGTGCCCATGTCCCCTTTCGGAGCGCTTTTCTCCCCTGCCCCTTTTTAAGTTGTTTACCCTGATCACTGCACTTCCCCGATGCAATTGTAGTCCTTCCCCATCCGAGTGCAGCTGGAGGAGCCGGCGCCCCGCCCTGTGCCCGTGATTGTCCCCCTCTCCTTTGTTGTCCCTGTGTCCTCCTGTTGTTAGCCCCCCTCCTCCCCTGCTTGCAGCCTAGTGGGGAGGAGTGGTTACTTCTTCCCTTCCCCCGGTGCCCCTCTACAGTTCCCCCCCCCCCGGCCCACACTGGTACCCACACCGGTACCCTCCTTCCTGCATACAGTCTAGCAGGGAGGAATGGCTAGCCCTGTCCCACCTTCCCTATTCCCAATACCCTGTTTGCTGGACCCTCCTCCCCTGCCTGTCCTCTAGTGGGGAGGAGCAGTTGTCCATTGTCCCACCCCAAATTTGGGGCTTCCTCTTGCCTCTTTCCACTATGGAGGAGGCCCCTGCTGCTCCCATAGATCCTCCCTTACCCACCCCAGCGGCTACCCTCTCGGCCACCATTAGACTAGACTCTGCTGCTGCCATGGCTGCCCTTCCACCGGCAAAAAGGGCCAGGGGAATAAAAAGGGCAAAGGCCCTGCCCGGAAAACAAAACCTGTTGGCGGGGCTGCCCTCCCTGCCGTGGCCCTGATATATGCCACGGCCCCTTCCTCCCCAGCCATTCCCTCCACCAGCTCTGGGGGCCCTCCATCCCTAGCCCCAGAGCATATGCCCAGGTGGCTGCCATCCCCCTGCATGCCACCACGCCATCTGCCCCGAATGCTGCCTCCAGTACCATTCCTGGCGGCCGGGGCCCCTTCCCCTCGCTGACCAGGAGGCATGGCGTCCGCTGCCTCCTGGTGTCTGCCTTGCCCCACGTTGAAACATACATGCGGGCGTTGGTGAGGGTGGTAGGGCCCACAGCTGTCGTGGCGGCTTCCAAGATGTATGGTAAGGTTGTACTCTTCCTAGCGTTGGAGGCCACCGCTCAGGATGCAGTAGAGAAGGTCATAGTGGTGGGGGATGTGTTCGTTCCCCTAGAACCTCTGGAGGACTTGGGCATACGGGTGGTATTGACCTCCGTCCCGCCCTTCCTGCCCAATGTTGCCCTGTTGCCTGCCCTCTCCACCCTGGGGAAACCCATCTCCATCATCAGCCCTCTCCCTGGGCTGCAAGGACCCCACCCTCCGCCACGTTCTGTCCTTCGCCGCGGCAGGTGCAGATTCAAGTGCCACCGGCAACGCGTGGCGGGGTGGCACTCGAGGGGTCCTTCTTGGTGCCCTATCAAGGGGCCCATTACTGGGTCCATTATTCAACAGAGGAGGCCTGGTGCTTTCTCTGCCGGGCGATGGGGCACGTCCAGAGGGACTGCCCCCTGGCCCGGCCTGGAGGAGCGTTTGGGACCCCCGAGATTTGGGAGGGCACCGGCCCTGTCACCACCGGCGACCCTGGCAGCCCGACTGCCACTGCCCTCCTCCCAGGAGAGAGGAGAGGGCGGCAAGACCTCTGCTGGCTGAGGGAAAGGGCCCACCCCACGGGAGGTTTCCCTTCCTCCCGTGGTCCCCCCTTGCTGCCCCCAGCCCCAAAAGAATCGCCCTTGCCCCCTGACCCTTGCTGACTGGCCCTCCACCTCCACTTCGGAGGGCGGAGTGCTCATTTGGGGGAAATGTGGCGCCTGTAAATCGTGGGCTCGATCCCCCCTCTGATGAAGAGGGAGTGGAGGCCCCCCGAAAAATGCTGCAGGGGGCTGACTCTGTTATATCTTCTGCCGCGCCCCTGGATGGAGCTCAGCAGGAGACGCCCCCCTTGTTGAGCTCCCTTCCGAGGAGGCCTCTGTAGGAGTTCCCCCGGCCCCTTTGCTATCTGTGCCCCCGCCACTGCCAATAGCGGGGCTATTACTGCCCCGGTTCCTGGCAGGGAGGACTCTGGGGCCATGGGGACTGAATTTACTTCCATACTCGAGGAGATCGAGGTCCTGGGTCTGACTCCAGTCACCCAGGGGGAGGACGACCCCCCCCCTCCAGCCAGTGGGCCTTGATCTGAGTGGCGGCTCAGTTCCACTGCCCCCCTTCTCCTTCTCGCTGCCCCTCACTCCCAACTGTAGCCCCCACTCTGGTCCTGGGGGGCGTCCCTGGCTTTCCTTATTTGCCCGGCCGTGGATGGCACCTCACCTGAGGCCGCCGAGCCCCCAGAGGCAACGGCCGATGCCGAGTGGTCAGGTCCTGAACCTGTGGGTGAGCCCTCTACCACCCGGACAGAGCGGTTGGCTTCCCCTCCGGAGGGGGCCCAACTGAAGTTTCCATAGTGCCTGACGCTGTGGCTGCGGGTGACGTGTTTCTCACAGCTCCCGTGCCCGGTGTCAGTGTAGGCCCCTCTCTAACCCCGGTTCCTTTGTCCCCCAATCCCGGCTGAGAGGAGCTGCACCCCAATAGCCCGGCTGTTGGGGACTGTGAATCCATCAGTGTCCCCGCTCCTGTTCCTACCCCTGCTCCCGGCCCTTTCCTGCCCCGGACCCAATGTTGGCCCTCATCTCTGATCCTGCCCTTCTTCTGTCCTTGTCCATGGTCCCGCCCACGCTCCTGATCCTATTTCCATCCCCAATGAGTCGCTCGCCCCTTTCCCCGCCACTGCCCATGTTTATGCTGCCCCCGGAGGCAATAATGGAATAAGAGGCCCATACTGCCCCCGATGTTTCTCGTTCCCTCTGTCTACGGACAATTCTCGGGGGCATTTTTTCGTGTCCCCTCTTCCCAACATTATGGGGCTACACTATTCCCTCCGCCGCCCCCCTCCTGTGCCGTGGATGGGACTGGCTGCCTGGCGCAACTGGCGCCGTGGTTCTGTTTCCATGCTTGCCCATCTCTGCAGGCCGTGAAGATCTTTTAGGGGCCTTACCAGAGGACGGCAGCGGGTTGACTGCCGCATCCCCCTCTGCGCTGAGGGAAGAGCGTGCCGTTTCCCGCTGGACACTCATGGCTCAAAGGACAGTGTGCAGCTCGCCCTTCAGCACTGGGGGACTTCCTTCTGTCCTCCGGGCCGTGAAGGGCCTTTTGGTAGAGGGGAGAGGGACCAGAAGGCAGGGCCTCGTGGCCTACTGGCAGGCCCGTAAGTTCCGCAACTCCCTGATGACCTTAGGGGTCGAACATGGGTTGTTACGGGGCCTGCTGGAGGCCGTCGATTCCCCTGCCCATGAGGATTCACCACACCCCTCCCTATGAAGGATATCATATTTGCTATGCTGAACACCAGGGGCTGTAGCATGGGTCTCCGCAGGAGCCAGATGCTCTCCTTCCTTCTGTGATCTTCCTGCAGGAGACCCACATGACTCCAGCCATCGAGGCTAGCTGCAGCTGGAGTTGGGGCGAGGTATACTTTAGCCACCTTGGCGCCCGTTCGGCTGGGTGGCCTCCCGTTCTCCCCCAAGCTACGGCCCAAGGTGCTGGGGTAGCCGAGGTCGTGCCGGGTCGCCTGTTGCACATCCGGGCCTGCGTGGAGGGGCTGAGATTAAACCTGATCAACGTTTACACCCCGAACGTGGGCCCGGAACGAGTGCATTTCTACCAGCAGGTGTCGGCCTTCCTCAGCACCCTGGATCCTCACGAGTGCCTGGTCCTAGGCGGGGACTTCAACACCACCCTCAAGGTCCGGGACCGCTCAGGAGTCGAGACATCCCAGCAGCCGTGGGCGTCCTCAGGAAGATCGTGGATCATCACTCCCTGGTGGACGTCTGGCGTGACCACCACCCGACGATGATGTTACCTTTACTTACCAGTTACCTTTACCGTACTATCAGGTGGAGGGGGATCGGTCGCGCCACTCCTGGTTGGACTGCATTTATATCTCACGTTTTCATCTGGCATAAGCCTACACCTCCAGCATCCAGCTGGCCCCTTTCTCGAATCACCACTTGGTGACCGTGACAGCCTCTCTCAGTCTGGAGAGGCCGGAGCCAGCCTATTGGCATTTTAATAACAGCTTGCTGGAGGACGTGGGCTTTGTGGCATCCTTCCGGGAGTTCTGGCTGGCCTGGCAGTGGCAGCAGCGTGCCTTTCTCTCGGTGAGGCGGTGGTGGGATGGGGAAGGTGCTGCATGGCTCTTTTGCCGCGACTACACCTGGGGTGCCACCCGGCAGAGGGATGCAGTGATAGGGAAGTTGGTTTTAGAGCTAGAGAGGCGTTTCGCTTCCGGCCCCAAAGATCCACCCCTCCGCGCAATATACTGGGAAAAGCGAGAGAAACTCCAGGCCTTGGAGGACCATCGAGCCTGGGGCACTTTTGTTTGATCCCACATCCACCTCCTTCGGGAGCTGGATCGTGGCTCATGCTTCTTCTACACCCTGGAAAAAAGGAGGGGGGCCAAAACACGTCGCCTGTCTCCTGGTGGAGGATGGACCCCCCTCATGGATCCAGAGGAGTTGCATGGAAGGGCCAGAGCCTTTTACGCTAACCTTTTCTCCCCGATCCAACCGACGCCGATGCCCGCAGGGTGCTCTGGACTGAACTCCCGACGGTCAGCGCAGGCGACTGAGACCAGCTGGAACTGCCTCTCTCTCTGGCCGAGCTCTTGGAAGCCCTCTGTTGCATGCCCACTAATAAATCTCCAGGCATGGACGGGCTGACCGTGGAGTTCTATCACATGTTCTGGGATGTCCTCTGCTCGGATCTTGTCATCGTCTGGGCCGAGTCCTTGCAAGTGGGGTCCTCCCTCTCTCTCGTGCAGGTGAGCTGTGCTCGCCTTATTGCCAAAGAAGGGGGAACTCCACGACTTACGGAATTGGCGTCCCGTCTCGCTCCTCAGCATGGACTACAAGGTCGTAGCGAAGGCCATCTCACTGTAGCTGGGGTCCATGCTGGCAGACGTGACCCATCCTGACCAAACCTACACCGTCCCGGGCCGGACCATCTTTGACAACTTGTATTTGGTCTGGGACCTCTTGGAGCTGGGGCGTAGGGATGGTCTGTCATTTGCCCTCCTGTCCCTGGACCAGGAGAAGGTGTTCGACAGGCGGATCACGGGTATCTCCTGGGCACCCTGTGGGTGTTCAGCTTCAGGCCTCAGTTTGTGGGCTTTCTCCAGGTGCTGTACGCCGATGCGGAGTGTCTGGTCAGGCTCAACTGGACCTGACCAAGCCAGTCAGCTTCGGGCGGGGAGTACGTCAAGGGTGCCCCTCTCGGGCCAGCTGTATGCTCTGGTAATCGAGCCCTTCCTCCATCTCCTCCACTGGAGGTTGACGGGGTTGGTGCTTCGGGAGCCGGAGCTGCAGCTGGTCCTGTCGGCGTACGCCGACGACATGCTCCTCGTGGTCCAGGACCCAGACAACCTGGTGCAGATGGAGGCCTGCCAGACTGTTTACTCCACAGCCGCCTCTGCCCGGGTCAACTGGGTCAAGAGCTCGGGACAGGTGGCAGGCGAGTTCCCTCCCACCCATGCTTCAAGTCATCCGGTGGAGCATGAGTCCGCTGCTCTATGTTGGTGTTTATCTATCCACCACGCATCCTTCTCTGCCAGAGAACTGGCAGGATTTGGAGGCCAGGGTGGGTGAGCAGCTGCAGAGATGGACAGGACTATTCCGGTGTCTCTCCCTGCAAGGGAGGGTGCTGGTGCTGAACCAATTGATCCTGTCCAGGCTCTGGCACTGACTCAACTCCCTGAGCCCGACCCCGAGGATCCTGGCCAGGCTCCAGAGGATGGCTCTGGAGTTCTTCTGGCCGGGGCTGCACTGGGTCTCTGCAGGGGCTCTGAGTCTTCCCCTGGAGGAGGGAGGACAGGGCCTGGTTTGCTTGCACAGCCAGGTCCATGTCTTCCGCCTCCAGGCCCTGCAGAGGCTCCTTTACGGTACAGGTAGTCCGGCGTGGAGCATGTTGGCACACACCTTCCTCCAAAGGATCCGATATGACAGGCAGCTCTTTTTTTCTCCATCTGAGAGGCCTTCCACGAGACCTCTCTGAGCTGCCGGTCTTCTACCAGGACCTCCTCTGGACCTGGAAGCTTTTTTCGGCGACCAGGTCATTTGTGGCCACCGAGGGAGCAGACCTCCTCGCAGAACCCCTACTACGCAACCTCGATCTCTGTGTGCAGGTGGCGGAGTCTCCCTCGGTGTATCGGAGGCTGGTCCTGGCAGAAACCACCAGAGTCTGAGACCTCCTGGACTACGATGGGGGGATTGGGTGGAGCCCCACGCACTTGGACGACACATGGGGCTTTCCACCCTTCCGACCCCTAGGTGCGTACTCCAGGAGGTGAAGGCCGCCATGTCACCCAATTCTCTCACTTTCCTGCGGCGAGCCCTGCAAGAGGACGTTCCCCGCCCACTCCTCACCCCTGTCCCTCCGGACATTTTTCTTGGGCCCCTGTTCCGCGAGCACCCCCGGCCTCCCTGCTCCCACACTCCGAGCCGTCTGCATACCCTGCAGCCGGTCCAGTTTCAAACCACACCCAGGAACTATCTGTACACGCTCGTGCTCCATACATTGCATTTCCTCACCCTCGTGTCCTGCCCTGACACCAAATGGAGGGAGTATCTTCCACCTAAAGAGGGTGAGGAGGCCTGGTGGGCCAGCCTTTATTCCACCTTGATCCCACAGCCCACCAGGAACATTTAGTTGGCAGCTCCTTCATGGAGCCGTGAGCATGGGCGTGCACCTGGCACAGTTCACCCCATAGCTGAGGCCTGCCCCTTTTGGGACATGAGGGAGAACCTGGCACACGCCTATCTCGAATGCACCAGGTTGCAGCCCCTATTCCGGCTCCTCCAGAACCTCTTATTGAGGTTCTGGCTGCACTTTTCCCCACACTTGTTCCTCTTTGCACACTCTATCTGTGGCCTCACAAAGTCGTGAGACCTCCTCGTCAACCTCGTCCTGGCTCTCGCCAAAGTCTCCATCTATAATACCAGGAGGAGGATGTTGGACGAGGGGGCACTCTGCGGCTGGGGCCTATTTCCTTTCCTTCCTAGTTTCATGCACCTGGGTAGCATCCACTGGCTCCCTTGACAGCTTTGAGGAGCAGTGGGTGCTGTCCGGGGTTCTCTGCTCTGTGTCCCCATCTGGTATCCTCCGATCCCTGTTTTTTTCATTAGTTGTCCCCCCGTAATCAGTTGGTCCCTGGGTCCAGTGATCCCTCCCGCTAGGCTGGGGGAGGGGCCTTTAGCAGTGGGCGGGCTTGCGCCTGCCCACTTCCTGAAGTTTTTCAATACAACCCCGCCACAATCCCCCACTGCTGTGTGATGTGCATAAACAGGGGATACTGACTAAGGCACCAATCCAGTGAAGCATTTACATACTACTTAGCTTGTATCACCTAAATAGTCCTATTCCACTTCATGGGACTACTCTACGTGTGCAAAGTGAACCAAGTGCATAAGTGGTTGCAGTCTCAAGGTCTAAGTGAGAATCAGGAGAAACTGTGAAATTGGCAATGCACAATGATTTGTCTAAAGAAACATTGTTTCTCTATTCTTTCTGTTATAATTATCCTAGATCTTACTTATAAGAAGTGTGGGTAAAACATTTACAGACAGAAGTATAATTTTTAATTTGAGGGTGTCACTTTAAGTGTGTCACCTCTAAGAACATTACACACAGTTTTTTTCACATCTTTCTTTTGTATCTCTCCTTTGTCAGGTCATTATGTTTAGTTGTTTCAAGGCAGAAGGAATTCTGATAGGTTAGAATTATATTCTAAGTAGAATTGATGATTTTTCCTGTTTATCCTTGAAAGTAATAATTAGTTACTTAAAACACAGTTTCACAGATGACCTATTATTCCCATAATATACATCTGTGAAAAATCAGGGAGCTATGCTTGTCAAAAGAGATCTGAAAGCCTAACGTATGAAAAAGCTATTGAAATAGCTTTTTGCTATTTTACACACACTGCTTGGATTAAATCTTGCCGGGCCCCTTGCTGATCTGAAAACAGTTGTACATGATTTAATAACATTTAGACTGGATTATCATAATTCGTTGCTTGTAGTTCTGCCAGCATCATCATTACAGAAAATGCATTTGGTTCAGAATGCAACAGCAGCATGAGTGATCTCTGGCACCTTTAGAAATGAACACATATTACATCAGTCATGCAGCCCTTCACTGGCTCCCTGTTTCATCATGAAACAATTGCAAAGCTTTCCTTTGTCTTTCAAACCCATGACAGTTTGAGGATTTGATTATGGCAATGATTTTTTTTAAAACACAGGTCTATCTGCTTAGGTTTTTTAGGGCCCCATCTTGCAGTGTGCTGAGCATCATTATCTGCAGATGAAGCCATCTGGAAATTAGGCTATGCAGAGTTGGATTATTGGCTGTCTACATGTATCAATCAGGTCTTTGGGGCAGTATGGTTTTTTGGAGTGTCTGTTTTTTTTTTTCTTTCAAATTTATTACTTTATTGTGGTACTGTCTGCCAGAGTTTCTCTGCCAACTCCTTCTTTATTGTCAGTATTTTACATCAATATAACTGAGATCAGTCTGGCCCATAGGATCTGTGTGAGTGTGGATGCAGTGAGGTAGTCTGTAAAGCAATTGTAGTTAATTCTGATCTCTGTGAACAGTAGCCAGTACAGTACCTTGAATTTCACCTAGCAACTGATCAGCAAGCAGTGCAGAGCGCAGTGTAATTCTACAAGTATCAAATATTTAAAGCCACCTTAAGCAACATTTTACTTTTCAAAATGAGTTCAGATTTCCTGGCAGCAATTGTCACCCAGTTGTACAGTATGTGAACCTCCAGTGCCTGGAAGAGCAGTCTTGTAATAAGCTTTTGATGAGTGAAGGTCAGTAAGTACAACATCTGTTTTGCATATACGTTGCTTGCTTTTTATGCTCAGTTTCAGTAGTATCACTAACATATTGGAACTGGTGTCACATGATGCCTGAAAAAGCTGTTTTTCTTTTGCAGTTGAATGAGGGTCAAGTTAGCTTTAGGAAATGGATGAAGCAATTATTGAGAAAACGATGCCTGAGCTTGCATTTTAAAATGCATCATAAGTGTCCAGGTGTTGCAAATAAATAGTCATCATTTACTTATTGTGTGTATTCGAAAACATAATTTTCAACAAAATTAGCCAAGAAACTGCATATTTTCAACCAGATATGCAATAAGTAAACTTAACTGGTCAGCTGCATATTTTCAAAGTGATGGGGCCAACTACTGTACATAACCACACAGGCACCAAACGCAATTTTCTTCTTTTAAGTGTTGTGAAGACAGTAGAAACAAGATGAATATATCCAGATCCGTACTGGAGAGCCCAGTAAAATAAGTTATAATCAAATGAAGTAGAGAGACAAAGTGAACTTTCAAATCTGATCAAACCAAAACTTTGTCCCTGTGATTTGGTTCCAAGATTGTGAGGGGGAAGTGGGGCCCTCATCCAGCAAAATATTTAGTCCTATGGGCTCAGTGCAGCTACTCAAATGGTTTAAAGTTAAGCACATGCTTATGTGGTCTGCAGGATGAGGAACTTACAGCATGAACTCCATGAGACCTTATGCAAGTGGATCAGAAATATCAATATATCTATACTATAGTATATTTATACTATAATATACCCTTCATTCAGAGCTCAAGATGGGCTGTAGGAAATAGTGTTCAGATTGTACCCCCCATGAAGCTGAATGATGGAGTGACCAATTAATCACTTGTTGCTGGATAAGCTGCCAAAAGTTCATACTAGCACAGATGCTGGTTTTGCACCAAGTATAGAATGCCTGCGGAATGCTTAGAACATAAATTTTTGAAATCATAAGCTTGTCATTGTACATAACCCAGATCTGCTGGGAATTTGGCAAGAGATGCCATTAATGGATTACAGTGAAATATGTTAATAATGGACACCGTAGGGACTTCAGGTTTTTTTGGCCATTTTAACAGGTGGTCACATACACAGAAAGTCTGCATGGTGTATTTGTAGTATGTACTGCTAATGCACTTCTGTAAGTTTTATAACAAAATATTTAAAAGGGCAAATTAACTTTTGTTTGCAATTTAAAAGTCAAAGAATTTAAAATGTGTTACAAAATTCACAATCTCAAAGTGGCTTCCCTTTCCAGCTGCCTTAGCAGGTTGATTGCAATGCAATTTACACAGCTGGACAGGTCTACAGGTGTCCAGAAGTGTGTTAGGCAGGTGGCTGCCTATTAGAGAGTGAAGTGTTATGTAAAACATAGGAAATTTCATAGGGACTGAGATTTCACCAGTTATTAACACTGGTGACTGCAGATAGCAGGTGGCCATAAGTACAGGTTTCACTATTATGCAGAGCACTCATGATTAGATGGTTAATCATGTCAAACAACTACTTAATACCTGTCTTCTGACAAAAGAAACTGAATCCTCTCCCTTTAGTCCTAGAGCCTTAAAATTCCTACAATCCTATAAGAAGGGAGTATCTTTAGATAGGTCCTCGGTGTTACTTGTGCAATACACCCTGCAGAGCAGAAAGCAGCCTGCAGGAACAGAGGGAATTTTACTGGTACTAAACCAGTGCCCCAGTGTGGTGCTAGGGAGGACTCTTGGGGCTGGCTGTATAGTCTTTCAAATGAGAGGAAAAATTCAGCTTTAAGTGCTGGGGGTCATGTGCACATCCCTTTTTTTTTTTAACTTATCTCTACCTACCCGTCTAGCCATTACATTAGCCACTAGAGCAAAGGGCTAGTATCCAAATGTCTTTGCTTTTTCATGCTTCCTGTCTTGCCCCAAATTTAACTGAGGTCATTAATATAGATGGGTGAATCTCGGCAGTCTCAGCATTTGGATAACCAACAAGTTCTGATGCTTACAATGATTATTCAATAATATGTTTCTAGAGCATCTCTCAGCAGTGGATCACAACGCACTTCAGGAATAACTGTAAGCCTCACACCATCCCTGTAGCTTAAGTACAGTAAGAATTACTGGACCCATTTTTACAGATGCTTACACTGAGAAACAAAGAAGTTAAGTGACTTGTTCAAATTTACACAGACTGCCACTATTCTAGTCACTCAATTGTTCTCCCTCCTCACACCTTGTTACAGTGTGCATTCACCACCACAACACCCCTCATGACACAGCATTGCAGGGACTCTCCCTCTCTAGTATACCCTTCTTGAGTGCTGGTTTCACAATGATCTGTTCCTTCCATTGCCTAGTCTTCCAACTCTCAACCCAGTCCCCCTTCCAAGCTTAACAGAAAATTAAATCTCAACTCAAAATGGCCACCTGGGCGTTAAGGTCCATAATACAAATACTAGTCCCTTCATGGAAATCCAAGGCAAATATTGTCAAGGTAGAAGCTGGGGATAGCACAGGGAAAGCCTTCTTCCCTGTCTTCAGACAGGACTGGCCCATAGAAAAAGCAGCCAGCCCTTTTTATCAAGCTTGCTGGGCCCTGATTTGCCTCCATCTGCTCCTGACCTTTCTAGGTGCCAGAGGAACAACTCTGCCCTGTTCTGCCTGCAGTTGATAATAGTAGGCCTCTTTCGGCAAACCCTGGAGGTTAGGACTTGCTGCTCTTCTCTTCCAGTTGTGCAACCTTCTTAGGTCAGAGTCTGCCAAGATTGTGAGGCCTCCTGCAGGGGAAAAGAATTTCTGGTACACCCTGTCACATACTTCTACATCCATTTGGGATACAGGACATTTAAGGACTGTACTGAACTCCCGATCAGACAGGTGTACCTGCTTTCTCAATTACTCTCTCCAGAGGTACTTCCGGCTCCAAGGGGGGCAACATCATATAACATCTTTGCATAATTCACAAACTTATTACAAAGATATAATATTTGTGTATGAATGTGTCTACTAAAATAAAAACTAACAAGCCATTTGCTTCATGACACATACTTCTATAAATGTCATGAAGTTTTATGTTGTCTTAAAATAGTACAATGGAAAAAAAACTTCTGTTACTTCACGGCAAGGGGCAAAAATTCTTTTGTTGCTTGCTAGGGCTTGTTTACTGAACCTCAGAAATAAACACAGACATATACCAAGAAGGAGGGCAAGGCTCTAAAAGTCTCTGGAAAGCAACCTGATAATTGAGGTTTACTGGCATGGCTTTGTGTAATGATGCTCTCAAATAACAGGTTTAGATTATAAAAACCTTGGGACATGGACTGTGACACCTTCTCTCATAATAACAATTTGCATTTCTATCACAGCTTTCATCTTGGCTTGAGGGGCATTAATTCATTCAGCCTGGGAGGAAGATGTAAATATAATTATGATTATTTTGCAGGCAAGGAAACTGAGGCATATTTAGTGACAGAGTTAAGAATGGAACCCACTGATGTATTTCTCTTCCCACAAGATATAAATAACTCCCATAGCTTTGTTGTAGATAAATACAATTAATTTTAATGGGGGTTAATGATATACTGAATATATATATATGATCTGGGCTTTAGGGGTCCTGACTACCCTGCACACTGTAGCACTCTGAAAAATAATGAAGAATAATATTTCAAGATCTTGAAAGATTAGTGCATGGAACTATAGCTGAGCAGTGTTTATCTACATGCCCTATACCCTAAGGAGGTTCTGTGGAGGTGGTCAGAAAATTTTGCTGAAATAGGTTTTTGATGAAAAATGTCTTTTATCAAAATCTAAATGTGTCAATTGACAAAATTTTGGTTAAGAAAATGAAATGATGTATTTTGATAATGTCAAAGTGTCCTGTTTTAACATTGGAATGGAATGTTTCAATTTTCATTTTGAAAAGTTGTTTGAAAGTAATTTCATTGTTTTTAATATAAGAACTGTTTTCAAAGGTCAAAATAGGAACAAAATGTTTGTTTTATTGAAATAAAAGGTTTTTAAACTTCTGTTTTTTGGGAATTTCTAAGTTGTGTTTTCATTCCATTTTGGAATAGGAAAAAAAAATTAAAAATCACAGAATTTCCCGTGAAATGAAAAATCCATTTCTCATCCACGTCTAACGTTATGTACAAAGTCCTCCAAATCTCACAATAAATGTCAAGAAAATAAAACTATAGAGGAGTGGAGGGGTATGTGTGTTTGAGACACAGACAGAGTTTATACTATACGTGATTTGGTGTCATAGTGCCTGACCATCTCAAACTTTTGCCAATATAGGGCATTTTGCCTTGACTAATAGCCACCACAACTCTATTAAAGTCAGTGAGGCTAAAAGTCACTGGGTATAAATTTGACCAGAATGTTGCCTGGTATGTTTATAGCATGATACACCATTTTTAAAATTATAGAGCTTTGAAACATTTCATCAGTACTAAATTTTTGTATCCCTCTGCCTATAAAGCTGAG
This sequence comes from Dermochelys coriacea, assembly GCF_009764565.3. NCBI lineage: Eukaryota > Metazoa > Chordata > Testudines > Dermochelyidae > Dermochelys > Dermochelys coriacea. The sequence goes on along the minus strand of NC_050075.1, from coordinate 85,963,925 downwards.
CTGCCTTAGTACCTGAACCATGAACCCAATGGAACAGACCTGTGAAAGGAGAAATATTAGGCCTAGTTCATTTTAAAAACCTCTCTTAATAATAGAGAAAAAAAGTTTTTCCTTCCTGAGAGTCAAGAGTCATGATGGTAATGTCACTGCAGGATAGGATGGTTCACTTATAATAGGGTGAGGGTGGATTCACAGCTGCCGCATATTATAAAGCAAGAATTTCTGGCCCGTATGTTTCATGAAATATCAGGCTGTGACGTGTCACTTGTCCAGGAAAAAGATATTCTTAACCCTGAACTTTGGATCAGTACAATCTGGGGAGGGAAATTCCACCACTGATGTAAAAGCAGGACTCATTTTTGTGACAGTTACTTTTTTAAAAAAAAAAAAAACTTAAGTCAGTCCAATAAATAAATTAAATAGTGCCTGTTTGAAAGTTGATCAGATGTTTGGAATGCTAGAAATAGTCCGAGCTCGAATGAATGTATGGGTATATTTCAGGCAAAATGGTTACCGTTGCAAAATACATGCAATATACCACATTATTCTACAACTGATCCTAAAAATGTCATGTAGTGTATATTACATACAAATGGTACTATACCATATATCAACTACACCTACCATAAAAAAGAAAGGTTATACACATACTCTGCATATGATGAGTTGCACCTATTATAGCTCTTGTTCTGGGATCTTACTTGTTACATGATAAGCTTTTGTTGTTTATCGGCATTTACAATAAAACAAATAAATTAAAAACGCAAGGTGACCCTAAATTAACACATTGCTTTAATTCACATTCAGGGATCTGCTGCCATTTATTTCCTGTGCTTCAGTGTCAGCAGAGCCCTGTAAGTGAATTACAACAGCAGAGTGACTACAGGGCCATTCAGTATCCTTTATGTCCTATTTAGAAGGTGTCATTATAAAATTCACGCACAAAAAATAATTAAAAAAACCCCACAAACCCATAAAATAGCTTCTGTGCATTTCTTAATTTAATGTCATGTGCAGCTATTATTTTGCATCTTTCCATGTACACACAGGAGAGAAGAGGTAGACAACTAGCAAATTCACTGTACAGAAACCGTGCAGTTGTTCAGGTTTTATGTACTAATAATGTTCAAATTCCAACTCCCAGTGTTCAGTGTACTGTATCAGCAATAATGACTAGAACTATTGAAACTCATTAAAGAGCTTAGCCTCAATTAACAGACTGATCAGTATCTGCTTACCATTATACAGAGACAAATTAAGCAAGTTAAAATGGTTCCCAGAGAACATTTGCTGAAGCAAGTCAAAATTAACAATAAATAAAATGGAATTCTCTTTTTGCTTGATTTTTCATCCATTTGCACCCATACAAATGCAATGAAAGAATGCTATTCATTATTTGTCAAGCCCAAAACAACTTCAACTCACCAACTATAATTCTCCAACAATATTTAAAGCTGAAATACTCACTCCCCACTTGTATAGTACTTTGTGAATAGCAAAATATTATCCATTTCTACTAAACAAAATTGTAAATCATGCCTAAGTTATTCATCAGAAAATTACTACCTGGGTATAACCTATAGAATATTCATTGCATCAAGATTCATCCTTCCCTTCCCTGGCAGGAAGAAGGAATACATGAAATGGAACTTAAAAATTGCAGAGGCGGAAAAAAAAAGCTCTCTTAATTGCACTGTTGCTCTGGACCTTTTTGCAAATGGATCCTTTCCCACTCCAGCCCATGTGACAGACTGCAGATGGCTCGCCAGTCAGAAAGGCACACATGCTGCTTGCTGTTCAGATAGGATCTAGCAGCACAGGTGTTGGATTTTGCACTTGCCAGCTAACCAGTAGCAGCCAGATTTCCCCTCAATCCCCCAAGAGAAAGGCATAAAATCCCTATATCAGACTACAGAGGAAATAGTAGTATCCCACCTCACTGCCTCTTCTCAACCAGCTCAAACTCTGATGGGTAAATTAAAGGAATACATGTGCTGCATCATCTAGGAAGATTTCCTGACTTGTTTTAAGCAAGTGAGATGCTCAACACTGCACGGGTTGTGCAAGGGTCTCCTGTTGGTAATAATGCCACTAGCATCACCCAATATAGTGCATAGCACACTCTGCTATGGATGGGGCTCTAGGGAACAATGATTTTTTTTCCCCAGAGACAGCTATCATCTCACTTGTCATTAACTTAGGGAGTCTCCTTGAAATTGATAAACATGTTGTCATGGCGCTATTGTTTCCTTTAACACAGCTGCAGAGAATTTTGACTGTGTATGTGGTTGATGACAAATGGCCCAAGGTATTCATTTGCTCTGTTGTTTATTATATTGTCAATTAATATCTCATCTCCAACTATCTTCATTGTTCTTGCTGTTGTGGTTTCTGGTTTCCACTCTCCCCCTGAATAGCAACTACTTTGACAGTGGGACATTTAAAAGGGCACCAAACACCAAAATCTCCTGCAGCAACTCCACAGTCTAGTGTAATAGAGTTAGGCAGTGAGGTGCTTTTGAAAATCCCATGGGGACCTATCTGCATCTTTGAGTCCCTTAATATCTTTGAAAATCTGGCCCTCTGTTACTATTGGTCATCACTGAGAATTCACAACTGACAACCTAAGCACAATTCTGCAGAGAAAGGGATTTAGAGAACACATTTGCCTGTAGAATTTCATTATTTGTGTTAATAAGAGGTCTGTGGGCAAATGAACTTAGATGCCCAATTCAGGGCTCAGTGAAGGGAACTAGAGAGGCATGCAGGAGCCAGGGAGGCAGGAGGAGCAAAGCCATTGCAGCTTAAGGCCATGTCTACACTGCACTTCCGTCGTTAAAACTTGTGCAGACAGCACTTCATCGGCGGGAGACACTTTCCCACCAATGAAGCCACCACCCCTTGTTGGGGGTGGTTTTATTTTGCCAGGAGGAGCTCTCTCTCCTGGTGACAAAGAGCAGTTACACTGTGTGCCTTACAACGGCAAGGCTTTAGTGGCATGTCTGTGCCACTGAAAGCTATGCAGTGTAGACAAAGCCTAAGATGCAGGCTAGTGTGGGTACGAAGATGCAACCTACATCCCAGCCTGGGCCCTGGCTGGAAGTGCAAAGAATCCCTTCTTGACTCATCTGTAGAGGGATTCACAAAGATCTCTCCTGTTCTAGTGACACCCCACAAGGGTAGGTCTGGACTGATGGGCACTAATAGTCCAAGCAATATGTTTTGAGAAGCCCACAAAAAGCCACCCGTAACTCCTCTTAACTGACCAGGATCACGGAGGGATTTATTATAGAGATTGACTGGTAAAATGAGGGGAGTTATGGTTATATTTTGTGGCTTGCTCAAAGGAGATAGTTTAAAGAATACCAGTCTCCATGTGTTTCCCTTTGTTATAACATTTTGGTATTTACTTTTCAGTAAGAAAGTTGTTATATTTTACATGTGCAGATGGATCTGACACACGTTACTGAATTCCCTTCCCAGAGAAGCCATTCTGTTGCTGTTTGAAGTGCAGCGCACAAGAGTAGTCTGTCCTCCAATTTCAGCAGTGCCAAGTTTCCAGTCAAGAGCCATCAGGAAACTTGTAGTCATGAATATTACAAGCAGAGATTTACTGTCTACTCCAAAGGAAAAAGAATCCCACCTGTTAAGCCACACTGTTGTTAACAGCAGTAGGAGCCTCAGTGGGAATGGCTCCCCAGCTCTGGGATCCATTCTGAGCAACTTGCTGATTAACCTTGCACTAGAACTCCTACCAGCAAGATGAAAAGAAGGAGCAGGGAGAAGGATGAGCCAAACATGCATATCAGGAACAAGGTAGGCTATGAGGTCATTAGGACATAGTGCACATTCAGCACTATATTTAATTGTGTGGCACTTAGACAACTCAGTAATAGGCACTTAGTAAAACACAAGATAGACAGACAGTTAGCTTGTCTCTATTGGTGGATCTCAGAGAATAAATTCCAGTGTTAAAAGGTCCTCTACTAGCAACCCCTTGGCATTTGAATCTAGGGATTGTTACCCTGAGTACCCTAACTGACCTCAATATCCATGGCAGATTTCAGGGAGAGGGAGAGTCAAAAACCGTTTCGAGTTTTATAATCCAAGGTCAACACTCAAATATACAAAAATTCAACTGTGTACAAATATCATCTCTGTGTGGAAATCCATATGCAAATGAACTGGAGAGAGAGAGAGCAATGAGTGGCTGATTCTCTCTGACATCAGGCAGAAACAGGGGGCAGCAAATGGGCACTATATGAGGGGGAAAAAACAGATGAAACAAAACAAAAAATCCCAAACTTTGGGATTTTCCAGTGTAGTTTTCCAAATTTCCTAAGAAGCCCACAACATACAAACACAAAATACACCCTGGAGATCATTCCACATACACTAACTAGTGGCTGAAATTTGGTCCAAATTCCCCTTGGCATGTTTACAAAAAAGCATTCATAAAACGGTCAGACACTGAGGTACACACCCCACAAAACAGAAAATTCTGACACAACCTTAACTATGGTCTAGCTACTGCAATTGCATTAAGCAATTGCAGCAGCCGGTCACCCCAAATTATTATGTGATTTTGCTTGAGAGGGGAGATTGTCTCATGGGCCGTCTATTAAGATGTGGTCAACACTCCGAAAAGTTTGAAACCTCCTTTTCCAAACAATGTTATTGCACAGACTAGGCATATGCAGCCACAAGCTACACTAGTTCTCCTTCTCCATGGCTTTGGCACTTTGTGCAGTCACTTACACTTGTACGATAGCTCTTTGAGGTAAGGACCATATCATCTTAGATTTTTGTATAGTGCCAGTGTAACACCAACAGACCCCGCTCAGCAGGCAGGATCAAACCAGTGACCTCTGAAGCATAGTACATGAGCCTCTACCGCATGAGCTAAAAGCCAACTGCCTCTTAGCTCAGGCTGTAGAGCAGACTCATTTTTTGTATATCTCTCTCTAAGTGGTCTCAGTGCCACTAGATAGGACAGACAACCACACCCAGAAGGTGTGTGGCTTACACCAGATTCACTGTTGGCAAATAGCAAACAACTCCCCTCTCTGGGATTTTCAAAGGAGCCTAAGGAACATTTTCAAAGGGACCACTGGATTTCAGCACCTAAGGGCTGGGTTCACACAAGCACACACACATTAACAGTGCCTAACTGCTAGAATCAGGCCCCACTGGGAGTCACAAAATCCCTGCTCAGCTGCCTCCAAATGCTACAGGCACCTAAAATTCCTTGCTGTCTACATTTTTGCAGTGGTGGGGAGGGCTGTGAGTCTTTTTGGCAAACAAAACCAGTGCTGATTTCTGAGATCTTGAGCTCCTTTGCCCTCTAACTACAAAATAGAAACTAATGCCTATGTTACTGCTTTTGAGCATGTGCACTCCAGCCCCATGCCAGGCACCCAGCCCCAGAGATATGCACAAAGTGGGAGAAGATAGGCATTCTTCCACCAGGCTCACCTCCAAGCCTGATCTGGTATGCATGTTCAGACCTTGCCAGCTGGGTCAGGCACCTATAGACGAGCTTACACAAAGGTTTCTAGAGGACCTAGCCATAGGCTCACTTGAAAAAGTACACCCTAAATTGCAAATCCCTTCCATAAACTTATTTGAAAAGCTGCTGCAGGAGCACCATTACTGGTACTGTGGTCAATTCTGGACCAGGGGCTTGAGTCACCCATTAGTTTCCTGTCTAAAAAGAAGTTTAGAAAAAAGCTTTAGACAGATCCTCAGTTGATGTAAATCTTCACAGGAAGTCAAGGGAGCTATGATAATTTCCACCAGTTTAGGATCTGCGTCCTTGAGTTTAGCAGGCTTAATTCTGTACTAGAAAATAGTGCTCACCCACATCTTTTGCCCTTCACTGGTATATTTACAGGAAGAGAATCAGCTGCAAATGTAAATTTGGTAAGCTCTGCCCCGGCTTAGCTCTGGGTCTAGTTTATCTCCTGCTAATCATGGTCCCAAATATTATATTATACTACCACAGAACAGGAAGAGGGACTTCCTGGTTTCCTGTGGCCATACTGCTGAAATGAACGGGATGTCCATGATGTATCTATTTCCACTACCTTTGATGGCTGCAAAAGTTAATTAGAACTTCTGAAACAATGAGAGATCCAATTTCTCAACTATGAATCATGCTGTGTCTGGACTGGTCCCCTGAGGGTCATTTTCACCATAAATTAATCTTTCTAATGTCAGACTTAAATTATCAGAAGTGACACACATGACCACTGTGTTACTCAGCAGTAGCAGCAGCCCTGCTGTGGAAAGGTGTGATGGTGTTCTGATGATATTGAGTCTGACATTGTAAAAAATTAGTTTAAAATTAAAATAACTCTGATGACATTAAACAAAATGGAGGCTCACTCATGTCCAGAACATGACTGGCATTAGCTGTAATCTTTGTTGCCTACTTCTAGGTAATGAAGTGGGGGAGGAGCATAATGAATATTGCCAATAACTGTTTGGAGGTGGGAGGAAATGGGATGTATAGTTGACCAGCTGCTGTATATTTGTAACCCTGCTCTCTACTGGAGATGCATTGACCATGTTGTCTTCTGACTAGTCACTCTACCACAGAGGAGAGAAACTTTCATACTATTATAGATAAAGGAGAGTTTCTCTTAGCTCAAATGATAAAGGAATGTATATTAGGAGCAGAACCGCTTGAGCTGTGTTCACCATGGAAGTTTTAAGAGGTCAAGGTATGCAAAGAAGCTAGGTGAATAGTTTATAATAAATAATGTATACTATGAATTTTGCCATGTTCTGTCTGCACATGTGATTGTCTCAAATGTATTCTTACTATGAAACTATTCACTGAATGAATTCAGTGAATGATTGGATGAAGGTGGCCCTTACAGTCAGGTTTCTAGTGAGTATATTCCTAAATTCTAATTTCATTTTTCATGATCATTCAGCATCATTTACTTAACATTTCCTTTTTGGCAACATTCTTGCCAGTAAATTAATTTCCTATTATTTGTACAAAGCGAACACAAAAGGAGCTTTGTCAAAGCAAAATAATTAAAAAATGTATATTAATATTAGTGAAAATTGCTTTTACACTATTCTCCCAGCTCTAGTGTGGAGTACAAAGTAGCTGATAATTATTTGCTTATGGAATCTTTATCCAGGTAAGGTAACTTGTAAACCTGTTTGAAGTTGTTTCTTGGTTCCAAATTTGATTTAACTGGATAAAGTAATCAATCCCTTGAATAATCAGATAGTAACTTTCACTAAATAATATGAAATGTATAAACACTGATAAAGCTGAGTAACATTTCACAATGAAAATTTATTCGGTGAAGTTTCTGAAGTATGTCACTTGTGACTAGCAGTTGGAGCTCATTCATTCACTTTTCTTCTCCTTTCGTATTTTCTATGTGGCATGCCCTTTTCACTTGGATAGCTCAGTTTATCAATATGACATTATAAAATCAGATAATTCACATGGTTAAAGAGAACTTTGGTAAATTGGGAGAATATAATCAATTCTTGTGTGTTGTGCACATGTTTAATAGGAAATGCTATATGCAATAAATTATATAACATATGTTTTGGAAACAGGATCCATAGAGAATTACACAGTTTAGGTAGAACCATAAAGAGAAAGTAATATTTGCATATTAATCACTCATAGAGAACTATTAATGTGAGCCACATTAAGCAGTGGTAATTTCTTCATGATAGCAAATACTCAGCTAACAAAACAAGAATGAGATCCAGACTTCCATATCTCAGCCCTGATAGATTGGTTGACATTGGCTAAGGAACAGACTGGCCAGTAGCTAAATATTTCAACAGTGCAGACCACAAACTTTGAAGGCAAATGTAGCAAAATTCTGACCTCTAAATTTTGTCATCAAAAGACTTACGGATGCACAGTTTGACGCTGATTCTTAAATCTTCCGTGTAATTAATATCTACACTTTGTAAACTCTTTGTAGATTAAAAGTCAATAAATAAATTATTGCACTGATAAAATTACTCTGCCTAATGTCCAAAATAGCACATACAGTAGGAAAACCAAACACAGTCTAGGCTGCTATAATTGCCACTCTTTCACTGACATTTTGAAAAACAATTTCAGTTCTTGAAGTTAAATGAGTCATGGAATACAAAGGATACTGGATGATCATATAGAGGTAAAATAGGATATTAACCCCACTCATGAGAATTAACTTTCATAATTCACTTGTGCCAAGAGCTCATGAATACATAAACTGAGCAAATATTATGCAGACTCAGAGAGAGGAACAGACTTAAATCATTCACAGAGAAACTGGGGTTGCTCGAATAAAGCTATTTTTAGTATATATTAATTTTAGTTGTGCTATGATGCATGTAGTTATGTAACTAGTACAATCTTTTTTTCTCTGCATCTCTAAATGTCAAGGAGATTGCTGTGTGAAGAAAGCAGCTGCCATTTGGGTTCAGATGAGATGCAACACATTATAGAAGAGAGGTTTCAGAGTAGCAGCCGTGTTAGTCTTTATCCGCAAAAGGAACAGGAGTACTTGTGACACCTTAGAGACTAACAAATTTATTTGAGCATAAGCTTTTGAGGGCTACTGCCCACTTCATCGGAGCCCATGAAAGCTTATGCTCTAATAAATTTGTTAGTCTCTAAGGTGCCACAAGTACTCCTGTTCTTATTATAGAAGAGACTTGCTCTGTTCTCTCTTGGATGCTTTATGTTTGTTCTTGTGCTGCTATTTTTCCGCAGTCATTAAGATTAATGTACATGATTGTTCAGCACCTCACAGAATAAGGCCCTAAGTAAGTGTACATTAATGAATAGCTTTGGTAGCCTAATCCTGCAGACATTAAAGCGACATGACTATTGGTGCAGATGAGTGCTGGATTAGGCCTTTTCTGCATGAATGCATATGCAGTTAGAAAGACAGTAGGTGTAGTTAATGTGTGATCACTTTACTGTTGTGAAATGATTATGATCCACTTTGTCAGTGATTTCACAGTCCCATGTTTGTGGTGTGACCATACAGCTTCGTCTCCCATGTACAATGTGTGCAGATAGATCTAATGGCTGGTATTCAAAAGCAAGTTTCAACACTTTGGCACATCATTTTTAGACAAGTTCCAGGGAGCAAGCTTGCCGTCCTGCAATTAGATGCCACTGTAATTTAATACAGGTTATTCCATGTGCACTAGAAAAAACTCCTTTTCTATAAAGACAAGTATAGCACTGGCACCATTGAGACTGATTATTCAGGATAAAAAAAAATCAGTACACAGTAACTGCTGGACAAGTTTAGTTTACATGACAGGTGACCTGAACTGTAATTGACCTCAGTAGCATCTAGGTCATTGTTTCACAAGAATGAACTCTTCTTGAATGGCATTTTTAATAGACCATGTTCATTCTGTTTTGACAGCATCTTTTGTGTGAAGATCTCAATGTGCTTTAGAAACCGTAAATCTCACAAAACACCTATTAGAAAACAGATAAGGGATATTGTATTGGTCTGATTTTCAGATGTCCTGAGCACCCACAGTTCTGCCAGGGGTGTTTGTATGTAAGAAAATAGACAAAAAATAACTCATTCTTTTGAAGTAATTCCCCTTTAATGCTGCCAGAGTTACTACCTGTCATGAAAAGAAAAGGAGTACTTGTGGCACCTTAGAGACTAACAAATTTATTTGAGCATAAGCTTTCGTGAGCTACAGCTCACTTCATCGGATGCATTTGGTGGAAAATACAGTGGGGAGATTTATATACATACACAGAGAACATGAAACAATGGGTTTTATCATACACACTGTAAGGAGAGTGATGACTTAAGATGAGCTATTACCAGCAGGAAGTCGGGCGAGGGTGGAGGAGGAAAACCTTTTGTGGTGATAATCAAGGTAGGCCATTTCCAGCAGTTAACAAGAACCTCTGAGGAACAGTGGGGGGTATGGTGGGGGGGAGAAATCATTGTTTTCACTTGTTGCATCATCTTTCAAATTAAACTGTAAACTCTTCAGGGCAGTGTGTTTTCCTATGTGTTAGGAAAGGCCCTGATTCTAATCGGGGACATTGGGTACTAATGTAAAGTAATAAAATAAACAAACTACAACAACGTTACTTAAAAGTTCATATCAACAACTAAGGATGGACAAACAGCTTCAGGTAAATCAGCAACCCACTCAAATTCCCTTCCCCAGAAGAAAACAAAACACAAGAAAACAAACAGAACCTTTGCTGAACTTCATGGAAGTTTGTTTGCCTCCTGGCCATGGCTTTGCTACACCTTTGCACATCTTGGCTTCAGATGGAACTAGAGTCAGAAAAGCCCAAATAAACTGGAAATATTCTTATGTAATACTTTTAGCCATAGGTTTCTAAGCACTTCACAAAGAAGGTCAGTATTACTATCATCATCCACATTTTACATGTGGGGAAACTGAGGCACAGAGCAGCACAATGACTTGCCCAACATCACATAGCAAACCAGTGGCAGCACTAAGATGAGAATGCAGGTCTCCTGAGTCCCAGTCCTGTGCTCAATCCACTAGACCACACTGCTTCCCCACTAGAACACTTGAAACTGTATCTCAGCAATGCCCAGTTTGAAATTAGCTGACTTGTTGACCAGTTTTAGGTTTAGCTGTTTCTAGCCTGTATTCAAGCAGTCTGGGACATAGGAGCTTTGCAGGGTGTGAGCTAAGGATCCACTGATCCATCCCCTCATGGTCTGCATTGTTATCTCCCCACAAAACATTGGCACTTGCCTTTTCAAATTATTGGAATGCCATTGGCTAATCCCCGACTCCCCATGGGCATGGAGGAAGCTGCACAATATGAAGTAGAAGAACAGTTAATGCATATTAGCATCAACAGTCTGTTAACTGAGGAAAGAAATGGGGAAGGGATTTAGTAAAGAGAAAAGGCCTTCAGGGAGAATACTGTTGCTTCCTGTGCTTTTGACAGCTACCAAAACCTTCTGCCTTTGGGACTGTTTTGATAATAAAGTTGTGGCTTTATAGATCATCTTAACATAAAATATGTCTGCCCTTGGCAATGATCATTTTTCACAACCTTCCCATCAAATTCAAGCTCAGCCCTGGTGCAGTGCAGCCACTTTTTGTTGTACTAATGGCCTAATCTGGCTATAAAACTGTCTTAACCAGTCCAGAAAGGATCACCTCAGTGTTTGAGGGACTTTTGATGGTGTACATCCAACATGGGTATTTATGTCATTCACCTCCCTGTTAACAGTGGAAAACCAGGTGCAATTGAAGGAAAGGAGGTGCGGCTTGGATGGTCATGTGCTATACCCATCTTCAGCCCCTTCTGACCACTGCCTGAATCTTTCATCCCTTCTGACCACTGCCTGAATCTTTCATCCCTTCTGACCACTGCAGCCTGGCAGAATTTAGAGCAGCCAGCTGACTGCTTTAACATGGCGCAGAGCAGCACTTGGACCAGGGGACTGCAAGAGTGAACATTAAACCACCTAGCACACAGCTCCCAGATTTGAAGTCAAGGCACTTTTATCACAATATAGTCCATTTTAGTTTTAAGGATCACAAAAAGTGTGTCACGTATATGTTTAGAAAAATACTTCTATTCAAATCATGTCCTTGTGCCAGAAATATTAAGGTTTTATACCTCTGAGTAGGTACCAGCTTTATATATAATCGATAATTAGCTCAACATATGAAAAACAAAACAATTTAGCAAAAACAACACTCCTTCACTGCTTCTGCACAGTTCAAATGACTGCAGACAATTTCACCAAGCCACACATTTTTTGTGAATGACTAAATACTAAATTAAAGTCAGAAGTCTTATCTTTTCCCAAAGAAGAAACACATAAAATGAAACCCAAGTTACCATTCAGTAACTACCATCATTCTATAATTACAAAACCAACTATGCAGCAAAATAAATGAGGCTGGACATTTGTTATAGTTTTATGGCTTTGTAAGTACGCAGAATGTTGTAAATTGGGCACTATATTAAAAATGACAGAAAAACGTTAGATCCTAAGCTGAAGGATCAATTTTTACTAAGTTGTTTGTGCTATTCAGCTTATAATACAGAAGACTGAATGAGAAGACCAAAATACTAATGCAGAGATACCTAGATGTAATATATACTACTAGGTAATGCATAGAAATATAGGTAAAATTTAGAAATAAAATACACAGTTGCAGTCTAGTATAATTAGCATGTTTCTGATTTTAAACACTGTTTCATGAAGATAGCTCCGAATCACATTGGATCACAGAGTCATGAGCAAACAACAAAGGGAACATATTAATTTGTAATTGTAGGATGGTTGAAAGTATTTTAGAGGAAAGAATTACTGGGCTCCATTACTCCTCTTACGAGGAGCTCTTCTGTGTCACGCTAAAGCAGATTTTATGCATTCATGCAAAACAACAAATTGTTTCTCCAAATGCATTATGACATCGCGGACTAAGGGGTGAAAGGAGTACACAAGTAAACAGATTTCGTTAGAGAAACAGAACTGAGGGGCAATATTTAGAGTTAGGGAATGGATACCCGAGTTGATGCAAAATAACACAGAGCATGTAGAAGACAAATAAATGAATCAACAAGAGCCTGAGATATTTTAGAAGGATACAGGAGCTTGAAGAGAGAGACAGAAACCATAACAATTAAATGAGTCTGGAAAGAAATAACAGGGGAGTTGTCTGTCTGCAACAAAAGAGTTTGGTGGCTCCAGACCTTTCTTGTTTATTAAGGTTTGTTCTTCCTAAAGGGATTTACTTCAGAGAGGGAACTCACATTATGTGGCAGCATTACCCATATTCTTTCTGAATTCTGCAGAGTACAAACCATTATTTATGAATTATTGAGATTTTCATTTTCCATGTACATTCTGGATAATGGCAAGTCAGAAAGTTAAGAGCCACAGATTATTAAATTTTCCTTGGCTTTATTAACATAATATATATCAAGTATATACACATCTAAAACATGCTGAAACAAACTGCTTGCCTCAACATTGTGAAGATGAAGAACACATTACAAAATGATCCTTCTTCCCCCTGCCCCCAGTAGTTTCAAGTATAATGCCACTTAGCCTAAGTATTTTAATTTGTCCCTTCACTTTTGGAAGCACATGAAAGCCTTATTATGGGGACTGTAATCATTTCAAAATAAGCTGACTTCTTGGTCTGCTTAACAGTTTAGTCTTCAGATGCCTAACTACAGCTACATAGCAGGTGTTACTGACTTAGCAGAAACTTGGTATATATTGTGTCTGCCATTGGAAAGATCTCTGACAGCATTGCACAGCACATTAGAACCACCCAAAGTTTCACAATTAATTAAAATGGGAAATTATGGATACATCTCCTCTAATACCAGGATATAACAGAAACTCAGTAACTACCTATGTTTCATATCGCTGAGCAAATACTTCACAAATGTATTCTGAGGATAATTTTTAAATAAAATGTTATTACATAATTTTATTTGTATTCTGCTACTGCCCACAATGGGCTAAGCACTGAACAAGCATAACTGAATATGTAGTTGCAAATATGGCTAAATCAAATTTCATTTTTGGAATCAAACAGCAATTTACAAATAATTTTTTGCATTATTTGTTCAGCTGTTGGCTACAATATGTTAATAACAATTATTTGAAATATATGCTGTAGTAGAAAGAGAGCCTAAGATATGTAAGATATATACAAGCCCTTGTATCAGATGCCTGAGTCCCAACTAAAGTAGTGGCTAAGCTTTACTGTTAAAAACTGAAAACAGGCTGTGAGCAAAAGTCAAGCTCTGCCTGCATGCATGCTCACAGAACCTGGCAAGAAGAGGGCTGGTATTGCAACAACATACACACATTTCTGAGACGTGCTAGGCACAAGATACTTGTGAAAACATGGTCCAGAAGGGTACCAGAACACCCCACACCAAGTATGGTACAAGCCCCCCACAAAGATAATGACCCCTCCTAAAATAAGGTCAGGATGACAGTGTGATGGATAGAGATGTTTTGATCGAACCAACACGTACAAGGTAAGGGGTGGTAGTTAGCCATGTCAGAGGGGTAATACATAATTTGTTTGTATTAGTGTATAAAATGGAGTCTCAGGAGGGTAGTGGAAAGTCCCACCACTAACTGAGCTGCATACATTGTCATGGGCATACATGCATTGAGTGTACTTGTAACAAGTATAGGGCACCAATACAGTGCTTTGTCGATAATAAACCTGACCTAATGCCTTCATATCTTAACGGATCTTGTAGTCATTGGGCAGTTCAATCGAGGTCTGCTGTGCCAGTTGCCTGTGTAGAGCTGGGACAGCACACAGAGAGAACACCCACCCACAGTCGAACATCTAACAACATATACTACCGTGTGTGATACACTTCAGATCATAAATAACAATATCAAGATACAGGAATAATTGTATAAATATCTAGCGGTTATATCCAGTTGGTTGTAAAAAGGTTAATCAATCAATGGGTATGTTTTTATTATCTAATATAGCAGGGATGGCCAATCTGTGGCTCCGGAGCCATATGTGGCTCTTCAGAAGTTAATATACGGTTCCTTGTATAGGCACCGACTCCGGGGCCGGAGCTCCAGGCTTCAACTTTTCAATGTGCCACGGGGTGCTCACTGCTCAACCCCTGGCTCTGCCACAGGCCCTGCCTCCACTCCACCCCTTTCTGCCTCCACCCCGAGCCTGCAGTGCCCTCGCTCCTCCCCCTCCAAGCCTCCTGATAGGAGGTGTGGGAAGGGAGAGGGAGGTGCTGATTGGTGGGGCTGCTGGTGGGCGGGAGGCACTGGGAGCAGGGGGAGGGGAGCTGCTGGGGGACTGCTGACGTATTACTGTCGCTCTTTGGCAATGTACATTGGTAAATTCTGGCTTCTTCTCATGCTCAGGTTGGCCATACCTGAAATATAGTATGGTAATGAAGACAAGGAACCTCTGAAGCTTTTTGACAAGGCTAGTTTAAATGACATCAGCAAATATATTTCTACATAAACCTGCTTCATGAAAGAAGTTAATGAAACACATCCAAACTACATAATCAAAGCATCAAAAGTTAGGAAATACACAATTAAACTCATATAGCCCTGATTCTGCTGAGCACTTAAGCACCTGTATAACATTAAACACATGTTAAGTCCATTCTTATTTGGCAAAGAAAAGATTCATTGAGGTATATATGCATAACTTAAAGCACATGGGCACTCCTGTTGACGTACATGGGACTATTCACATGCTTAAAATTATGAATGTGCTTAAAAATCTTGCTGAATCAGGGTCCTTCTCAATAAATCTAAAGTTGATCTGACAGAAGCTCAGTCAATGGGACTTAAGCATGCATTTACCTGTTTTTCTGAGTAGGGGCATACTTAAGCAGCTGCTTAACTTTAAACAGCTGCTTAACTTTAAGTAGTTGCTTAACTTTAAGCAGCTGCTTAAGTACCTTCCTGAATTGAAAAAAGAACTGATTATAAGTCTTAATATTTTTACCTTGAAAGTTAAACACATTTAACAGGATATATACTACTGTCACTAACAGTCAATAGAACCATTCATGTAACATATACTTATTCAAGTAATATAAAAAGAAAAGGAGTACTTGTGGCACCATAGAGACTAACAAATTTATTAGAGCATAAGCTTTCGTGAGCTACAGCTCACTTCATCGGATGCATTTGGTGGAAAAAACAGAGGAGAGATTTATATACACACACATAGAGAACATGAAACAATGGGTTTATCATACATACTGTAAGGAGAGTGATCACTTAAGATAAGCCATCACCAGCAGCAGGGGGGGGGGAAAGGATGAAAACCTTTCATGGTGACAAGCAAGGTAGGCTAATTCAAGCAGTTAACAAGACTATCAGAGGAACAGTGGGGGGTGGGGTTGGGGGGAAGAAATACCATGGGGAAATAGTTTTACTTTGTGTAATGACTCATCCATTCCCAGTCTCTATTCAAGCCTAAATTAATTGTATCCAGTTTGCAAATTAATTCCAATTCAGCAGTCTCTCGTTGGACTCTGTTTTTGAAGCTTTTTTGTTGAAGGATAGCCACTCTTAGGTCTCAGAGTAGCAGCCGTGTTAGTCTGTATTCGCAAAAAGAAAAGGAGTACCCGTGGCACCTTAGAGACTAACAAATTTATTAGAGCATAAGCTTTCGTGAGCTACAGCTCACTTCATCGGATGCATTTGGTGGAAAAAGCAGAGGAGAGATTTTGACAGATTTCCACTCTATACGGCTAAATTCAGTGCCTTGCATAATGACAGGTTTCAGAGTAGCAGCCGTGTTAGTCTGTATTCGCAAAAAGAAAAGGAGTACCCGTGGCACCTTAGAGACTAACAAATTTATTAGAGCATAAGCTTTCATGAGCTACATCATCTCTCCTCTGCTTTTTCCACCAAATGCATCCGATGAAGTGAGCTGTAGCTCACGAAAGCTTATGCTCTAATAAATTTGTTAGTCTCTAAGGTACCACGGGTACTCCTTTTCTTTTTACTCTTAGGTCTGTAATCGAGAGACCAGAGAGATAGAAGTGTTCTCCAACTGGTTTTTGAATGTTATAATTCTTGACGTCTGATTTGTGTCCATTCATTCTTTTATGTAGAGACTGTCCAGTTTGGCCAATGTACATGGCAGAGGGGCATTGCTGGCACATGATGGCATATATCACATTGGTAGATGCGCAGGTGAACGAGCCTCTGATAGTGTGGCTCATGTGATTAGGCCCTATGATGGTATCCCCTGAATAGATATGTGGACAGAGTTGGCAACGGGCTTTGTTGCAAGGATAGGTTCCTGGGTTAGTGGTTCTGTTGTGTGATGTGAGGTTGCTGGTGAGTATTTGCTTCAGATTGGGGTTCTGTCTGTAAGCAAGGACTGGCCTGTCTCCCAAGATCTGTGAGAGTGACGGGTCATCCTTCAGGATAGGTTGTAGATCCTTGATGATGCATTGGAGAGGTTTTAGTTGGGGGCTGAAGGTGATGGCTAGTGGCGTTCTGTTATTTTCTTTGTTGGGCCTGTCCTGTAGTAGGTGACTTCTGGGTACTCTTCTGGCTCTGTCAATCTGTTTCTTCACTTCAGCAGGTGGTTACATTGTAGTTGTAAGAACGCTTGATAGAGATCTTGTAGGTGTTTGTCTCTGTCTGAGGGGTTGGAGCAAATGCGGTTATATAGTAGAGCTTGGCTGTAGAAAATGGATCGAGTGGTATGATCTGGATGAAAGCTAGAGGCATGTAGGTAGGAATAACGGTCAGTAGGTTTCCGATATAGGGTGGTGTTTATGTGACCATCGCTTATTAGCACCGTAGTGTCCTGGAACTGGATCTCTTGTGTGGACTGGTCCAGGCTGAGGTTGATGGTGGGATGGAAATTATTGAAATCATTGTGGAATTCCTCAAGAGCTTCTTTTCCATGGGTCCAGATGATGAAGATGTCATCAATGTAGCGCAAGTAGAGTAGGGGCATTAGGGGACGAGAGCTGAGGAAGCGTTGTTCTAAGTCAGCCATGGCATACTGTGGGGCCATGCGGGTACCCATCGCAGTGCCACTGATTTGAAGGTATACATTGTCCCCAAATCTGAAATAGTTATGGGTGAGGACAAAGTCACAAAATTCAGCCACCAGGTTAGCCATGACAGTATCGGGGATACTGTTCCTGACGGCTTGTAGTCCATCTTTGTGTGAAGAAAAGGAGTACTTGTGGCACCTTAGAGACTAACAAATTTATTAGAGCATAAGCTTTCGTGAGCTACAGCTCACTTCATCGGATGCATTCCGATGCATCCGATGAAGTGAGCTGTAGCTCACGAAAGCTTATGCTCTAATAAATTTGTTAGTCTCTAAGGTGCCACAAGTACTCCTTTTCTTTTTACGAATACAGACTAACAGGGCTGCTACTCTGAAACCATCTTTGTGTGGAATGTTGGTGTAGAGAGCTTCTACATCCATAGTGGCTAGGATGGTGTTTTTATAACTTTTTTATATAATTATAATTATATAACTTTTTTTATAATTATAACATTCAAAAACCAGTTGGAGAACACTTCGATCTCTCTGGTCACTCGATTACAGACTTAAGAGTGGCTATCCTTCAACAAAAAAGCTTCAAAAACAGACTCCAACGAGAGACTGCTGAATTGGAATTAATTTGCAAACTGGATATAATTAACTTAGGCTTGAATAGAGACTGGGAATGGATGAGTCATTACACAAAGAAAAACTATTTCCCCATGGTATTTCTCCAACCCACCCAACCCCCCACTGTTCCTCTGATATTCTTTTTAACTGCTGCAATTAGCCTACCTTGCTTCTCACCATGAAAGGTTTTCCTCCTTTCCCCGCCCTGCTGCTGGTGATGGCTTATCTTAAGTGATCACTCTCCTTACAGTATGTATGATAAACCCATTGTTTCATGTTCTCTGTGTGTGTGTATATAAATCTCTCCTCTGTTTTTTCCACCAAATGCATCCGATGAAGTGAGCTGTAGCTCACAAAAGCTTATGCTCTAATAAATTTGTTAGTCTCTAAGGTGCCACAAGTACTCCTTTTCTTTTTGCGAATACAGACTATCACGGCTGCTACTCTGAAACCTGTCATTATGCAAGGCACTGAATTTAGCCGTATAGAGTGG
Organism: Dermochelys coriacea; assembly: GCF_009764565.3. NCBI lineage: Eukaryota > Metazoa > Chordata > Testudines > Dermochelyidae > Dermochelys > Dermochelys coriacea. The sequence continues at coordinate 85,945,273 of NC_050075.1, read as the reverse complement.
AAATCTGTCAACTTCATGAAAAAACTCGCACAGATACAGACAGACATCATCTTCCTCTCCAAATGCAAACAGATGGACATCATACCGAAAGGACTGAAGGTAAAAAATCCATTACAATCTACATACCACACAGACTATGCTGACAGCTTGTGCCACACACTCTCAAAGAAACTGCGGAACCACCTGATCAACATCCTCTACAGCAAACAGGGAAAGATTAAGAATGAGCTCTCAAAACTGGATACTCTCATAAAGAACCAACCTTCCACACAAACTTCCTCGTGGCTGGACTTTACAAAAACTAGACAAGCCATTTACAACACACACTCTGCTTCTCTGCAAAAGAAAAAGGACACTAAGCTATCTAAAATACTATATGCCACAAGGGGCCACAACAATGGTTACCGTAACCCACCCAGCAATATTGTTAATCTATCCAACTATACTCTTAGCCCAGCAGAAGAATCTGTCCTATCTCGGGGCCTCTCCTTTTGCCCCTCCACCCCCATGAACATGATACAGTTCTGTGGTGACCTAGAATCCTATTTTCGACGTCTCCGACTCAAGGAATATTTCCAACACACCTCTGACCAACATATTAACCCACAGAGACCTTCCTGCCAACACTACAAAAAGAAGGATTCTGGGTGGACTCCTCCTGAAGGTCGAAACAGCAGCCTGGATTTCTACATAGAGTGCTTTCGCCAACGTGCACAAGCTGAAATTGTGGAAAAGCAGCATCAGCCATAACCTCAGCCATGCAGAACACAGTGCCATCCACAGCCTCAGAAACAACTCTGACATCATAATCAAAAAGGATGACAAAGGAGGTGCTGTCGTCATCATGAATAGGTCGGAGTATGAACAAGAGGCTACTTGGCAGCTCTCCAACACCACTTTCTACAAGCCATTACCCTCTGATCCCACTGAGAGTTACCAAAAGAAACTACAGCATTTGCTCAAGAAACTCCCTGAAAAAGCACAAGAACAAATCTGCACAGACACACCCCTGGAGCCCCGACCTGGGGTATTCTATCTGCTACCCAAGATCCATAAACCTGGAAATCCTGGACGCCCCATCATCTCAGGCATTGGCACCCTGACAGCAGGATTGTCTGGCTATGTAGACTCCCTCCTCAGGCCCTTCGTCACCAGCACTCCCAGCTATCTTCGAGACACCACTGACTTCCTGAAGAAACTACAGTCCATTGGTGATCTTCCTAAAAACACCATCCTAGCCACTATGGATGTAGAAGCCCTCTACGCCAACATTCCACACAAAGATGGACTACAAGCCGTCAGGAACAGTATCCCCGATACTGTCACGGCTAACCTGGTGGCTGAACTTTGTCCTCACCCATAACTATTTCAGATTTGGGGACAATGTATACCTTCAAATCAGTGGCACTGCGATGGGTACCCGCATGGCCCCACAGTATGCCAACATTTTTATGGCTGACTTAGAACAACGCTTCCTCAGCTCTCGTCCCCTAATGCCCCTACTCTACTTGCGCTACATTGATGACATCTTCATCATCTGGACCCACGGAAAAGAAGTTCTTGAGGAATTCCACAATGATTTCAACAATTACCATACCACCATCAACCTCAGCCTGGACCAGTCCACACAAGAGATCCAGTTCCAGGACACTACGGTGCTAATAAGCGATGGTCACATAAACACCACCCTATATCGGAAACCTACTGACCGCTATTCCTACCTACATGCCTCTAGCTTTCATCCAGATCATACCACTCGATCCATTTTCTACAGCCAAGCTCTACGATATAACCGCATTTGCTCCAACCCCTCAGACAGAGACAAACACCTACAAGATCTCTATCATGCATTCCTACAACTACAATACCCAGCTGCTGAAGTGAAGAAACAGATTGACAGAGCCAGAAGAGTGCCCAGAAGTCACCTACTACAGGACAGGCCCAACAAAGAAAATAACAGAACGCCAATAGCCTTCACCTTCAGCCCCCAACTAAAACCTCTCCAATGCATCATCAAGGATCTACAACCTATCCTGAAGGACGACCCATCACTCTCACAGATCTTGGGAGACAGGCCAGTCCTTGCTTACACACAGACCCCCAATCTGAAGCAAATACTCACCAGCAACCACACACCACACAACAGAACCACTAACCCAGGAACCTATCCTTGCAACAAAGCCCGTTGCCAACTCTGTCCACATATCTATTCAGGGGATACCATCATAGGGCCTAATCACATCAGCCACACTATCAGAGGCTCGTTCACCTGCGCATCTGCCAATGTGATATATGCCATCATGTGCCAGCAATGCCCCTCTGCCATGTACATTGGCCAAACTGGACAGTCTCTACGTAAAAGAATGAATGGACACAAATCAGCGTCAAGAATTATAACATTCAAAAACCAGTTGGAGAACACTTCAATCTCTCTGGTCACTCGATTACAGACCTAAGAGTGGCTATCTTTCAACAAAAAAGCTTCAAAAACAGACTCCAACAAGAGACTGCTGAATTGGAATTAATTTGCAAACTGGATACAATTAACTTAGGCTTGAATAGAGACTGGGAATGGATGAGTCATTACACAAAGTAAAACTATTTCCCCATGGTATTTCTCCCCCCCACCCCACCCCCCCACTGTTCCTCTGATAGTCTTGTTAACTGCTGGAATTAGCCTTCCTTGCTTGTCACCATGAAAGGTTTTCCTCCTTCCCCCCCCTGCTGCTGGTGATGGCTTATCTTAAGTGATCACTCTCCTTACAGTGAAAAGGAGTACTTGTGGCACCTTAGAGACTAACAAATTTATTAGAGCATAAGCTTTCGTGAGCTACAGCTCACTTCATCGGATGCATTTGGTGGAAAAAACAGAGTAGAGATTTATATACACACACACAGAGAACATGAAACAATGGGTTTATCATACACACTGTAAGGAGAGTGATCACTTAAGATAAGCCATCACCAACAGCAGGGGGGGGAAGGAGGAAAACCAATTAATTTGCAAACTGGATACAATTAACTTAGGCTTGAATAGAGACTGGGAATGGATGAGTCATTACACAAAGTAAAACTATTTCCCCATGGTATTTCTCCCTCCCACCCCACCCCCCACTGTTCCTCTGATATTCTTGTTAACTGCTGGAATTAGCCTACCTGCTTGTCACCATGAAAGGTTTTCCTCCTTCCCCCCCCTGCTGTTGGTGATGGCTTATCTTAAGTGATCACTCTCCTTACAGTGTGTATGATAAACCCATTGTTTCATGTTCTCTGTGTGTGTGTATATAAATCTCTACTCTGTTTTTTCCACCAAATGCATCCGATGAAGTGAGCTGTAGCTCACGAAAGCTTATGCTCTAATAAATTTGTTAGTCTCTAAGGTGCCACAAGTACTCCTTTTCTTTTTGAGAATACAGACTAACACGGCTGCTACTCTGAAATCTCCTTACAGTATGTATGATAAACCCATTGTTTCATGTTCTCTGTGTGTGTATATAAATCTCTCCTCTGTTTTTTCCACCAAATGCATCCGATGAAGTGAGCTGTAGCTCATGAAAGCTTATGCTCTAATAAATTTGTTAGTCTCTAAGGTGCCACAAGTACTCCTTTTCTTTTTGCGAATACAGACTAACACGGCTGCTACTCTGAAACCTGTCAAGTAATATATTCAGTCTTTCTACCATATTCTTCATCAGTTATCTGTCTCTACATAAACAGCAGAGAAAGCTGTATTTCTTTTTGTTAGATACTTAACTTTTTGTGAGTGTAGCATAATTATAAGTGAATTGATAAGTAATTAAAACAATAACTGTTGTGTAAAGTTTATGACTCTGATGCCGAGTAGCACAATAAAATTTGATATTTGTTTCTCTGTCTCACTGTGAATAAGGATAACGTTTCCCTTGAGAATATCGAAATAACTGATCAGTAACATTGGGGCAACAGTTCTGATAGCCGTTGAAATTCATTATTAAATATGTCATTAACAACAGATTAAAAATTAAAGTAAAGGATCGGTAGAAAGCAATATGATAGCATTTGGATGTGATCACTTTTGCAATATAATGACTGGCCTGGTGTTGGGATGGTTGAATAACTTTGAACTGAATAAGAAAGAACTGCAATAAGACAGGGATGTAAAGTTATGGGGGTTTTCTGATATGGGACCCTAATACGATGTGACTAGGATGGGAATGTATGACTATATCCTCAGATAAAGAATCTAGGACAACAGTTATAAACAGCAGAGATTAATCAGAATCAGAAATGGTTTATGAAAATAAGGTAATTCAGAAACAGAAAGCTCACTAAAAAGAAAAGGAATACTTGTGGCACCTTAGAGACTAACAAATTTATTAGAGCATAAGCTTTCGTGAGCTACAGCTCACTTCATCGGATGCATTTGGTGGAAAAAACAGAGGGGAGATTGATACACACACACAGAGAACATGAAACAATGGGTTTATCATACACACTGTAAGGAGAGTGATCACTTAAGATAAGCCATCACCAGCAGCGGGGGGAGAGGGGGGGAGAAAACCTTTCATGGTGACAAGCAAGGTAGGCTATTTCCAGCAGTTAACAAGAATATCTGAGGAACAGAGGGGGATGGGTTGGGGGGAGAAATAACATGGGGAAATAGTTTTACTTTGTGTAATGACTCATCCATTCCCAGTCTCTATTCAAGCCTAAGTTATTTGTATCCAGTTTGCAAATTAATTCCAATTCAGCAGTCTCTCGTTGGAGTCTGTTTTTGAAGCTTTTTTGTTGAAGGATAGCCACTCTTAGGTCTGTAATCGAGTGACCAGAGAGATTGAAGTGTTCTCCAACTGGTTTTTGAATGTTATAATTCTTGACGCTGATTTGTGTCCATTCATTCTTTTACGTAGAGACTGTCCAGTTTGACCAATGTACATGGCAGAGGGGCATTGCTGGCACATGATGGCATATATCACATTGATAAATGCGCAGGTGAACGAGCCTCTGATAGTGTGGCTCATGTGATTAGGCCCTATGATGGTGTCCCCTGAATAGATATGTGGACAGAGTTGGCAACGGGCTTTGTTGCAAGGATAGGTTCCTGGGTTAGTGGTTCTGTTGTGTGGTGTGTGGTTGCTGTTGAGTATTTGCTTCAGATTGGGGGTCTGTCTGTAAGCAAGGACTGGCCTGTCTCCCAAGATCGGGACCAGTCCACACAAGATATCCACTTCCTGGACACTACGGTACTAATAAGCGATGGTCACATAAACACCACCCTATATCGGAAACCTACTTACCGCTATTCCTACCTACATGCCTCTAGCTTTCATCCAGATCATACCACACGATCCATTGTCTACAGCCAAGCTCTACTATATAACCGCATTTGCTCCTACCCCTCAGACAGAGACAAACACCTACAAGATCTCTATCATGCATTCCTACAACTAAAATACCCACCTGCTGAAGTGAAGAAACAGATTGACAGAGCCAGAAGAGTACCCAGAAGTCACCTACTACAGGACAGGCCCAACAAAGAAAATAACAGAACGCCACTAGCCATCACCTTCAGCCCCCAACTAAAACCTCTCCAATGCATCATCAAGGATCTACAACCTATCCTGAAGGACGACCCATCACTCTCACAGATCTTGGGAGACAGGTCAGTCCTTGCTTACAGACAGCCCCCCAATCTGAAGCAAATACTCACCAGCAACCACACACCACACAACAGAACCACTAACCCAGGAACCTATCCTTGCAACAAAGCCCGTTGCCAACTCTGTCCACATATCTATTCAGGGGACACCATCATAGGGCCTAATCACATGAGCCACACTATCAGAGGCTCGTTCACCTGCGCATCTACCAATGTGATATATGCCATCATGTGCCAGCAATGCCCCTCTGCCATGTACATTGGTCAAACTGGACAGTCTCTACGTAAAAGAGTGAATGGACACAAATCAGACGTCAAGAATTACAACATTCAAAAACCAGTTGGAGAACACTTCAATCTCTCTGGTCACTCGATTACAGACCTAAGAGTGGCTATCCTTCAACAAAAAAGCTTCAAAAACAGACTCCAACGAGAGACTGCTGAATTGGAATTAATTTGCAAACTGGATACAATTAACTTAGGCTTGAATAGAGACTGGGAATGGATGAGACATTACACAAAGTAAAACTATTTCCCCATGGTATTTCTCCCCCCCCCCACCCCACCCCTCTCTGTTCCTCAGATATTCTTGTTAACTGCTGAAAATAGCCTACCTTGCTTGTCACCATGAAAGGTTTTCCTATTCTCCCCCCCCCCACTGCTGCTGCTGATGGCTTATCTTAAGTGATCACTCTCCTTACAGTGTGTATGATAAACCCATTGTTTCATGTTCTCTGTGTGTGTGTATCAATCTCCCCTCTGTTTTTTCCACCAAATGCATCCGATGAAGTGAGCTGTAGCTCACGAAAGCTTATGCTCTAATAAATTTGTTCGTTTCTAAGGTGCCACAAGTACTCCTTTTCTTTTTGAGAATACAGACTAACACGTCTGCTACTCTGAAACCTGTCAGAAAGCTCACTGTGACTCTTCGGGGTGCAATCCAGACTGGTGAGGGACTATGTCACACCTGCTCTGCAACCTGGGGTGCCTCACAATGCTTTGCTGCTGTAGCTCCCAACCTGTGGACACTTGAATGGAGTTTGCCCATCAGCTTTGATGACACCAGGCTAGAGGTGTCAGCTTGTCCTTTGTCTTTGAGAAACAGGTTTGCCCACTCCCCAGATTTGTCTGCTAAACACTCTTCAGTCATGATTTCAGCTTATGTTCATCACTTTACATATAATGTTCCTAAATACATTTCACCATGATATTATTGGCCAGCAAGATATTAGTTTTCATCATAAGGCTTATACATTTTGAACAAAGATTATTACAATAGTGTGTAGGGTGTGTAGGGGTGCATTCTGTCACCCTCACCATCTACAATGACAGGTTTCAGAGTAGCAGCCATGTTAGTCTGTATCAAAACAATCAAAACAATATTGTATGAGAGGCAGCTGCTGCCATTAAAAGTTCATCCTCTACCCACAGTGAGTTCTCTCTAAGATATGGTTATTGTTTTCTATTTCAAGTATAGGGAAATATTGTGGTATCTAAGGTCCCGGAGCCCTAACATCTCAGCTACTCTTCATTGCATTATGTTTTTAGAGGAACTTAATTTTATTCAAGAGAATTCATTCTTCTGGGCAAGAAATCTCCTACAGGAAAGTTGGAATGTGAAGGCTCCAGGACAATATAGCTAGTTGAATTATTCAATGAAAATCATTTATCCAAAGCATTTTGGATTTTTTATTGTCTACATTTTTCATGAATTTCCTCCCGGTGGCTCTAGTGGGGGCCACTGCAGGAGTAGTCATGTCGCAGCCCTGTCAGGTGTTCTGCGAATCCTGCTAAACAACTACCACTACAATATAACCAAAAAAAATGTCTATGCCTGCAGACAGTTGTCAGCATAACCAACCGACTACCTGAAGCCCAACTCAGTCCTCAGTGTCATTCAAAAGGGTCCTCATCAGGGCTGGCACTGACAATAACATCAACAAATGTTGAAGGACTTTCAGGTTCTAAACAAGACCTTAGAGCAAAAATATGTGCTGACTACAACTACCAGGTGTTATGCCTCCAAAAGACATATATAGGGATTAACAACAACTGTCCCCAGATACTTAGGATGAACTTGACCACTGAAAGGCCACACAAGCAATACAGCAGCACCATTTTTGTCAAACCTGATCTTATCAATACAACATCTATGACCGATAATAATGGCATTGAAGTCCTGACTGTAGACACTGGTGGCATTTCCATCACGTCTGCCTACAAACCACCATGTTCACTAGCCCATATGATTTGAAACATGACAAAATGTGATCATCAGTGACTTTAACAGTCATAGCGTCAAACAAGGCTAATGAATAATATGAAAATGGTGAACAAGTTGAATGGTGGGCAGATGCACACCACTTAAGCTGAATTCACAACCAAAACTCCCCAGTTCTTTCAACAGCAGACAATGGAAATGGGGCTATAACCCTGATCTGGCATTTGTCAGCAACTACATATCTGGTTCAGGTAACAAACTTAGTCTGGGTCCTGTTCCACATTCACACCACCAGACCAAAGCCATTCAGATCAATGCATCCATAATGCCAAACGCAGTACATTCTGTGCTGCTTTAATTTTAAGAAATCAGAATGGAAGGGCTTCACCAAGATCTTGATACTGTAGATTGAACCAATACCACAAAATTCATAATTTTAGAGCACAGTACACAATGACTGTATAAATTTTCAGAATTAATGCCCTCAAGAATGGCAAAGCCACTGGTCTACACAATGTTCATACTGAACAAATCAAACACTTCAGACCAGCAACAAAGAACTGATTAGTCAAGTTGTTTAGCAGATGCTCAGCCACATACAAAGTACCCAAGATCTGGCATTGAGCATTGGTTGTGGCATTCCTGAAGTAGGGGAAGGACGCAATGGAGCTGAAGCACTAAAGGCCTATATCAGTACTACCACCTCTACAAGCCTCTTATCTTAAACTGCCTATCACCAATTGTTGAAAAAGCACCTAATCCCAGAGCAATCTGGATTCCACCCAGGGAAGGCATGCACTGGTCAAGTCCTGAACATCACTCAATACATCAAAGACGACTTTGAATAAGGTATGGTAACAGGAGCCATGTTTGTTGATCTATCAGCAGCATATGACATAAGCTCTTCCATATGCCCTCCTCACAAAAAAATATTACATGATGAAAGTTCACCACCTCATATGACTGATACAATCTCTACTAGAGAACCGATGTATGTACATCAAACTATGCGGGAAGTAGACCCAATGGCAACAACATAAAAACGACCCACCATAAAGAAGTGTACTCTCACCAATGCTCTTCAACAGCTACATGAATAAGCAGCTAATCCATTTCAGCACATGAAGCTTTATCTATGCTGATGAGCTATGCATCTCTGCCAAACCCAAAGATCTCATCCAGATCTAAGTTATATTAACATCAGAGCTTTTTGGGCTCTCAGTCTATTACACCAAGAATCAATTGCATGTCAACCCAGACAAAATGCAAGTGAGTAGCCTCTATCTTCAGGATTGTGAAGCCAATAGACAACTCAGTGTCATCTGGTATGGGGTATTACTCCACTGCTGGAATCCTATCTACCTTGGAGTGATGCTAGACTGCACTCTCCGATTCAAAGCACACATAGAGAAGGTAAAAGCAAAGTTAGCACCCAGACCAAGATACTTAGGAAGAGCCTGCAAATTCAAAATGGGGCACCAACCCAGCAACACTAAGAACCACCCACACTCACATTTTTCTATTTAATGGCTGAATATACCTGTCCAGTATGGGAAAGATCAGCTCACTCAAAGAAGCTGGAGCCTGTACTGAGTGATAGTGGTCGCTACATCAAAGGATGTATAAAACCAGTGGTGAGCTGGAGCCGGTTCGCACCAGTTCACTGGAACCAGTTGTTAAATTTAGAAGCCCTTTTAGAACCGGTTGTCCCACGATTTAAATTTAACAACCAGCCAAAGTGGCGCCTTAGGCGCCGACTCCGTGGGTGCTCCGGTATTGGAGCACCCAAGAGGAAAATTTGGTGGGTGTAGAGCACCTACCGGCAGCTCCCCAGCCCCAGCTCACCTCCGCTCCACCTTCACCTCCACCTCCACCCCACTCTGCTTCTCTGTCCCCGCCCCCAGCTTCCTGTGAATCAGCTGTTTGCGCGGGAAGCCTGGGAGGGCTGAGAAGCAAGTGGTGGCTTTGCGCTCAGGCCTAGGGAGGCAGAGGCGGAGTGGAGGTGAGCTGGGGCAGTGTGCAAGGAGGGCCGCCCGCGCTGCAGCAGGTAACCCAGGGGGGGCACATAGGGGAACAGCTCCCCGCCCCAGCTCACTTCCGCCTCCCTGGGCCTGAGTGCGAAGCCACTGCCGGCTTCTCAGTCCTCCCCGGCCTCCCGCGCGAACAGCTGATTCGCGGGAAGCCAGGGGAGTGGAGAAGCAGAGCGGGGTGGTGCATTCAGGGGAGGAGGCAGAGCTGAAGGCAGAGCAGAGGTGAGCTGGGGCTGGGCACGGAGCTGCCGAGCACCCAGCAAATTTTTCCCATGGGTGCTCCAGTCCTGGAGCACCCACAGAGTTGGTGCCTAAGGCACCACTTTTTATGTGATCAATGGGGGGGAGTGGCCATTTCCCCTGCTCCCCCCAGCTACGCTATCTCACCCCTTGGAGCCAGAGGGACCTGCCGGATGCTTCCTGGGAGCCGCCCCAGGTAAGCACTGCCGGGACTCCCCACCTCACCCCCTGGTAAGTCCCTCTGGCTCTTAGGGCTGGCTTAGGCCATTATGGTGGCCCACAAGACCCTCCTGCCCGGTTCTGGGGGCAGTCAGGGGACAGGGGAGGGGGGTGGATGGGGCAGAGGTCCCGGGAGGGGGCATCAAGAAACACAGGGGGGTTGGATGAGGCAGGAGTCCCGGGGGGCGGGGGTGGGCCACAACCCCCTCATGGGGTGAGGAGGGAACTGGTTGTTAAGATTTTGGCAGCTCATCAATGTATAAAACCAACAAACATGAACAGCCTCTGCTTGCAGGAATTGCTCCACTGGAACTTAAGAGAGGGGTCACAGGCAAAATGGAATGATGGCAACAGGTCAAGGATACCAGACATCTGTTACATGGACACATCATGGCAGTTAGCAGCCTGAAATTGCAGAAAAGCTTCCTAGCTGCAACAGAACTGCTTAAAAAAATAACTGATGGCTGTATAACTGGAAATGTGGTGCACACAGCTCAAAATACTTGACAAATGCACATTGACATTGCCAAAGGGCTTCCCACAGGTGCAGAGATGGATAGGTGGATCTGGAGATGTTTAAGTTACCCCCAAACAAGAATTGGCTAGTCAAAAGTCAATATATGGATGTGGGGTTATTCAAATGACCCAGACATGTAACTGGAGTGAAACACAAACCATGGGACATATATTGGTCTGCCAGCTCCTGGAGGAATCATGCATCATGGAAGATCTTGCTAAGGCTACAGACTGGTCCATATCATGTATCCAATACTGGGAAAAACTAGGACTGTGGTGGAAGCCCAGGAGAACAAGAAGAACCAGCTCTAGTAGCGTTTCAGATTCCAGATGGTGATAGCGATCACTGTTCTTCATGTTTTCCTACAAAATCTGATTATTTCTTTCTCTTTACTTCAAAAACAGTAACGAGTCAGCATCAGATACAGTAATAACAAATAGGCAATTGTTGATGAAAAATTAGTGATGGCCCTGAAGAATAGGACAGCAGAATGATATGGTTCAATGTGATCCAATTATAATCTTACTGAGCTACATACTGGAGTCCTATCCAAATAAAACTCCCATTTCTATCATAGTTAAATGATCTCAGTTTTTATGCCACAGTCATGACTGAGAACCTTCCATCTTTTAAAAGATACATATAGGATCCCAGTTTCTCTGTTTGTAACCCAAGTGAAAGGGGATTTTTGAGTGTCTGTTTTTAAGCAGGAAATCTAGCTTGAAGAAGTGTATATTATATTTTGTCCTGAAGGAGGTAGCTTCAATGGCAATTTTGTTCAAGTAAGGACTGAAGAATCTGGCTCACTGTAATAAACATGAGGTAATAAGAATACATCCCAAATATTGAGATGAAAAGATGCATCCTTTAACTTAACTGGACAATCAAAAAAGGACACAACCAGAGATGAAACTTTGTGCATGTGTAAGCAGGAAAAATGCGGAGAGATCAAATCTGAGAATTTATCTAAGCCCTTATTTTATGTAGGCACTAGGTTTTGGTCTGCCATGCAGTGATATGATATACTAGTCAGAGGTCGGCCATTGCGGTTATGATCAGTCTTGATTGACCAAACCTCAAATAATTAAAACTCCCTGGTATCTAAAACAGAGTTATGTCCTTCAGTGCCTATTCATTTTAATGGATAGTCTCTCGATCATCTGAAACCTCATTTAACCAAACCTATGTACTGTCCCCCAGGACGTTCAGATAATCAAAGTTGTACTGTACATGAAATACAGTATGTGACTGATGTTAAATTGACTACCAGGTAATTAGATGCTAATGTCACCACTGTGTCAGGATGAAATGTCACTTCATAATACTTCTGTGTAATTTTTGAGTGACTACAATGTCACCTTGAAGCTTGTTTGAGGCATTATCATTGTGATAACGATAAAATTATTGTAATGTTACCCTATAAGTGGGTGTGTACTATTTAGGTATAGACAGTCACTTAGATTGCTAATATTTTAGAAACACGGAGTAGAGTAACGTGCCATTTTAGCTAGAACTGTTTAAAATTTTGCAACCAAAGCAAAATTAGCAACAAAATGTGAACCTGAATAAGTCTCTTTCATTTAGGACAAAATCCAGAAGCAACAATTCTGTTATTTTGTGATGTTCATTTCCCCAGGCTACTAACATTTTTATTCCAGTTTAATACAATCTTTCATCTCAGTTATAGCAATGTCACTCGTGCACATGGAGAGAATTTATCCCAGTGGTAGTTGCACACACTTATCTAAGTGCAAACTTGGCCCAAAGTGCAATTACAGCCAAAAAAAGTGACTCTACAAAAATGATATTCTGGACAATACATGACCATTCTGATGTTGACGCACAAGGCAGGACTAGACGCTCAAAAAAAATCTTGCTTTTGTTAGTAAAACATGTAGCTGGGACTCAATGACACACATGAAAATATAAGGTGAGATTTTCTCCTGTGTAGAAAGGCCTATGCACCACTTTAGTCCTTAAAATAGGGGTAAAATTGGATTTAAATGTTGCACGGAATATATGCATGGTGAGTTAGAAAGTACCAGTTTTGCATAGTCAGTTTAGCTCTTTAACATTGATCTCATCCATTTAACTATAAATGCATTTTAATCACTTTTACATTGAAAAGTACCATACTGGGCAAAAGACCCCACAGATTTCAATGAGGTTCCTTGTGTAGTAAGTTACTTATAAACTTGAGTAAGATAACAAATTCTGGCCCTGAGAAAGTTAAAGTATCCTCTGTTAGGGACACCCGGAGTCCATAAGATTCCTAATTCTCTCCTATTACAGAAAAAAAAATTTTATAGCTGATTACACAACTACGCTGGAAAAATAACATTCATGAAATGGACGGTGGTAACACTACTCATGTATTTGTAAAAAGAAAAGGAGTACTTGTGGCACCTTAGAGACTAACAAATTTATTTGAGCATAAGCTTTCGTGAGCTACAGCTCACTTCATCGGATGCATTCAGTGGAAAATACAGTGGGGAGATTTATATACATAGAGAACATGAAACAATGGGTGTTACCATACACACTGTAACAAGAGTGACCACTAAAGGTGAGCTATTACCAGCAGGAGACTGGGGGGTGGGGGGAGGAAACATTTTGTAGTGATAATCAAGATGGGCCATTTCCAGCAGTTGACAAGAATGTCTGAGGGGGGTGGAGGGTGGGGGGAATAAGCATGGGGAAATAGTTTTACTTTGTGTAATGACCCATTTGCTTCCAGTCTCTATTCAAGCCTAAGTTAATTGTATCCAGTTTGCAAATTAATTCCAATTCAGCAGTCACTCGTTGGAGTCTGTTTTTGAAAGTTTTCTGTTGAAGAATTGCAACTTTTAGATCTGTAATTGAGTGACCAAAGAGATTGAAGTGTTCTCCAACTGGTTTTTGAATGTTATAATTCTTGACGTCTGATTTATGTCCATTCATTCTTTTACATAGAGACTGTCCAGTTTGACCGATGTACATGGCAGAGGGGCATTGTGGGCACATGATGGCATGTTTCACATTGGTAGATGTGCAGGTGAATGAGCCTCTGATAGTGTGGCTGATGTGATTAGGCCCTATGATGGTGTCCCCTGAATAGATATGTTGACAGAATTGGCAACGGGCTTTGTTGCAAGGATAGGTTCCTGGGTTAGTGGTTCTGTTGTGTGGTGTATGGTTGCTGGTGAGTATTTGCTTCAGGTTGGGGGGCTGTCTGTAAGCAAGGACTGGCCTGTCTCCCAAGATCTGTGAGAGTGATGGGTCGTCCTTCAGGATAGGTTGTAGATTCTTGATGATGCGTTGGAGAGGTTTTAGTTGGGGGCTGAAGATGATGGCTATTGGCGTTCTGTTATTTTCTTTGTTGGGCCTGTCCTGTAGTAGGTGACTTCTGGGTACTCTTCTGGCTCTGTCAATCTGTTTCTTCACTTCAGCAGGTGGTTACATTGTAGTTGTAAGAACGCTTGATAGAGATCTTGTAGGTGTTTGTCTCTGTCTGAGGGGTTGGAGCAAATGCGGTTATATCGTAGAGCTTGGCTGTAGACAATGGATCATGTGGTGTGGTCTGGGTGAAAGCTGGCGGCATGTAGGTAGGAATAGCGGTCAGTAGGTTTCCGGTATAGGGTGGTGTTTATGTGACCATCACTTATTAGCCCCATTGTGTCCAGGAAATGGATCTCTTGTGTGGACTGGTCCAGACTGAGGTTGATGGTGGGATGGAAATTGTTGAAATCATGGTGGAATTCCTCAAGGGCTTCTTTTCCATGGGTCCAGATGATGAAGATGTCATCAATATAGCACAAGTAGAGTAGGGGCATTAGGGGACGAGAGCTGAGGAAGCGTTGTTCTAAGTCAGCCATAAAAATGTTGGCATACTGTGGGGCCATGCGGGTACCCATCGCAGTGCCGCTGATTTGAAGGTATACATTGTCCCCAAATCTGAAATAGTTATGGGTGAGGACAAAGTCACAAAATTCAGCCATTAGGTTAGCCGTGACATTATCAGGGATACTGTTTCAGTCGGCTTGTAGTCCATCTTTGTGAGGAATGTTGGTGTAGAGGGCTTCTAAATCCACAGTGGCCAGGATGGTGTTTTCAGGAAGATCACCAATGGATTGTAGTTTCTTCAGGAAGTCAGTGGTGTCTCGAAGATAGCTGGGAGTGCTGGTAGCGTAGGGCCTGAGGAGGGAGTCTACATAGCCAGACAATCCTGCTGTCAGGGTGCCAATGCCTGAGATGATGGGGCATCCAGGATTTCCAGATTTATGGATCCTGGGTATCAGATAGAATACCCCAGGTCGGAGTTCCAGGGGTGTGTCTCAGCGGATTTGTTCTTAAGCTTTTTCAGGGAGTTTCTTGAGAAAATGCTGTAGTTTCTTTTGCTAACCCTCAGTGGGATCAGAGGGTAATGGCTTGTAGAAAGTGGTGTTGGAGAGCTGCCTAGCAGCCTCTTCTTCATATTCCGACCTATTCATGATGATGACAGCACCTCCTTTGTCAGCCTTTTTGATTAAGATGTCAGAGTTGTTTCTGAGGCTGTGGATGGCATTGTGTTCCGCACGGCTGAGGTTATGGGGCAAGTGATGCTGCTTTTCCACAATTTCAGCCCGGGCACATTGGAGGAAGCACTCTATGTAGAAGTCCAGTCTGCTGTTTCGACCTTCAGGAGGAGTCCACCCAGAATCCTTCTTTTTGTAGTCTTGGTAGGAAGATCTCTGTGAGTTAGTATGTTGTTCAGAGATGTGTTCGAAATATTCCTTGACTTGGAGATGTCAAAAATAGGATTCTAGGTCACCACAGAAGTATATCATGTTCATGGTGGTGGAGGGGCAAAAGGAAAGGCCCTGAGATAAAACAGATTCTTCTGCTGGGCTAAGAGTATAGTTGGATAGATTAACAATATTGCTGGGTGGGTTATGGGAACCACTGTTGTGGCCCCCTTGTGGCATGTAGTAGTTTAGATAGTTTAGTGTCCTTTTTCTTTTGTAGCGAAGCAAAGTGTGTGTTGTAAATGGCTTGTCTAGTTTTTGTAAAGTCCAGCCACGAGGAAGTTTATGTGGAAGGTTGTTTTTTATGAGAGTATCCAGTTTTGAGAACTCATTCTTAATTTTTCCCTGTTTGCTCTAGAGGATGTTGATCAGGTGGTTCCGCAGTTTCTTTGAGAGCGTGTGGCACAAGCTGTCAGCATAGTCTGTGTGGTATGTAGATTGTAATGGATTTTTTACCTTCAGTCCTTTTGGTATGATGTCCATCTGTGTGCATTTGGAAAGAAAGATGATGTCTGTTTGTATCTGTACGAGTTTTTTCATGAAGTTGATAGATTTCCACTCCATAGGACTAAATTCAGCGCCCTGCATAATGACAGGTTTCAGAGTAGCTGCCGTGTTAGTCTGTATTCGCAAAAAGAAAAGGAGTACTTGTGGCACCTTGTCTGTAGTAAGTTGCTGAGATATTCAAAAAATACCTCCCTATTTTCTTCTCTTTTTTTCCTGCCACCAGAGGCTAATTATGTACTTTGGTCTCTTCCTATCCCTCCCTATTCCAAGTGTTAAGCCCAGCCTTCATTCGTTTCTCTTTGACCCAGTTAGGTGAACAATACAGTATGTAATTAAATTTGACACTGCAATGACTTGCCTTTGGTAGGCATAGCTTAACCCACACACAGGTGAGGGAGCAAAAAAAGACATACCCTTAATAAATTAGTTAAGCAATTTATTAACAATAAAGCAAAACAGATTAAATAAACAAACATAAATAGAACATTATGTACCAATAAACTGCACTCCTTCTGCTACATTTAAAAAAATAGTAAGAGGGAAACACAAATATAGAAACTGTTCTCATTCTTATTGTAGCATCTCTATGAAGGACATCATCTCCAAAGAAAGCTTATGTCTATTTTGTTTCCAATCCTTAC
Organism: Dermochelys coriacea; assembly: GCF_009764565.3. Taxonomy (NCBI): domain Eukaryota; kingdom Metazoa; phylum Chordata; order Testudines; family Dermochelyidae; genus Dermochelys; species Dermochelys coriacea. Next base: position 85,928,497 of record NC_050075.1, on the reverse strand, counting down.
TCTCTTTAGAATTACCTCTCAGACAGAACTCTTGCTTCTTTCCACTGTTTATTTTTGCCTAGAAATACCTTCCATTTGGGATGCTCTTCCCAAAATTCCAGGAGAAGGGCTGGATAATAAGCTCATGTAAACTGGTATATTTCAGTTGAAGTCAATGGAGCTACATGGATTTACATCAGCTGAGGATCTCGTCCTTTGTTGGAAGGTAAATGGCTGAAAGACTCAATAGTCTGTAAGAAGCAAAAGAAAGTTTTGTGAACAAACAACTCTACTTTCCAATAAGAAAACAACATGAACCAACTACACCCTGTAAAATTAAAGCTGATGAAGGGCTAAGGGGTCTGTTTGTTCAAGTGGTAAAGGGAGCAGATACATGGCTAAACTCTGAAGCAGAGTATTCCAAATCACCACCTAAAGCACCATCATCAAGTAACATTTATTCACTGCAATATAAGACAGAGAGCGTTAACGAGAGTTCAATGTCCATAACACATTTATCCCTCCTGCCTTTTATGAGACCTCTGCAGTGTTGTTGTAGCTGTGTTGGTCCCAGGATATTAGAGAGACGAGGTCAATGAGCTAGTAGCTCTTACTGAACCAACTTCTGAGACAGACAAGCTTTGGTGAGACAGACAAGCTTTCAAGTTTACACAGAGCTCTGAAGACCTGAAAAAGAACTCTGTGTAAGCTCGAAAGCTTGTCTCTCTCACCAACGGAAGTTGCTCCAGTAAAAGATATTACCTCACCTACCTTGTCTTTTTATGAAACCTGACATGTTAAAACTGATCCCTTTTGTACTGCAAATCAGAATACTTTTTAATCTCAGTTGGATCTTATCTGGCTTCCAGAACCTATCAGATCTTTGACACAAACATCAAAGACAACACTGAAACTATAAAAGTAGAAAAGAGACATCAAAAATTAAATAGGAAGAGAACAGGTATAAAATGTGAATTTTATATTTATAACTATGTCAGAATCCTTAATTGGCTTTATTATCAGAGACATCACCAAAGTTACAAGCCCAATTCAGACCCAAAGTAAGCCAGTATACCTCCATTTACTTCAATCGAGCTACAATCCCTCACATCATGCCTGAATTTGGTGTGACAATATTAGAATCTGTTTTTTCATTATATCTTTGAAATTTATTTAGTTCCTGAACACTTAGAAGTGCAGACAGTCTAGATGTTAATAAATAAATGTGTCTGTGGTTTGTGAGATCCAGGCACATATGTTTGACGCTTAAATGTTTTCTACTGGGAGCTCTATAGAAAACCTATTATCGAGAATTAGATGATTTCATGCCTCATAAGTTTAATACTAACTGGCAGAAGTCAAAAGGAATTAACTTTTTTGCAACTGTGTCAGAAGTTGAACTCTAAGCATTGTGCCAACACCAATTTCACAAAGTCAACTGAGTTGGATATTAAGTACTTGGTACCTGCATTAAACTTCAATGATACTGCTTTGTATTACAACAGACATTTATGTAGCATGAACAGAAAAAGGGCCAAACCCTGTTTAAAACAGCCACACGTGGCACATATACCCCAGCTACAGAAATTAGTTGACTGACCCTGGGGACCCGTCGGCCCAGGTTCACAGAGGAAATGGGGGTGACCTGCATACAATCCATAAGAGCTAGGCATGGGATTGACTGAGGTGTGCATGTGTCAGACAGGAACTCATGCAAATCAACTCCACACAGATCCCCACTAACCCCCTCTAGATCCTACTCCTTAATTCTTGTTCGCATTACGGACTCTAATGGAACAGAACATGTACAACAACAATTGTACCTTATGCTGAGAAGAAGGAAATGATGATTTGTAACCTCACCCACTCCTCAAATCACCTTGGAGAGGGGAGGCCTGGAGTCATACTGGCTGACCAGAGATGGTGGAACCAGGTAGGCAGTGGGGGCTAGCGCCACCACAGTGGCAATATTGTGGGGGCTGGTTTATGTTCCCACCCACGTATCCAGGTCTTAAGCAAATTATTTCACACCCTCAGGCTGGATGGGGCTCCATGGCTGTTGGAGTGGAGGAGACAGCAGGACTTGGAGGGGCTGGAACAGCCACCATGGTGCCTGGGATCAACCAGGGTGAAGGTAGAAACTGCAGTGATCAAGCTGGGAACAGCTACTCCCAGCAAGAAAGATGCAAACTACCTGGACCATCCCCACTTCCCAGTCAGGAGCTAGCTGCCCCCCAGTCCTCCCTGCTGAATCTCACTATAGCCCCTCACTCCGCAGGCAAAGCACCCATCCTGCTCCACCTCTATTTTTCTGATATCCCAGCTGTCCCTCATTTCCCATGCAGAGCACCCCCCCAACACCCCTCCCTATCTGGCACCCTGACTCCCCCATGCCCTATGCAGAGCACCCACACCATTCTCCCTTCTGTCCCTGACACCCCAACACCCCAACTTCCTCCCACGCCCCCGACTCTCCCTGCTCCCCACGCTTAGTACATTTGGGTTTCACTATGCATCTCCATCCCTCACCCCTCTATTCAAAGTGAGCTTCTGCTGCCTCTGACAGCTCTGTTTCCCTTTCACAGCTGTTGTCTGGGTGGTTTCTGTGGGCCCTGTACAGACACCTTAATGATCCCCCAGCTATAATTCAAACTGGAAGGACTCCTTCCTCCCTCTGCCATTGAAGGCAATGACAGTTTTTGACAGGATTAAGCCCTGGGATGCTGAGAAGACACAGAACATGCCCAGGTTCCCTAATGTCATCTCCTCTCCTACGCTCAAGTAAAGCGGAGCCTGTGCTCCACCCCGGGTGTAAAGAAGCGCTGGGCAGCCACATAGCTGCTTCTGAGGGGCATTACTCCCTTGCAGACAAGTAGAGGGCAGCTGTATAACATCTGCATGGCTGCTCAATCCTTGTCCTGGGATGGCAGACTTTGTGTGACACAGAAAAGGCTGCTAGAAAGCTAAATGGCCAGATTTTAAAACAAAACAAAAACTCAGTACTCCCCAGATCCCAGCGAGGCACCCAAATAAATGGACAACTTTTCAGGAGAGTTCAGCTTCCATTTAAACACCAAAATAAAGGTTTTCAAAACTGCTCAGCAGCCAACAACTCCCATTACAGATGCAAAGATACATGCAATTTTGCACATGTAATTACAACATGCAAGCAAAGTGGGTATTTATATATTCAAGTGGCCAGCTGGATGCAAGACTGCCCATTCACACATTCACTCTCAATGGAAGTTGCTGAGTGCTCAACACTTTCAAAAATATTACATCAAAAACATATGAGCTTGTATAGAAAACCACCCAGCTTAAAAGTCATTGCCACGGCTACATGACAAGTTATTTTGCCGTATAGTATGTTCTGTAAAATATGTATGACCTCATTTGTTTTTAGCACTTCATTTTGGATAATAGTCCTTTAATAATATCCACAGTCTTCTAATTGTTGGCATCATTATAATCTTATAAATTAACATGTTCTATGTGAAATATGCTGAACTCTTTCAGAAAATATATTTATTTTTCCTGGTAATTGAAATGTTGCTTTGCTCTTTGCACTGTGTGGGAACTATCTGTATAGAATGGTATTTAAAAGTCTGGCTGAATTTTTATTTCCTTTATCCTAGCTGTGAAGAGTTCCTCATGCCTATTTTCTGTTTCTTAAAGATGTCATAAAAAGGGCAAACTCAAACATCCAGTGTTTTCATATAAAATGCCATTCATCACGTGATTCTACCCTTCATTTTTTTAATATCATAAATCATTACTGGACTAAATCTTGGAAATAATCTTAGAAACACCTTGTAGGCATTAGAACTAAAAAACATTTAAGAAATATGGTCGCCAGACTTCCAAAGATACAACTTCTTGTCCTCAAAATAATAGATATTTCTTTATAGATTTTTTTCACTTTTTCTGAATGAATATTAGATTGCTAAATGAATTATATCTTTTTCTCATTTTTGAAAACCCCACTTCCTTTAAAGTTTTCATAGTCTAAAAATATTGACAGCTTTCAGTAAGGCAATATATCTCATATTTGGAAAGGAAATTTCATATTATTAATTTGATCTTCCAGTGCCCTATATTACAGAAGAAGGTTTAATTATACATCTAACTCCAACTCACCCATTTTGCATTAGTTTCATTACATTTTTATTAAACATATGGCTTAAGATACAAATACCTTTATATTTAATTTTTTTCACCTTTATTTTAAATCCTCACTGAAAGTACAATTAGGCAGTTGCAATGCAAGTTCCTTCATGTGCTTCTCCCATGTCCTCAACCTGGCTAGGCCATAATCCAGAGATGGGCAAACTATGGCCTGCGGGCCACATCTGGTCCACGGGACCATCCTGCCTGGCCCTTGAGCTCCCGGCCAGGGACGCTAGCCCCTGGCCCCTCCCTGTTGTCCCCCCTCCCCCACAGCCTCAACTCACTGAGCCAAACACACTCTGGCCCGCAGCTCCTGCTGGGCAGCATGGCGGCGTGGCTGGCTCTGGCTTGGAGGCGGGGCTGTGAACTCCTGCTGCTCTGAGCGGCATGGTAAGGGGGCGGAGAGCGGGGTTGGATAAGGGTCAGAGGGTCCCAGAGAGCAGTCAGGAGATGGGGAGCGGGGGGCTTGGATAAGAGGCAGGGCATCCTGGGGGGCAGTCAGCAGACAGGGATCAGGCGGGTTGGATGGGTCGGGGATTCTGAGGGGGGCAGTTAGGGGGCGGGAAGTGGGAGGAGGTGGGTAGGGGGTGGGGACCAGGCTGTTTGGGGAGGCACAGCCTTCCCTACCCGGCCCTCCATACAGTTTCGCAACCCCCAATGTGGCCCTCAAGCCAAAAAGTTTGCCCATTCCTGCCATAATCTGTAGATGTAACATGTAGTTCAGACACCATGGTGTCCAATTCTGGTCTAACTTTCACCAGAGTAAATCAGGAATTTCTTTGTTACAGTGCAGGTAAGAGAAAAATCCAACTCGATATGATCTTGATACTGAAGAACCAATCATATTACATGACTTTCATTAGAGAGATTTTCTAATTGTTGGCATAATTATAATCTTATAAATTAGCATGTTTTATGTGAAATATGCAGAACTCTTTCAGAAAATATTTATTTTTCCCTGTAATTGAAATATGGTGTTTTATGGCAGCAACATGATTTTCACGGGTAGTCATCAACATATAAGAAGTGAATAAAACTCATGAAAATTGTCACTCCTGGGGCCCAAATCCTGAAACATGTACACAATTGAGTAATGTTGCTCACACAAGTATCGGAGTGGCCTCAATACATGTTTGCAAGACTGGGTCCTAAGTCACTAGTGACTTTGGGCCACACTCGTTTGCTCTATTTTTATTTTGTTTGGGCAGTTGGGGTGGTGGAGGTGGGACCTGGAGTAAGAAGCAGTTGATATAAAAATGCTTCACAGGTCTAGCCCCTCCCCCACCCAAAAAATTCTCTGTTCGGTCCTGCTGGCAGGGTTCTTAGCTCGTTTTATTTTGGATTTCCAATAAAGTGTCTCTTTCTAAAGAGTATATTTTCCTTACAAAAGAGCTGTCACCAGATCAAAAGAAGGAATCTGCATAATCTCTTCTAGTATTAGTAACTTTTATTTGTCCTATATGACTAATAAAATGGCCAACAAAAGGCAGTTGCTGCAGACAGTAACTCAGGGCCCAATCCTGTAAACACTGAGGCACATAAGTAATTTGTTTCACGTGACTTGACTTGCTTCTATGCAACTACTCATAAGAGCAAAAGTACTTATATGCATATGTGTTTGCAAGACTAGGACTTTAGGGATGTTCAGGGGGGATAGAAGGACATTCTTAAAAAAGGGACAGAGTCACTTAAATGGTTCATTTTGAAGCACCAGCAAAAGGAAAAGCACTATGTTGAAGTTCAATCCCCCCTTTTACAGCTCAGTTATGGATCAAAATCACAAAGAGCACTTGCACTCACAGCTTTCATTCCTCAAATGCTATACTTATTTTTTTCCCTTTTTTATTACAAAAGAGACAAAAAAGGACAACAAAATAGTTTAAGAGACTCCAGCACTTGAAATCTAGTCAATTTCTATAAAATGAGTTAAAAATAGTTTCAGGGCCACCACCAGTTTTACAATCCCATTTTCCTACTTTTAAAAACATTTTTCTCTCCCCAGCTGCAGTTTGAAAGATCCACCCAAACTACAGGGGACAGTGACTATAAAGGGGAAACAATGAAACTGACTACACAAAGCACTATACAGTGTTGTAGCCCTGTCGCCAGTGTTGTAGCCCCAGACAAAGCACTGTCAATCGATCAAAGTAAACAAATTAGAGTTAGAGAGAAAGAAAGAGACTTTTCCTCTCTTATCTCCTCCATTTATAGTAATTCTAGGTGCCTCAGATATCTAATACATACTTTCTTGGACTGAACCTTTGTAGAGTAATTAGTCCTCTTTGTAATTCTCTAGTACAAGCAACAAAGTGACCAGCAGAAGAAACTTCAGCATATGTTCAATTTAAGAGCAATAAGTATAACTTCCATTGAATTACTGAGACAACAACACCATTGGCTTTGATTGTTTCCCCATTACTTATTTGCTTTTTAGGAGTGGCCTTCTGTCTAATTATCTGGCAAGACATGGTTTTCAAAAAAGTTCATGCAAAACAGAGCGAAATTATGCTCAAACACCAAAGGAAACCAAATTATTAAGCAATCTGTTTCTCCCAGCCAGTGCTTGATCTTGCTGACTGTGTCCTATCTATGACCACAGAAGGTATTTAGAATGGAACCCTCATGGTCCAGAGACAGAATGGCAATGGGTGGGTCAAACCCAGAAAGCAGAAGTTAAATGACATTTGTCTCAGTCACTAATTTAAAAAAAAAATGAGGATGCAGAAATTAGCAATAAAACTGCATTATTAGTATTGACTTGTTCAGAATATCTAATCTGCTTGGGTGCCTAAAGTTAGGCTCCTACAGCCATATTTAGGCAAAAAGTTCTGGAGACCCAGCAGCTGCCATTGTGGTCGGTCCAGTCTCTATTTACAGGCATGCAACCATTTTAGGTATATTTTCCTCATTTAGACTGGAGCACAGTTGAATCCACTTTAAAAGGGAAAAAGTACAGATGAAGTGCAGGCAAACTATCTATTCAACTGGCTTACTAATAAAACAACTTAATACAGATGAGTAAGTAGAATGAAAAGTATCTACAGATTTTATACCACCAGTGCCATAACTACTGACACGTTCAGAAAACTGCACGTGTATAGCTATTACTCTAAAACAGGGGTTTTCAACCTTTTTTTCATTTGCAGACCCCTGTAAATTTTTGAAAGGAGGTGCAGACCTCTTTGGAAATCTTAGACATAGTCTGTGGACCTCATGGGTCCACAGACCACAGGTTGAAAACCACTCTGCCCTAAAAGACAACCTGTGAATGCATCCGATGAAGTGAGCTGTAGCTCATGAAAGCTTATGCTCAAATAAATTTGTTAGTCTCTAAGGTGCCACAAGTACTCCTTTTCTTTTTTGCGAATACAGACTAACACGGCTGCTACTCTGAAACCTGTGACCTAATGGTAGTGCATGGCAGAGTTATGCAGGACACCTGGGTTTAATTCCTCTTCCCCCACTTTTGCTTTCTAAACTGATATAGCAAAGGTGTGGCTGGCATTGTTCAGTGGTGACTTTGGTACCAATTAATGAGCAAGGTTTTGGGTTCCAAGAGGAGTCTTATTTTTTCCTTACCCAGAAAGAAGGTGACAGAGATATGTAGAGCAAAGAAAAACAGGAGAATTTTCAAAGTTCTAACAGAAACCCCAGGGAAAAATGCATACAAAGGCTGAAGTAGCTCAGTGCAATCATTGCTGCAAACAACCATAGCAGAGTCAATTGCGTGACAATCTGGTCCATTGCAGTTCTGCCTCCTTTTCTAAAGACATCATTCTGTAGCATCTTCTAAAAAGCAATCCAATAGAGTTATTGACATCACTTTCTTTCTTTCTGGTGCTGAAGTACATTTTTAGCTTTCTTGCTTTGTTTGCTCAGTTTGTGTCTTTGGCACTAGCTTATAACTGCTTATAGCATTACAAGTCCGTGCAGAGTCTGACATAAGCCGTGTCCACGTTGGCAGTAAGCTAACTCAGCCTTAAGTATAATTTGCTTTGAAACAGTTTTCAAAACTGGTTTAGTGAGTCCGATATAATTCCCAAAGGGGTAGTGAACTGCATTAGTCAGACTATGTTTGAGCTTAACCTCCATCCCCACCAAGGCTCAAATGTAGTTCTGTAACATGCATGCAAAACAATTTTAAAATTGCATAGTGTGGAGATAAAACATGCTGTACAGTTTTAATTTGTTATATTAGTTAATATAGTAGTGAGAGACTTAGAGCAACAGATGCCAGCAGATGGTTCACCCCTGGAGTAAAAAGAAACTGCTAATGAAAATTGTCTTATTAGGTGCCTTGCAGGAGTGTAAACGCAAATATTACTGAAGAGTAGTAGAAGAACGAGCAGGGCTGATGCTAATTAGCTACCCCCCCCCCAAAGAATAAGAAACGAGAACATCTGCTTCTTTGGGTAGGGTAACAAGCTCACAGCTCTTTGTGGGTGGAAAAGGAAATGCAGAACCTAGCATACCTGCATCTGTCTGTGCTTTGTCACTGAGTATCCAATGATGTCTCTTATTATTTGTGTTGTCATCACATGAGCAACTCAGGTGATAGAGGACTAAGGTCTGGTCTACACTAGAGTTAGGTCAACGCAAGGCAGTTTACATCAACCTAACTATGGAAGTGTTTATACTTAACTTCCACTCCCACCAACAAAACTGCCCCACTATGCTGACTTAATAACTCCACTTCCACGAGTGATGTAGAGTCAAGGTCAATGTAGTTACATCGACATAGTGTCAGTGTAGACACTGCATTACTTATATCAACTGTTCCTGGTTTTCTGGAGCCGTCCAACAATGCCCCACACTGATGTTACAATCGATACAAGTGCTCCTGGTCGGGATGCACACCGCTAACAAAAGGCACAAAGTGTAGACATCCACAAGTGATGTAATTACTGTGGTAGATGTATGCTGATGTAAGTTAGATTGACTTAATTTTGTAGTGTAGATATGGCCTAAGAGATGAAGAATAGTGTCTTTACCTCACCTGAACTAAAATAGAATATCTGAGTGGACCTGTAAATATATTATTATGCAGCCACAGATATTTTAACATTTTCAATGAGAAATTCTCAGTTTAAGCAATAATTATAAAAGATCCCCTCTCTATAGTGACAATGGAAAATGACCATAACTATTATTTGTGGCAGCAATTTGAACAAAAATGTTGGAGGGAAAAAATAATTAGAATAAGACACGCATGCGTGATACTGAAAGAAAGATATTCGTTAAAGATATAAGTTAAGCTTAATACATTACAGAAATTGTTCAAGAAAGAACCTGGCTTATCTGTCACATACAGTACAGTACATGCTGTTTCCACAAGTTAAAGAAGCCCACTTGGTACAGGACGGATTCCAAGTGTCTGTTAGCAGGAAATCTAACTTGCAAGAGGACAACATTCCCCATGGAAAAGTACACAAAATAAAATGTCTTCCAAGTTTAGTCTAAGAGAACCAAATTGGAGATGGAAGAGAGTAGGACTTCATCAGCGTACAAAGAGGAGGATTACAGAAAACTTGCAGCACTAGATTCAGGGTGAAATGTTCAAAACCACTTATGTGACTTAAGACCCTAAGTCTCATTTTCAGAAGTAGGGAGTTAGGCTCCTAAATACGAAGATATTTAGGCATTGCTGTGCTTAGCAGTTAATGGGATTTTGGCTCCTAATTGTCTAAAGCCCTTTTGAAAATGAGAATTAGGCACCAAAGTTAGTTAGATGTTTCAACACTGAGTGTAACAATGCCTAAATACCTTTAAAAATCTGTGCCTTAGGGTATGTCTACACTACAAAATTAGGTTGAATTTATAGAAGTCGGTTTTGCAGAAAGTGTTTTTATACAGTCGAGTGTGTGTGTCCCCACACAAATGCTCTAAGTGCATGTAGTCGGTGGACTGTGTCCACAGCACCGAGGCAACAGTTGACTTCTGGAGCTTTGCACTGTGGATAGCTATCCCACATTTCCCGCAGTCTCCACCGCCCATTTGAATTCTGGGTAGAAATCCCAGTGCCTGATGGGGCTAAAACATTGTCGCAGGTGGTTCTGGGTACATATTGTCAGGCCCCCGTTCCCTCCCTCCCTCCCTCCCTCCGTAAAAGCAAGGGCAGACAATCATTTTGCACCTTTTTTCTTGAGTTACCTGTGCAGACGCCCCTACCACAGCAAGCATGGAGCTCGCTCAGCTAACCGTCACCGTATGTCTCCTGGGTGCTGGCGGACATGATACTGCATTGCTACACAGCAGCAGTTTATTGCCTTTTGGCAGCAGACAGTGCAGTATGACTGGTAGCCGTCGTCAACGTAGTCCTGGGTGCTCTTTTAACCGGGCAAACATGGGAGTGACTCAGTCAGGTCATTTCCCTTGTTTCGTCTCATGGCAATTGAGTCCTACTGGCAATGCACTGTCTTTTAATTTGCAGCCAGCAGAAGATGATGGCCAGTATTCATACTGCACTGTCTTCTGCCGAGCACCCAGGAGGTGACGATGGCTAGCAGTTGTACTGCACAGTCTGCTGCCAGCATGATGTATAAAGTTAGATGAAGTGGCTCAAAACAAGAAATAGACCAGATTTGTTTTGTATTCATTTTCTCTTCCATCCCTCTGTGAAATCGACGGTCTGCTAAACCCAGTTTTGAGTTCTATCCTTGAGGCAGCCATTCAGTTTCTCGCAAAGCCACCCCCTTTGTTGATTTTAATTCCCTGTAAGCCAACCCTGTAAGCCATGTTGTCAGTCGCCCCTCCCTCCAGCAGAGCAACAGCAGACAATCGTTCTGTGTTCTGTGCAGACGCCATACCACAGCAACCATGAAGCCTGCTCAGATCACTTTGGCAATTAGGAGCACATTAAACACCACACGCATTATCCAGCAGTATATGCAGCACCAGAACCTGGCAAAGTGAAACTGGGCGAGTAGGCAACATCAGTGTGGTGACGAGAGTGATGAGGACATGGACACAGACTTCTCTCAAAGCATGGGCCCTGCCAATGTGGGCATCATGGTGCTAATGGGCAGGTTCATGCGGTGAAACGGCGATTCCGGGCTCGGGAAACAAGCACAGACTGGTGGGACCACATACTGTTGCAGGTCTGGGATGATTCCCAGTGGCTGCAAAACTTTTGCATGCGTAAGGGCACTTTCATGGAACTTTGTGACTTGCTTTCCCCTGCCCTGAAGCGCAAGAATACCAAGATGAGAGCAGCCCTCACAGTTGAGACGCGAGTGACAATGGCCCTGTGGAAGCTTGCAACACCAGACAGCTACCGGTCAGTCAGGAATCAATTTGGAGTGGGCAAACTGTGGGGGCTGCTGTGATGCAAGTAGCCAACGCAATCAAAGATCTGCTGATATCAAGGGTAGTGACCCTGGGAAATGTGCAGATCATAGTAAATGGCTTTGCTGCAATAGGATTCCCTAACTGTGGTGGGGCCCTAGATGGAACCCATATCCCTATCTTGGCACTGGAGCACCAAGCTCCAGTAGTGAGTATGTAGTGAGTACATAAACTGCAAGGGGTACTTTTCAATAGTGCTGCAAGCACTGGTGGATCACAAGGGACATTTCACCAGTATCAACGTGGGATGGCTAAAAAAGGTACATGACGCTTGTATCTTCAGAAACTCTGGTCTGTTTCAAAAGCTGCAGGAAGGGACTTTCTTCCCACACCAGAAAATAACCATTGGGGATGTTGAAATGCCTATAGTTATCCTTGGGGACCCAGCCTACCCCTTAATGCCATAACTCATGAAGCCATACATAGGCAGCCTGGAGAGTAGTCAGGAGCTGTTCAACTACAGGCTGTGCAAGTGCAGAATGGTGGTAGAATGTGCATTTGGACGTTTAAAAGCGCGCTGGCGCAGTTTACTGACTCAGTTAGACCTCAGCAAAACCAATATTTCCATTGTTATTACTGCTTGCTGTGCGCTCCACAATATCTGTGAGAGTAAGGGGGAGACGTTTATGGTGGGGTGGGAGGTTGAGGCAAATTGCCTGGTTGCTGGTTATGCACAGCCAGACACCAGGGCAGTTAGAAGAGTACAGGAGGGTGCGGTGCGCATCAGAGAAGCTTTGAAAACCAGTTTCATGACTGGCCAGGCTACGGTGTGAAAGTTCTGTTTGTTTCCCCTTGATGAAATCCCCCAGCCCTTGGTTCACTCTACTTCCCTGTAAGCTAACCACCCTCCGCACCTCCCTTCGATCACCGCTTGCGGAGGCAATAAAGTCATTGTTGCTTCACATTCATGCATTCTTTATTAATTCATCACACAAATAAGGGGATAATTACCAAAGTAGCCCAGGAGGGGTGCTGGAGGAGGGAAGGACAAGGCCACACAGCACTTTAAAAGTTTAAAACTTATTGAATGCCAGCCTTCTGTTACTTGGGCAATCCTCTGGGGTGGAGTGGCTGGGTGGCCAGAGGCCCCCACAATGCATTCTTGGGCGTCTGGGTGAGGAGGCTATGGAACTTGGGGAGGAGGGTGGTTGGTTACACAGAGGCTGTAGCGGCGGTCTGTGCTCCTGCTGCCTTTCCTGCAGCTCAATCATACGCTGGAGCATATTAGTTTGATCCTCCAGCAGCCTCAGCATTGAATCCTGCCTCCTCTCATCACGCTGCCGCCACCTTTCAGCTTCAGCCCGCCACTTACTCTCTTCAGCCCACCACCTCTCCTCCCAGTCATTTTGTGCTTTCCTGCACTCTGACATTGTCTGCCTCCATGCATTCATCTCTGCTCTATCAGTGTCGGAGGACAGCATGAACTCAGAGAACACTTCATCACGAGTGCATTCTTTTCACCTTCTAATCTTCGCTAGCCTCTGGGAAGGAGAAGATCCTGTGATCCTTGAGACAGATGCAGCTGGTGGAGAAAAAAAAAGGGACACTGGTATTTGAAAAGACACATTTTATAGAACAATGGGTACACTCTTTCACAGTAAACCTTGCTGTTAACATTACATACATAGCACATGTGCTTTCGTTACAAGGTCGCATTTTGCCTGCCTGCCCCCCCGCGTGGCTAATAGCGGGGAACATTTCTATTCAGCCATAGGCAAACAGCCCAGCAGGAATGGGCACCTCTGAATGTCCCCTTAAGAAAAGCACCCTATTTCAACCAGGTGACCATGAGTGATATCACTCTCCTGAGGATAACACAGAGAGATAAAGAACGGATGTTGTTTGAACACCAGCAAACATACACTGCAATGCTTTGTTCTACAATGATTCCCGAGTACGTGCTACTGGCCTGGAGTGGTAAAGTGTCCTACCATGGTGGATGGAATAAGGTTGCCCTCCTCAGAAACCTTTTGCAAAGGCTTTGGGAGTATATCCAGGAGAGCCACGAATGCTCGGGCAAATTAATCATTAAACATGCTGGCTTTTAAACCTTTTATAGTATTTTAAAAGGTACACTCACCAGATGTCCCTTCTCCGCCTGGTGGGTCCGGGAGGCAGCCTTGAGTGGGTTCGGGTGGTACTGGATCCAGGTCCAGGGTGAGAAACAGTTCCTACCTGTCAGGAAAACTGGTTTCTCCACTTGTTTGCTGTGAGCTATCTACAGCCTCATCATCATCGTCTTCCTCATCCCCAAAACCTGCTTCCGTGTTGTCTCCATCTCCATTGAAGGAGTCAAACAACACAGCTGGCGTAGTGGTGGCTGAACCCCCTAAAATGGCATGCAGCTCATCATAGAAGCAGCATGTTTGGGGCTCTGACCCAGAGCGGCCGTTCGCCTCTCTGGTTTTCTGGTAGGCTTCCTCAGCTCCTTAAGTTTCATGCGGCACTGCTTCGGGTCCCTGTTATGGCCTCTGCCCTTCATGCCCTGGGAGATTTTCACAAATGTTTTGGCATTTCGAAAACTGGAACGTAGTTCTGATAGCACGGATTCCTCTCCCCATACAGCGATCAGATCCCGTACCTCCTGTTCGGTCCATGCTGGAGCTCTTTTGTGATTCTGGGACTCCATCATGGTTACCTCTGCTGATGAGCTCTGCATGGTCACCTGGAGCTTGCCACACTGGCCAAACAGGAAATTAAAATTCAAAAGTTCGCGGGCCTTTTCCTGTCTACCTGTCAGTGCATCTGAGTTGAGAGTGCTGTCCAGAGCGGTCACAATGAAGCACTCTGGGATAGCTCCTGAAGGCCAATACCATCTAATTGTGTCCACAGTATCCCAAATTCGACCCAGCAAAACTGATTTCAGCGCAAATCCCCTTGTCGGGGGTGGAGTTAGGAAATCGATTTTAAGAGCCCTTTAAGTCGAAAAACACAGCTTCGTCATGTGGACAGGTGCAGGGTTACATCAATTTAACGCTGCTAAATTCGACCTCAACGCCTAGTGTAGACCAGGGCTTAGTAAACTTAAGACTTAGATGCTTGGAATTTGCAAAAAGAAAAGGAGTACTTGTGGCACCTTAGAGACTAACAAATTTATTAGAGCATAAGCTTTCGTGAGCTACAACTCACTCGGATGCATTTGGTGGAAAAAACAGAGGAGAGATTTATATACACACACACAGAGAACATGAAACAATGGGTTTATCATACACACTGTAAGGAGAGTGATCACTTAAGATAAGCCATCACCAACAGCAGGGGGGGGAAGGAGGAAAACCTTCCATGGTGACAAGCAGGTAGGCTAATTCCAGCAGTTAACAAGACTATCAGAGGAACAGTGGGGGGGTGGGGTGGGAGGGAGAAATACCATGGGGAAATAGTTTTACTTTGTGTAATGACTCATCCATTCCCACTCTCTATTCAAGCCTAAGTTAATTGTATCCAGTTTGCAAATTAATTCCAATTCAGCAGTCTCTCGTTGGAGTCTGTTTTTGAAGCTTTTTTGTTGAAGGATAGCCACTCTTAGGTCTGTGATCGAGTGACCAGAGAGATTGAAGTGTTCTCCAACTGGTTTTTGAATGTTATAATTCTTGACGTCTGATTTGTGTCCATTCATTCTTTTACGTAGAGACTGTCCAGTTTGGCCAATGGACATGGCAGAGGGGCATTGCTGGCACATGATGGCATATATCACATTGGTAGATGCGCAGGTGAACGAGCCTCTGATAGTGTGGCTGATGTGATTAGGCCCTATGATGGTATCCCCTGAGTAGATATGTGGACAGAGTTGGCAACGGGCTTTGTTGCAAGGATAGGTTCCTGGGTTAGTGGTTCTGTTGTGTGGTGTGTGGTTGCTGGTGAGTATTTGCTTCAGATTGGGGGGCTGTCTGTAAGCAAGGACTGGTCTGTCTCCCAAGATCTGAGAGAGCGATGGCTCGTCCTTCAGGATAGGTTGTAGATCCTTGATGATGCGTTGGAGAGGTTTTAGTTGGGGGCTGAAGGTGATGGCTAGTGGCGTTCTGTTGTTTTCTTTGTTGGGCCTGTCCTGTAGTAGGTGACTTCTGGGTACTCTTCTGGCTCTGTCAATCTGTTTCTTCACTTCAGCAGGTGGGTATTGTAGTTGTAGGAATGCATGATAGAGATCTTGTAGGTGTTTGTCTCTGTCTGAGGGGTTGGAGCAAATGCGGTTATATCGTAGCGCTTGGCTGTAGACAATGGATCGAGTGGTATGATCTGGATGAAAGCTAGAGGCATGTAGGTAGGAATAGCGGTCAGTAGGTTTCCGATATAGGGTGGTGTTTATGTGACCATCGCTTATTAGCACCGTAGTGTCCAGGAAGTGGATCTCTTGTGTGGACTGGTCCAGGCTGAGGTTGATGGTGGGATGGAAATTGTTGAAATCATGGTGGAATTCCTCAAGAGCTTCTTTTCCATGGGTCCGATGATGAAGATGTCATCAATGTAGCGCAAGTAGAGTAGGGGCATTAGGGGACAAGAGCTGAGGAAGCGTTGTTCTAAGTCAGCCATAAAAATGTTGGCATACTGTGGGGCCATGCGGGTACCCATCGCAGTGCCGCTGATTTGAAGGTATACATTGTCACCAAATGTGAAATAGTTATGGGTCAGGACAAAGTCACAAAGTTCTGCCACCAGGTTAGCCGTGACAGTATCGGGGATACTGTTCCTGACGGCTTGTAGTCCATCTTTGTGTGGAATGTTGGTGTAGAGGGCTTCTACATCCATAGTGGCTAGGATGGTGTTTTTAGGAAGATCACCAATGGACTGTAGTTTCCTCAGGAATCGGTGGTGTCTCGAAGATAGCTGGGAGTGCTGGTAACGAAGGGCCTGAGGAGGGAGTCTACATAGCCAGACAATCCTGCTGTCAGGGTGCCAATGCCTGAGATGATGGGGCGTCCAGGATTTCCAGGTTTATGGATCTTGGGTAGCAGATAGAATACCCCAGGTCGGGGCTCCAGGGGTGTGTCTGTGCAGATTTGTTCTTGTGCTTTTTCAGGGAGTTTCTTGAGCAAATGCTGTAGTTTCTTTTGGTAACTCTCAGTGGGATCAGAGGGTAATGGCTTGTAGAAGAGCTGCCTAGTAGCCTCTTGTTCATACTCCGACCTATTCATGATGACGACAGCACCTCCTTTGTCAGCCTTTTTGATTATGATGTCAGAGTTGTTTCTGAGGCTGTGGATGGCACTGTGTTCTGCATGGCTGAGGTTATGGGGTAAGCGATGCTGCTTTTCCACAATTTCAGCTCGTGCATGTCGGCGGAAGCAGTCTATGTAGAAATCCAGGCTGCTGTTTCGACCTTCAGGAGGAGTCCACCCAGAATCCTTCTTTTTGTAGTGTTGGCAGGAAGGTCTCTGTGGGTTAATATGTTGGTCAGAGGTGTGTTGGAAATATTCCTTGAGTCTGAGACGTCGAAAATAGGATTCTAGGTCACCACAGAACTGTATCATGTTCGTGGGGGTGGAGGGGCAAAAGGAGAGGCCCCGAGATAGGACAGATTCTTCCGCTGGGCTAAGAGTACAGTTGGATAGATTAACAATATTGCTGGGTGGGTTACGGGAACCATTGTTGTGGCCCCTTGTGGCATATAGTAGTTTAGATAGCTTAGTGTCCTTTTTCTTTTGTAGAGAATCAAAGTGTGTTTTGTAAATGGCTTGTCTAGTTTTTGTAAAGTCCAGCCACGAGGAAGTTTGTGTGGAAGGTTGGTTCTTTATGAGAGTATCCAGTTTTGAGAGCTCATTCTTAATCTTTCCCTGTTTGCTGTAGAGGATGTTGATCAGGTGGTTCCGCAGTTTCCTTGAGAGTGTGTGGCACAAGCTGTCAGCATAGTCTGTGTGGTATGTAGATTGTAATGGATTTTTTACCTTCAGTCCTTTCGGTATGATGTCCATCTGTTTGCATTTGGAGAGGAAGATGATGTCTGTCAAAGCCCGTTGCCAACTCTGTCCACATATCTATTCAGGGGATACCATCATAGGGCCTAATCACATCAGCCACACTATCAGAGGCTCGTTCACCTGCGCATCTACCAATGTGATATATGCCATCATGTGCCAGCAATGCCCCTCTGCCATGTACATTGGCCAAACTGGACAGTCTCTACGTAAAAGAATGAATGGACACAAATCAGACGTCAAGAATTATAACATTCAAAAACCAGTTGGAGAACACTTCAATCTCTCTGGTCACTCGATCACAGACCTAAGAGTGGCTATACTTCAACAAAAAAGCTTCAAAAACAGACTCCAACGAGAGACTGCTGAATTGGAATTAATTTGCAAACTGGATACAATTAACTTAGGCTTGAATAGAGACTGGGAATGGATGAGTCATTACACAAAGTAAAACTATTTCCCCATGGTATTTCTCCCTCCCACCCCACCCCCCACTGTTCCTCTGATATTCTTGTTAACTGCTGGAATTAGCCTACTTGCTTGTCACCATGAAAGGTTTTCCTCCTCCACCCCCCCCCGCTGTTGGTGATGGCTTATCTTAAGTGATCACTCTCCTTACAGTGTGTATGATAAACCCATTGTTTCATGTTCTCTGTGTGTGTGTATATAAATCTCTCCTCTGTTTTTTCCACCAAATGCATCCGATGAAGTGAGCTGTAGCTCACGAAAGCTTATGCTCTAATAAATTTGTTAGTCTCTAAGGTGCCACAAGTACTCCTTTTCTTTTTGCGAATACAGACTAACACGGCTGCTACTCTGAAACCTATGCTTGGAATTTAAGATTGTTTTGGAAATTGCACTTCGGTGCTTTTGAAAATGTTACCATCTGTTTGCATATGGGAACCATTTGTTTAACAGAAAGCTTAAAGATTCACTTTGGCCACAATGCCCACAAACTTACCCAGCATTATCTTAGATAAGAAGACAGCAAGTTCATGAAAACTATATATTCAAAAACCCTCATCAATCAAAAGTCCTTAACCTGGCACTGACCACTTGGTTCACCAGTGTATCTGGTCTTGCCTGTATGTACTAGAAACTGTCCTTGAACCTCTGATGATCATGCCCTCTTTGTCTGTAAGACTGTAGAGGGAAAGCATATTTATGTGGATAATGTGCTGAATTGAGATTCAGGACAGCTGGGTTTAATTCCTGGTTCTGCCACAGACTTCATGTGTGCTCTTGTGCAAATTATTTAATCTCTTGGGTTAAAATCCCTGGCAAAACTGTTGACTTCCATAGGGCCAAATTTCAACTTGATGTCATGGTTTCCTATTTGTAGGTTTCCCTCACATGGGACACAGTGGAGATAAATTATGTAATATACATGAGATTCTTTTAGAAATGAAAAAAATTCCTTGTGGCAGGGACAATTATTATATTTGCGTCCTGTACGCTGAAAAGCAAAGTTTGTTTATAATATATGGTTTATCTAGATCTCTAGGCCATTGTTGAAAGCTCTAAAATGAAATAAAAATCAGTTATTAATTCAGTAGCTGCTCCCAATACCCCAGGCCAGAAAATAACCAAGCACAGCATATCAAACCAAATAATTAATTCCCTCCCCCACAAACATCAGACCATATCTTGCTCCTCCATCCCCTCAAACCTGGGTATATTTGCAAGTCTGGCAGTGAGCTCCAGTTTGAGCACCTTCACTAATCACAGGTGTGGCTTGTCAAGTAGACAAACTCAAGCCACACAGGACTTTGTGTGAAACGCAAATCATGACACACTGATGTCACATGCTCTTGGCAAGAAAACAGGGCTTATCAGGTGAGATGCTTCATTTTACGTCAGCTTCATTTTCTATGCTGCTTTAAGGTGTAGTCCTATGTCGAGTGCATTACAGTAGTCTAATCTCATGGTGACAAAGGGATGAGTCACAGTTACAAAGCTAGCGTGTGAAAAAAATTCTTCAAGCCGGACAAAGATGGAGAAAAGCTTTCCACATCACTGCTAATATATGGGCATCTAACAGCATCTGGGGATCTATTACCCTCAGTATATTAACTTAAGTAACAAATACCAGATACACCATGAATCAGGAATTCTGTCTTCTAGTTTCATCTGCAAGCCTACAAGCATCATTACTTATTCAGATTGTGCTTCAACCAGCTAGCTCTCATCTATGCCCAATCTCATCCAGACAAGCTGCTCAATAGCAATGGCTGGATCACATGAGACTGAAATATAGACCGGGTTGTTATCAGTATACGGAGATGACCATACCCATGCCTCCTCACTCACCTTCCCATGGCACCGTATACACGTTCAACAAGAGCAGGACAGGACAGACCCTTCTAGAACTCAATCTATATACGTGCTGTCATATAAAGACAATTGCCCAAGACCCTCCTCTGGAGAGTCCATCCACACTTGTTACAATCCACAAGTAAGACATCAGCTCATGATCAGCAATGTGCAATGCAACAAGGATCACCAGCTACTAACACCATTGATGCAGTCTTTGATGTCAACCCAAGTCTGTATTGAGACTGACATGAGTCAAGACAACTGAAGGCATGTAAGCACTCGGAGTTGTCTTGTCCAGTCTTTTCTATAATCTTAATAAAAATTGTAGACAGTGATTAGACAGCTGGCTGGATTAGCAATGCAGTGTTGGTTTCTTGGGTGGAGACTGCATAGCAACTTCCATGAGAGAAGTTTACTACATGCTTATCCTGAGGGCTGCATTGACTACCTCCACAAGCAATGGACTCTGTCTTCCCAACTTTCACTAGCCAGGAAAGACATGAGTCCAAAGAATAGGTTAATGGAATGATATTAGTGGGATTAGTTGCAGAGTATTGTACTCACTGTGACTAACTGTGGTAGAACTGGAAATTATATGATTAAGAACATAAGAACAGCCCTACTGGGTCAGAACAATGGTCCACCTAGCTCAGTATCCTGTCTTCCAACAGTAGCTGGTACCAGATGCTTTAGAGGGAATGAACACAACAGGGCAATTTTCGAGTGAGCTATCCTATCGTCCAGTCCCAGCCTCTGGCAGACAGA
The DNA here is from genome assembly GCF_009764565.3 of Dermochelys coriacea. Lineage (NCBI taxonomy): Eukaryota > Metazoa > Chordata > Testudines > Dermochelyidae > Dermochelys > Dermochelys coriacea. The sequence continues at coordinate 85,908,017 of NC_050075.1, read as the reverse complement.
GGCTTAGGGACACCGAGAGTTGGCTAGTAACCATTGATGTACATAACCTCTATGAAATTATCTATTTATTTTTTTGAATCCAGTTATATTTTTGGCCTTCACAACATCCCCTGGAAACAAGTTCCACAGATTCACTGTGCGCAGTGTGAAGAAGTACTTACTTATGTTTTTTAAAAAATCTGTTACCTATTAATTTCATTGGGTACCCCCTCATTCTTGTGTTATGTGAAGAGGTAAATAACACTTCCCTATTCACTTTCTCCACACCAGTCATGATTTTATAGACCTCTATCATATCCCCCACTTAGTCATCTGTTTTCTAAGCTAGAGAGTCCCAGCCTTTTTAATTTTTCCTCATATGGAAGCTATTCCATACCCCTGATCATTTTTGCTGCCCTTCTCTGTACTTTTCCCAATTTTAATTTATCTTTTTTGAGATAGGGCGACCAGAACTGCATGCAATAATCAAGGTCTGGGCCTACCATGGATTTATATTGCAGCATTATATTTTCTATCCCTTTCCTAATGGTTCCTAACATTGCATTAGCTTTTTTGACTGCTGTTGCACATTGAGCAGATTTTTTAGAGAATTATCCACAATGACTCCACCATCTCTTTCTTGAGTGGTAATAGCTAATTTAGATCCCTTCATTTTGTATGTATAGTTGGGATTATATTTTCCAAGGTGCACTATTTTGTATTTATCGGCATTGAATTTAAGCTGCCATTTTATTGCCCAGACACCCAATTTTATGAATCCCTTTGTAACTCTTCACAGTCAGCTTTGAACTTAACTATTTTGAGTAATTTTATATTGTCTGCAACCTTTGCCACCTCACTGTTTACCCCTTTATTGAACAGTATTGGTCTGAATACAGATCTTTGGAGGACCCCATTATGTAACTCTCTCCACTGTAAAAACTGACCCTTTATTCCTACCCTTTATTTTCTATCTTTTGACCAATTACTGATCCATGAGTTACCTTCTGTCTTATCCCAGGGCTACTTTCTTTGTTTGTGAGCCTTTGAATTAATTAAAAAATGAATTAACTTAAATTTATTTAAAAGATTAAATAAAAGGTATCAGAGTTCACTTATTTTTGACACTCATTTTAATTGAATCAATAAGTAATGAATAATAATAAATCTTTAAGTATTGCCTAATAGCAACACAAAGAAATGTTTTGGGTCTCTCTGCATTAGAATATTTCTTCGTACATTGTAACTATAGAATATTAATCACATAAGATAAAGTTTTGCCATAAAATATTAATACTTATTGCAAGAATTAAGAGGCCAGATACTGTGAGGTGTTGAATATCCTGACCTTTGGAGTCAAGAGTTGAGAATGCTCAGCACCTCACAGGATTTAGTCCAAGGTTAACCTGTTTATTGTCAGAAAAATATTTTTTTCATGCCATTCTGCCTGGAAGAAAGGATATTTTTATCTTTCCAGTGCAGGCAATCATGTTTTTAATCAGTAGCATTAGGTGACTATGTAGGTCATTATAATAATTCATTCTTGGATTGGTAGAAATGGAATCTTTAGACATTTCTGAAAAAACACTGCAACAGAGGGTACACACAAAAAAATATCAAAGCAGTTTACAAATTACATGCTTCTCTTTCAATTAAATCCTTCCTGAATAGTAACTTTTAGATTACAACATGGTTCATAGGTCAATTTTTTTAAAAAGTAAATTAAATCTATGAAATCTAACAATGTTTTCCTCTGTTGTAGTTCAACCTTTTTCACAGCTTCAGGCCTGAAAAAAACCAAAAACCTACAGTCAGACAAAGGGAGACTCATTTCTATTTACTGCAGACCACATTGAATTTTCCTTTTTGAGCTCCTGGAGTGTGGTTCTCTATACCAATTTCTCAAAGTATTTATTAACACTAAAACCAAATAGAAATCAAATATTTGGGGATTAAATCAAACATAGGCACTTAGCAAACAATGTCTTAAATATTGTTTTGTGGATTTCAGTAAGTTTTTCCTTCACATTTATTTTTTCACTTATTAAATTCAAAGGATTTTCTTTAAAAAAAAAAAAAAGATTGAATGTATGGTGCCATCTACTGGAAAGTACTACTTAATCAAGCAAAGCTGAAATTACTTTCACCAAAACACTTAATACAAGCTTAACTTTACTCCCATGAGTAGCTATTTTGTGTCAATGAGACTACTCAGGTGCTTAAAATTAAGCACATACAGAAGTGTATGCATGACTGGAGCCTAAATTAGTGCAAACTATATTGGAAAAAAACACAATTAAAAATCTATTGCATAGTCATGGAATCTTATACATTCCTTAAGATGTGGATGGTCTCTTTCTATGCACAGGTACAGCATAGAGCACAAAAGAGGGTTGGTCCAATTGTCCCCTTTAGGAATTGCCAAAATACAAATAGCAATAATAAATAGTCAAATGATACAATCAATATCATCTACTCTTCCATTAGGAAAAATAAGTAAATGACATGTTATTTCCTAGAATATTTACTCAAGCTTTTAGTTAAAGGAATAATACCTGGGATTCATGCTTTTCAGCCTGCCTACTCACTATTTGCAGTGCTGCCAACCCCCAGAGATTTAAACATCCCCAACACTCACACATCCACCTACCCACCCACCCACAAATCTAAAACAAACTAAAACAAAAAAGCAAACAAAAAATTCCACAGGGGACACACTAAAAAACACAATAATATTGCTAAATGGGAAAGTCTCATGTTTTTTACCCCATTTTCCTGAGTAGGTACTCTTCATTATTAATTTTGCAGATACTGCACCTGTCCAACAAATATGGCCCTCTAAAACAGTCTCACTAAATAATAACTATTGTAATAGAATATCCTTTCTGTGGACCTGAGCCTTCATTCCTTGCATATGTAAAATGATGTGAATTCTGCAGATGTTTTGCCTGAGCAAATAATGAAGAATCAGTTTCTGTATTTTAATATTAAAATCAGTTTCTGCATTTTCCCTTTCCACTCAGCCTCACTGGTAGGTCTTACCTGAACACCTGGGCTGCTTAGTAATTTCCTGAGATGCGCGGACATGTTAGGCACGTGAAAGAGGCATGCAAACCAACACTCAGACAGTGCTGGGAGCTCATGGAGGCACCTCCATTAGTGTGATATTTATCAGTCATGCTCCAGTGCCACATGCTGTAGAGTAAATGCTGCTTTGCATAAGGCTGACAGCTCTGTAGGATAATAACTTGAACTCACTGGCAAATAAAGATGTCTCTACTTCTATTGCTGTCCTGGATGGGGCACAAATGACATGGTCCCCCTTGTCCTATTTAAAAGGAAGCCTCCATCTGCTAGTGCCCTAATTCAATGGTCCCCAAACTGTGGTCCAGAGACCCCTGGTGGCCAAAGGACCACTATGGCTGAGTCCACATTACGAGATAAGGGTGTGATTCCCCTGCTCGCATACACATATTTGTGGTAGCTCAATGAAGATAAATAGCAATGTAGCTGCAGTATCATGGGCAGCAAGAGTGGAGCATGGTTTAAATCATGAGTCAGGGATTGGTGTCTTTCATGGTATGGAGCCATAATGGCAGTACCTGGGTAGGGTGAAGTTTATGCTTAGGAGGTAACATCAGAGTGCCTCCATGGCCTACGTCACAGTCAAACCTTCTTTTTCTAATACAGAGTAGGCTTTTTTCTCTTGGGAACAATTTTCAACATAGGTTGAGGATGTTCCCTGCCGGCCACTTGGGACAAGAATACTCCCAAACCAACTTCAGAGGCATCAGTCTGGGAGACATTTTTTGGTGAAATGCAGGCTGTAGAAGATGAGATCACTCCGGAGGTGAGCCTTTAGGGTCTGAAAGGCTGTCTCACAGGCCTTCATCCAGTGAATCTTTTTGGGCTACCGTCTTGGAGCAGACTGGTGAGAGGGGCCACAGTAGATGAGAATCCCAGTACAAACCAGCAGTAGTACACCACCATTCCCAGAAACCTGCGTACTTCAAAGACTCATAGATTTTAAGGCTAGAAGGGACCACTATAATCATCTAGTCCAACCTCCTGTACACTATGGGCCAGAGAACATCACCCACCCACTCCTGTAATAGGCTCATAACCTCTGGCTCAGTTACTGAAATCCTCAAATCTTGATTTAAAGACTTCCAGTTACAGAGAATCCACCATTTACTCTAGTTCAAACTTACAAGTGACTCATGCCCCACACTGCAGAGAAAGGCGAAAAATCCCAGGGTCTCTGCTAGTCTGAGCTGGGGCAAGATTCCCTCCAAAGCCCAAATATGGCAATCAGTTAGACCAGGGAATCAGCAACGTTTGGCACACAGCTTGCCAGGGTAAGACCCTGGCACGCTGGGCCGGTTTGTTTACCTGCCACGTCCACAGGTTCGGCCGATCGCAACTCCCACTGGCCCCCGTTTGCTGTCCCAGGTCAATGGGGGCTGCAGGAAGCCGTGGCCAGCATATCCCTTGGCCTGCGCCACTTCCCGCAGCCCCCATTGGCCTGGAGCGGTGAATCGCAGCTAGTGGGAGCTGCAATCGGCCAAACCTGTGGACGTGGCAGGTAAACAAACCAGCCTGGCCCGCCATGGGTCTTACCCTGGCAGGCCGTGTGCCAAATGTTGCCGATCCTTGAGTTAGACCCTGGGCAGGTGGGGGAAACCCACCAGGCAGATATCTGGGAAAGAATTCTCTGTGATAACTCAGAGCCACCTTATCTAGTGTCCCATCTCTGGCAATGAGAGATATTTGCTACTAGTAGTCACAGATGGACCATATGCTATTGTAGACAACCTCATCCTACCATCCCCTCCATAAACATATCAAGCTCAGTCTTGAAACAATTTAGGGTTTTTGCCCCTTCTCCTCCCCTCAGAAAGCTGTTCCAAAACTTCACTCCTCTGATGGTTAGAAAATTTCATGTAATTTCAAGCCTAAACTTGTTGGAGGCCAGTTTATATCCATTTGTTTTTGCACCTGCTTCTTTGAAGTCAGCGTGGCAGGTCCTTCAGGTCTGGACCTTGTTCACCAGAAGTCACACCTGGCCCTTCCCCAAGGTATACTTCAGGTAGATTGTTTTGTCTTTGCCTATGTTGCATTTGCTGGAGTTTGCTGTTAGACTGACCACTTTGAGGGTCCAGAATATAGCAGCAACCTGCTTCAGGTGTCATCCCAGCTCTGGCTATAAATCAAGACATCGACATGGAATTCGGTGATATAACTATTATGGGGATGGTGGAATTGGACAATTAGCCATTGAAATGTTGCTGAAGCACGAGATAAGTCAAACAGCCTGGTCTGGAACTGATACAAGCCAAAGGGGTCAGCAAAGGCCATTTTTTCTTGAGCCTCTGGCATGGGTGGAATTTGCCAATATCCTTTGGTAAGATCCAAGGTGGTAATATATTTGGCTTCACCCAAGTGATCTATTTGCTCATCAATGCACAGCATGAATTATGTGTTAAATTTTAATATGGCATTGACTTTTCTAAATTTGATGCAAAATCGGGTAGTTCCATCTGGCTTATAGACCAACATGATTGGAGTTCTCCAATCACTATTAGATTCCTCATTTACCCCAAGGTCCAGCATAGATTGTAAGTATTGCTTTGTGACCTCTCTCAACTTTTGGGGAAGCAGCTGTGCGTTTTCCCTGACACAGTGTCCAGGCTCAGTTTGGGTATGGTGGGAGGTGAGGTGCGTTCACCTGGACTGGGTAGAAAATATAGACACCTGCCAGAATTGTTGCCTATGGGGACATGAACACCATTGCCTCAATAAAATTAACTAGAAATTGTTAGTTAGTTAGCAGAAGGGTCCTGTTATAGTGGTACGGTTATCAGGAGAAAAAGAGTGCAAATTTAGTATAGATATGTTGAGGAATAGCATAAAAAAGAGAAAGCAAGCATTTAGGTTAAAAGAAAAGAAGAGCAGTAAGACAAACATAGCTAAGACGGTTAATAATACAAATGAAACAGAAATAGAACTATGAAATATATAAAAACAGGGAGGAACAAGTAAAAACAAGAAATGTAGAGGGCAGAAAAAAAGCATAGTAGAAGCATGCTAATGAAGAGGGCTGAAAGTAATAAAAAAATTTCTACAAATACAGTATTCCACAAAAAAGATAAAATTAGAAGAATTAATAGGGTCTATTAAATAAATTTGAGGATGGAATAATAGGCGAAGAAGTACAAAGGAAGCTGAAGTAGTAAATAATACTTCTTTTATAATAAAAATTAAAGTTAATTATTGAGTTATCAAATTTAAATGAGTATTGAAGTGATCCAGAGCAAATTAGCAATAAAGAGATGGTACAGGAATATTTATTAGAATTAAACATATAAATCAGCAGGAGAGAGCAAAATATACCCAAGAGTGGCCTAAACAGAACTATTAGCAATCACTTTTGATAAATGTTGGAAGACAGATTAGGCACCTGATGGGAGAAAAGCCAACATGGTTCCAATCTTCAAAAAGGGAGAACGGGAGAAGTATTGACCAGTTCATTTAACTCTGCTCTGTGTAAGATATTAGAACTGATAATAAGAAAATCTCAGTGTAAACATTTGCTTTGCAATGGAGAGGAGATGCTGGCATGGAAGCATGTGGACTAATCAAACAGGTTTGGCCAAACAAATTTCAACTGATGCCTTTAAAAATGTTTTGTTCTATGTAACATTGGGCAGCAATAATGAAGTAGGTATAACTTAACTTGATAGGAGTACATTTTTGATACAACACCACAAACTTATTGAGAAGTTGGAAACAGGCTGTATGGTTTGAAAACATATTTGGGGAAATAAATTGTCCAAGAGTCAAGTAATTACTAGTCCGAATATTGGAAGGTATCAGGTGGAGGTTTGCAGGGTTTTGATCTGAACAACAATATAAAATTCACATTAAATAAAATTGTATGAGGATATTAAAGTGGAAGGACAATGCTTAATTTGCAATGAATTAGGTGCCAGGGCTGAAGCATTTTTTTTTTTTACTTTTATAATGGATGCAGCAAGCCCCAAGGTGGTGGGGCTATGAACTGCGAAGCCTAAAGGTGCCGGGGCTCAGCTGTGGCAAGCCCTGGGCACAAATTAAGCACTGTAGAAGGGAATGTAAGCACTCCAAAGGGGACAGCTCAAAATTACAGAACAATCTAGCAATCTTAGAGAGATGGACAAATTAGAGAGAGAGAGAGATGTAATACAGATGAATTTCCTGTGCTCCTGAGTTTTTGTTATAGAGCCTTTCAAGCAAACTACAGCCTTCTATCTACTCCAGAGTCATCTCCTATCCTATATTTTAGAATAAGAAGCATTTTTACATTGTCAGTTTCCTTTATTTTTATTTGGAAGGGATCTTCAGATAGAATATTGAAGTGATATGTCAAAGTTAGTAGGACCCAAACTTAATCTACTTTATATCTGATTGCAGATTAAATTTCTGCACCAAAACAAAGAGTTCAGCATTCTTTTTCTGTTAATAAACTCAAGCCAATAATACCAGTGTGAACAAGCAAAGTTCCCAAGCCACCCTCTACACAGCACACATATGCTGAGTTAACATCCAAATGCCCAGCCCCCTTTCTTGAGTTCTACTTTATTCCCAGTTGAAGAATAACACAATATAAATTGTAGCATGAGCTTCCTCCTGAGTTGGTTTTTCTAAAGAGTTTCCCTCACTGCCCAGTCTCTCATTCCCCATAGAAGAACATGCAAACCCTTTTACGCCATAGATTGGATCTAATGAGATCCATCTGGACTGGCTGCTAGCATATGTCAATAGAATAGCCCTGCCTTGCTCTTCGACACTGACATTCTATCAATGCTAGAAAACCAGTGCTAGTGAAAGAATGAAAAGTATCAAACTGGTCCTGTACATGATGTGCATGAAATACAGTTTTGGTTTAAAAAAATCCCACCAGATTTCATTGTTATGCATCCCAGGAATTATATTAAACAGTCTGCATGACTTTAAAAGATACTTGGTTCAGTGTCCCTTAAGGCAATAATGGGAGATGTTCTTAATGTGACTTTCTGAAAATCAGGGAAGATTTTGTACTGTGCCTTCAAAGGGCTTTAATCCAACTTTGGGCACTTTCAGTTCTGGTAGCCCTCAATAGCCCTGAGTGCTGGTGCTGCTCAGAATCACCTCAGTGCCACATACTTTACCCTTCCACACGCTGCATGTGCCCTCCAGCCTTTAATGTCACCCCATGCCAGGTTTTGTGAGGGGACCTGTGTACAGCAACTTACAGTCATCTTATCCAGTGCCAACACTGGGGGAATTCTCCCCAAAACTGGTATGGGGTTTTATGGCAACGTACAGAGGATGTAGTGGGGTGAAAATCTCACCCCATGTGTTCTCCAAGCTCCTACAAAAATTAGTAATAATTACTCAGATAAGTAGTACAATAGCCCAATTCCACATAAACCTGTACGCACAGGTTTACTTCAAACAATGTCCCACTGAAATCAGCGGGATTCCTCATGTGAGTGGGTTTTTAGCAGTCTAATGCAGAGGACCTGCTCAAGACACTTTGCATCATGAAATCCCTTAACATTGGGCCAAAGTGGTATGGTGGACAATGCACAGGCTGTCTGCATTGGGGTGAACTTCACCCCATTGGCAGAATTAAATCAGTGAGAATTGGTCATGCAGAACTCCTGAAGGATCAGGGGTTTATAAAAATGATATTGTTACATAGACTTAAAAGAGTTCTGCCCAAAGGAAAAAAGTCAATAGTTCTGACTTTCGTTTTTTAAATTCTTTATAGTTCGTAATGCTGATTTTTTCCTATCAATTTTCTTTTTTCATTTGGGAAATATCAAGGAGTTTCTGCATTTTGAGTGGAACAAAAATGTACTTTTGTTTAAATTTGAGCTAGGTCAAGTTTAAGGCTAAAAATCTTCACTGTTTATGTTTAAATAAAATATCAAATTAACTCTAAAATGACACTGAATACAAAAGTCTGTCCATCACATATGGCGGGAATCACCAAAAGTCACAAGCCTGCATATTACAAAGTCCAACAGCAAACTGCAATTTTTAATAAATAATATATAATAATTAATAAAGAATATGACATTCTGTTGCACTTTGCATCTAAGGAACCCAAGTGCATTTGTTTATGATCACTATGATTTACTGCTACATTTTCCTCAAGATGCTTTACTCCTTTAATATTAGCACTGCCTCACCCCTTCAGCACCTGATATCAGATATAGGGGAGGGAAGAAGGGTGGAAAATTAATGAATCAAGTGATTAAACTACAGACCAAACAAAGCAAGAAAATGAAAATCTCCTGGAAGTGGTGACATTTGTTTAGAATATATGTCTAATGTTACTAATACAATCCCAATCTACTGGGAGAGAAAATCATTAAAAGTTATAGATACCGGGACAGATTTTCTTGAGTTCCAAAACTTTTGCTCAGCTCAGTATGGGAGTGGCAGAGGACCTGTCAGGGGACCATTTTTAGCCTCAGCAACATATAGAGATCTTGACAGGCAGCTCTAAATGCTAAATGGAACACACCCCAAAGGAGAATAGGCATAATAGCTTTCCCAGGCCCTTCCATCGTTTGGGCTAAAAGTGAGAGAGGGGAGGGTGGTGGACTCTACGCCCAGAATCAGAACTTTTGCACCAGCAGAAAGTATCCCTAGGATTGGGGAATTCTCTGCTGGGCATTAGAGGCCAGTTTCCAGCAACTTTTTAACTCCTAAGTGGCACAAAGAGATAGGATCTGATTAGAGAATCCAGCTGAATGTCTGGTCTTCTAATTATTCCCCAGATATGAAACTTCAGGTTCTTTGCACCTTCTCTACACACATATAATTACAGGCCTGGCTAGTAGAAAATCAGTTACTTCTAATTTTGTCAAACTTTAGCTGGTCAGGCTGAAAATGTCCATGTTTGCTCTGTTTCTTGAAACTTTCATGGAAAATGGTTCATTCTCAAAAATCTGAGAAACAGGTCATAGGAAGTTTTTTTGCTAATATTTAAAAAAAATACAAGTGGTTTGTGTTTGTTTTTAAAAAGTTTTAATGCCTTCATACTTTTGAGCAAGAACTTGATGTTTTGAAAGGAGATAGCATAAGATATGTGACCTTAAGACTACCCATGTGAAAACCTATTTAGATTTGACAGGGCTGTAAGCCTCTGAATATCACCATTTGCACAGGATCAATACTGCTTGTTGCTAAAATCTCCAAACTTTTAAGCAGCCCTTAGCATGTTTCAGCTTCCTACATACTGACTACACTGAGGATGCAGCCCCCACAGATCCTCTTAATTAGTAGGCACATAACTAGAGCCCTAGAGGAAGTGGGGAGTAGTGAGTGCTGCTGCCTTCATAGCCACTTTGGCCTATGGAAAGATGAACTGGATTAGGAGCCACGATGAGACCATGAATTATAAATTTACCTCTCTTGATAATTAGTATTAATAATCCTGTGAACTTCACAGCCCTTATTATTGAGCACCATCTCCTACCTTGACCTTTGGAGGCAGTCCACAATAATTCACCCATTTTAGAAATTAGACAACTGAGAGATTACAAAAGATCTCTTCTGGCAGAGCTGAGAATAGGAACTGGGTCTGCAATATGGCAGACCAAAGACTCAACCATTTAGTCATACTGCCTCTTAGAATGAATACGTCAAATGTATGTGCTTGGCCGTACTGACTCACCATTAGACAATACTCCCCTCCAGAGTGAGAAATAAAACCCAGGATTCCTAACACTTCTTTGCTATCTAGCAAATCTAGATAATAAGATTCCAAGATTGTCACTCTGTGTGTGACTCTGAAGCCTATTTTGTCTGTTGAACCAGCATACACAATAATCCTCAACACACAAAACCCCTCAATGCAGCACTCACCCCTCCAAATCTCACTTACCCATACAAATCTACACAGAATCCTCTAGCACAATACCCTCTAGACAAAAATCAACACAATCAATCACACAACACAAGCAGCAAACACAACAATCCAAGGACATATACCACCTGACTACAACCCCTTCCTTCCCCCACATTTACCACCCACACAAATCTTCCTGCACAATACAACTACTGACACAAATCAACACAAACACCCACACAACAAACCCAAAGACATATAACCCCTCATCACAGTGCATAGCTCTCATTTTCCACACACATATCAACAAAAGTTTAACAGTACAACACAGACTCACTCACCCTCTTTCATACTTCCCATAAAACAATATACTTGAGTACCATTTTGACTATTAATTAGACATATGCAATAGCACAGGCTTTCAGCTACTTGTACTTAGGTGCAACAGGCTGTCTTTCTCCCCCTTCAGTGCGTAGTTTGCATATATTATAGCAGCCAACTAATGCTGTCAGCTACTCCCTTATCTCATGTGATAAAGGCCTGTACTGTAGCTCTAAAGAACCTGGGTTCCAACCTTACAGGTGAGAGGTACCAACATAATTCCACATAAAGGAATTTCTCATGGCTTTTTTGTGTTTGTTTTTTTAAAACCTAGGAAATTAAATACAAAATAATAGGTTAAAAAAACATTATTAAGGTTGCAAAGTCAAGCATTCAGAATTTTAGAAATTCCAGAATAAAGGTTGACCATTCACCCTTAATTTGCTCTTCATGCATTTGCATTATGATACAGTTTTTTATTACAGGATCACATATTATTTGTTCTCCAAGATCCCGGTCTCATTCAGCACACAGGATGAGACAGAGGTTTGCAACAAGAGAAAGTATGTCATCTTGCATTTAAGTCATGGAACTGTGTTTTATCTCTGGCTCTGACACAAACTTCCTATGATGTTGGGCAATATTATGATAATACATACACACAAAGGGTATGAGAAAGTTGTACAGGCAACTTTTATGTCATTTACTAACTTTAGAGTGCTTGAAATTGCAATAACAACATTCTTTTACCTTTTTGTGCGTATATCATAATATAAAATGTCACACACACATTCTGAATTTTCAAAACCTCTAGACACACATCCAAATGCAGCCTTTGAGGCTGACACATCTCTTGGCAGTGGGAAATCCCACAGTCCAATTGTGATAGCCCTGAAACTAGTGCAGTTTCTATCAAGTCTCCCCAATAGCATATTTCTACAGTTCCGATGAAGCTCTGGACCCTCTCTGATTTACTGTTTTCCTCTTCAAGGATTACATGGCAGGATAAGCAAACAACAGAGTCTGCAAAGGAATTTCTAGCACCCACACTTAACTCGTAGGCAGTGTTAGATATATACTGTGCTAAAAAGAACAGAACCTATGCACTAAATCCCTGCCTCAGTTTCCCCTCCAAGAGCCCTTTGGGATTTGGACAGTGTATTTTCAGGGTCTTGAGACCCACTTCTCTTCCTTCTTCTCTTACCAGCTTCTGTTCTCTTCTCTCTAAAATGGTTGTTGAGAGAGTCTGCCTTTTATAAAGTTGCTGTCCCCTTTCTCAGGTGACCAATCTGAGCTGCTTGCAGTCCCTCATTAGACAATCCACTGCTTGGTACAAGGCCACCTGGGAGAAAGGGTTTCTCTGGATGGTACTTAACTCATTGTCCATGGATGCTTCTATTTGAATAGGAGACCCTCCTGGTTAATGACCCTTAGTTGCTCTGCCCTGTTCACCCTCTGTCAATACCTCAAGATATCCCAGTCCAAGATGGAGGTAAAAAGGAAGGCACAGTACAATCATACAATCAAAATGGAGTTTAGTCTCATACAGATACAGACATATACTAAATCACCCTAGATGCTAAGGTCCCCTCATGGAGACACAGTACAGCAGAAGCATAGGGGAGGGTGATCAAGAGGAGCCCAGTTGCTTATAGAACTATCCTATCAGGGTGGAATAGAGACATCAAGAGCAGTGGAGAGAGACAGTTTGCCACAGAGTGGGTACTTCCTTTTCCACAGATCTCAGTCATCCACTGAATTAGAAGGCCATTCTCCTTGTATACTCTATGGCTTCCCAAACTACTCTAACCCCAGGGAAGCAGCCTGACCTTTTGTTCCATATCCACACGTTTTACTTCAGGAAAGTCAACTATCATCCCTAATATATGTCAAAGAAATTCCTAGATAATGAATAAATAAAAACAACTGTAGGCTTTCACAGTTGTTTTATAGAAAGTTCTATTATTTAACAAAGTATTTTTAGCTTTTAGAGACAGACCTTCTCATGTTTTTATTTATGACAAGGTTTTAATATACTTGTGATTTAATATATTTTCTCCTTATGTGATTCATTAGCAATTTAACTCAACACATGGCCACACACACTGAGCAGATCAGAAGACAGAAATTAGAAGTATTGTTTGCCTAAGAAAATAATCTAGATGAATGAAGAAAGATGTACGAAAAGTGTTATACCACATCAAAGAGTGAAAACACTATTGGAGAGAAGCTACTTAAATATTACATAAATGTCTAGAATTGCTGTAAAAGCTGAACAGCAGATATGATGGACTGTTTTTATCCTAATCAGTTCAGTCTCCAATTATGTATTCTACACTCCTGCTAAAATGACCATTTTTCTGAGGTTGGGTATTTCACTTGATTTTTTCTCTCCAATAAATTACAGATATTACTTTCCACTAGTTACTAACCAGAGTTTAGAAGTTTCAAGTACAGTTAAATGCTTGCAAATTATTTAAAAAATTGTTTTAAAACATGACTTTTATAAACTATTTGAATCTCAGTTTTCTATAACTGCCTGTTCTGGGTGTTCTTCTAATTAATTAATTGATGCTACTGAGCATAATGATTTCAGAAAAAGTTCTATTCAAGGACAAATTTTCAAGTACTCTGACAAAATGGGTGTACAAAATGTAAGAATAACATATACAAGCTACCCCTAAATCACAGCTGGGTTGCAAAGTATGAGACTGAAAGACAAGTGCTTCCCATTAGCTTAGAATTAATCCCACTTATACAGGGACAAATTAAAGCTAAACAGAGCACAGATCCAGAAAAACACCACCAGTCACAGACTCTTTCTCCCAGTTTCACACAATGTTTCTTTCTTCTGTTGCTGAGATCATGGTCTTATTCATCAAAGAATCAACCCAGTCTATCACAGTTAAATGGTCAGTAAAAGCAAACAACTGTGCTGTCCCAATGCCTCCTGATCTGATTTTAACTCTCAGACTCCAGATCCCCAAGGATTTTGTCTTCATGGATGCCTGCAATTATACAGTACCTTTTGTCCTAAAGGATCTCTAAGAAACAACTTGCTATAACCTCACTACTCATCCCTACACACACACACACACACCCCACTCTCTGGCAAACACTCACATGCTTAACTTTAAATATAATCATATACATAAATATTTTTTAAGTTTGGGGTCTATATGTGCATACAAGAAGAACTGTAGCCAAATATGGGGTTAGAATTACTATAAATTGTCTAGATATTCTTTTACATTCCATTGTTGGGACCTTTCCTTTACATGTTATCCAAAAGATGGCCCTTACATCCAACAACCCCTAACATGATGCTGGGCAGCTAGAGCAGTCAGTCTCAGAGAAAAATGTGGGACTTACATAAATGCTAATATCACTTCCTACTGCACCCTGGCTTTCCTTGGAAGTCTCCCTGTAGGAGTGTGGCAGAAGCAGAGCGTCCTTGTGGACCTTCTGCGCAGCCTGTTGTCAACACAGGTCTCCCTGGGTGGGAAGAATTCTCTATTTCTAATGTCCAGTGAGGTGGGGTCTGCCCCAACAGCTAATTGTCCCTTCAGTATTATCTCCTTGTGGGTGTGGTTGAGGGGGCAAAATGTTTTACAACAGAGTTTCTCAAACTGGGGTCCGCGGTACTCCAAGGGGTCCGCAGGCCTGGCTGATCAACTCCTCCCCTCTCTCCCTCAACTCCTCTCCCTCCCTCCCAGCGCTTCCTGCACGCCAGGGAACGTGCTGTGAGGAGGGGGAGGAACGGGGACATGGTACGCTTGGAGTAGGGGGTGGAATCACATCCATGGCCACCAGCCTTACTTATCAACTCCTCCCTCTCCCTCCCAGTGCCTCCTGCATGCCGGGGAACAGGTGTTCTGCGGCATGCAGGAGGCACTGGAAAGAAGGGGGAGGAGCGGTGATGGGGCACACTCAGGGGAGGGGACAGAAAGAGGTGGGGAAGAGGAGGGGCAGGGGTTGGGCCTTGGGGGAAAGGGTGGAGTCTGGGTGGGGGCCTGGGGCTGAGCGGGGGGTTAGGAGTCTGAAAAATTTTAATTCAAAATAGAGGTCCTTAGGTTTCTAAAGTTTGAGAACTGCTGTTTTACAACAAAAAGCAAATGTAACTCAGTACTAGGCCATCTCCCTGTCTTCCAGGGGAGAGGAAGCATTCCTGGCCTTTCCTTTGGGCTTGATTCCCAGTCTCTTGCATATTGCTCATTCCTTAGGATCTAGCTATTCCTCCACTGTGGCTGCTCAGGCTAGCAGGCCTCTCTCCACAATTCTGCAAGCAAAGTTCATTTCCTTTCAAAGTTCCTTCCTTTCCTAAACAGTTTGCAAGCAAAGTTCCTTTCTGGCAGAAAGGTAGAGCTCCTTCCTGGTCAGAATGGACCAGGTTCTCTCTTTTTATTTCCCTTCAAATAAAGGCTTGGCATTGGCTGCAGGTATAGTGAGGCAGGGCTAGCAGAGAGCAAGGGCTCTCCTTAACCCCTTCTCTGCTGGTATAGGTCCTCTCTGCCCCATCACTCTCCCATACAAGTATTGACTGTGTATTCAAAGTGTATTCATACATAAGAACATAAGGGCACACCTGAGTATTAAAAAAGATTGTTTCTATATAGCTGTGGCCTATTCACAACTAAAGGAAGAGAAGAACTGGCAATAGGAAATATCATTTGGAATGAAAGAGACAGGCTTCTAGGGACTCGAGACAGAAGAGAATGAAAGAAAACTGCATAACTTCACATAGTAAACAATGGTAGAGTAAGGAGATTGTCTTTTTTTAAAGAAATCATAATGATTTTGTTTTAGGGCACCTATCCACAATATATTTATTTAGCAAAATTAATATACTCAAATATTGAGATAGCTCAGTGGTTTGAGCATTGGCCTGCTAAACCCAGGGTTGTGAGTTCAATACTGGAGGGGGCCATTTAGGGATCTGGGGCAAAAATTGGGGATTAGTCCTGCTTTGAGGAGGGGGTTGGACTAGATGTCCTCCTGAGGTCCCTTCCAACCCTGATATTATATGATAAGTTTACAGTTATCCATCTCCCTCATGATCTGTGAGACCATTTATGTCTGAAATATTGTTCTCACTTTCTAAAAACCACCTTTAATGTGTTCTCTTGCTGCTATATCAAAGTTGTTGGGGAACTGGCTTTTACCAAGAACATGCAGGCAGCATGAAGGATCAACAGTGTTCCCTACTGAGCAGCCATTTTTATCAGAATGGTAGCCTGATTCTGTTTCTTTTTTTTTTTTAAATGAGGCTAGGTAGTTAGCCATGTTATCAGTCCTCCCCACTTTATCCAGGCTTGAGACCAACAGCTACATCAAAGTGCAGAAGCAGCAGCAAATAAGAGAGGACTGGAAGAAAATAGTTTCTTCCCTGCGTGCCAACACTAGCCCAAGACAGATATAAGAATAATAATAAAAACGACTATATTTTATATATGTAGTGTAGTTGTTGCCGCATTGGTCCCAGGATATTAGAGAGAGAAGGCGGGTGAGGTAATATCTTCTGTTGGTGAGAGAGCTTCTCTGTTGGTAAAATATATTACCTCACCAACCTTGTCTCTCATATTTTATATAGACATGCATGCACATGTACACATACAGAGTCAGAAGTATGTATAAAAAGAATGTAAGCAGAATAAACTAGAAACATAATTCATTACATGTATGAAAGCAGCTAATGAGACGAATCAAAGTACACAGCGTGCTAATGAAAGTTAGCAGCTAGGAGAAAATCCATCGGGGTTGCCAGAATGAAACAGAAAATACATTCCATCTAGCACTTATGGCGTTGTTGTATGTATACATTTACTGAGGCAGCACTGAGGCAAAGCTTCAGCTGCACTGTCTGCAATAACTGTAGTCAAAATTTTAATTGCACTCTTGCTATTTGGCTACATTATCAACCATAAAAGCCCTATTATTTTTTCGCACGGAATAATTTTTCAGAGTAAGTACAGATGATAATTGTATGCATACTTGTAGTCCTCGCCATTTAAAAGTAAACATTTACAACCAATTACCACACAATGCAATCTGAAATATCACCGTCACTTCTAAGGTTAGGAAAATACTGAGCTATATCATACACTAAAGTGTGGTATCTAATACTGTAATAAATGTTGATTTTTTAAAATAAGACCAGTTTTATATATTCTAGAAGTAAACATACATAATTGTCTCTCTTCATTATGTTTTTTTCTTAAATGAAGGCCTGGAAGTTCAGTTTAAATGATGAGAGTATAGACTTCCACATTGGGTATTCAAATAAAAAGACACAGTTTGGTTTATATTCACTTACAATTTGCAAGTTAGCATCTTAAACATTGGAGTTTATTATACATGTTTTATTGCACTGCAGCTCAATGGCAGCCTGATCATAATTTTCGTATTGGCTTGCTGATCCTTTACAGCTGCAACTTTTGCCTTGGCTTGCTGTAATCTCTCACTAGTCTTTTGAGAAACAATGGAACCCAGAATCACGTTTTCTGCTAAGTTTTCTTTTTGTAACATCAACTT
This sequence comes from Dermochelys coriacea, assembly GCF_009764565.3. Classification (NCBI taxonomy): domain Eukaryota; kingdom Metazoa; phylum Chordata; order Testudines; family Dermochelyidae; genus Dermochelys; species Dermochelys coriacea. The sequence continues at coordinate 85,890,301 of NC_050075.1, read as the reverse complement.
CCTGGAGAAAAATAAAGGAAGAGACTTCAGTCTTATTCATACAACCTGCAGCCATGGTTTACCAGTCACAGATCAGCTGAGCAAATTTCCTGATAAAAGTCTTGTTTTTAAAAGTTAGACTCTTTCATACGTATATGCTCTTGGCTTCTTCTTTATATTTTACAACTGTGTCTAGCTTCTTTTTTCTCCAGTTAAGCTAGATTAATTAAATTCATTTTAGTGAAAATTTCTGATAGACTTGGAATTTGATATACTACACCAGTGGTTCTCAAACTGGGGGTCGGGACCCCTCTGGGGGTTGCAAGGTTATTACATGGGGGGGTCACGAGCTGTCATTCTCCACCCCAAACCCCGCTTGCCTCCAGTATTTATAATGGTGTTAAATATATTAAAATATGTTTTTAATTTATAAAGGGGGGGTCACACTCAAAGGCTTGCTATGTGAAAGGGATCACCAGTACAAAAGTTTGAGAACTACTGTACTACACCCATGCTCCTCTTCTTTCGCCTCCTTTCCCATAGAAATTAATGTATATATAATCTAGACAGGTCGTAGGAATCATTTTTGCTTCTGTAGGCTGAAGTTTGCCTACAGTGCAGAGGACTATCACCCACTGCACCAAGGGTTCTCAACCAGGAGTATGTGCACCCTAGAGGATCTTCCAGGAAGTACATCAATTCACCTAGATACTTGCCTTGTTTTACAACAGGCTATATAAAAAGCACTAGCAAAATTAGTACAAACTAAGATTTCACATAGACAATGACTTGTTTATACTGCTCTATATACTATATCAGGGATCTCAAAGTGGGTCACAACCCCAAAGTGAGTCGCAAGTTCGTTTTTATGGGGTTACCAGGGCTGGAGTTAGATGTGCTGGGGCCCAGGGCAGAAAGCTGAAGCCTGAACTCTACCACCTGGTCTGAAGCCAAAGCCTGAACAACTTAGCTTTGCAGGGCTCCCTGTGGTGTGGGCCCTGGGGAATTGCCCTGCCTGCCACCCCCTAATTCTGGCCCAGAGAGTAGGAATAGACTCAATGTGGAGAAAAACTTAATGGTTGCTGTCACTTCACTGCCTTCCAGTATGGCAGGGCTCAAAAGTGAAAAACAGGCTCAAGTATATTTATTATATGGTAAAAATGAGAAAATAAGCAACTTTTTAGTTATAGTGTACTGTGACACTTTTGTATTTTTATGTCTGATTTTGTAAGCAAGTAGTCTTTAAGTGAGCTGAAAGGGGTACAGTAGGTTGAGAACCACTGCTCTGTATGACTTAAATTCTGCACAGGAGCAAAGACACCACAGAGGGGGCTGTGCACAGGGCTGAGAGCCATGGAGAGGGTCTCTGTGTCAATTCCACAAGCTGGTACAGAATGCTATGACATTGGTAGGCCAGGAATGGTGCCACAGGATTCACACTTACAAACAGTCCCAGCACTGAACACCATGAGCACAAAGTGGCTGCGACTAACTCTTCCAGGCCATAGGAACAGTAACCACAAAGACTGCAACAGCATCACTCGCTAGCTGCAAATTATGAATTTTGCCTTCTTAAAGCTTACTGCACTTCACTTGCACAGAGCCCCTTTATTTGGATTCCATGCCAGTGGAGGGATTCTACCATCAGTGAAGTCAAAAAGACACTCAAAAAGAGTAGGTATTGTCCTGTTTATGAGGAATCCTCATGGTCAAACTATTAAAACTTGCACTTATTTAGAATGTTGCATTGTGCTCTAGTTTTTAAACTTGATTAAGCAGTATAGCTGTGGTTAAAAGTCTCCAACTATCGCTATTATCAACCCAATTTATGTGGTTTATAATTTGACCATTGTACATTTCATCCAACTGAACATCAGTAGACAACTTAGCTTCCAAAAGAGGCCAGTATATTTTTAAGGAAATGTATAAAATAAATCAATTAAGCTTCTAGGTATGGAGCATAAAGTAGGGTTCCCCAGTGTACAGTAGAGGAGGAAAAGGTAGAGGGCCTTCTGCATTGCCCTTCTTCCTTGGCAGCTCAGATCCTCATCCAGTGAGGAAGAGGAGATATTTGTTGGGATCAAGAACTTTTCCTCATTAGGTGTTCTTCATCACTTTCCTGTTCTTCATGTGGTATAGTGAGAGCCTGTGGCAGCTTCTCCTCTTGAGCAATTCTACAAAGTTTCATAAAAGAAGGAGATTTAGCGCTAGTTAGGGGTAAAAGGCTGGGTCCAGAGAGGGAGATACCAAGGTATGTGCTCTCTCCAAGATTTCATAGGTCTGTGACTATAGTGATGGCTCTTAGATTCCCTGTCAGATCAGTAGGGGTCATACAAATGGGAACAAGATGAGCAGGTGGAGGATACCTCCTTACTATACTCAGAAGGGTAGAAAGAAAATGAGTACTCTTCCTCTAATGGTGGGTTTACCCTATTCAGAATTCTAGGGTGAGCTTAAGTTTCCCCACCCTTCCACCACTGAAGCTGAAGAGTTCACTAATACCATAACATTACTGGTAGTTGATACTTAAGTGCAGGGCAGTCCCACAACTGAGGACAATTGTGGTGATTCAGGTTTTACTGTCACTGCAACATCACTGAGTACCAAAAACAACATTGGTGCTGAAAAATCAGTGGTGGGAGAATCTGTACCATAGCTGACAGGTTTCAGAGTAGCAGCCGTGTTAGTCTGTATTCGCAAAAAGAAAAGGAGTACTTGTGGCACCTTAGAGACTAACAAATTTATTAGAGCATAAGCTTTCGTGAGCTACAGCTCACTTCATCGGATGCATCCGATGAAGTGAGCTGTAGCTCACGAAAGCTTATGCTCTAATAAATTTGTTAGTCTCTAAGGTGCCACAAGTACTCCTTTTCTTTGTACCATAACTGTCAGCTCCGGAGTCATGGGTGCCGGGTCATCAGCACCTTATGCACAAATGTCAGCACCAAGAGGTCAGTCCTGAGTGAAGTGCAGACTACTGCCTGAGATGATACTGTATGTGGACCAAATTTAGGCCATGAACTACCTCTTTGGCTGAGTAATAAAATGACACCATCAGATCTACTTCTGATGTGTAATCAGAATCACATCTGCTAACTTTAGAGACAAAAATAAGCATTTACTGATTCACAGATTTGACAGCCAGAAAGGACTATTTTGATAATCTAATCTGATCTCCTGCACCACACAACAAATTTTCATCCAGTAATTTCTGTATCAAGCCCATAATTTCTGTCTGATCTAGAGCACAGACATCCAGTCTTGATTTAAAGACTTCATGTGATGGAGAATCCACTGCATCCCTAAGTAAATTGTTCCAATGGCAAATTAATCTAACTGTTAAAAAGCTGTATCTTATTTTTAGTCTGAATTTGTCTAGCATCAGCTTCCAGACACTAGATCTAGTTATATCTTTGTCTGCTAGATTAAAGAGCCTGATCAGAAATCTTCCCCCCATATAGGTACTTACAAATCGTGATCAAGTTACCTCAATCTTCTCTTGGATAAACTAAATAGATTGAGCTTCTTGAGCCTCTCACTGTAAGGCAGGTTTTCCAAACCTTGAATCATCCTTGTAGTTTATTTCTGAACCCTTTCCACCACTTCACATTGGGAGCTCATGATCAGTTGGGTATCCATCACGATCTTGAAGTCATTTTCAGAGTCACTGTTTTCCAGAATCCAGTCCTCCATCTTATAAATGCGACCTATACCTCTTTGTTCTTAGGTGTACACAGTGGTTATATTAAAATGCACGTTGTTCAAGTGAGCCCATTTTACCAAGCAGTCCAGATCGTTCTGTAGATTATTGCTTTTTATTCCCCTTAGCATGGCAAAGCCAATAATTAAGAGGGAGAGAGCTAGATTCTATTCCATCTTGTGCATCATCAACAGACTCATTTACTAAATTTCCAATCAGTTACACAAGTGCAAACCCATTGAAGACAATGGAATTGCTCAGCTGTCACTAATGGCATAATTTGAGACAATAAGGTTACACAGGTGCAACTGGGGGTTTAGTACAGCTTGCAGAACTTTTGTTTGTGGGAAAGATGGAAATTGGTTCACTCACCTCTCAGATTGGAGGTTGTGCTTGTAGTTAAAGAAAAACATTTTTACTGTAAATTAAGCATATTTCATATGGATGTCATTGGAAGCTAACAAACATGGACTCTCAAGTCATTTTTCAGAGCAGAGCTATGCTTTAATGTGAATAGGTGTCTTTAGGGATTTGGGAAAAAATACTTTAAAATAGATAAAGTAATTGCCTGAAAAATGTAGTTAGTATGTGTGCAGAATAGTTATATTGCACAATAGAATTTACTTTTGCCATATATTTACAAAATTCCAATTTTCATGGTTCAAGGCTCACCTATTCCAAATTGTATCAAGCTGAATTCTAATGAATGCACTGACATTCTCGATTCAGTTTTTGCCCCAAAATTGTCTTGGGCAATAAACTGTTAAAGATTTATTTGCACCACTGATTTCAATCTGACTCTGCTTAGTAAAAATAATGTGGCATTGTGCTGCACACAAAAACACTGCATAGTAAGACAAAAAGGTTGCTGCTGTGTCTTATCTGAACAGGGCATAATTACGCAAGCATATATTTTCTACTATGCAAAGGAAAGAATGAGAAATCTTAACCACAATGGTGAAGTCTTTGACTAATGAATACTTTGATGCTTTTTGTTTGCTTTCTATGGACCTTTGACAGTATAATCCAGCACAGGTGATGCTGCATAGTAAGAATAATGTACTGTCTGCTTTATTTTTATGGGCAAAAAAAAAACCCCAATGTTTTATTTGTGGAATATTCCCTTAAAAAATCGTGTTAGTGTTGAAATGTGGTTATGGTCACTGTCCTCACTTTATGTAAATGGACAAATCCTGCCCTGTCCTCCTTAGCCATGGAAGGTGGTACACACAGGGAACTTTCATGCTGCTGCAGAGTTGGGTGAGCTGAGAAAGGTGGCTCTGAATTCCACTACTTTGTGGATCTGTTGGATTTTTCCTATGGGACGCAAACAAAACACTATACAGGCCACTTCAGGCCTGAGGTCTCCCCACCTTTCCAAGTACCCAGCACATGTACCTAGCACTTATGCTCAGATTCAGTGCAAGGGACACGATTGGCTAACCGAGGTATTAAGGATGTACTTGAAGTTTCCCTTGATTTTGTGGTTCCACTTCTAGAGGAACACTTTGTTTACAATATTGTAACTCTGATATTTGATCTGTTTTTGGAACTGAGCAAGGATGTGATTTATTTCTGTTTCTGTTTATTCTACAAAAAAGCATCCAAAACATTCTAGCATATGGATGTATTTCAGTCTAGAAAAATGATCCACATCCAATCCAGCATTCATATTATAACACTGAATATTAAGAGAAACATACCTCTGCTCCTGAACATTTTTAATCAGCTCCTTCCATTTTTCCATATCTTCTTTGTTTTCCTTAACAATGCTCTTTCTTTTCTTTAGGGTTTCCTCACTTTTCCTCAATCTGTCAAGTCTAAACAAACTCTGTGTAAAAGAAGCATGCTGAATGCTGAAGTCTTGAATTAATGAATACTCTGATGCTTTTTGGTTCTTGGTTTCTAAAAACTGAGCATGCCTTTGCCTTACTTTTTCAATAAATCCTGATCGTCTCAATTGATGTTGTTGTAAAGCTTCTTGAATTCTAATTTCTTCTTCTTTGCATCTTTTCTGAATACCATTCTTTTTCTCCTCAAGAAAACCCTTAGTACAGTAGTCAGTTTCACCTTTGGCAATTTGCATCTGCATAACCCCACATATCTTTTTAGTTTGGATCTCACATCTCTTTCTCTCCCTGTAGGCTTTATCAATAACATAAAATGGTCCAAGTCTTACAGATCCATACATTCTAGCAAAAATCCTCTTCTCTATGCTTACTGGGTGATTCACAGCTTTCAGCTGTGGAGCAGGATGAACAAGAGAATGAAACGGGTATACAGCATGCCAAATTTCTTCCTCTTTCTTTTGAAATATCATCAGCTTCTCCTTCACTGAATGAAAAGCAGCTTTACAAACTGAAAGCCTAAATTTAGTTTCTACCTGCTCCTCCATATTAGGTTTCTCCACATCCAAGAAACCTACAATACAAAGAATGAATATTTAATCTGTGATGCATATTTGATTATAAAAATTTACTATTTCTTATTATTTCAGACTCTTTATTAGATTTTAATATCTACAGATGATAAATGTCCTATTTAAATCAATCTATCCTCTTGTGAGTTTGAATTAAATATTAGATTACTTTGAAATAAGACTTTAAATTATCTTGTATATCAGCACAATATTATCATCTGCCAACATTTGTTTGTTCAACACACCTAATAATAATAAGCAAAGGCTCAGAGTTAAATCTAATAGACTGCTTTTTATTGTGTCAAAATGGCTGTGCAAAAGTTTTAAAATATTTAATAATAATAGTAGTAAGTGCCAACTTAAAAATCAGCTACTTCTTGTTGGAGCCTAATCCAACCCCTCAATTAATTCAGTCAGAATCTTTCAATTTATTTTAATAAGTTTTAGATCAGCACCCTGCTCTATTACTTGTCCAAAGAAAATTATGATATTTTTGAAAGTTTCACAAGTTCCTATACCTGCTATCTTTTTAAAGGCAGAATTTTTTAACCTACTGACAATAAAAAAAATCACAGCATAAAATAATGTAACTGTTGAATAATATTATTATAAATAATATCAATTTTTATTCTGATTTTTAAAAATATATCTCTTGCTCTACCTGTATTTCACAGTATCTCTTAAAATTAAATATCAGTCATATTCAATTGGGTATTCCATCTTCTATATTCACATCCACAACAAATTCTTCCTCCCTTTTATACACCGAGTGTAATACATGTTCAAATATTGTCATTCGTTTTATTTATGTGAAAATGTTTGCAAGATAGTAGGCCCGTTACTCAATGAGGGGGGGAAAGACAATAACAGAAAATGTGGAAATGGCAGAGGTGATTAATCACTTCTTTGTTTTGGTTTCCACCAAGAAGATTGCTGGTGATGGGACGTCTAACATAGGGAATGCTAGTGAAAATGAGGTTGGATCAGAGTCTAAAATAGGGAAAGAACAAGTCAAAAATTATTTAGACAGGTTAGATGTCTTCAAATCACCAGGGCCTGATGATACGCATCCTAGAATACTCAAAGGTTTCAGAGTAGCAGCCGTGTTAGTCTGTATTCGCAAAAAGAAAAGGAGTACTTGTGGCACCTTAGAGACTAACAAATTTATTAGAGCATAAGCTTTCGTGAGCTACAGCTCACTTCATCGGATGCATTTGGTGGAAAAAACAGAGGAGAGATTTATATACACACACACAGAGAACATGAAACAATGGGTTTATCATACACACTGTAAGGAGAGTGATCACTTAAGATAAGCCATCACCAGCAGCGGGGGGGGGGGGAAAGGAGGAAAACCTTTCATGGTGACAAGCAAGGTAGGCTAATTCCAGCAGTTAACAAGAATATCAGAGGAACAGTGGGGGGTGGGGTGGGAGGGAGAAATACCATGGGGAAATAGTTTTACTTTGCGTAATGACTCATCCATTCCCAGTCTCTATTCAAGCCTAAGTTAATTGTATCCAGTTTGCAAATTAATTCCAATTCAGCAGTCTCTCGTTGGAGTCTGTTTTTGAAGCTTTTTTGTTGAAGTATAGCCACTCTTAGGTCTGTGATCGAGTGACCAGAGAGATTGAAGTGTTCTCCAACTGGTTTTTGAATGTTGTAATTCTTGACGTCTGATTTGTGTCCATTCATTCTTTTACGTAGAGACTGTCCAGTTTGGCCAATGTACATGGCAGAGGGGCATTGCTGGCACATGATGGCATATATCACATTGGTAGATGCGCAGGTGAACGAGCCTCTGATAGTGTGGCTCATGTGATTAGGCCCTATGATGGTATCCCCTGAATAGATATGTGGACAGAGTTGGCAACGGGCTTTGTTGCAAGGATAGGTTCCTGGGTTAGTGGTTCTGTTGTGTGGTGTGTGGTTGCTGGTGAGTATTTGCTTCAGATTGGGGGGCTGTCTGTAAGCAAGGACTGGTCTGTCTCCCAAGATCTGTGAGAGTGATGGGTCGTCCTTCAGGATAGGTTGTAGATCCTTGATGATGCGTTGGAGAGGTTTTAGTTGGGGGCTGAAGGTGATGGCTAGTGGCGTTCTGTTGTTTTCTTTGTTGGGCCTGTCCTGTAGTAGGTGACTTCTGGGTACTCTTCTGGCTCTGTCAATCTGTTTCTTCACTTCAGCAGATGGGTATTGTAGTTGTAGGAATGCATGATAGAGATCTTGTAGGTGTTTGTCTCTGTCTGAGGGGTTGGAGCAAATGCGGTTATATCGTAGCGCTTGGCTGTAGACAATGGATCGAGTGGTATGATCTGGAGTACTTGTGGCACCTTAGAGACTAATAAATTTATTAGAGCATAAGCTTTCGTGAGCTACAGCTCACTTCATCGGAATACTCAAGGAGCTGACTGAGGAGATATCTGAGCCATTAGCAATTATCTTTGAAAAGTCATGGAAGATGGGAGACATTCCAGAAGACTGGAAAAGGGAAAATATACTGCCCATCTATAAAAAGTGAAATAAGGACAACCCAGGGAATTACAGACCAGTCAGCTTAACTACTGTACCCAGAAAGATAATGGAGCAAATAATTAAGATATCAATTTGCAAACAGCTAGAAGATAATAAGGTGATAAATAACAGTCAGCATGGATTTGTCAAGAACAAATCATGTCAAACCAACCTGATAGCTTTCTTTGACAGGGTTAGAAGCCTTGTGGATCGGGGGGAAGGGGTAGATGTGGTATAACTTAACATTAAGTAAGGCTTTCGATATTGTCTCACATAACATTCTCATAAACAAACTAGGGAAATACAACCTAGATGGAGCTACTATAAGGTGGGTGCATAACTGGTTGGAAAGTTGTTCCCAGAGAGCAGTTATCAGTGGTTCACAGTCATGCTGGAAGGGCATAACGAATGGGGTCCCGCAGCAATCAGTTCTGGGTCCAGTTCTGTTCAATATCTTCATCAATGATTTAGATCAGTGATTCCCAAACTTGTTCTGCCACTTGTGCAGGGAAAGCCCCTGGTGGGCTGAGCCAGTTGGTTTACCTGCCGTGTCCTCAGGTTTGGCTGATCGTGGCTTCCAGTGCCCACGGTTCGGTGCTCCAGGCCCATGGGAGCTGCTGGAAGTGGCGTGGGCCAAGGAACATACTGGCCACTGCTTCCAGCAGCTACCATTAGCCTGGAGCAGCGAACCACAGCCAGTGGGGGCCACAATCGGCCGAACCTGCGGATGCGACAGGTAAACAAACTGGCCTGGCCCACCAGGGGCTTTCCCTGCACAAGCGGTGGAACAAGTTTGGGATCCACTGATTTAGATAATGGCATAGAGAGTACACTTATAAAGTTTGCGAACGATACCAAGCTGGGAGGGATTATCAATACTTTGAAGGATAGGATTATAATTCAAAATGATCTGGACAAACTAGAGAAAAGGTCTGAAGTAAACAGGATGAAATTCAATAAGAACAAATGCAAAGTACTCCACTTAGGAAGGAAAAATCAGTTGCACACATACAAAATGGGAAATGACTGCCTAGGAAGGAGTACTGTGGAAAGGGATCTGGGGGGTCACAATGGATCACAAGCTAAGTATGAGTCAACAGTGTAACGCTGTTGCAAAAAAAGCAAACATCATTCTTGGATGTATTAGCAGGAATATTGTAAGCAAGACACAAGAAGTAATTTTTCTGCTCTACTCAATGCTGATTAGGCCTCAACTGGAGAATTTTGTCCAGTTCTGGGTGCCACATTTCAGGAAAGATGTAGACAAATTGGAGAAAGTCCAGAGAAGAGCAACAAAAATGATTAAAAGTCTAGAAAACATGACCTATGAGGGAAGATTGAAAAAATTGATTGTTTAGTCTGGAGAAGAGAAGACTGAGAGGGGACACGATAACAGTTTTCAAGTACATAAAAGGTTGTTACAAGGAGAAGGGAGAAAAATTGTTCTTCTTAACCTCTGACGATAGGACAAAAAGCAATGGGCTTAAATTGCAGCAAGGGCAGTTTAGACTGGACATTAGGAAAAACTTCCTAACTGTCAGAATGGTTAATCATTTGAATAAATTGCCTAGGGAGGTTGTGGAATCTCCATCATTGGGGATTTTTAAGAGCAGGTTGAACGAACCCCTGTTATGGATGGTCTAGAGATAATACGTAGACCTGCCTTGAGTTCAGGGGACTGGACTAGATGACCGCTCAAGGTCCCTTCCAGTTCTATGATTCTATGTTCAGCTCATGCACTTCCCTCAGAGCTTTACAGTGCCAAGGAACATAGTATGAAGCATGAAGTGAATGTTTTGGCCTTTGTGACTTTCATTTAAGGACTTAATGTTATTTTTATGCAATAATTGCATTTGCAAAATAGCCATGGTCACAAAAGAATTTTTTCTTTTACCCGTTTTCTGATCAAATCCACTTCTTACATGTGTGCCAGTCACATTGCTTCATTTAAAGATAAAATAACTTTTAGTACTATAAGAACTGCAGAGCCAATATGCAGTAGTTGCATAGGAGCATGCTATATTTTGTTCTGCCTCATGCATCATCTTGCAGAGCAAGACATATGCTGACTATAGAATATTTATTGTTGACAATGTATGAGGGTAAAAAGAAAATGGCTTGATTTCAAGACATTTGAAGTGCTATCAGTTTAAAAAAATCTTGTTTTGATTTGAAAATTGAGCACATTTGTTACAGAGTGACTTAAGGAGAATAAATATCAGACACCAAAAATGTCATTTTACAGAATCATTTTTCTAATCATAATCATATAAGAAGTGAGCATAAACATTCTCTCTTTTCAAGCTGAAAAGGGTTTTTGTGGGTGAAAACTGGAGAAAGGTTTACATAAAGTTCCCTTTTGAAGAATATATAGCTACATGTCAGTGAAAAAATACACGAGTTTTACCTAAGATTTGTGGCAAATAATGTAGATCAAGCTCATGTTTCATATTTCAGATATTTTCCCCCTGCCATCCTCAATACAATAATCCTTTGACTATGTCAACTGGAATAGTTCAGTATGTCTACTAGGATGTTCTCTTACTCTTTGAGGTATGTGAGAATTCAAAAATGCTTTTTTTGAAACCATTCTATTCATTGTTAAGAGGGACTCCCAACATACATATAAGGCAGACAGAGTGGCTTCCTGTGTTTATTTAGTACATCACTTACTGAGTCAACATTTCCTTATGTATACTAGATTTTTTAAATGTCTACAATGCTTTGTTCAGTAAGAAGATATAGACATTATTTTGATTTCCTGGAATGATCATACCACTATGGTTGCACAAGTCTCTTATGAAAGCTCTCAGCCTACATTGCATACAACCAATCGTAACTTAAATTAGCCTCTTGAATTAACAGAGTAACGAATAGCAACAGTAGGTTGTACTGGGGAGCAATTAAATACAATTAAATATCATGAATCATATTAAAATAAGAAGCATCTCAAAATGCAACCGGTCAAAGTACTGACAAGGTCTTTTAAATAATTTACAAATTTGACATTAGACTTTGAGTAAAAAAGTCCCCTGTAAACCCATGATTGAGGAAGATAAAAATTGTTGATGTTAGAGCGCACCATATTCTCCATAATTTCAGCATTCAAATAAAATTAAAGGTTATGATATTAAGAGAGACGAGGTTGCTGAGGTAATATCTTTTATTGGAGTAACTTACATTGGTGAGAGAGACAAGCTTTGAAGCTACACCGAGCTTTTGTTAAGGTCTGGGAAAGGCACAATGGCTATGTCTACTAGTAACTGAATGACAAAATGTTTTTCTTTCAGAGGTGTTAATAAACATCTCCCCTGCCCCAAAAGACAAAAGTTTTGCCAATGACATGCACTGGTGGGAACAGTGCTTTATGGGCAAGAGTGCTCTCCTGCTGACACAGCTAATGCCACTCGTTGGGGGTAGAAGTTTTTGTCAGCAGGAGAGTTGACAAACAGCAGTTATACTGTGTGCCTTTTAGCGGCACAGAGGTAATAACACAGCTGTGTTGCTAGAAGCTGCGTAGTGTAGACATAGCCTAAGTGTGTCACAGCTAAATACAGGTTTCAGAGTAGCAGCTGTATTAGTCTGTATTCGCAAAAGGAAAAGGAGTACTTGTGGCACCTTAGAGACTAACAAATTTATTTGAGCATAAGCTTTCATGAGCTACAGCTCACTTCATCTGATGCATTCAGTGGAAAATACAGTGGGGAGATTTATATACAAGATCAAACAGATAGTTTAGGGTAAGTAGTTAGCACATATTTTAAGGGACCATTCAAGGTGAAGTAGCCCATTAGCACCTCTGCAGACATAGGACAAAAAGGGGAGTTAGTGGGTTGCAGGTTGTTGAAATAACACATAAATCCCGTGTCTTTATCAAGACTACGATTTTTAATGTCTAGCAAAGTTGTGAATTTAAGCTCCCAAGCTTGTCTTTTGAAAGTGTTGTGTAGGTTTCCTTTCAGGATGAGGACTGATAGGTCAGATATAGAGTGATCGCTTTGTGGAAAGTGTTCACCCACTTTCCTGGACACCACAATCAGCTTCAACAATGGAACCATATGGACAAGTGTATACAAGAAACCCACGGATCACCGCACCTACCTTCATAGATCCAGTAACCACCCCAAACACACCAAGAAATCTGTTATCCACAGCCAGGCTCTCAAATTCCACAGAATATGCGCCAAACAGAAAGTCCGGGATATACACCTTAACACACTCAAAACTACCTTTACCAAATAAGAACACTCCACCAGAGAAGTAGGTCACATAATGGAATGGGCAACTCAAATACCCCAAGAGAACCTGATTCATACAGAGATAAACACCCCTCTGAGAATGCATACCTTTAGTTGTCACCTACCACCCCACACAGGAACCCATTCAGGGTATCATCAAATAACTAAAACCCATGCTCGATGTGGACCCCATCCTGAAAGATATCTTTCCTGAACCCCTTCTAGCTTTCAAATAACCTCCCAACCTCTCTAAGCTCATCATCAGAAGCAAGCTCCTCACAGACAAGGACACACAAACGTAAAGTCGCACCAGACCGCTCTCATGGACCAGCACTACTGGTGATGAGAGACACACTTAGCCAATGGGTTTCACAGATATTTGCTGACAGCAGAGAAATAGTGAAACTCAGGAATTTTCAGTTCTATTTAAAGCTCTCGATGGGAGTGTGCTCTAGTGGGCACAGATTCTTCTGCCTGTTCCCCCTAAGCTTGATCCCTCCTGCTCTTTTCCCTTCCAACCTGTCTCTGTCTCTGCCCATGGCTTCCTTTTCCAGTTTCATTTTCCTTGCCTAACCAATCTCCATCCCTCAGGATTCTCATCCCAATCCCAGTATCCTTGACCACCTAGTCTAGTTTCCCCACATTGCCTCACTATCCAAGTACCAATTCCCCCCACCCACCTCCACACAGACTCTCAGTTTCTCCCTTTCACTACACCCAGTCTCAGTTCCTACCTCCTGGCTCTGCATCCAGTCTGTCTCTTTTCCCACACTGGCTTTCACTCCTAGTCTTCCCTCCTCAGGCTCCTCATCCAGTCTCAGGTCTCCCCACCTAACTCATCCTCAGGTTATTGCCCTGATCTCTCTTTTCCCTGGCTTCTTCTCCCAGTTTCTTTGCCTAGCCATTCCCCAGTCTTCTCCTGCACCCTAACTCATAGATTCACAGATACTAAGGTCAGAAGGGACCATTCTGATCATCTAGTCCGACCTCCTGCACAGCGCAGGCCACAGAATCTCACCCACCCTCTCCTACGAAAAACCTCATCTATGTCTGAGCTATTGAAGTCCTTAAATCATGGTTCAAAGACTTCAAGGAGCAGAGAAGCCTCCCTCAAGTCACCCATGCCCCATGCTACAGAGGAAGGCGAAAAACCTCCAGGGCCTCTCCAATCTGCCCTGGAGGAAAATTCCTTCCCAACCCCAAATATGGCAATCAATCAGCTAAACCCTGAGCATATAGGCAAGATTCACCATCCAGATACTACATAAAATTCTTTCCTGGGTAACTCAGATCCCATCCATCTAATATCCCATCTCAGGGGATTAGTCCTATTTACCCTGAATATTTAAAGATCAATTACTTACTAAAATCCCATTATCCCATCTCCTCCATAAACTTATCAAGTAGAATCTTAAAACCAGATAGATCTTTTGCCCCCACTGCTTCCCTGGGAAGGCTATTCCAAAACTTCACTCCTCTGATGGTTAAAAACCTTCGTCTGATTTCAAGTCTAAACTTCCTGGTGGCCAGTTTATACCCATTTGTTCTTGTGTCCACATTGGTGCTGAACTGAAATAATTCCTCTCCCTCTCCTGTATTTATCCCTCTGATATATTTATACAGAGCAATCATATCTCCCCTCAACCTTCTTTTAGTTAGGCTAAACAAGCCAAACTCCTTAAGTCTCCTTTCATAAGACAAGTTTTCCATTCCTCGGATCATCCTAGTAGCCCTTCTCTGTACCTGCTCCAGTTTGAATTCATCCTTTTTAAACATGGGAGACCAGAACTGCACACAGTATTCCAGGTGAGGTCTCACCAGTGCCTTGTATAATGGTACTAAAACCTCCTTATCCCTACTGGAAATGCCTCTCCTGATGCATCCCAAAACCACATTAGCTTTTTTCACAGCCATATCACATTGGCAGCTCATAGTCATCCTATGATCAACCAATACTCCAAGGTCCTTCTCCTCTTCCGTTACTTCTAATTGATGCGTCCCCAGCTTATAACTAAAATTCTTGTTATTAATCCCTAAATGCATAACCTTACACTTCTCACTATTAAATTTCATCCTATTACTATTACTCCAGTTTACAAGGTCATCCAGATCCTCCTGTATAATATCCCGATCCTTCTCTGAATTGGCAATACCTCCCAGCTTTGTATCATCTGCAAACTTTATAAGCACACTCCCACTTTTTGTGCCAAGGTCAGTAATAAAAAGATTAAATAAGATTGGTCCCAAAACCGATCCCTGAGAAACTCCACTGGTAACCTCCCTCCAACCTGACAGTTCGCCTTTCAGTAGGACCCGTTGCAGTCTCCCCTTTAACCAATTCCTTATCCACCTTTTGATGTTCATATTGATCCCCATCTTCTCCAGTTTAACTAATAATTCCCCATGTGGCACGGTATCAAATGCCTTACTGAAATCTAGGTAAATTAGATCCACTGCATTTCCTTTATCTAAAAAATCTGTTACTTTTTCAAAAAAGGAGATTAGATTGGTTTGGCAAGATCTACCTTTTGTAAAACCATGTTGTATTTTGTCCCATTTACCATTGACTTCAATGTCCTTAACTAATTTCTCCTTCAAAATTTTTTCCAGGACCTTGCATACTACAGATGTCAAACTAACTGGCCTGTAGTTACCCGGATCACTTTTTTTTCCTTTCTTAAAAATAGGAACTATATTAGCAATTCTCCAATCATTCGGTACTACTCCTGAGTTTACAGATTCATTAAAAATTCTTGCTAATGGGCTTGCAATTTCAGGTGCCAATTCCTTTAATATTCTTGGATGAAGATTACCTGGGCCCCCCGATTTAGTCCCATTAAGCTGTTTCAGTTTTGCTTCTACCTCAGATATGGTAATATCTATCTCCATATCCTCATTCCCATTTGTCATGCTACCATTATCCCTAAGATCCTCTTTAGCCTTATTAAAGACTGAGGCAAAGTATTTGTTTAGATATTGGGCCATGCCTAGATTATCTTTAACCTCCACTCCATCCTCAGTATTTAGCGGCCCCACTTCTTCTTTCTTAGTTTTCTTCTTATTTATATGGCTATAGAACCTTTTACTATTGGTTTTAATTCCCTTTGCAAGGTCCTACTCTACTCGACTTTTAGCCTGTCTCACTTTATCCCTACATGTTCTGACCTCAATTAGGTAGCTTTCCTTGCTGATCCCTCCCATCTTCCACTACCTGTATGCTTTCTGCTTCTTCTTAATCACCTCTCTAAGATGCTTGCTCATCACCTTCCTATGAATTTTTTCCCTTTTCTTGGGATACAGGCTTCCGATAGCTTCTGCAGCTTTGATTTAAAGTAATCCCAGGCCTCCTCTACCTTTAGATCCATAAGTTCTTCAGTCCAATCCACTTCCCTAACTAATTTCCTTAATTTTTGAAAGTCAGCCCTTTTGAAATCAAAAACCCTAGTTGCAGATTTATTTTTGTTAATCCTTCCATTTAGTTTGAACTGAATTAGCTCATGATCACTTGAGCCAAGATTGTCCCCTACAACCATTTCTTCTATGAGGTCCTCGCTACTCACCAAAATTAAATCTAAAATGGCATCCCCTCTAGTCGGTACAGCAACTACTTGATGAAGGAATCCATCAGCTATCGCCTCTAGAAAAATCTGAGTCCTATTATTATTACTAGCACTGGTCCTCCAGTCTATATCTGGGAAGTTAAAGTTTCCCATGATCACGCAGTTTCCATTAGTAGTTACTTTATTAAAAACATTAAAAAGGGCTCTATCCCTTTTTACAAATTACATCCCGGAGGTCTATAGCACACCCCAAGCACTATCGTAGGAGAGGCTTTACTAGTTATCTTATCCAATGTAATTTTTGCCCAGACGGACTCTGTCTTATCCATTGCATCACTTCTTATTTCTTTACATTCTACCTCATCATTGATATACAATGCTACTCCACCACCTTTACCTTTGTTTCTGTCTTTCCTAAACAGCACATACCCTTCAATACCTGTAGTCCAGTCATGACTACTATTTTACCATGTTTCTGTTATCCCTATAATATCTGGTTTCACTTCCTGCACCAGTAGCTCTAGTTCCTCCATTTTGTTACCTAGGCTCCTCGCATTGGTGTATAAACATCTTAATTTTTGCTGTTTGGCCTCGCTCACATTTTGTACCCTATTAGGCACAGTCATTCTACAGCAAGTATAACCTATTAGACTAGTATCCACACCGCCCTTGCTCCTTATGTCCATTCTCCTACCCACGGCTGTATCCTTTCTTACTTTATCTTCTTCCCTCTCAATGCTAAAATCTGGTGTGGAGATTACCTAGACATTTCCCAACCATCTCCCCCTAATTCCTACTTTAAAGCTCTCTTTATCAGTTCTGCCAGCCTTGATCCTAGAAGTCTATTTCCTTCCCTACTCAGATGAAGTCCATCCTGAGAGAACTGTCCTCTGTCTGTGAATGCCTCCCAGTGGCCATACATCCCAAAGCCCTCCTTATAGCACCACTGCCTAAGCCATCTGTTGACAGTCATAATCTTGTCACACCTTTGTTGCCCTTCTCTAGAAACAGGAAGGATCCCACTAAAGATCACCTCAGTTTCCTTAAGAGCCTCAGTTTCCTTAAGCGTCTTCCCCAGCCTAGCATAGTTTCCCTTAATACTTTCCAGCGAGAATCTAGCCGTATCATTTGTTCCCACATGAAGGATAATTAGGGGATTCTTTCCTGCTCCCTTTAGGATCCTTTTCAACCTCAGGTCTACATCCCATATCTAATACCTGGAAGACAGCACACCCTTCTATTCTCTGGATCAGCTCTGGTTACAGGCCTGTCTATTCTTCTCAGTAAGGAGTCCCCGATCACATAGACCTGCCTTTTCCTGGTGACAGTGCTATTCTCCAGTCTCTCCCCTGTTCCCTCTGGCTGCAAGTTCTTTCCATTCCTATTTCCCCTTATAATCCTCTTCAACCCATCCTGTATCCTCATATTTGGTGTAGTCTCCCTTGACTCTTCCGCTTTTCCTATAGGACTAGCCTCTCTTTTCTTCTTCCTTACCCTTCCACCTTCAACAAGTACCTGCTGAGCCCCTTATTCATTTTCCAACTCTGCAAACCTGTTCCTAAGCTCTATTTCTCCTTCACTAGCCCGTCTTTTCCTCTGCCTGGTTCTTTTAGTCACATGCTTCCACTGACCACTTTCCTCACCCAGTCTCCCCTCAAAATTCCCCAGTCCTGCTTCCATCTGTGAGTCTGAGCTTTTCCCTTCAGATACCTCATGTCTTTGCTCCATCATCTGCTCAAACCCCTTCCTAAACTCAACGAGACTTTCCACCTGCATCTCCAAACCTCGGATCTTTTCCTCCATCAGCTCTATCAGACGGCATTTCATGCAGAAAAAACTCTTACCGGGTCCCCCCTCCAGGATCATGTATATACCACAGCTTCCATATCCAGTCATCCTCAATGTGTCTTCCACTACAGGAGTCATCAACTCCTTATCAGATCTGTTTCCCCTTCCTCCTGCCCTCATTCTCATTCCCTCACACACTGGTTTCTGGTCCCAGGCTCCTTGTCCAGACATTCTCAGTCTCCTCTTCCCCCCAATTCATTGTACAATTTCCATGTTCCCAAGAGCAAAATTGAATTCCAGTCCCAGTCTCCTTGCCCAACCAGTCCCAGACTTTCCAGGTCTAATTCCAGCCTCTCCTCCCAGCCAGTTTCTTTCCTTTCACTTCCAGTCCCAGTCTCACCAGACAACTTCTTCTTCCATACTGCCAGAGTGCCAATAAAAGAGTCATTGAGAGCACAGGAGAAATAGACTACTGCTCTCACTCCCAGTGCGCAGCCCCAGTCTGACCCAGAGCAGCAATTACAGGGAAAGTCAGGTTCCCAGACCAGTCTCCCTCCCTGGGCTTCTCATCTAGTCTCATTGTCTGTGCCTCCCCTTGGTCCTTGTCCCAATCTCTTTGCTGAACCAGTGCCAGTTCTTCCCCCACACTCTAGCGTCTTTCCAGTTCTTTCCAGTCCCCCAGTTCTCCACTGGTTCCCAGCTCAGTCTTCTTGCTCAGCCAGTCCCCCTAATTCCCAGACCCCTATCAGCCTCCAGATCTGGTCCACACCACCAAGGCTCCTTGTCCAAGTCTACTCCCCCAGCCCTCCCCTGCAACACCATAGCTCTGGTTCTTGTCTCCTTTTCATTTGAATCAAATGGCCTCCTCCTCCACACTGTCTGGGAGAAGTCATTGAGAACACAGGAGAGGCAGGCTCTGTGCTCCCAGTTCCACTGTTTGGCCCGTCCTCAGCTCAGAGCAGACATTACTGGAACAGGCCTGTTTTGCTCCTATAGCCCTAGGCTGGAGAGAATGTGCTCAGTCATTTATAGGAGCTGTGAGGTGATGGAGAATGCTCCATTGTTCTGCAGGGATAATCCATGCATAGTATGCTCAACGGATGGAATCTTCAGAGATTTTAGCTGTTAAACTCTAGCAAGTCTCCACAGAGCATGTGTGAAGAACACTTTCTTAAAATTTTCCAAAGGCTTATAAATTGGCCAAATGTTGGTGGATTTTTGATGGGGCAACAAAAGACACATTCTTGACACAAAGGTCATCCCCACTGCCAAATTTCAAATCCCTGTTCCAAAGTTAGGGGGCAGTAGAGCTGTTCAAAGAACGGTTCATCAGGATTTTTTAACATAGGCAAGACAATGTATTGCTCCCTAGACTCATTCTTGCAAATGGCTGAACTGTTTTGATTGAAATTTTAAAAAAATTATAGCTTGAGTCAGACACACAGATCGAAAAAGTTATCCTGAATAATTAAAGTTTGACAAAGTTATAAGCAACTGAAAATAGGGTCTGATAATGTAAAGTATCAAGCAACTTAATTAGAAGTGACACTACCAGCCCCACCTATAATAAATAACTAATATGGTTGCTAAAATCTTTCCAAGTAGCTTTTTCTCATTTACGGTTAGTTAGATTTTTTATTTTATAAAGTATTACAAAAGGAACAAATTACTAACCCTTCCTCTGTGGAATTCTATGTTCCCCTAGTTTATTCTTTTTTTCTTTTTTTCTCAATGTGGGTGAAATGGAGAAAACTGGTTGTTTTTTTCTTCTCAGACATAAAACAGGAAGCTTTCTAAAATTATTCATATAGAAGACCTGTTAACAAAACAAATTTTATTTTAATTAAACATGCCATTATAATCAAGAAAATGAAGACTTGTAGCAATAATACAGCATATATTACTTTTTCCTGTAAATAATTAGATATCTATACACATTTTACCGATTTGACAAAGAAAATCCTCCTTTTTTTGTGGACTGATACCCCTTTTTTGCAAGACTATTTGTTACTAGCCAGAATCTCTATTTGCTTGGCTAGGTGCATACTTGTCCAACCCCACACCTCTAATCCTGAAAAAAATCGCAGTTTTTGGTCTGAACAACTCTTCACTCATCATATGTTATACCAAGATGCATTCCTTTGTAGTTTTTCAGTGACAAGGGCACTTTATCTTTAGCAAAGTGAGCAAACAAGGAACCCTGAAGAACAGTTTATGATATTCTCAGCTTTTTAAGTGAATACAGTGCTTGCCTGTAGAACACATTTGAAGCTCACACCCTTTATTTACCCACAGAACTGGTACATGATACACAGTAGCAATTCATGACATGGTGTCATGTAAATGTGTGTAATTCTTGACCTACTATTTCCAACTCTATGGTGAGAGGTGTTTTTTGTTTCTGTGCCCACTGGCATTCTGGCTTTTTTGCTGAGACTGTCATACAAGGATGCCAATTGATACTAACTGAGGTGATGCATTTTATGATGTAGATACCAGCCAACTAGAAATTGGACTGAAACTCATTTCGCTTACACTGCCAAACAGCTATCAGATAACATTTTTCTCTCACTTCTCAAGTGAGCCAGATCCAAACTAGTGATCCACAGCTAGTTGAAAAGGATTGGTAATGAGAAACATAACCTAAATTATCCAGTGCACCAGGCTTATGATATTCTGTAGGTCAGTCAATAAGATATTTGAAAGCTTGAACACATGATTTAATGCACATATTGTACCTTGGGCTATGCAGAAAGGGTGCAGGTGGGTTCAGAGGCAGAAGATCCATCCTCGTCACCAAAATGTTGTAGCAACCAGGCAAGGTACTAACAAACTTCAACAGGACTTTATTTTTAAAGTGGAAACCTGTTTATCAAGCTGCTACTGCACCTTCGGTAGCTCTCAATCCGCCTCCTCAACTCCCCCCCCTTCCTGTTTCCTGTCCTTTCAGACTCCCAACAGCCAGTGCTCCCAGTTCTAATAATTACAAGCAGCATCTAAACACCACATATGTTTCAACAGTAAGATTGTAAACAATGTCTCTTTAGACAAAACATGATTTCAGGTCTTTAGATAAGAATTTTTTAACAAATATTATTGCCAATATGTTTCATTTAAATTTATTCTTATTTATGTCATTTCCCATGTAATTTACTCATGTCAACAGTGATATGCATTCCACTATCTTCTATAAATTAATTGCTGGCTCTAGTTTTCTTTCCATTCTACACACAAAAAAACTAAACTAAACCAAATGTAAAACAAAACAAAACAACAATTCAGACTTATGACAATGATGTAAGAAAACATATGACTGTGTTTATTTTAAACAATTCATTTAAAAGATCATAATTACTAGTTCATGCTAATGCCCAATTTACACTGTTTCTTTTTCCCCCCCATATACCCTATGTCTTATTACTTGTGAAAGGTGCCAATTTACTGCCAAACTCAACCTCCCAATAATGATGCCACTTGTGATGTGTTATAGGACATTTATTCAAAAGAAACTGGACTGAGATACCAACTTGTTTCATAAAAAAGCCTAGCATGATGGACTGTTGGTCACTACCAAAGTGGATTAGTTTAGAAGTGATAGTATAAGGTTCTATGTCTTATAACCAAAGTTCTAAGCCATCCATTTCCCTTAGAGAAGCATTTAAAAAGTAGAAACATACATAGGTTTGACACATAGGATAAACAGGACAGAATACAATCTCTTTCAAGTAAACTAAAGTACAACAATTCAGTAAGACACTCCCATCCAGTAAAAGAAATTCTACAGATTTATTTAAGTAGAGTATCATTAATTCATGGATTTTTTTTCTATTTGGAACTCAGAGAATACGTTGTTCAGCAACATCTGTAGGTCATCATAAATTTGGGTTTAAGGTTGTGTGTAAAGTTAAATGATAAAATCAAAAAACACCAAAACTTAGACTCAGTAGTACTTACTAATGGAAAGGCCCCATTGATGAGAGTCAGGGCTGCAGAATCAGGCCCTTAGTGAGGAAGCAGTTATAATTATATTTTTAGGCATTCTTGGCACAAAAATGTGGTTTAGTCACCACAGTCAAAAAGAACAATGAAAAACTGTATTTTTACAGTTAAAATACATCAAGTATAGAATATAACCTGTTTTTCACTAAATAAATACTATTGTTAGTACTGTTAAGATTACAGAAATACTACTTACTCTGAAGACATCAAGCAACAATTTTCCCTATTATATCATTATACCCAAATAATTTCTAATGGAGAGTTAGGCAGTAAACATACAATCTATATATATTCTTAGAGTCATGATTCCTTTCTTGTAGGGGTTAAGCACAGATGCACCTAGAAAATCATAGGAACAACACTACAATCACAAAGCCTGAGTTAGGTGCCTAGGCTCCCTAAACACTAATGCGGAGACATAGGCAATCCACAAAAGCCAACACACTAGGCAGAGAGCTCCTAAGCTAGTCAATGGGAGATGCAAACAAGAGAAGTGTGTCCTAAGTCATGCCCCTCTCTCAGAGATTGGTGCCTAAATCTGAGCTGCAAGGAGGTGCCTATGCCTTTAAAACACTTTCAGTATCAGTAGCATTGCATTTATTTCACTGGTTTTGTAACATCAGACAAAATGCTTGCATATTTCTACATTATATCAACAGACTGATGGCAGGTACATACTTGAGTTTGATTCTTTCTCCTGGAGTTTCATCAGTTATTAATGTGATTCAGTTAGCTTCCTAGATGACTTCTGAAATACTCACAAATTTTCACCATTATCACTAATATTTCCTTTGAATACCACAGGATGCTATTCTCAATTTAAACCATTTGTTCAGAATTCTGGCACTACTGCTTCACTGCTTTATTAGATTGATAAGTCTCCCTTCATCATGTTCATATTCTTATAATATTCTTTCTCTTTCAAGAAATTATAATTTATGTCTATGATTATTTTGGAGCAGTCTTAACATTATCAGATTAGTATTTTACTTCACAGTTCTAATCTTCCACAGTACTAAGAAAATACAACTCCTGGACATTTTAATAGGTGCCATAACTTAAATTAATAAAGGATGTTTTTATTTAGGAATACATTTTAACTAGTTAAAAACAAAAGTTAAACACAACTTGATAAGATACAGTACACTTTTTTAATTAAAATCATCATAAATTTGAAGTAAGACTTTTAAAAGTTCAATAAAAGATTCAGCAATAAGGAAGAAAATATGGAATAGCATTACAAATTGCTCACTGTAAAACTTGTGGGGCATCACCACTATGCCGAATAACAAGGTATGAAAGTAAAGAAAGCATGTCCTGCAGATAGGCATTGAATTTGAAGATGTGTGCACAGTGTCTCTACAACAACTAAGTGATGCATGGTATAAAGCATCTTTTTGTTTGAGTCCAACTGATTCAGAAGTATTCAGAGGCTGAAAAGCAAACCTGAACACTACAAGGTCAATGGTTGTTACATTCTTTTACAACAAACCAAGCCTAAATTTGACCTTGAGTGTTAACCCTGGCTTGGGAAGCAAGTGCTGGCAGTTTATGTTGGTGATTTGGATTCTCTGGTTAAGTTGTACAAGAAAGAGAGCAGAGACTTCTCAATAGCCTAATCAAGGTTGGAATCTTATTATGATATTCTGAGTTTCCCAGAGCAACTAAATTGTTAGTAAGACCCTTTCAAGAGGCTGGTGGTAAGATTTTTTAATATCAGGATAGCTAACAAATAGTAATTTTTCTGGTTAATAATTTGTTTTTGTAGTATTTTCTTTTACTGTATGTTTCCAACACATATGGAGGTGATAGACACAAAAATTGCACAGCAGGGCGATAATTAGTTTATCCTGCTCCCACAAATGTCAGAAGATTGAACAATTTCAAACAGCCATTAGCTTTTATAATCTATCTTACTAGAGAAATATTTCCTCCTTCCTCTTAAAGGAAAATTCCCCTCCCCTCACCCCCAGAGTATGCATATTCACAGGGTAAGAATCAATTATCACTGAATAAACTGAAATACATATTTTGTAAATAATCAGTATTTCTGAAACTAGTGGTGGAAGCAGCCATTTTATTGAAAAGTAGTGTCACCTGCAATAATGACGACTGTGATCTGTAGTAATAATGGCTTAACAATCACAAGAACTATTTCAATATGTATAAACATTAAACATATATGTTCTAAGGGAACTGAAAAAAAATGTACAATCTTACATCAGGCTCCAACAGTAGTAATGTCAAAAATGACATGTTCTCAACAAAATGTCCACCTCTAGCATTATTCTATAAAATGTCAATCTTAATTAACTGTGAAAAAAGAATATTTTATAGTTCATTTGCGATTAAAAGTTTTTTTACGTCTTAAAAATGTAAATGTTAGGCTAAGGAAAATGAGTGCAGGTTTCCTTTCCTTCTCTCTAATTCTTAAAATCACTTTTTATTAACAGCTCATCTACATTTGTTGTAAACTAAATGTTTAATTTTGTTACACTTTTTAAAGAGAAACAAAATGTTAATTGTGTGTACAGACACTAACCTAACTATGTCCATTTATTAAACCATTAAACTCAAGATTCTTAGGGCAGTGCTTTTAGAAGACTTCTGTAAATATACATAAGCAGAACCAAGATTGTAACAGAAGTGAAAACTCCAACGGCTAATTTCAGAGGAAGTTCTGTTAGTGCCAGTGGAATTCCACTTGCTTAAAGTATCATAGAATATCAGGGCTGGAAGGGACCTCAAGAGGTCATCTAGTCCAACCCTCTGCTCAAACAAAGCAGGACCAATCCCCAGTTTTTGGCTCAGATCCCTAAATGGACCCTTCAGGGATTGAACTCAGGACCCTGGGTTTAACAAGTCAATGCTCAAACCACTGAGCTATCCCTCTGTACAGTTGAATTTGGCCTCAAGAGTCTGACTCATCAACACTTGTGGAAGAATCATCAGCTCAAGGTATTTTAAATTCACTGCACTTTGTCATCACTTTCACACTGTTTTATGGATTTTTCCATTCTGACCGGTGCTGAGGATGATTAATATTGAAAAAAAAAAAGACATGCCATATAACAGAAAAAATATGTAAAAATTTAAAATACTATACATTTAGAATAGTACTTTTCATAGACTTATGAAATGACAAAATGCCTTAGATTCTGGGCCTGAGCCTCATTTACACTAAGGCCCTGGCATGGTAAAAGAGTTTTAGCGTGTTGTAAAGAACTTTACTACAAATGAGAATCAGGTCCTCTATGTACAGTGATCATATCATCCACCACTAAAATGTATCTATCTCTGGAGTGCAAACCAAGCAACCACTCTCCTGAAAGACACAACCTTCAGCAGCAGTTTCCTCTGTGAAAATTTCCTTTTCCAAAGTTCAGAACTTTATTTATTTATGGGCATTTCTATGGAGATTTGCTATATTCATTCTAGACCAGTGCAAAAAGCACTGCCAGATTAAGGGATCAGTGACAGTTTTAAAGTTCAATAACTCACATACGATCAGAGCTAGAAATTAATGCTGTATATCATAGGCAAGTTTTTTCCACTGTTACATATCATGTGTATCTAGCGCCGGCAAGTCATAGAATCCTGGAACTTGAAATCTTATTATTCTGGCTACTTGTTTGCTTTTCCTTTCACTTCCACTCCCTTATTTCTAATTAAGCTAAAATTAGAGTTGTATACACCGGAAACCTTTGAACCTATCATTCAAATGTTATAACCCATTGACCGAAAGGCCAAACTCCCACAGATCTTGAAGAAAGAAGGATCACACCAATAAAGCATTAACCGTTTTACATGTTCACCAGATATTATCTCTTAAAATCATGTTAAAATCTAACTGCAGAAAACAGTAAAACGGTAATAAGAATGATCTGATTTTAAGGTTGGATATCTCAAACTACTAGGGATGGAAATACAGTGTGAACTTCTCTAATTAGAAGTTAGACCAGTGACCAGAAAGGAAAGGGTTAGATCTATGGCTTTCACTGGAAAACAGATGACAAGGAAAGCACATTGTTTAAGGCTATAAAACTGGTAGTTAAAAGAGCTCTGTGTCAGGTCCAGGATAAAAGAAACACAAAAAGCTAGAATCAGATAAGGAAATTTACAGGCAGTATCAGATTGTTGGCAATTGACAAGTACCTTTCCTGACTCTTGGGGTGCCTGCAGCTATGATTGGAACCACCTCTGGTAATGTATGATTTTTTTAAAGTTCAAATTAACAAGATAGATGGTTTAAAAATAATCAAAATAACATTAAGAAATTGTTCCACATGAAATTCATTCAGTAATTATATTTAAAGTTATACATATTTACTGTATAAAGAGAGGCTATTTTGGTTTTAACTCCAAAAAGAAAAAACTCCTGATTCTCTTCTATGAGGAGGAAAACTACAGGTTACATGCAAAAGTGGGACAGTGGCATTCTATGTAGTATCTGACAAAAGTAAGAAAGCATAGAGAAAGCAGGAAAACAGAAAATTCTATTTGTTAAAAGGAAACAAATATGCTCTTCTGTTTGTACACGTGGGTTTTCTAATGCTCTTTTGTATCACAGAATAGCAGCATTATACCTTTAAACTATGTGAAAAGATATGAAAAAGATATTTAAATAATGGAAGTGCACTGAATGGCAAGTAGTTTTTACAAAATTGCACAGCACTAACAATTAACATAGTATAATATTTAGAGCTATAGATGTATACTAAACATTAGCATTCCTGTCTTTATTATCCATTTGTATCACACATCAGCATTTTACATTATTTGTTCTGGATATGCAGGAAGAAAGACAAGATGTGAGGGGTGTGGTTTAATTACGCCATAACTTTATCAGCTTAGTGCATCTGGGAACTATCGAGCAATATACTGTGCAATGCAGGTGATGATTCCTTCTTTAATTATTTCTACCTGGTAAAGGGCTGCCATCATCCTTCCACAGCTGTTCCCCAGCCAGCTGCTGGGACCTCACCACCCTTTCCTTACTTCTTTCCCCCCCCTCTAAGTCTAAACAAAGGCCATTCTGTCTTTGAGGTTGTAGGGATTGCAATATAGCTTGTAAAACAGAACCTTAAATGTCAAGAACAAAGTTTTTCAATAGAGTTCTTTATTCTTAACAGATTTTCCTGGAATATTTAGAATGATCCTTGGTGCTATATTCAGAGTCCAGATTTTTCTGAAAATAGTTATTAAATTAATATTTAATAGTACACTTACTTGTTTCCCAGATGTAAGCTTTTTGTCCTCAGTATTCTGTTCTGGTTTAATGATGTGATATATAAAGCTTTTACTATCACATACTGGAAATGTGCTTTGACTGTAAATTTGTTTTGCTTCATCTCTGATATAATATCTCTGCAGAAGAACTTCATCCCAAGGAATTTTGCTGTAAAAACAGAATTTCTGTTATTTTAGTTCACAGTAAATAAAAATGTAGGTACTTCTGAATGACTGAATAATCCGGACAGTTGATTCTTTTATTGTTGCTAAAGAACAAAGTGAACCGCAATACTTATAATTTCCTCCTGTACATCATTATTACTTAAGAAGAAAGGAAAAGAAAGGGAATTATATGCCGAAAACAATGTTAATTTAATATTTAGATTGAAATCTTATTGACATAAAAGGCAGAAAATGCAGTTAAGATTTCCACTTCTATCTTAACTTGGTTCCCTAGCTGATATATGCAGTAAAATAAGATATTTTACAATATACAAAATAAGAAAAGCTGGAAAGGCCCTTAAGTTAAATGCAAGTCTCACAGTTGTATTAAGAACAGGAGTACTTGTGGCACCTTAGAGACTAACAAATTTATTAGAGCATAAGCTTTCGTGGCCTACAGCCCACTTCATCGGATGCATACTATTAAGAGGGTCTTCAGAAGGGAAAAAAACAAGGAAAGGTGTATTGTGCTGATTGGCTGAAGTGAAGGAGAAGTAAGAAAAAGGCCTATAAAAAAAAGGCTGCAGGGCCTAACAAATTAATCCATGTTAGATTCCATTCAGGTCAAGATTTTGGAAAAAGCTTTCTAATGCTGTAAAACTGGGTCTTTAGAAGTGGTGTCTAGCTGTATAGATATTACCTGATTTTTATTAGCTAAACTTGTAAATCAAATACATTAATTTATCTTATTGCTAGTTAAAATATAAATTTTGATATACACAATGGATTTCTGACTTTTGGTGCCACAAGTACTCCTTTTGATTTTTAAATGAATCTACAACTCACAATTCCATGCTATATATAATTAATTACATTTAGGTTTGGCAGAATTACTTTTTTTTAATCATTTTGACTTCTAAAATGTATTTTTAAACTTTTTTTTTAGATTTTTAGCTATTTCAATTTTCATAGCTATAGAAAGTTGGGGGGTATCAGAAAATAATTTAGTGACAGACACTGAGATGAAAAAAGTTAACATTTTACAACTGTTAAAATGTTAACACAAATTGTCAAAATCACATCAAAATATACAAATAAATATCCTTAAATCTAATTCTAATAAATTCTCAAGCAGCATTTTTATAACTTTGCCTGTCTGTAAATTTTGATTATTATCAATGGAACTATTTTTGTCTGTGTATGTATAGTGAAAATCAATGTTTAGATAGTTACCAAAAAAAATCTAATCCTTCCAAGCTTAATTATATTTACATTCATTTTAAGGATACTTTATACTGTCAGTGTGGTGTGAAGGGGCTGTAATGTAAATGAAACTCAGACTCACTGTGTATTGTAAACATGAGCTCCTTTTCCCAAAGCTGATCCAACTCCCACTGAGATCAACTGAGAGGTCCCCCATTGATTTAAATGGATTTGGGCCCTAAATATAGGGTTCTCTTCTCTTTGTTTCAGGCCCTATATTGTATTTCTACCTTTCATGTGGAAAAGTCAGCCTGTTGTACAACCATGACACTGTACAACTCAGAAGATAGTAAATAATTTCAAATGCATATGTAAGGCTACAATTCTGTCAGGGAGATCACAGATTCCATGACTTTCTGGGATCTCCAGGACTTCTTCTGGGACAGGGCTGGAGCAGCTGTCAGCCCCGGGCAGTCTGAACAGCTGACCAATAGTCAGCAACAGGCCACCAGAACAGCGATCCCCAGCCCGCCGAAGCAGCAGCTGAAGTTGGGTCTGACTTTGATGTAGGAAAAGCCATGGGGCTGAAGCAGCTGCAAGCCCTGGCAGCGTTTTGTTTGTCCCTCCTCCAGTCACAGGCTTCCATTAATTTTTGTTTATTGCCCGCGACCTGTCCATGACTATTACTAAAAATACCTGTGACAAAATCAAAGTCTTATGCATAAAGCCCAAAGTGTTGTTAAATTTTATTAATAAATATTTTGATAACAGCTAACTCGCACTCTGAAAGCAAGCCTCTGATCCAAATTTAGTGTCAATTTACATCCCCGATCTAACTAACTAGGAAAAAGATCTCCAAATAACTGTACAAATTCCAGTGATATGGTATGTTGTGAGTTTTCCATTTAATGAATTGAACAAAACAAGAAAAAATATATTTACCTTTGCTAACAGGATACAGGGTTACAATTTTGAACTCATTCAAAAAAGGACGTATTTCAGAGGAACAGGCTTGAGACAAATTAATTTACATCTGTGGGGAATGAAGAGGGGATTTGGAAGGGAAAATGTAATATTTATGTTGAATCGTAGGATCAGCAAAAACAAGCTTTTGCTTGCTACTGGTTTTCTTTTTATAACAGAGGGCAAATGGGGGCACCATCCACTATCACTGACTTCAATGGGATTTTGTATCAGCACTTAAGGTTATATCTTCACTATAAAACAAAATAATTTGTATTTTTACATCAAGAAAACCCTAGTGGAGACAAGGGATAAGAAGTCTTCATGTCAATGTAACTAGTCAAAATCAACCCCCAACCCCCCCACCTGTGCAGTTTTATCATCTCTCTTACTTATTTTGCTTCCTTTTCTGTCCCTACTTCCCTTACCCAAAATAAGCAAACAAAAAATAACAAACCAGTAACCACTTTGTCTGTTCTCCAGCCACCACACTTAAAACTCACTTAAAATCACTATCAGTATCTCAAAGCAATCAGCTGTCCACAGATCCTGCTCAACTACACCACTGTGACAGGTTGGATCACAGAAACCCCCTGGGAATTGCCTCCTGATGTGCCAAGAGTACTTCTGCCCCTGCTTTCCTGCCCAGTCAACTTAGGACTTCAGTACCCTGCCTGGTTTGAGCCAGGCCCACTAGCCTGCTGCAAACCCAGGTCTGAACCATGTCCCCTAACAGCTGTAGGCTCAATTGAAAGCAGCTTACAGAAGTGTTCCTGTCTTTAACACTCAGATACCCAACTCCCAATGGGATCCAAAGTCCAAATAAATCTGTTTTACCCTGTATAAAGTTTATACAGAGTAAACTCATAAATTGGTTGCCTTCTATAACACTGATAGAGAGATATGCACAGCTGTTTGCCCCCGCCCGCCCCAGTATAATACATACTCTGGGTTAATTAATAAGTAAAAAGTGATTTTATTAAGTACAGGAAGTAGGATATAAGCGGTTCCAAGTAGTAAAAGACAAAACAAAGTGAATTACCAAGCAAAATAAAATAAAACACACCAGTCTAAGTCTAGTACAGTAATAAAAACTGAATACAGATAAAAGAAAAGGAATACTTGTGGCACCTTAGAGACTAACCAATTTATTTGAGCTTTTGTGAGCTACAGCTCACTTCATCGGATGCATGTAGTGGAAAATACAGTGGGGAGATTTTATATACACAGAGAATATGAAACAATGGGTGTTACCATACAGACTGTAAAAAGAGTGATCAGGTAAGGTGAGCTATTATCAGCAGGAGAGCGGGGGGGGGGGGGGGGGGGTGAAGAATTGCCACTATTAGGTCTGCCATGTACATTGGCCAAACTGGAAAGTCTCTACGTAAAAGAATAAATGGACACAAATCAGACGACAAGAATTATAACATTCAAATACCAGTCGGAGAACACTTCAATCTCTTTGGTCACTCGATTACAGACCTAAAAGTGCCAATTCTTCAACAAAAAAACTTCAGAAACAGACTCCAAAGAGAGACGGCTGAATTGGAATTAATTTGCAAAAAGGACACCATTAAATTAGGCTTGAAGACTGGGAGTGGATGTGTCATTACACATAGTAAAACTATTTCCCCATGTTTATTTTCTCCCCTCACTGTTCCTCACACATTCTTGTCAACTGCTGGAAATGGCCCACCTTGATTATCACTCCCCGCCCCCCCTCTCCTGCTGGTAATAGCTCACCTTACTGGATCACTCGTTACAGTCTGTATGGTAACACCCATTGTTTCATGTTCTCTATGTATATAAAATCTCCCCACTGTATTTTCTACTACATGCATTCTATGAAGTGAGCTGTAGCTCACGAAAGCTTATGCTCAAATAAATTCATTAGTCTCTAAGGTGCCACAAGTACTCCTTTTCTTTTTTTGGATACAGACTAACACGGCTGCTCCTCTGAAACCTGAATACAGATAAAATCTCACCCTTAGAGATGTTTCATTAAGTTTCTTTCACAGACTGGAGCTGAACACCTTCCTAGTCTGGGCACAATCCTTTCCCCTGGTACAGCCCTTGTTCCAGCTCAGCTGGTAGCTAGGGGATTTCTCATGATGGCTCCTTCTCCTTGTTCTGTTCCACCCACTTATAGATCTTTTGCATAAGGCAGGAATCCTTTATCCCTCTGGGTTCCCACCCCTCCTCAGTGGAAAAGCACCAGGTTAAAGATGGATTCCAGTTCAGGTGACATGATCACATGTCCTGTGAGACCCCAAGCCTTCATTCCTCCTAGCCTGACTCACAGGAAGGCCTGCCTGCAAACAGAGCTATCCACAGTCAATTGCCATGGTTGATGGGAGACATTAAGTTTCCAAACCACCATTAATGGCCCACACTTTGCACAACTACAATAGGCCCTCAAGAGTTATATTTCATATTTCTAGTTTCCGATACAAGAGTGATGCATTTATACAAATAGGATGACCACACTCAGTAGATTATAAGCTCTGTATTGATACCTTGTAAGAGACCTTTTGCATGAAGCATATTTTAATTACATTATATTCACACTCATACTTTTATAAAATACTTTTATAAAATCATATAGAGAGCGTCACACCTCTGGACATAGTTTTTCAGGTAATAATGGTGAGGTAGTATCTGACTGAAATAGCCAAAGAAGGACTAGAACAAATTGATAAATTAAGGAGGAACAAGTTACAATGCTTAGCCAAGATTATTAAAAGAACTTAAGAAGGAAGTGGCTGAGTTGCTAACAAAAATAAACAATCTCTTATTAAAATCAACTGCTATACAGGAGGGCTGGAAGATAGCAAATATTCTACCTATTTTTAAGGCACAAGTGGTGATCCTGGGAATTACAGACAAATGGGACTTACTTCAGTACCAGGTAAACTGGTTGAAACAATCATTAAAAGCAGAATTATAATATATCTAGATGATCATGATATGCTAGAGACAAAAAAAATCAGCTTCTGATAAGGAAAAAAAAAGCCTCACTACTTACTATTAGAATTTTCTAAACTCATTAACAAAATAGTATGTAAAGGAGAACTGGTTTATATAATTTACTTGGATATACACAAAACTTTTGTCAAAGACTTATTAATGATCTGTAACAGGCAGGAAGTAGCAAGGTGGCAAAACTTGCAGATGACAAAAAATTATTTGGGTTAGTAAAATCTACAGAAAACTGTGAGTAACTTCAGAGGGACTTATCGAAGATGTATAAATGGACAGCAGATGAATTTCAGTGTTGATAAATGCAAAGAGATGCATATTTGAAGGAAAAATCTGAACTATTCATAAACTTTACTGGTTTCTAAATTAATTTTAACAGTTTAGGAAAGAGCTAAGTGTAACTGTGTCAATGAACACCTCGGCTCAATGTAAAGTGGATGAATTTAAACCGAAATTATTTAAATCACTAAATTTAATCATGATTTAAAACAACAAGCAGGAAACCTTGATTTAAATAATTTATTTTAATCTTTTCTTGCATTTGTACTTTGTAGTTACTTTCCTAACCTAAAAATTGATTCTCATTGGTTGGTAACAGTTAAAACATGTTGATTTGCAACTAAATATAGTCTTTACACTCATTTTGGTACTTCTTTTTGCTAACCAACAGGACATGCTATATCTATACATCTTTATTTAAGCAATTACATAGCTTAATATACATTTATTCAGATTCTTAATTTTTAGATTTTATAAATTATGTTAGGAAATGGAGAATGATGCATTTCTTATTTATGAGATGATGTTTACTTTTTTTACTCACAATTTATGTCAAGCATTTGGATGGAAATAGAAATTCAATTAAAAATGAACAAAAACAGCATTTTCAAAAAAAAATTATTAGTTAAATAAAATTACCTTAAATGTGCGGGGTATGTATGGGGGAAAAAACATTTATCAAAACATGTTTTGCATTTGAAAACTAACTGATTTAGTAAACAAAGGAAATGCTACAGGATGCATGCCCCACGCCCTGCATATTACTATGCAAGCAGTCCTCACACACTCCTGAGTTTCATCACAGTGTGCTTTATTTATGTCTTGTATAGTTTTGCATCCCCACAGCATAAGACTTTCCCCAAGCTTCACCCTACTTCCTATACAAAGGGCTGGGGGGTTCCCACCTGTCTAAGATCCTGGGCTTTGTTGCCCTTCCTTTTCCTTCTGCCTTCCTGTCTCTCTTTTAACTGACCCCAACTGATGAGCTGGATTCCCTTGTTAACTGTTAACTTGCTAACCCGATGAAGTGAGCTGTAGCTCACGAAAGCTTATGCTCAAATAAATTTGTTAGTCTCTAAGGTGCCACAAGTACTCCTTTTCTTTTTGCGAATACAGACTAATACGGCTGCTACTCTGAAACTTTTCTTTCTTGTTAACTGATTAATCAACCAGCCTTTAAGCAATTACCTCCAAATTTAGCCCATGGGGAGAAGCTTACAGAGTGATGAGTCAACCTTAAGCTATTCCTACTCTGTCATAGAAAGCATTAGGCTTATTTTGTTGCTCTTTTGACCAGAAGGTTGACAGTTGACATTTGGTCACCGGTTGGATGTTAGTCATGGTTTCTTACTTAACAGAGTGGATCACATGAAGGTCATCATTTTCCACCCAAAATATGGACTGGCAACTTACATAAAGCAGATCAACAAATATGTGATTCTACCTCCTACAGCACACAAAGAACCAATTACAATCTCTGTGTGCATCAGCAAACTAACCATCATTAATGCATATAAACCAGCTGGTACATAGTGGCTTCAACCAGCTCTGCAGAATGCATAGGAACCCTGCGATATTTGTGGGCAACTATAATAGTCATCACATGCAATGGGGCTATGCCGGAAACAACACTGCAGGGGAAGAACTGACACACCAAGTGTTGGCAAATGATATGTTCCTCCTTTTTGATGCGAAACAGCGCATCGCCTTCTATTCTACAAGATAGGGCAGAGGATACTGCCCTGACCTGACTTTCATCTCTAACAATGATACAGGCACACCAATACCTGCATTGTGGATTGTCCTCAATGACTTCTGAACAGCCAGACCGGACCAGTACTGACTTGTATTGGCATTCAAATCCCAGTTCTCTACTAAAAACTGGTGGCATGCTGGAATTTCAAACAAGCATATGGGACCACTTTCACTATGACTGTGAACAATACAATCTCCCACATTCCCCCAATGCCGAAGACTTTGAACTGTTTTACCGTGCTCCCAATCTCCACCACAAAGAACAACATCCCTGGAGACAGAAGTCATTGCATGCTCCTTGCTGGACTGCAGAGAACCAAAAGCTCCTCCACAAATATGACCCAGAAATTCAAAAGCCCTCCAGGCATCACTGGATGCAGCAAGGCAGAAACAGAGCTTGAATGTGTAGGAAGTCTAAACTTCACACACTTGATCAGATGCACCTAGAACCTTCTGAGACACCTGGAGGCTGCAAATCCCACACATACCAGGTGAAAGCCAACACCATCAGTGCTAAATTTTTGTGGACATCAAAATAGCCAGTGGACAAACAGTATCACAGACAAGTCCAGCATCAACTTCAGCAGGTGAGATGTCCACATGTGCTCCAGCGTCCCAATAATCTGAACCATTCACAAGTAAGGAGATCGATGCAGCCATGAAATTGGGAAAAGCAACAGGAAGAAATGGTATCTGTCCTGAGTTTCTATATAATCTGGGTCCACTGGCATGAAAACGGATAATGGGTCTGTTTCCTTTAATGAGAAAACAGAGTGGGGTCCCACAGGAATCAGTTCTGGGTCCAGTTCTGTTCAATATCTTCATCAATGATTTAGATAATGGCATAGAGAGTACACTTATAAAGTTTGTGGATGATACCAAGCTGGGAGGGGTTGCCAGTGCTTTGTAGGATAGGATTATAATTCAAAATTATCCAGACACACTAAAGAAATGGTCTGAAGTAAATAGGATGAAATTCAATAAGGACGAATGCAAAGTACTCCATTTAAGAAGGAACAATCAGTTGCACACATACAAAATGGGAAATGATTGCCTAGCAAGGAGTACCGCAGAAAGAGATCTAGGAGTTATAGTGGACCACAAGCTAAATATGAGTCAACAATGTAACACTGTTGCAAAAAAAGCAAACATCATTCTGGGATGTATTAGCCAGAATATTATAAGCAGGACACAAGAAGTAATTATTCCATTCTACTCCGCACTGATTAGGTCTCAACTGGAGAATTGTGTCCAGTTCTGGGTGCCACATTTCAGGAAAGATTTAGACAAATTGGAGAAAGTCCAGAGAAGAGCAACAAAAATGATTAAAGGTCTAGAAAACATGACCTATGAGGGAAGATTGAAAAAATTGGGTTTGTTTAGTCTGGAGAAGAGAAGACTGAGAGGGGATATGATAATAGTTTTCAAGTATATAAAAGGTTGTTACCTTATATAAAAGGTTGTTAAGGGAGAAAAACTGTTCTTCTTAACCTCTGACGATAGGACAAGAAGCAATGGGCTTAAATGGCAGCAAGGGAGGTTTAGGATGGACATTTGGAAAAACTTCCTAACTGTCAAGGTGGTTAAGCAATGGAATAAATTGCCTAAGGAGGTTGTGGAATCTCCATCATTGGAGATTTTTAAGAGCAGGTTAGACAAATCCCTGTCATGGATGATCTAGATAATACTTTGTCCTGCCATGAGTGCAAGGGACTGGACTAGATGATCTCTCAAGGTCCTTTTCAGTCATACGATTCTGTGATGCAGCTTTTTACCAACATCCTGGAGAGCAGTGAAATCCCCGATGTGTGGAGAGATGCTAAGGTCATGCACTCCTAAAGCCTGCAAAACCGCAGGTCACCCTTCTAATGATAGGCCGTTGTCCCTCTTAAGCACCATGAACAAGGTGATGGAGTACATGATTCTGAACCAAGTCAGGCCCACTGTGGATGCCAGCCTACCCAAGGAGCAAGCTGGCTTTCGACCACACACAGAAGTTGCTGCAACCAGGTCCTGGTTCTCACTACAAACATTGAGGCTGGGTTCCAACAAAACTCAAGACTCAAAACTCAAGATCTGTCAATAGCATATGACACAGTCTGGAAGGATGGTCTGCTACTGAACTGGCCAAAGTGATCCACTGTGTGTGGATTCTCAGGCTGCTGAACACTATGTTTTGCGGCCGAAGGATATGTGTTTACCTTGGAGGTCAAACCAGCAAACTGTGCACTTTGAATAATGGGATAGCACAAGGCTCTGTACTTACTCCGACACTATAGATACATGAGTGATATGCCTGAAATGATAGCACAGAAGTTTGCATACACTTCTGATTTGTCACCTGCAATTAAGGCCTGTAGTTTTAAAGAACTTGAAGTGATCCTTATATCTGACCTTAAGATCATGGAGGAGTACTTTCAAAAGTGGCACCTGAAACCAAATCTGAGCAAATCAGTAGTCTCTGCTTTCCACCTTGACAAGAGAATTGCACAAAAACTCTGTCAAGTTTTGTGGTGAAACTGTGTGTTATGACCCAAAGCCAACATATCTTGATGTCATTCTTGACCACACACTGACCTTTCATGACCACCTCAAGAAAGTAGCCTCTAAAGTGAAGACTTGTATCAAGATTATTCAAAAATTAGCAGGAAAAAGCTGGGGATCAACTGCCCCAATTCTACAAACATCAGCCTTGGCCCTGGTGTACTCAGTTGCAGAGTACTGTGCGCAGGGGTGGACTAGAAGCTGCCATACCCAACTTGTGGATAGGCATCTGAATCTGACCATGCAAATCATCATGGGAACTTTAAAATCAACACCTCTACAATGGCTTTCTGTGTGAGCTAATAACAAACCTCCACCTATCCATTGAAATATAGCCACAGTAAAGAACTTAAACACACCAAAGACTACCCAGAACTTCCCATCGGCAGGTTCTGGATAACATATCTCAACAACGCCTGAAATCATGAAAACCACTATGGACCACATGTGAACACCTCATGTCTCTGGATCTGGCCAGGGAATGACAAAGTGTCTGGATCTCATCTACCATTTCAAACAAGCACATTATTACTGACCTCCTGGTTTCTACCTGCCAAGGATAAACTTTCAAATGAAGAGAAACTGAAAAGATTGGAACTGTTTAGAGAAGAGATAAATAAGAGGGAACATAACAGAAGAATTCACATAATGAATGCTATAGATAAGGTAGACTGAGCACTCATACTCACTTTCATAATACAAGAAAAAGGAAACATATGATGTAATTTAAATACTACAAATTCAAAACTGATAAAAGGAAATGCTTTTATTTTAAAACAATGTATAATTTAGCCTGTGGAACTCATTGTCATAAAATGTTATTGATGTGAAGTGCATAGTAGGATTCAAAAAAGGTTTGGAAATTTTATGAAAAATGAAAAATATCCAATTATATTAGATAGGATTTTTAAAAAAGAAAAAGGCAGAAAAGGATATAAATCCTTGTGCTTCAGGGAATAATTCTAACTGATGAGTGGTTGGGAAGAAACTTCTCCTGTGGGTGAGTATTCCATAATTGAGCATTTCAGTGTATCTTAAATCTTCTTCTGAAGCACCTTGTACAGGCCACCATAAAAGACAGATGGACCACAGGTCCAATACAGCATAGCAAATCCTATGTTCCATCAAAACATAGGGTTTGTTATTGTAAGGTCATCCACCATTCTAATTTAATTTTTCACTTCTGTTTCTTATCTAATTGAAAAAATTTTAAGCCTGACAACTTTGACACTAAAGAAGCTGGGCGTGGAATTTAACTATAAGAAACATTGTTTGAAAGTGAGCCTCAAATCTTAAGGAAACCCTTACTGGTCACAGTAATTACTTAGTACAAAGAATAAGTGTATAATTTTTAGAATGTAACATACAGTCCTTTAAAAAGATTGACAACACATTATCTGCAAAGGGCTTCATATTAACATATTAATGAAAGAATTTTCAAGCCATTATGGAGACACTGAAGTTTTTATGGTAATATGTAATGTGCCATTAATAACCTGTAAAATGCATAAGCATGAAGGACAAAATTTTGAAAGGTTTATACATTGAACAGCTATTAGTTTAAGAGCGTACAGCTGTGCTATTATGTGTTTGGGCATTAGGGTTACTTATCTCTATCTGAAAATGATTAGGACATTGCAGCCTCTTCACAGCCTTTCTTTTCCATAATAACAATAAGGAACCCATGCAAAAAATGCTGAAAAGCAAATAAAAGCAGTGTCCTTTTGTAACAGAGTGAAATTACTTAAAAAAAAATACAAAACTGTAATAATTAATAAAATCGCACATTTTGAGGCAAAGACTTGAAAAAAATGTACAGGTTTTGAGAGCAGAGAAACTAAAATATCCAGCCCTGGTATGTTCTTTAAGCTCCCAGTGTAGCTCATTAGTGATGTGCAGTGCTACTGTAATCTCTGTAGGGTATTTACTAGCAGAGATGGATTACACTGCAAAAGAATATTAAATTGTATGGCCTTTCTCAGGGGCTTAATGACATGTGAATGATCTCTCAAGCACAACTTTAAAGTGGGTTGACTGCCTTCCTACCCTGCCTCTTCTCTCTTTCCACCTCTTATAAAAGATGACAATTTACTAACTCAAAATGTGTTACATCCAACACAGGGGAATTCTGTATTTGACCTTGTCTTGACAGATAAAGAGGAACTGATCACAGAACTAAGAATTAGCTGCAGTCGCACAGGAGCCAGCAAACAGAGCTGTAAACAGGGCAGTTTGAGTGGGAGTTCTGTTGGAGGAGAAGATTAACAGGATTTAGGTGGGAAGGCTATGACAGATACAGAGGCAGCAGTGGGAGTGACCAGGTAGTGGAAGACACAATGAAGATGACTGGATGTGGAAGCTGTGGTATGTACATGATCCTGGAGGGGGTACCTGGAAAGAGTTTTGTCTGCACGAAGTTCCGTCTCATAGAGCTGATGGAAGAAAAGATACGAGGATTGGAGATGCAGGTGGAAAGTCTGGTTGAGTTTAGAAGGGGATTCGAGTGGATTATGGAACAACGACATGAGGTAGCTGAAGAGAAAAGCTCAGACTTGCAGTTGGAGACTGAAGAATTCTGAAGGGAGACTGCTGGATGAAGAAAATGGACAGTGGAAGCATGTGACTAAGAGAACCAGGCAGAGGAAAAGACAGGCTAGTGAAGGAGAAATAGAGCTCAAGAACAGGTTTGCAGAGTTGGAAAATGAAGAAGGGGCTCAGCAGGTGGTCATTGAAGGTGGAAGGGCAAGGAAGAAGAGAAGAGCGGCTAGTCCTATAGGAAAAGGGGAAGAGTCAATGGAGACTACACCAAATGTGAGCCCCAGGAGGATACAGGATGGGTTGAAGAGGATTACAAGGGAGAATAGGAATGGAGAGAACTTGCAGCCAGAGGGAACAGAGGATAGACCGGAGAATCGCACCGTCACCAGGAAAAGGCAGGTCTATGTGATCGGGGACTCCTTACTGAGAAGAATAGACAGGCCTGTAACCAGAGCTGATCCAGAGAATAGAAGGGTGTGCTGTCTTCCAGGTGCTAAGATACGGGATGTGGACCTGAGGTTGAAAAGGATCCTAAAGGGAGCAGGAAAGATCCACTGATTGTCTTTCATGTGGGAACAAATGATACAGCCAGATTCTCACTGGAAACTATCAAGGGAGACTATGCTAGGCTGGGGAAGATGCTTAAGGAAATCAAGGCTCAGGTGATCTTCAGTGAGATTCTGCCTGTTCCTAGAGAAGGGCAAAAAAGGTGTGACAAGATTATGACTATCAACAGATGGCTCAGGCAGTGGTGCTTTTAGTAGGGCTTTCGGATGTATGGCCACTAGGAGGCATTCATGGACAGAGGTTCTATCGGGATGGACTTCATCTGAGTAGGGAAGGAAATAGACTTCTAGGATGGAGGCTGGCACTACTGATAAAGAGAGCTTTAAACTAGGAATTTGGGGGAGATGGTTGGGAGATGTCCAGGTAATCTCCACGCCAGATTTTAACATTGAGAGGGAAGAAAACAAAGTAAGAAAGGATACAGCCATGGGTAGGAGAATGGACATAAGGAGGAAGGGCAGTGTGGATACCAGTCTAATAGGTCATACTGGCTGTATAATGTCTGTGCCTAATTGGGTAAAGAATGTGAGCGAGGCCAAACAGCAAAAATTAAGATGTTTGTACACCAATGCGAGGAGCCTAGGTAACAAAATGGAGGAACTAGAGCTACTGGTGCACGAAGTGAAACCAGATATTATAGGGATAACAGAAACATGGTGGAATAGTAGTCATGAATGGACTACAGGTATTGAAGGGTATGTGCTGTTTAGGAAAGACAGAAATAAAGGTAAAGGTCATGGAGTAGCATTGTATATCAATGAGGAGGTAGAATGTAAAGAAATAAGAAGCGATGGAATGGATAAGACTGAGTCTGTCTGGGTAAAAATCACATTGAGGAAGAAAACTATTAGAGCCTCCCCTCTGATAGTACTTGGGGTGCGCTATAGACCGCCGGGTTCTAATTTGGATATGGATAGAGCCCTCTTTATTTTTTTTAATTGAGTAAATACTAATGGGAACTGAGTGATCATGGGAGACTTTAACTTCCCAGATATAGACTGGAGGACCAGTGCTAGTAATAATAATAGGGCTCAGATTGTCCTAGATGCGATAGCTGATGGATTCCTTCATCAAGTAGTTACTGAACTGACTAGAGGGGATGCCATTTTAGGTTTGGTTTTGGTAAGTAGTGAGGACCTCATAGAAGAAATGGTTGTAGGGGACAACCTTGGTTCAAGTGATCATGACCTAATTCAGTTCAAACTGAACGGAAGGATAAACAAAAATAAATCTGCGACTAGGGTTTTTTATTTCAAAAGGACTGACTTTCAAAAATTAAGGAAATTAGTTAGGGAAGTGGATTGGACTGAAGAATTTATGGATCTAAAGGCAGAGGAGGCCTGGGATTACTTTAAGTCAAAGCTGCAGAAGCTATCGGAAGAGGGAAAATCCCGAGAAAGGGGAAAAAATTCATAGACAGGAGTTGTAGACCAAGCTGGATGAGCAAGCATCTCAGAGAGGTGATTAAGAAAAAGCAGAAAGCATACAGGGAGTGGAAAATGGGAGGAGTCAGCAAGGAAAGCTACCTTATTGAGGTCAGAAAATGTAGGGATAAAGTGAGAAAGGCTAAAAGTCAAGTAGAGTTGGACCTTGCAAAGGGGATTAAAACCAGTAGTAAAAGGTTCTATAGGCATATAAATAAGAAGAAAACAAAGAAAGAAGAAGTGGGACCGCTAAACACTGAGGATGGAGTAGAGGTTAAGGATAATCTAGGCATGGCCCAAAATCTAAACAAATACTTTGCCTCAGTCTTTAATAAGACTAATGAGGATCTTAGGGATAATAGTAGCATGACAAATGGGAATGGAGGTAGATATTACCATATCTGAGGTAGAAGCAAAACTCGAACAGCTTAACGGGACTAAATCCTGGGGCCCAGATAATCTTCATCCAAGAATATTAAAGGAATTGGGACATGAAATTGCAAGCCCATTAGCAAGATTTTTTAATGAATCTGTAAACTCAGGGGTTGTACTGTATAACTGGAGAATTGCTAACATAGTTCCTATTTTTAAGAAAGGAAAAAATGTGATCCAAGTAACTACAGGGCTGTTAGTTTGACATCTGTAATATGCAAATATGCAAAATTGGAAAAAAATTTGAAGGAGAAAGTAGTTAAGAACATTGAGGTCAATGGTAAATGGGACAAAATACAACATGGTTTTACAAAAGGTAGATCATGCCAAACCAACCTGATCTCCTTCTTTGAGAAAGTAACAGATTTTTTAGACAAAGGAAACGCAGTGGATCTAATTTACCTAGATTTCAGTAAGGTGTCTGATATGGTGCCACATGGGGAATTGTTAGTTAAATTGGAAAAGATGGGGATCAATATGAAAATTGAAAGGTGGATAAGGAATTGGTTAAAAGGGAGATTACAGCGGGTCATAGTGAAAGGTGAAAGGTCAGACTGGAGGGAAGTTACCATTGGATATCCTCAGGGATCAGTTTTGGGACCAATCTTATTTAATCTTTTTATTACTGACCTCAGCACAAATAGTGGGAAGGTGCTAATAAAGTTTGAGGATGACACAAAGCTGGGAGGATTGCCAATTTAGAGAAGGACCGGGATATCATACAGGAGGATCTGGATGACCTTGTAAACTGGAGTAATAGTAATAGGATGAAATTTAATACTGAGAAGTGCAAGGTCATGCATTTAGGGATTAATAACAAGAATTTTAGTTATAAGCTGGGGACGCATCAATTAGAAGTAAGAGAGGAGAAGGACCTTGGAGTATTGGTTGACCACAGGATGACTACGAGCTGCCAATGTGATATGGCCGTGAAAAAAAAGCTAATGCGGTCTTGGGATGCATCAGGCGAGGTATTTCCAATA
The DNA here is from genome assembly GCF_009764565.3 of Dermochelys coriacea. NCBI lineage: Eukaryota > Metazoa > Chordata > Testudines > Dermochelyidae > Dermochelys > Dermochelys coriacea. The sequence continues at coordinate 85,847,043 of NC_050075.1, read as the reverse complement.
GAGATAAGGAGGTATTAGTACCGTTATACACGGCACTGGTGAGACCTCATCTGGAATACTGTGTGCAGTTCTGTTGTCCCATGTTTAAGAAGGATGAATTCAAACTGGAACAGGTACAGAGAAGGGCTACTAGGATGATCCGAGGAATGGAAAACCTGTCTTATGAAAGGGGACTCAAGGAGCTGGCTTGTTTAGGCTAAACAAAAGAAGGTTGAAGGGAGATATGATTTCTCTCTATAAATATATCAGAGGGATAAATACCGGAGAGGGAGAGAAATTATTTAAGCTCAATACTACTGTGGACACAAGAACAAATGGATATAAACTGGCCATTGGGAAGTTTAGACTTGAAATTAGATGAAGGTTTCTAACCATCAGAGGAATGAAGTTCTGAAATAGCCTTCCAAGGGAAGCAGTGGGGACAAAAGACCTATCTGGCTTCAAGATTAAACTCGATAACTTTATGGAGGAGATGGTATGATGAGATAACATGATTTTGGGCAATTAATTGATCTTTAACTATTCATGGTAAATAGGCCCAATGGCCTGTGATGGGATGTTAGATGGGGTGGGATCTGAATTACTACAGAGAATTCTTTCCTGGGTATCTGGCTGGTGAATCTTGCCCACATGCTCAGGGTTCAGCTGATCGCCATATTTGGGGTCGGGAAGGAATTTTCCTCTAGAGGCCCTGGGGGCTTTTCGCCTTCCTCTGTAGCATGGGGCACGGGTCACTTGCTGGAGGATTCTCTGCACCTTGATGTTTCTAAACCATGATTTGAGGACTTCAATAGCTAAGACATATTGAGAGGTTTATTGCAGGAGTTGATGGGTGAGATTCAGTGGCCTGTACAGTGAGAAGGTCAGACTAGATGATCATAATGATTCCTTCTGACCTTAATATCTATGAATGTATAAGTGATCACAACTCAATCACATTTATAATGTGCAAACAGAAGTCCAGACCAGTAATCTATGTACCTGGTGTTTTAAAAGGGCCAATTTCACAAAGCTGAAAACAATTATGAGCCAAATCAGTTGGGAAGAAGAATTAGAAAAATATGAATGATAATTAGAAACTGTTTAAGAGATCTTTACTAGAAACCTCAAAAAAATCACAATTCCACAATTGAGGAAACCAACCTGATTTAGAGGGAAAGTAAAGGCAGCTATATTATATAATAAATGGAATAAAGGAGAAGTTGATAGTAATAAAAATAATTCAGAAGCTAGGAATTGTAGAAAGTTGGTAAGGAAAGATAAGGGACATAAGGAAAAATCTGTGGCCAGCAGAGTTAAGGACAATAAGGAATTTTTTAAGGATATTAGGAACAAAAAGAAACCTAACAATAGCATTGTCCCTTACCAGATGGAAATGATAGACTTATCAATAATAATCCAGAAAAGGCAGAAATGTTCAATAAATATTTCTGTTCTGTATTTGGGAACATAAACAGAAGATGTAATCATATCATACGATAACACTCATTCCATTCCACCAGAATCTCAGGAGGATGTTAAACAACAGCTACTAAAATCAGACATTTTTAAATCAGAAGTTCCAGATAACTTGCATTCAGGACTTTTAAAAGTGCTGGCTGAGGAACTTGCTGGACCATTACTGTTGATTTTGATAAATCTTGGAACACTAGGGCATTTCCAGAAGACTGGAAGAAAGCTAATGTTGTGCCAATATCTAAAAAGGACAAAAGAGATGACCAGGGTATTTATAGGACTGTCAGTCTGACATCAATCCCAAGCAAGATAATGGAGCACTGATCCCGGACTTAATTAATGAAGAATTAAATGAGGATAATATAATTAATGCCAATCAATGGGTTTATGAAAAATAGATCCTGTCAAACTAACTTGATATCGTGTTCTGATGAGATTACAAACTTGGTTTATAAAGGTCTGTCACAGGGTAGCTAGTCCTGTGAACAGACTAAACCCAGCTGCCCTGGGCCAAAGACAAATAAATCCAATCTAACCAATTAAAGGGGGATGGCCTAGATCTGAGCCTATAAAGGGTTGCTAATACATAAGAAGAAAGAGGGATTGTTTGAGACAGGCTGTGCCATGAGGAGGAAAAGCCTCAGTGAAGCAGAGCTAACTTTGTGGTCTCCTGGAAAAAGGGGCCAGGTGCTCATGGAGACAGCTCTGAGGTTGCTACTCCAGAGAGGGAGTAGAGCTGGTTCAAATGAGAAAGCTACTAGAGGTCCCTAATGGGGAGGAGCTGAAACCTGAAAGTAGGGAGTTAGTTAAAAGACTGTTTTTCTGTTGCCTCTATTAAGAAAACAAACCTCCTTGCAAGAGACTGGGTGTGGCAGCATATATATTGGAGCTAGGAGAAGCCCTGCACAGCGACAAGCTCATAGTGTTTATGTAATATACTTCGGTAATGTGTTTGACTTCGTACCACCTGACATTTTGATTAAAATAACTGGAACAAAATAAAGTTAACATGGCATACGTTAAATGGATTAAAGTTGGCTAACTGATGGGTCTCAAAATGTAATTGCAAATAGGGAATGACCATCCAGTGGGTGTGTTTCTAGTGGGGTCCCCACAGGTATCAGTTCTTGTTCCTACACTATTTAATATTTTTATCAGTGACATGGAAGAAAACCTAAAACCATCACTGATAAAGTTTGCAGATGACCCAAAAATGGGGAGTGTGGTAAATAATGAAGAGGACACGTCACTGACACTGAGTGATCAGGGTCGCTTGGTAAACTCGGCACAAGCACATATGTGCTTTAAAATAGGTGAGTGTAAATGTATACATCTAGGATAGTGGTTCTCTAACTTCATTGCACCGTGACCCCCTTCTGACAACAAAAATTACTACATGACCCCAGGAGTGGGGACCGAAGCCCAAGCCTGCTGCCTTGGGGCTTCTGCCCTGGGTGGGGGGCATGTAACCTTAGTCCCCCTGTCCAGGGCTGAAGGCTTTGGCTTTGGTCCTGGGTGGTGGGGCTCAGGCTTTGGTTTCAGCCCCAGTTGATGGGGCTTGGGCTTCAGCTTTGGTCTTGGGCCCCAGCAAATCTAATGTCAGCCTTGGTGACCCCATTAAAATGGGGTCATAACACACTTTAGGGTCCCAAAACACAGTTTGAGAACTCCTGATCTAGGAACAAAGAACGTGGGTCATACTTACAGGATGAGGGACTCTATCTTGGGAAACAGTGACTAAAAAAGATTTGGGAGTCACGGTGGATAATCAACTGAACATGTGTGATAATGTGGCTAAAAGGGCTAATGCAGTCCTTGGATGCATAAACAGAGGAATCTTGAATAGAAGTAGGGAGGTTATTTTACCTCTGTAATTGAAACTGCTACAACTGCTGCTGGAATACTGGTTCTGGTGTCCACAATTCAATAAGGACACTGATAAATTGGACACGGTTCAGAGAAGAGCCATGAGAATGATTAAGGGATTAGACAATATGTCTTATAGTGATAGGCTCAAGAAGCTCAATCTATTAATCTTAACGAAGATAAAGTTAACGGATGACTTGGTTACAGACTATAATGCTACGGGGGGGTTGATAATGGGTTCTTCAAACTAGCAGACAAAGGTATAACATGATAATATACAAATAATATACAAAGGTATAACATGATCCAATGGCTGGAAGCTGAAGCTAGACAGATTCAGACTGAAAATAAGGCATACATTTTTAACAGTGAGGATAATTAAGAATTGGAAAAATGTACTAAGGGTTGTAGAGGTTTCTATATCATTGGCAATTTTTTAATCAAGATCAGACTTTCTGAAAAAGATAATTTTTTTACGGGGGAGATCTATGGCCTGCATTATAGAGGAGGTCAGACTGGATTATCGCAATGGTCTCTTTGTAGATATCTTGGATTGATTAATAGACTCTATCATAAACTATTACCCTATTATGGGCTGATTCTAGCCTAGCCCACTATCTATTGCTGGTTGGTTCCAGGGCTGACTTCTGAACTCTTGTCTCCTAGCATTGTTCCCCCAAGTTTTATTTCACAAGTCTTGGTTCCATCACTCTTTCTTCTGGTTTCCCTAAGTCTCCTGGCTCTTCCTCTAATTTTCTCATTATCTCCTCTGATTTGCCTCTTCTTTTTCCAGTATCTCCACTGCTTTCTCCCCTTCCAGGGCAAGCCCTTGATGGGCTGAAGAAGTTTTACACTGTGCTATCCCCCACACTGCTGACTAATTCAGGAACCCTGGTCACACATAGCTGCTCTGATATTCAGCTGGGAATGGACAATCAACAACAGCTCATTGTAGCAGGAAGGAGAAGCAGCAATCTTCAGGATGGGGACTGTAACTTATATATGTTTGTATAGTACATAGCTCCTAAAAGCCCCAATCAGGATGAGGTGCTATCAAAATAATTAAGAATACCTTTGAGATTCCTGAAAAGATTGTGGTATAGACTTTCTGAAGTACTGTAACTGGGGTGGCAGTTTCCCTGAATTCCCCT